>NC_056630.2:31030657-32230657 GCF_002870075.4 Lactuca sativa | reverse complement strand
GAGGAATTTAAGCCGGAAGCATTGTTGTTCACATTCGACATCTAAAATAGAAAAGAGACAAGTTTGATTACAAATAAATCCCCAATTAAACACCCAAATGAGAAATTAGGGCTAGGACCCAACAACATTATTTACAAATTAGAAGAGGGATGTCGTAATCTAACATGCAAATAATTTGAAGGTAAGTGAATGCCGATTCACTAGTTCTCCACCATGAAAAACGAAAAAAGAGATTAAGTTTTAAATGTATTGAAAACTCCTAGATCTTTTGAGATTCATTGAACTTTTCAATGACATGTTTAAATCTCGATATGCCCCTTAAGTTTGTGACTGAGATGTCGAGGATCAGAAAGCGGGTGTGAATAACCATGTAAATGTACTTGGTGCCCCCAATGTTACAGTCACCTGATCGACGTGCCGGTTAGCCACACACGCTCCATCGATTTATGACAAACATCGAGTCACCCTTTGCAACCTTTGCTTAAAGCCCAATTAGTGTGCTTGTTTACCACACACACTCCACTAACGTCTTAGCAAGGGTACAAAGTGTAATTTCATGGAATTGCATCAAATTCACTTTTTCCTAAAGTAACTAAGATTGAGAATTTTGTAAAAACATTTAGTTACTTTATAATTTCATTATACTTTTAATAAGGAAATGTTTGCCCTATCCTACCCATTCGGCTAACGACCCTCCACCAATCAAGAAAGCGGTGGGCGAGAGTGAACACCCATTAAACGACCATTTTGTAGGCCATAACCTTATACCCCTTTATAGATCGGCTTCATGAATGAGGCCTACTAACGGTAAGACTAGCAGTTTAAGTTATATATATATATATATATATATATATATATATATATATATATATATATATATATATATATATATATATACCTATTCTAATAAAAGAATAAGTTTATTCTCCTTTTGACATGTGTCACCATATTAAGCCTCATAATTAATGCATATTTTATTTTTCTTTTGCCATGTGTCACCCTATTATGTCTCATTACCTATTATGTTTCCTAATTAATGCATGCCACTTGTCAACCTATTGATTATCCATATCAAATTTCAAATTTAAATTTCTCACTCTAATTATATTAAATTAACAACATTAGGATAAAAATTAAAATAAAATTAATACAAATTGTAAAGTGATATAATTTTACATATTTATTTAAATCAATGATTATAATTTTATATAACTAAAAAAATCCCTTAATTAATAATTATTTAAAATAAGTGATTAATAATTTTGAGTTTTTTACTATTAACGTTTAATTAATTTTGTAACCACGGTTTCCACGGGTTATAAACTAGTATTACAATAAACAAAGTATAAGGTTGAATTTTAAACTTGTAAAATTCTAGGGTTTAAAATTTAAATAATTCAAATTAAATTAATCAAAAAATTTAAATTTCAAAACTTGAGGGCAAGTTTTTGAACTTTTCAAAACTCATAGGATCAAATAGCAAATAATTTAAATCATACAATTAATTTGATGATTATCTAAATTTGACGTATTCGATTTTATTCACAAGATAATTCATCAAATAAATCAAATAATCAAATTTTATCATATAAGGAATTCATTATTCAATTAATTGGTAATTATCTTTTGTTTTGGTAAGGATAATCACATAATAATAAAAAAAAATTGGATTTTATTAGTCAAAAACGATTTTGGTAATTATCCTTCAGCATAACAGCAAGAAATCCCGAAAATCCCTCTGTCTGACTCCCCGACTCGCCAAGTCACCCACTAGACTCGCCGAGTTGGGCCGAATCACCGAGTCAGGTCGAGCAGAGGGCAAAAAACGATTTTTTCCAGCAAGAAGAACATACAAGGCATCAATACAATAGAAACCAATCAAGGATCTGATACCACTGATGAGTTTTACACAAAAGAACATCCTATGTGCACATGCAAACCCTAAAGCTTGGATCTAGGTTTCTCTATTGTACATTCAATTCATCCAAGACTTATAAACCCTAGATCTAGCATACATATTTCGAAATTATCATAAGAAAACAGATCTAGATGATTACCTCTTCAACAATGGCTTGAATCTTCTTGTCTTGGAGCTTAAAGTCACAAATGTCACTCATCTGATGGCTTACAAACATCACACAAGCAAGAGGATGATATTGGAGAAAAGGGGAGAGGCACAATTTCGGATATGAGCTCTCTAGGGATTCAAGTGGCCGAAAATTGGATGTCATGGGGTCTTATTTATACTGGTGTTGCTAGGGTTTTAGTCAAAACCCTAATGGACAGCTTAGGCCTTAAGCAATCCAAGGAAGCTTATGGAATAGGGCCCTTATGGCCGAAATTAGGATGGACACATCCCTAATTTCGTCCATGCCTAGTCCATGAGGCTCCTCAGCCCAATATTCAACTATCACACATTTGACAGTTTAAGTCCCCTTTATTTAATTAATGTCTTTTAGTCACATAATTAATTCTTAATTAATTATTGTCTAATATTACTTAAACTATATGATTTCTCCTTTAATATATTATTCATATAATATATTAATAAACCATAATAACCTCTCTGTCTATAAATCACCCTGTCAAGTTGCTTTGGTGAAGGCAACCAAAAAGAACCATGCACAACCGGGTCAAGTACTTACCAAATATAGTTACGGGCTTAGACACAAATCCAACAGGAGTCTCGTGGCAAACTTCCTTCTCAAACCGAAAAGAACCCAAATGTCAATGTGGTGATCTTGAGAAGTGACAAACAAATCGGAGAAAGTAGTTCAATGAAGAAGTCAATGGAATATGAGGAAGAAATAGAGATCACTCCCATTGAGGATCCTATTGTCAAGAATAATACACAAGTTGGGGTTCCAAAGAAGACTATTCCTCTAGTGACACCAATAGCCACTCAACCACCATTCCTCTCCCGACTTGTAACTTCAAAGAAGATTATGGAGGAGAAATAGATCTTGGATACCTTCCGAAAGGTGGAAGTAAACATCCTTTTACTTATTGCAATCAAAAAATTCCTAGATATGCAAAATTCTTAAAGGAACTTTGTACTAACAAGATGAAATTGAAGGGAAACGAGAAAATCTCAATGAATGAAAACACATCCGCAGTCTTACAAAGGAAACTTCCACCTAAGTGCAAAGATCCAGGAATGTTTACGGTTCCTTGCAAGATTGGGTATGTCACTTTTTGTAGTTCCATGCTTGATCTTGGTGCTTCTATCAATGTCATGCCCTATTCGGTGTATGAATCACTAAATGTCGGACCTTTAAGTGAAACCAGTGTCATAATTTCACTTGCGGATAAATCAAGTGTCTTTCCTAGAGGTGTTTTAGAAGATGTTTTGGTGCAAGTGAACTGATTGGTCTTCCCGATGGATTTCTACGTGATTGATCAAGAAGAACAAGTGTCCCCCAGGTCGAATCTAATTTTACTTGGGAGACCATTTTTGAAGACGGCTAGAACAAAGATTGATGTGTATACAGGAATCCTAACGATGAAGTTTGATGGGGAAATAATAAGTTTTAATATCTACGATGCTATGAGATATCTTAGTGATGTTTCATACTTGTATTTTTTTGATGTTGTTGAACCTTTAACCCAATAATTGTTTGAGTTGTATAATGGTGACATGTTAGAGATGACTTTGAGCAAAGGATTTGATTGTGGAAAATTAGCCAATAAGTTGAAGCTCTACTCATTAGACCCGGAAGTTGAAAGATTGGTTAACAATTTAGAGATCAAGAAAACTACTCAATTCAGTGTGAAGCAAATTAAATTACCTCAAACTCACACAATATTACCGCCCTCCCTTGTTCAACCACCGGAGCTACAATTGAAAGTCCTACCTCAACACTTGAAGTATTTGTACTAGGGAAACAACGATACTCTTCCGATTATCATTTCAACTCACTTAACCAAATGTGAAGAAGAGCAACTCCTAAATGTGTTGAAGGAAAATAAAGAAGCAACGGTTTGGAGAGTATGTATTGACTACCGCAAAGAAGCCGGGAATCACAGTGGTCGAGAACAATAAATGTATGATGGTCCCCACCCGTGTGCAAAACGGGTGGAGAGTATGTATTGACTACCGCAAACAAAATGCAAGCACAAGAAAATATCATTTTCCATTGCCTTTCATTGATCAAATGTTAGAAAGGTTGGCCGAGAAATCTCATTATTGTTGTCTAGACAGGTATTCTGGTTTTCACCAAATCCCGGTGACACCAAAAGACCAAGAAAAGACAACCTTCACATGTCAATTTGGCACTTTTGCATACCAGAGAATGCCATTTGGATTGTGTAACGCCACAGTCACTTTCCAACGTTGTATGGTTAGTATCTTTTCGAAATATGTTGAAAACATAATTGATGTTTTTATGGGTGACTTTACAGTATATGGAAACTCATTTCAAGAATCTTTGACCAATCTCACCAAAATTTTGAAAATATGCATTGAAATGAATATGGTTCTAAATTTTGAAAAATGTCATTTTATGGCAAATCAAGGTCTTATTTTGGGGCACATTGGGTCAAAGAAAGGAATCGAGGTTGATAAGGCTAAAATTGATATTATTCAAAGTTTACCTTACCCGACTTGTGTCCGGGAAGTTCGTTCTTTTTAGGTCATGTCGGATTCTACTGAAGGTTTATCAAGGACTTTTCAAAGATAACAAAACCAATGTGCCAACTCTTGCAAAAGGATGTTGATTTCGACATCAATGAGGCGTGTAAAGAAGCTTTCGACAAACTCAAAGAGTTGCTTACATCCGCTCCTATCATGCAAGCACCAAATTGGGATCTCCCATTTGAGATCATGTGTGATGCAAACAACTATGCTATAGGCATTGTTTTGGGTCAAAAGAATGGAATATCCTCCCATGTGATCTACTATGCATCAAGGACACTATACAACGCTCAAAGCAACTACTCTACCACGAAGAATGAGCTATTGGCCATAGTATTCGCTTTGGAGAAGTTTAGGCAATACCTACTTGGTACCAAAAGTTATTGTGTACTCAGATCATGTGGCCCTCAAGTACTTGATGGCGAAGAAAGATGAAAAGCCAAGACTTATCCAGTTGATCTTACTATTGCAATAATTTGATTTGGAGATTCGGGACAAGAGCGGATGCAAAAACCTTGTTGTCGATCATCTAAGCCGGATCACTTCAAATGAGACTCATTTCCCGTTACGAGACGAGTTTCCGGTTGAGCATCTCTTTTGCAATACTCAATCTACTCCTTGGTATGCCGATATTGTTAACTTTTTGGTCACAAAAAGGTATCCCGACACATTCACACGTGCTCAAAAAGATAAATTGGAAAGTGATGCAAAATACTATGTGTGGGATGAGCCTTACTTGTGGAAACATTGTCCCGATCAAATTATTAGGTTGTGTACCCCAACAAGAGCATCAATCCATTTTACAATTTTGTCATGAATTCTCCTGTGATGGTTTTTATACAAACAATCCTATGTGTGCATCCAACCCTAGAGTTGGATCTATGTTATCACTATTAGTTATACAACTTTATGAACACAAAAAGAAACCTGGCATGCTAGTACTATTTTCGAAATCCACATATAAGAATATAATACATACCTTTTTTTGTTATATAGTAATAACAACTAGTTCCTTAAATCTCCTTAGCTTTGAAAGCAAGTACCACAAGTGTAGTACCTCTAATGGCTCACAAACACCAAGAGCAAGATGATGACTTAGGAAAAGAGGAGAAGCACCCAAAAACGTCTAGAAACCGTAAGGAAACTCTTGGCCACGTTTTTGGTGCTCTAAGGGTCCTTAAATAGTGAGGCTATTAGGGTTATCAAACAAGGAAACCCTAATTTGACTACTTAGGCCCCAAGCAGCCCATGGACTCTCTTCTTAGAGGCCTTGGACGATTTCTAATGGGTTTTCCCATAAAATTTGTCCACCTCTATAATATGGAGTCCATTAGCCCAATATTCAACTATCACACAATTGACAATTCTAGTCCCCTTTATTTAATTAATGTCTTTTAGCCACAAAATTAATTCATATTAATTCTTGACTATTATTAATTAAACAATATGATTTCTCTTTTAATATATTATTCATATAATATATTAATAAATCATAATTAATCCTCTTTCTCCATAAATCATCCTATCTAGTTGCTTTAGTGAAAGCAACCCAAAAGGACCATGCATAATCGGGTCAAGTACATACCAAAATAGTTATGGACTTAGACACTAATCCAACAGTCTCCCACTTGGATAAGTCTAATAACTATTTTGCGTATGACTTCAGATCCTGATTAGCAATCGTAGCTTTCAAAAGCCGCTGTCAACTCTGATCTTATCATAAGCGTGTCCTTTAGATAAGGGATCATATAATCCTCCATTCTTAAGATATCGTATAGACATAAGACATGAATTTTAATCATTCTCTCTATACTGTTTCCCGAATTCCGAGTTATGACGACTGACAACAGACTACAATTGAACACATCAACTTAGTCTCAGCTTGGCCAAGCTCTTAGATGCCATCACTAAATCATCGAGAGGCCCACAGATATCACTTTTATCCCACTTTGGGTAAAAGGAATGGATAAACTTCGACTCATATGCTCGCTTGCATTCACTCATAGAATCACACACAACAATAAGTTTTATAACACCAAGTTGCTGGTGCGTTTACTTATCATCAATGTGCAACCGACCAGCAAATAACAACTCACACATCTCGGTTTCAAGAATATACAATATTATCGACTCACAATCACTCGTGATAAAATCCATGAAGTGATTCTTGTGAGCGTGGGTTTAATCCAATGCTCAAAATCATATTCATAAGCACTCATGAACATTGCAACAAACCTTTGCTATGTCTAATACATTTTAGACAGTCTACAAACCAATTCATGACAGTCTTCATTCATACTTACTTCCAACATATGAACGATTGTGGACCATCCGAATAATTTGATTATTCTGAAATAATTAATTATTCAGGAAGTCAAAACATGCAAAGTGAAACACAAGAATAATACTAATCCTATATGGTCCCAAACCTTTGAGTATAAATAAAACACCTTTCATTTATCACCATATCGATTACTCATTATTTGTTGTTTTGGTTAATTAACTTATTACTTGAATTATTACTACAATTATCCCATGCTCTTAGCATGCACACAATGTTTACCTATGGTCCTTACTTTGTGAAATAGATCAAATGAACACATTTCCAATCATGCTCATTTCACAACTCCCAGTCCTCATCATAAGTGTAAGAACACAAGGTTCTTGCCACTATTAGAATATGCTAGATTCTAACATTTTATGCAACGATCCTTTCGTAATGTCATAACACAAAAGTCACCAAGACCCGGATAATGAAATTACAAGGTATTCTATCGGAAATTGTTACAAGACAATTCCATAGACATGATGTCTCTCACTCAAAGTACATTCCTTTAAACATCCTTTTGCATAAAATTTTCTAATCTAGACATAGACTCTCAATATCCAACTCCCAATATGGAAACATTTCCATATTTGCCATATGACAACTCATTCTTAATAGAATCTTATCTATTCATAATAATGTCGATATGGTCCATCCAATACCATACTTCCAACTACTCACAAGCGACCAATCCTCAGTGAACTTTGGATCGTCCTTTGATAGTTGTTTAATTATCTTAGTCAAACCCGATTCTTGTCCTTTTTCTCTCTTAATGTGCTAGACATTTGGAAAATTTTAGAATGGTCAAATATTATAGAACTTGCAATCGATCCTATACCCAAAGCGTATGGGACACGATGCATAATGTCTCACATAAAGATACGATACTCTATCAATCTCCTGCCATAATATTTTATGTGTCATGTTCTTATAATTCGAACTATGAAGAGGGATGTCGTAATCATAATCAAAATTTAAGAACACACTATGTATCCTTTGACTAAATTTATTAAAATTTCTCAATCTAAGCTTCAGATTTTTAAACAAAGCATAATATTCTCTCCCTTAATTATAGCAAAACAACTTTTCAACCCTTGCGACTTTGCAAAGTATAACTCTTGTTTTCTATAATTAATATTGCTAACTTGCAATACTTGCCTTAATAGTCATACAAGCATAACATTTATGCTCCCACTATCATGATGATTATTATCATATAAGCACAACACTTATGCTCCCACTAGCTTTGACATGTATTCAGAAAACAGTTGAACTTCCAGAAAACAATACCTATTGAATTTCTTAAGTTCATATTTCTAATACCTAATGCTTTGATAAGCCTTTATCTAAGCTTCTTAAACTCATACACCTTTGCCTTAGATAGCTCATATGTGTGTCTAAACAATTCAAAGCTTATATCAATAAGTCCCAAATGTTAGACTAATTGCCAAATCACACAATTCGAACTATGGAAAGGGATGCCGTAACCATAATCGAATTTGAGAATTCAATTTTCACAATTGCTATCTTCTTAAAATCTCTCTTAGTGAAAGCATTTCCTCACAGTCATTTTCATGAAGGATGGAATCTTAAGACACTTTAGATTTTATGGTGTATGTGTTCCTATCCAAGTGAATTTTCCAAAACCAAGTTTGCGACAAATCCAAACTCATATGGACTGAACTTTCTTAATCTTGATTTCTTACCTTATGGTAACACGAGTGCCCACCATGTCTTCCAAGTAGTTTAGCAACTTATCCTTACATATCAATGCACTTTCCATCGATCAAGGTGCTTTGTCTTTCTGCATTCAAATGAGAACTCATAGAACTCACATACATAATTAACTCAATTGGAATGGCACAGAAACAAAATAATGTCAACACGATAGGTTGTAAACCTCAAGTCGTGTGCTAGTGATGATCGATAAGGTTTATTCTTGATTAGTTCTTGAAACCTTTTTCAAGATAATTGAAACTCCCACTGACCTCTTGACATACATGATTCTCTTGTCAGGAAACTTTCCTAGACAAAACAAATATTCAAGAGTTAGTGTAGTTCTTATCAAGACAAAACACTTCACATAATTGGTCCTAGTTGGTCTTTGTCTTATCCAAGACAGCACAACTTACAAATTTCAAATGTGCAAGAATAAGAAAACTTTTCCAAAGTCCACATTTGTTGATTGTTATAAACCTTCTTAAGACTTGTCACTCAATTCACAATCTTGGAGTATAACTCTAAGACTTGATATTGGAACGAAGTATGATTGACTTCTTGATTTTAACCATTTCCACAATTCTCGATTCCTCTTCTTAGACATACAAATGCACTAAGACTCACTTAGAGGATAAATTGAGATATGGTTCTTAATCATTAAGACTTATCATAAAACACAATAAAAGATACTCTACCTTCTTCTTAGAATAGAGAAACTTTTATCTTTCTACCTTCTTGATTCTTCTTATTCGTTCTGCTATTCATTGAAACTCTTTCAATCAACTCAGAATTACACTTAATGTGACAACCCCAAACCTAATTCCGTTACAAATCCCATTTTCACTAACGGAACATGTGACTATACGTTATTTTATGTAACATTTGGAATCATCAATATCCGAATATCTAAATTTATGCATGGCTTAATATTATCATAAGAAATATAACTCGTTTGTGTTAACCCCGTTTAACCTAATAGAGTTGTTTTACCTTTTCAACCACTTCACCCGGGTAAAAAGTTTTAACCCAGTTAACTTTAAACATCGAGTAGCCGTGTATCGGGTACGATACCCGAGACATATTCAATGGGTGTGCACAACATTTGAACACTCATTTACTACACACCCACACACTCTCTCTCTACTTTCTCTCTCTAGACTCGAAATCGGCCCCGATTCCGCTAATTTCCGACCTCCAAACGTAAGTACTCATCCTCTATCTTAATCTAGTCATGCTTCATTGAATTTAGGGGCCAAAAATCATAAAAATCAAGGACCATAAAGGAGTTTACGGCCTAAGAAGCTCCTTAGGCCGTAAACCCCCAAATTCATGCCCAAGGCCATGTTTTTCCTTCCTTTAAGCTAGTACACTAATTAAGGCTTATAGCTAGAAGGGTTTGGACACTAAAACACAAGATTTTGATGCTTAAAAAGGAGTTTACGGCCCAAGATTGTGCTTAGGCCGTAAACACCTCAAACACCCCACAAATCCATGTTTAAGGTTCCAAAAACTCTTCTAGGGTGTTTAGTAATTTAGACTTGACAACAGGGAGGGATTAAAGGCGTTAAACATCATCATTTGAACATAAAAAGTGGAGTTTACGGCCAAGGCTAAGCTTGGGCCGTAAACACCCAAACTTTTGTGTCAAACAAGCCCCTAAACTACCCTAAGGCATGAAAGGAATTTATCTAAGGCCTATGGAAGTGTGTTGTACCATTAAACACTTCATTTTAACACCAAATGAAGAGTTTACGGCCAAGGATGTTCTTGGGCCGTAAACTCCCCATAAATATGTGCCAAATTGTTCCAAACTCACTATAGGGCCTTCTAGGATTTTTCTAAGCCATTTGGGACCATGTTGTACAAGTAAAACCATCATCTTAAAGGACTTATAGGAGTTTACGGCCCAAGAACAAGTCTTGGCCGTAAACTCCCCAAAAATATCATAAAATATGATGTTTAATCCTTCCCTCTTGGTCCAAAACACACACCACTAAATCAAGGAAGTGAGATAAGGCCTTAAACACGCATTTTGGAGTGTCACAAGAGTTTACGGCCAAGCCTAGGGGGCTTACGGCCGTAAACTCCCAATGGATGGCTTTTAGGCCATAAACTCTAAGGAAGTGAACCCAAGGACCCTCCCGTAAATCATCCATGGCCTTGTACCACTCCTGGGGACCCTTTCTAGGCCTTAAAACCCCGAAAACGACACTAGAATGTCCAAATTCTATAATGTAAAGCATAAGATGATTAACTTCTTGCAAAATACATATTTCATATGACACTAGGGTCCTAAAAGGTGCTCAAGTGGTTATTTGGTACCAAACGCTCAATCGACACTATTACCCGATTTACCCGATTCACCCGATTTCCGCGATTTCAGGTGAGTTCATACCCCTTAATGAACCTTTCAAATGTTTTATATGTTTTAGGGGGGAGATACAAGTTGCTTACAATGATTTATGTAAAGTTTTACAGAACAAATTCCGCAATACGAGGATTAATCACATGTGATTTACTACCCTTAGTTCAAATCACATGTGATTTGTCCCTATGCTTTAAAAATGAGTTTTACCCTTTTCAAATTATTTTTAAGCAGTGATTTAAAAATTTAAATGTTCTTTTGGGAAAATACTTTTACTTAATCAATTTACTTATAAAATGTAACCACTCTGATATATTTATATAAGTAAGACTTGGAGGACTTAGGACCGATATCTCACCTTATTTCCTAATCTTGTTTGATTGTGGGCTTAGGGTAGTAGTTATCCATCCGACTGTCGTTGATTTCTTAGTTATATATCTGTATATCAGTATGGGGTACAAATGTTACTGCTTTCACTTAACAATAAAGTCACTAACGTGCTAAGAACCATCCCCACTAAGATAACCATAATAGGTATGGTTACGATTGCTACAGTTGCTACTCGCTAAAGTCATTACTATCTACACTATAATACCCACTATTACTAGACGATACACTAATAAGAGAATACACTATGATCAACACTAAAAGAGTACTACACTATAACAATAGAGAAAACACTAAACAAACAATAATATACCAACCCACTACGAGATACTCTATTCGCTATCCACTACGCCCGGAGTTTTCCAGCAGGGAGACGACTCTACATGTATAGATCTATACGGGGCAGACGCTATTACATCCCGACTGTTAACTCAGTCCGCGCCGTACAGGCCCAGGGATGCCACTACTTCACTTCACTATGCATGATCAGGAAGGTCATGGGATCCTCTATTATCCTCACTACTAGTAATATACAAGGAATACACTACAACTACTCTAAAATACTACACTAAAGGCTAAACTACATATCGAAGTAAGCAAGTATCTATCACTAAAGGGAGCTCGCACCTCTATCATTGATCACGGGCTTAACTTATCCTATCACGTTTGTTATTTGGAGATTTGCCAATGTATTTTTACAATATACTGTTTTCAAAGAAACAAAGAATGCATACTTTTCACAGATTGTCACTTACAATGTATTTTCTGGAAAATATGGGATTTTCTAAGTTTCTACTACTTATGAACGTAAATGATACATTTTTAACACTAATGCTTTGTATACTAAAACTCACACTAAACTCTTATGAACTCACCAGCTTTATGCTGATAATTGTTTTCAAAATAACTTGTATCTTCAGGTCAAAGATAGACAGGTACAGACGCGGCATTTTTGGAGAAGGTGGAGCACACAAGACCCATCTCTTATTTTTGAATTACTTTTGAGTGATTGTTAAACATTACAAAACACACTTGTAATTAAAATGCTATGTAAATGCAATGGTTGTATGTTTCTTGTTTTTACTATTATGCAATTGTGATGATACTGTTCACTACGTCATCCACCCGAAACGTATTCCGCCGTTATCGGTTTTGGGGTGTGACACTTAATCTTATAAGTATAATCATATTTACTAAACTTTAGTAAATCATGACGAATATCTTTGTCACTCTTGTGGTGGACTTGATCAACACACAACCTAGTGTGCTCGATCTCCTAGTCCTTCACTTGACATTTTGTCAAAGAATTAGTCTAATTTCCAAAATATGGAGTCTCCCATTCATCACGCAACCAAGTTGTATGATTCCAAGTTTCTGTCTAATTGAAACTTGGGCGATGAGAAACTCTCCCTATTTGGTAAATTCTCGACATTTCCACAAATAACCTAATTAAGAATCAAATCCATCGTTGCTAATAATATAAACCTTCAAACATCAATTTCTCATACACGCCATTGCAAGGATAAATAAATAAGATAAAAGAAAATTTTATTTTATTGCGGAAAAATTTGTCCTTACAATGCAATTCAATTGAAAACTATGTTAATACATATTTCTTAGCAATCCATTCTAACTCCAGGTAGTAGCTCAAGAATCTAATCTTCAAGGAATGCGATCGAAATCCATTTCTTCATGATTAGATTCAGCTCACGTCTTCCCTTAAGCTTCCTATCTTTTATTCGATCCTATAAAACATCAAAATGTAATATTATTACATCATGTATTAAGAATCTAGAATAGGAACTTAAAAGAGTTTGTTAATGGATTTTACCTGAAGTAGAGTCATGCGTCTTGACTCTCCCATCTCTTAGATCTCTCAGGTAGTTAGGGCAGCTTCATCTCCAATGCCCCTTCTCTTGGCAATAAAAGCAAATGGACTCCTTTGGCACATCACATCGGACAATCATAGACTTAGTTCTTTCTAGAATTCCGATGTTTCCAGTGTCCATTGCAGTTTGGGAGTTTGACTCACCAGACAAATTTGCTTGACCAGCACGCCAAATCATTGCTGATTTAGCAGCTATAAGCAAATAGGTGAGATCCATGAGGGTCACATCGTGATCCATTATATAGTACTCTCTAACAAACTCACTATATGATTCAAGAAGTGACTGAAGAACCCAATCAACAGCCAACTCACATGAAATCTCAACACCCAATATCCTTAACCTATCAATGTGTAACTTCATCTCTAAGACGTGTGCACACACAGGTTTCCCATCTTCGTGTTTACTTGTCAAAAGGGCTTGAGTGAGCTTGAAATTTTCAATCCTATGAACTTGTGGGTTAAGGAGAACAACTGGAGGAGGTGGAGGAAGTGAAGCATGATCTCGTGGAACATCATCTTCATTTGGAAATCTTGTTCCATGGGATTTGGGAAGACCATGATTGTCATAACTAGACATCTACAAAACGGGAGAAAATTCAAGTTAAGTTGATTAGAATCCTTGATGTGACACCCAAATGAAACATCGAGGCTAGGATCCAACACAATACTCCACAACCTATAAGAGGGATGTCGTAATCTAGTTGCAGAATATTTGAAGGTAGGTAAATGACGATTTACCAATTTCCACCATGAAAACAAAAAAGAAATTTAAGTTTCAAATGTATTGAAAACTCCTAGATCTTTTGAGATTCATTGAACTTTTCAATTGCATGTTTAAATCTCGATATGCCCCTCGATTTGTGACTGGGATGCCGAGGATCACAAAACAGGGTGTGAATAACCATGCAAATGTACATGGTGGCCCCAATGTTACAGTCGCCTATTCGATGTGCCGGTTAACCACACACTCTCCACCAAACTATGACAAACCTCGAGTCACCCTTTGCCACCTTTGCTTAGAACTCAATTAGTGTGCCGGTTAACCACACATGCTCCACTAACGTCTTAGCAAGGGTACAAAGTGTAATTTTATGGAATTACATCAATTCACTTTTTCCTAAAGTAACTAAGATTGGGAATTTTTGTAAAAAAATTTAGTTACTTTATACTTCATTATACTTTTAATGGAAAGGGTTTGCCCTATCCTACCCGTTCGGCTAACGACCCTCCACCAATCAAGGAAGCAGTGGGTGAGAGTGGACACCCATTAAACGACCATTTTATATGCCATAACCTTATACCCCCTTATAGACCGGCTTCGTGAATGAGACCTACTAACGGTAAGACTAGCAGTTTAAGTTATACATATATAATATTAGACTTTTAATGTTATATATAGTATAAGGGTGTATTTTACGCTTTTAAAATACCAGGTGGTTTAATTTAATAAATTACACTTTTAATTTGATTAAATATAAACCATATGATTATGGATTTATTAACTCTCTTTTAATTATACTTTTAATTAACTTAACAAAACCATAAGAGTGTAATTTGAACTTTTCAAAAAATACTAGGGTTTTTTAATCATAATTAACTTTTTCTAAAATTAAAACCTTTTAATTTTAAACTCTTAAATGTTAAATATTGATTTAATAATTATCCAAAATTAACCAATTAATTTAAAATTATTAAATCTTGTAGGATTATCTATTAAATTAGATAATTAATTTAATCTAATCTCATATCCCCTAAGATTTGAAAATTTATGGAATGGGATAATCCATAAGACCATTAATTATCTATTTAAGGAATCAAGGATAATTACAAGATATGACATTATCCAAATCCCAAAAAAAAATTGGGAATCCTATGTAGGGGACATATGATTTTTGAAAAACCCTAGGGTTACAAACCCAAATTTCGAAAATATGGAGACAAAGGAATGGGTTTAAAAACCCTATCAAAAAAATCGCCAACTAGGGTTTTGCAACCCTAATTGCGAAAATTACCAAGCCCTAGGGTTTACTAGCTATAAACCCTAATTTGTCAAGTTCATACATTTGAATAATGCTAACTGAAAACAAAAACCAATGGCTCTGATACCACTGATGGTTTTTATACAAACAATCCTATGTGTGCATGCAACCCTAGAGTTGGATCTATGTTATCACTATTAGTTATACAACTTTATGAACACAAAAAGAAACCTGGCATGCTAGTACTATTTTCGAAATCCACATAGAAGAATATAATACATACCTTTTGTTGTTATATAGTAATAACAACTAGTTCCTTGAATCTCCTTAGCTTTGAAAGCAAGTACCACAAGCGTAGTACCTCTAATGGTTCACAAACACCAAGAGCAAGAGGATGACTTAGGAAAAGAGGAGAAGCACCCAAAAACGTCTAGAAACCCTAAGGAGACTCTTGGCCACGTTTTTAGTGCTCTAGGGGTCCTTAAATAGTAAGGCTATTAGGGTTATCAAACAAGGAAACCCTAATTTGACTGCTTAGGCCCCAAGCAGCCCATGGACTCTCTTCTTAGAGGCCTTGGACGATTTCTAATGAGTTTTTCCATAAAATTCATCCACCTCTCTAATATGGAGTCCATTAGCCCAATATTCAACTATCACAATTGAAAATTCTAGTCCCCTTTATTTAATTAATGTCTTTTAGCCACAAAATTAATTCTTATTAATTATCAACTATTATTAATTAAACAATATGATTTCTCTTTTAATATATTATTCATATAATATATTAATAAATCATAATTAATCCTCTTTCTCCATAAATCATCCTATCTAGTTGCTTTGGTGAAGGTAACCCAAAAGGACAATACATAATCGGGTCAAGTACATACCAAAATCGTTATGGACTTAGACACTAATCTAGGAATGGCAATGGGGTGGGTTCGGGGCGGGGCATGGTGTCCCAAACCCGAACCCGATTTTTACATATGTACCCGAACCCGACCCGATACCCGACGGGTTTCTTATCGGGGCGCCCCGTCGGGGATGAAACTTTCCCCGAACCCGAACCTAAACCTGAAACCCGATAATTACCCGATAACCCAACCCTATAACCCGAAATATGGCAGAAAAAAAAAGAAGGAAAAACTACAAATACATAATGATAAATTAAGATGTTGCATAGGCTTAAAATACCAAATAAGTTCTTAAATCATTTAACCAAATAGAAATTACTAATAGTCTAATATTGCAACATCAACCAACCAACCAAAACATCCAAGTACACAACATGAAAAACTAATTCATCACAATAATACATTACCAATTAACATTAAAACAAAGTTACAAACTCAAAATCAAACAAAATCATCCAAACTTGTTGTCCCGCTTTCTTTAGTGTTTTCCTACAAAATATTAAACAAACTCAAAATCAAACAAAATCATGGAAACGATATAAAATTAATATTTTTAGAAGTGTCGTTTTACCTCTTCCACATCATAATCAAATTCAACAGAACGACAATATGCCTCGGTCTCTTCAGAACAAGTTACTGCATAAAATCAATATTATTAATATGCAAAAAAAAATTCACAATTTCATATAATTAATATAAAATAGTATACTACCTCGAATTTCATTCAACAACCAACTTTGAGCACACATTAAAGCCTCCAACGACTTTGGATGAAGTCGACTACGATGAGGACTTACTAATCTTCCACTAGTGCTGAAAGCTGATTCCGAGGCAACAGTGGAAACAGGAATAGCTAATATATCTTTAGCTATCCTTTGTAGTGTCGGGTACTTAATCCTATTTGTTTTCCACCATGCCAACAAATCAAGTTCCATATCTTTAGGCAACAATTTCTCCTTCAAGTAGTTATCCAACTCACTCATACCTCCTGATTCATCATCATCTCTAGTAATAAAAGCAATATCCGATAAGAGCTTTTTGAATCCAACACGATGACCGGAAGAGATACTAGAACCAAATGAAGATGAACCAGGAACTGAACCACCATAAAAACCTAATGTTTATTATAAAAATGTTAATAATTTAAGATATGATCTATTTATTATACAAACAATAAGAAGAATATAATACCTTCACTCTTCCTTTTTTTTAGATGCATTACTTGACACGTACTCTTGAAACAAAGTTTGGACAAACGCCTCCAAATTTTAAAATTCAATCTTTGCCTTTTCTTCTCCATAAAGCACAGGAAAAAGTAACTCCACAAACTTTAATTTGTATCATGGATCTAAAACCGCTGCCATTCCCATTACCCCATGAATTACAGACCAATACTTATTGAACTTAGAAACCATTTGGTCAGCCATCATCTTAATCTCCTCAATAGGAGATTTCGTCCACTCACGCAAAGAATACCCAATCTAACATATCAAAGGAAAGAAAACATTAGCTATAGGATACTTTGAACCAGAGAACATAACAGTCACCTCATAAAAAAGTTGTAATCTTTCACAAATCTCACTAGCCAACTCCCAATCCTTTCTGTAGGAAAACATGTATACTTCGAGTCTCTTGTCTTTACCCGATCGAAAACCTCTTTGTAGCTTATAGCAACACTCAACATCAAGAATGTAGAGTTCCACCGTGTCTTGTAGTTAAGTATCAACTTCTTTGAGTATGGTATTCCCAACTGTTCTGCTGCTGTCACAAAATTTTGCTCCCTCTTTGGTGATGCAGACCAAAATGCAACACTCTCTCTGATTCTCTCAATCTCAAATTTAATGAGAGATAAGCCATCTTGGACAATAAGATTGAGAATATGTGCGCAGCAACGCATATGAAACAAATCACCATTCATCATTAGTGATTTTAGAGGAAGTTTCTCTAATAATATCCTGATAATTGCATCATTTGTGGTGCAATTATCCACAGTAAGAGTTGACACTTTCCTATCAAGATTCAATCACACAAAGTAGCATAAAGTATGTCGGCAAGAACATCAGATGTATGCGGACAAGGCACGTAAATAAACCTGTTTAAGAATATATAAATATATATGTTAATATTAACATATAAATAATAAGTACGTATAAATTGTAGTTAAATAAGTATAATATACCTCATAATTCTGCTTTGCAAGTTCCAGTTTTGATCTACAAAATGTGCTGTCATTGCCATAAATCCTTTTTTTTGATGATTAGATGTCCACATATTAGTAGTAACTGCAATTCTGCTTTTGGTCTTTGCTAACAAACTCATAGTTTTATCCCTTTCGTAATCATAAATTCTTTTGATGTCGTCCTTGATGGTGTTTCGACAAGGAACCTTAAACAAAGGTTGAAGACCTCCCACAAACTTCCTAAATCCATGATGCTCTACAATTGAAAGCGGATACTCATGCACAATAATCATTTCAGCCAAATCCTTCCTAGAAGTATCAGCATTAAATGTATAATTTGAAACATGCGTTGTAGTACCATCTAATTTCTTTTTTTCTTGCACCAAGATAGATTGACGAATATCTGGATAAGGTTTGTGTAAACAACGCTGATAATGTGCAAGTAAATGTTTTGTGCCATTCTTGCTATCTGCACCTAACACTTTAGAGCAATGTTTACATCTTGCTTTAACTTCATCATTCAATTTAAATTTTATAAAATGTTGCCATGCCGGTGAACGTGTTCCCTTTTCGAACCAACAACTTCATCTCCATCTTCATCAAAAACTGTATCATTAATATTTGTTCCATCTTGTTGATCCACAGAATCAGTATTTTGTTGATTAGAACCCGAACCTCCCACATCTTGACTACTTGCAGTTGGAGCATGATTTTGACTAGTTGAATTCATATTTCCTGAAAAATATTAGTTTACCTATCAGGACATTATTCTTAACCACACAAATGAAAAAGATACAGCCATACAGGGTCACAGTGAGCGATTGAAGAGAAATTACTTTACAGATTCTAAAGGTTCAAAAATCAAAACGTTATTCAGATTTCTAAATAAGAAATTGATTTTAAGAAATTGATACAGGGAAAGAAAGATACAGATTACAGTAGGACTGTAGGATGCGTAAAATTATACTACACCGAAAGTGTGTTTTATTAGGAATCCACAACATTCCCTTGGCATAAGGAACTTTATTTAAACTCCTTAGAAGATAACGATACCCTTTAGGTATAACTTTAGCAATATCATCCAAGATTTGATAAAATTTAACAGGATTAGTTTTTTTTTTTTTTTAATTATTTTGATCAGGCGTCGACATTCAAGAATGGGTTTCCAAGGTACACAAAAAAGATTCTTCAAGATGAAAGGGTCAAAGTGAAACTGCAAAACTAAAAGTTGATGCATAAACTGTTCCCATCTCATCTCATCTCAACACCAATCTTTTCAATGGCCAGCCCAGATTCACATTTACAAGTTATTCAGATTTCTAAATAAGAAATTGATTTTAAGAAATTGATACAGGGAAAGAAAGATACAGATTACAGTAGGACTGTAGGACACATATTCTAATTGATTTCAAGAATCCAAATTACCACAGGGAATGAAAAAGATACAGGGTCACAGTGAGCAATTGAAGAGAAAGATACAAGTAGTGATCGATTACATATGCTCAATTTCAAGAAAAATGAAGAGAATTAAAGAAAGATGCGACCGAATGATCGATTACCTGTGATTGTTTCTTGTGCGTGAGCGTCACTGTGTGGCGTCGATCGAAGAAAAAGTCGTTCGATTTGTGGGTTGCGTATCGTCTGTCGTTGCCTGAATGCCCGTTGGTCTCACTATCGTCTATCGCAGGCTCGTAGCTTGCGATTTGATTTCAGTCGATTTGGAATGTCGGCTCTCAGTCTCGGCTGTAACCTAGAAGAGTAGATTAGTAGAAGACGAAGAGAAGAGTGAGAAGTGTGATTTGTGAACGAGTTTTGTTAGGGCTGAAGTGTAATATTAATATATATATATATATATATATATATATATATATATATTCGGGGCGGGGCGGGTCGGGGCAGACACAACCCACTCCCTGACTCGAACCCAGAAAAATACCCGATAAGAACCCGAAACCCGGCCCGATACCCGATAGTACTGACCCGACCCGACCCGAAAAATTCGGGAATCGGGTTTCCCCGTCGGGTTCGGTTTTTTTTGCCATCCCTACACTAATCCAACAGCTTGTGGGGAACACTTAAGACCTAACCGAACTTTGAGAAAGGTTCTAGAGTGTGGACTATTTTGGCTAACCATATCATGTGATTGTTATTTGTTTTGTAAAAGTTGTGAACGGTGCCAAAGGACGGGGAACATTTCAGATAAGAACAAATGCCACAAAATCTAATCCTTTTTTGTGAAGTTTTTGATGTATGGGGAATTGATTTTATGGGCCCATTTTCCGTCTCATTTGGCAACGTTTATATTTTGCTCGCGGTTGACTATGTCTCAAAATGGGTTGAGGCCAAAGCCATAGGATCGGATGATACCAAAACGATTATCATGTTTTTAAAATCTAATATCTTTGTTAGATTTGGTGTGCCTAAGGCTTTGATTAGTGATCGAGGGACACATTTTTGTAACAAAATGATGGAGGTTTTATTAAGGAAGTATAACGTGACCTACCGTGTCTCTACCGCATACCACCCTCAAATGAATGGTCAAGTGGAGGTTTCAAATCGAGAAGTGAAGTCTATCCTTGAGAAGACGGTCAACCCAACAAGAAAGGATAGGAGTTTTAGGCTTGATGATGCCTTGTGGGCCTACCAGACCGCTTACAATACCCTGATAGGCATGTCTCCATTTAGGTTGGTCCTTGGAAAACCATGTCATCTTCCCGTAGAATTGGAGCACCATGCATTTTGGGCAGTCAAGCAATGCAACTTCAACATTGATGAAGCGAGATGACATAGGAAACTTCAACTTCAACAGTTAGAGGAATTGAGAAATGACTCTTATGAGAATACAAGAATATACAAGGAGAAAACCAAGGCGTTCCATGACAATTCCATCACCCAAAAACATTTTAAGCCGGGATACAAAGTCTTACTTTTTCATTCCTGTTTGAAGTTATTTCCCGGAAAATTGAGGTCAAGATGGATAGGTCCATTTGTTGTGCTAAACGTCTTTGAGCACGGAGCGGTTGAGATCTAAAGTGAAGAAACAGGGCAAATCTTCAAAGTCAATGAGCATCATTTGAAACCTTTTTATGAAGGTTTTAATTCAAATGTATTAGATGTCATCCAATTGGATGCCCCGGTATACTGAAATCGAGAGGGAAGGATGTCTTGCCTGAGACGTTAAAGAAGAGCATTTTTGGAAAACCCTGTGTTTTCATCTTTTCTAATTCTGAATAAATTTTTAGCTAAATCCTTTTTGCATTTCACATTTATTCTTCCTTCTTGCAGTGAAAGAGTGTTGAATTTTAAGCCCCCGATGTTCGTTTTTTGCTCAAGCACGAAGATTTGAGATTTTTTACGGGTTCACAAATGGTCCGCGTATACTCTAAGTTTCGTCTACGTGACCCACAAATGGTCCAAGTGTACCTGTCCAGGAGGTCCGCGTCATGTTTGCAATTAAGAATCCATACATAAGTACTCACGCGGACAGTGTGTGGTCTAAGCCTCGACCGCGTGGGTCAAAAATGGATAGCGTATGGTCCACAAAATCGACCGTGTCATCTTTGCAAAAATGGACCCTTATAGAACTATTTACGCGAACCGCGTGTGGTCTAAGCCTAGACCGCGTGGGTCAAAAACGGAACACGTATGGTCCCCAAAATCGACCGCGTCATCCTTGCAAAAATGGACCCTTACAGAACTATTTACGTGGACCGTGTGTGGTCGAAGTCCTGTCCGCGTGGCCCATACACGGACCGCGTATGCTCGATGAAATTGGCCGCATGAAGTTTAGAATTAAGGACTATTTCAGTACACCTCACGCGGACCGCGTATACTTAAGAAAACGTCCGCGTGAGGTGTTGACTTCTATTGACCCGAGTGTTGACCATGTTTGACCACAAGTTTAACCCCTAAAATACACCAACCGACCCTTTCTTCCCCGTTATCCTTCTTCTTTTCCTTCTAACCTCCATTAAAACACCTCCCATCTTCAACCCAAAAACTCGATTTCCCGTCAAACTGTCAGCCGGAATTACGTGAAACCACTGCCATTCTTCACCATTTTGCCATTCTTGTTGTCTAACCCGCAGTCAAGCAATTGTTTCGTAACATCGGGTGGGAAAACCTTGATCTCATGGCACACACTTACCATCTTCATACTACTTGCTGACTGCGGGTTAGACAACGAGAGAAAAAATTTGCATTCCAACTAATGTGGGAGACAATGCACATCGATTTCACAATGGTAAATGACATCTTGGGCTTACCTTCCTCGAACACATTCGTGGCTTTCGACTCACTACCTCCCGAGTTCAACCACGGAATTTTTGGATGAAAATTATCGGTGGAATCTTTTCTTGTGTTGGGCGCGATAAAGCCACTTCCGTCATACACCTATGCCTTCGCATTGCCCATCGTATCTTAGTGTGCACTGTTTTTGCCTGCAAAGAAGTCGGTCAAGTCACAAAAATTGAGCTATTCTTCTTTTGGTGCATGGCACGACGTGAAAACCCACCGATCCCGTATTTTGCATCGTTCTTTTTTCTACAATTATGCACTCAGGAAAACCAAAGCAACCAATGATATTTGCATTAGAGGATTTGTCACCTTTTTAGCCCGCGACCTTGACATTGAACTCCCGGACGACTACACGCCCG
Source organism: Lactuca sativa (assembly GCF_002870075.4). Taxonomy (NCBI): domain Eukaryota; kingdom Viridiplantae; phylum Streptophyta; class Magnoliopsida; order Asterales; family Asteraceae; genus Lactuca; species Lactuca sativa. The sequence continues at coordinate 32,207,615 of NC_056630.2, read as the reverse complement.
TAGACAACAAAATTCTCTTGGATGAGCGTGTTATAACAAACATGCATCACGTCCATTGTAGGCGCATAGGCAGTTTTACATGGTATTGTCCTCAAGGGGTCGAATATCTTATTCTTCCCGACCCTAGAGTCTCCAATTTCACTTTTCATGATCACACTCAATGGAGACTCGAGAGGACCATCACTTAGACATCCAATGAGGACGTATTCCACGCTCAAGATGATAACAGGATACATATGGATGACGAGTCCGGCGATGAGCCCACCCATGGTCCACAACAAGCCCAACCACAAGTACCTCCTGGATGTTACCCGCTGCCCCCTAATTTTGCCGAATGGTTCGAGGCTCTTTGTGTCTCCAACCAAATCATGTCGCAACATATGCACCATATGTGGGGGTGACATCAATCGCAAAACCACTTTGAGAACGTACCACTTCCTCCTCCATATCCATACCCTCCACCCACTCACCCTTATCCGCCTCCACCTTACCCTTACCCTTACCCTCAATACCCATATCATGCTCCCGATCCCGCGGTTTAGGTACTTTCACCTCACCCCAAGCATTGAGGACAATGCTTATTTCTAAGCTTCGGGTGGGGTATTCCCTTCTCTTTTTTCTTACTCGTGCATTTTAGCTTAGGTTGCATAACATTTTAGCCTAAATTTTCATTCATTTTTTTAAAACTCCAAAAAGATTTTATTTTCTTCTTTTTCACTTTTTATTTTTGCTTGACATTTAGCTTAGGACATTAACATTCGTGCATTTTTGTTATCTCTTTATTCTCATCTCCGAACATCTTTACTTGAAAGACTCGACACACCTTAAATACAATTCTTTTAGACACTCACATAACAAATAAGAATCGCTCTTAGGGACTTTCAGTTGTTACATCTTCTCTTATATATATACGTGGGGAGAGAGTGCAAGTAGTTATGCATATGAATCGACTCATGGCAAGTGTGGCATAAGTAGGGGGACAACTTAGCCTCGTGTCGATTAGTTTCTCACTTGCATGTTCCTCACAAGCCACAATCAAACCCCAAAGAAAGGAATAAAAATTAGATTTTGCTATTTTGAGATCTTTAGTATGTAACTGCTCCATTTCACATCATATTTCATCACTTTATGATTTAGACACATTTTCCCATTGATTGATCTTGAATTAGCCTTAGTGTAGTTGTGCTCAACTTTTGCACTTAGTTCCTTTAGATTCACTCGTTTGGTCTCTTGTTTGGGTTAGATTTAGATTCCACTTATAGTTTGTATATAGTTATGTTTTGTATTTTTATTTTTAGGCTATATTTGTAAAACTCCCGTGAAAAACCAAAAAAGTGAGCCCCTAGAGAGAGAGAGAGAGAGAGAGAGAGAGAGAGAGAGAGAACTACCCATTTTTTCTAGTTTTGTTTTGTGTTTCGTAAATCAAAACTAAGTTGTTTTAACATGTTGTTCGAAAAATTTTGCACTAATTTTCGGGAAAAAAAAAACTTAGTAGAAGTCTAGTCTTTAGTATGTGTATGTGAAGTTTCATATGTGTTTAATTTGTTTGGAGAAGTCAAATTTTGATCTTTTGTGAAGTTTGAACGTTATTTTTGTTGATTCTAGTTTAAAAAAATGTATATAAAATTGTTTTGAAAAGTCGGATATTATCGCAATCATAACATGCGGATATAGTTAAATATTTTTAGTGTTTCCTTCATTGTGTTTTTTAGCAGCTTAAGTATCTGTTTTTGTAATTGTGTTTTTTGGGTTTTACTGTAAAAAATAAAATAAAATAATAATAAAATTAAAATTAAAATTAAAAAACAAATAAAAAGAAAAGGCCAGGCCATAGAGTTGCATCCGTTTGTTTTCTTTTGTTAGATGTTTAGATCTTTTTAGGTGTTAGTTAATGTAATTTGTTTCTAGTTTGATGTTTTTATAGTTCATATTTCATCTTTTGTTGGCAACTACTAGGGGTGAGCAAACCCGAACCAAGAAACCAAGAAACCGACAAAAACCGACGAAACCGAAACCGAATCAAAACCGACGGTGTGGGTTTTAAATTTGTAAAAACCGACTTTCCGGGTTCGGTTTCGGTTTTGCCCCCAAAAACCGACCCAAAAACCCGAGAAACCTGTAACAATTGGTAAAAATAGGAACGATCGTATGATGCTATCTTTTGATTATTAAGCAATATGAGTATTTTATTAAGAATGGTTGAAGGAATTTAACCTCTTTTATTTAAATAAGTTATTGTGAAATATAAAACAAGTAACTATTGATAAATTTCGTTATGATGTATGACATCGAACCATGACCGGTTTGTGAAATTAGCATATAACATCATTTAAATGCAACAAACTTAATTTTTGTATCAACATGTCTCTAGTTGATAAGTAAGTTAGGTTCTATGTAAATCGTTTGCTTAATAGATGTGAAGGATCTAAATTTGACAAATATACGAACCAAAGTGACAAAACGTGTTTAACGATATGGTTAACCGGTTAAATGTCACGAAATTATACATGCTCAATAAATTTTATATTTAAATAAATTAAAATATAAAATGAATTATTATAAGGTATAATTAAAATGTATTTAAGTGTTTTTGAATAAAAAGAATAAAACATAAACATTAAAGTTCAAATACACAAAAACTACATTGTTATTTTATACTAAGTATACATGTATGTATTTGTATATATGTATTATTATCTAGTGAATGACTAGTTATAAGTCATGAATTAAAATGATTTCATGTAAGTTTTATGATGTCTAAATCAATTAAGATAAGAGAATTGGTGGAGATAAGTGCCAACTTAACTAATAAGTGCTTAATCACTTAAGACATTTTACTAAGAATGCTTATTAATCCCTCTTCTAATTTTCGAGATTAAGACCTTCCCTCTCCTTAACTAGAACTCCTAACTAACTAAATAACTAGTAGTTAGTTAGTTAACTAACTCTATCTCTAAACAACCACCCAAGCAAGTGGCTAGACAAGATCACATCACTTAAACTCACATCCCATCACAAGCTAGTCTAGGTTTTGTCCCCTTATCCTCTTCCACCCTTTCCTCCTTCATAACCACGAAATTTCCTCTTCATTTTACCCTCATTTGACCAGCCAATACTCCAAGTAATTACTCTCAACCTTCATCTCATTTTCAAGCACAAGAACTTCCTTCCAAAGCCATCAAAACCATGAACTAAAGGGTTGCTGTCCCTTTTGTGTTTCAGCCACCATTTCACCCATCTACACCTTCCTTTTGCTTGATATTTTTACCACCAAATACCCCTGGAAGTTACTTGTTTTGATACTCAAAATTATTGATTCAAAACAGTGAGTAAACTACCCTTTTTCTTGCACTTTTGCTGTGAAATTTCGTGACAGCAACATAGCCAAAAGAGTGGCTATTTTGGAGCATCAAACCAACAACCAAAAGTTCACCTTCAACTTTCCATTCTTCAAGTATTCACATAAGGTGAGTTCATACCCCTACATTTTCATGTTTTATTCAAGTTTTAAGGGGGGGAATACAAGTTAGAACACTAAATATAACTCAAATTTAAATGACAGCTTTCTACAGAAAAGTTGAGTCCTGTTCACGGACTGTTTTGACCATCTTAAACTTAATATCTTTCAAAACTGTACAATATGCAAATAGTTCAAGTTTATACCTTTCTAACGACTACTCGCACGCGTTCATACGATTTTTCTACAATTTATGGCGATTTTTATAAAACTGCCTGTCATTTCAGAAGTGATTTCGGACCAGTCTGTGAAGATGTTCATTTTCACACTAGTTTGAGACCACTAAAAATCATAATAAAAATTAGGAGCAAAGTAGACTTATTTTATAAACTCTCAGAGGTGACGGATTCAGTTTTTGACTTACGATGATTTTTCTATGAGTTTTCTAAAAACAGGGACAGTAAAGGGTAAAACTGTCAAAAGTGGTTTATAGATTTATTAACACCTTCTAACATTTTTGAGTAATGTTTATACATTAAGGAAGTTAAAACACAATCATTTAAATATGTTTAATGACCATTTTTACAAAAGTAATAAGTACAAAAAGGTCTTTAGTATCAAACTTAAGGATTATTTCATGCAAAGTTTCTAATAAAAACGTAAGAATATGAACAACAATTACGAAACATGCCAAATCATCCTTTAAAACTTATACATATATATAACCATATACATATATATGTTTTGTTTACAAACTTGTCTTCTACATCAAAAATTTAACTTTACTCGTTTTTATCAAATGAATCACTTGTGATTTATTACTACTATGTGAAAACTCTTGTCATACTTCGCATGCACTAGATTTATACAAAGTATTTAGAAATTCCAAAGTATTCTTCGTTGCTAAACCGCTTTATACATTCTAAAAACTTATGATTTATGCTTTGTCAAACATTGTGAAAAAGGATAAACTTTGCATACAAAACTACTACTTTAATACAGACTTAGTTGAGAATCCATGAGACGTGTACATCTTCAAACACTGCCTTTTTGATAAAAGGTATCGCTACAAGTCCTGTCTATAACCAGAGTCTCCCGTTCGGAGAACGTGTCAAATGTGTATAGATCTATACGGGAAGTCATGATCCCGCGCCCTGACTGTTAGCTACAGTCCGTCTTTTGGGGTGACAGTTGTCATAACGCTACGACGCCTGAAGAACGTCGCTACAGGCATATTATGTTTAGTATGGTTATAAAACTCATCGGATATACAATTATTATGGTATTATGCTTTTATGAAAGAGTAGCTATTAAAACTATTCTTCATCTAACAAATGCGATCTTCGTATAGCTTTATTATATAAAACTATGCCACACCTTTCGAGCACGTCGGTTGCTTGCGATTTTCGGTCTTAGAGACTGCCAGTTATGTCAGGAAAATAAGGGTTTTTCCTGTATACAAACCAAACAACTAATAGGAAAATAAGGGATTTTCTCGGTACAATTAGTTGCAACTTATAACATGAACATTCATATGCATTTCATACTTTTATAAGAAAATAAGGGTTTTTCTTGGAAAACACAACAAATCATACCTCAACCATTAGGGAAAATATGAGATTTTCTGGATCTAATACATTCATTTTCAACACAACAAATCATAACTCCTTACATTTGAAACAGTGCGTTTTCTGGAAAACATACACGAACTTTCGAATGGCGTACATTTTCTCAAAACACTACTTATGAACTCACCAACTTAATTGTTGACACTTTTTCTTTGAAATAACTTGTATTCTCAGGGAACCGCTAAGCAGATTTGGAAATCAACTTTTGGGGATTAACGTGCTGACGTTAATTACTTCTTTTGAAGGATGTTTTGTATTTATCTTTTGAACAAGTAACGAATACGATTATGTAAACATTTTGGAAACTTTAATATATATGGTGGTGTGTACTTTCCTTTCTATGAACTGTTATGATACTGAATATGACGTCCTCCGCCCCCGAACGTTTCCGCCGTTCTGGTTTGGGGGTGTGACAGATTGGTATCAGAGCATCGTTTATAGTGAATTAAGTATATCAAAACCATTTTTGGTATACAACTATAAACTCAACTGGGCAAAAACACTCTGAGAAGAGTCATACTTTTGAAATTAAATTTATTTAGTTTTTGTAAAGTAAGCATGCATTCATTTCGTACTAATAACAGTTTCACATCGGACCATTTTAGAAGTATTATAAATAAGTTGTGCAGTGCAAGTACGCCTTGGGACATGTAATCGGAACTGGGAAGGATATAGCCTGATCAACTATATTTGTCCGAGAGCCGACTAACGTGTGCCGAGGAGTGTCTGCAGTGGACAACAAATTTAAAACTTACCAACAAACTATACAAAGAAAACTTTAACATCCAAATTTAAAATACTATAGCAGTATTTTGCGTTACAATAGAACCACACACTTAGATTCTTCATATGCTTCTTACCCCTATTCTCGCATAGGCATATCAGCTAGACTTCATCTCCACATAGACCCCTACTAACTTGCCACCGAAGCCAATAGATGGATCAAGAAGGATCCAGAAGAAGATTTCGAAGAGTACCAATAGATGAAATACGAGGAAGAAGATTTCCGAGAAGGGACCAGGTGGAGAAAGAAGTTCGGGAGATACCATCAATAAACCTTACCCTATCAAGAGGAGTGTGAGAACCTCCACCTCTCATTTCAGGAAGCAACCCGCAATTAACTACCTAGCCACACATATAGATTGGAGAGGACAACCGATGATCCATAACCGACATAAACTCACTACACCATACTTCGGGCCATAGCACACATAGACCGGCAAGCAGATCAAGAGAACATTACGGATCACCTACACTCCTTAGAAAAGGAGATAGTCGTTATAGGACAAAGAACCCTTACAGCTACAACCTAGACAGTCATCACAGAACTGAGAGTAGAGGAGACCACTCGCAAAATAGAATCATGCCGACACATGAAGGTAATCAGCATACTGGTGCAACACTAGTTCTATAAATAGACCCTACAACATTTCAAATTGCGGTAACAGCCGCTGTGACAGCAGTCATGGCACACCTTGGCGCTAACAACACAAACAAAAGCGGGAACAGCGCCGAAAGTTCCAATCGTAATAACAACCAGGGACACCTCGAGTATGTTCCTGCCACGACGCCCCAAATCAAGGACCTACCAAAAGACAACAAATAGTGAAAATCCATACCACCACCATCCCTACTACCTCAGTGCCGACAAGACCATATGTTGGAAACCTGCCAAAATGCACCAAGTGTAGCTTTCATCACAAAGGAAAGTGCAGGGAAATGCACTGCAAGAACTGTAATGAAAAGGGGCATACCACAAATTTATGTAGGGTGCCGGCTCAACAGACCGCCCAGAACACAAAAGCTGGGATGAGTCGGACTTGCTATAGATGTGGAGAAGTAGGACATTTCATAAAGGAGTTCCCGAAGACTAAAAACAAAGACGTCAGGAGCATCGAAAGTGTTTTAGCAACAGAGCGTGGGAAAGAAGTAATAGACCCCGCTGAGATTCCGGTACGTTCATTCCCGATAGCACATATGCATGGATATTATATAATAGCAACACGAAGAGGAGTATTGTGAGTCGTAGATTTAATCAATTTCTCAACCAAAAACCTCAAAAACTTAAACGAAATATTTATAGCAGAATTGGAATAATCAAAAGCACTAGAGGCGCGTACATAGGGTGCACTCTAACACTAAATCAACCAATTCGTTCAAATCATCCTAACACCGGTCACAATAAAATTTACAACATTTTCATTTTAACAACGTATTAGTTAGTTTCCTCACCATACCGATATCATATATTAAGAAAAGGCCATTTGCCTAAACCCATCGAGTAATAGAACCCTCGTTGTCTATGGCGACAAACCGGACACAAACCCCCGACTCACCTTTTACAACAAGACTCAGAAGTACCTACACAGGAGGTACCACACCGTCCTAGCCCGTGCTGTGGATAAGAAACAAGAAGAGAAAGACATCATGGATGTTGGAAAAGCCCGTAACCTTCTCGATATATTCCGAGAAGATCTCCTGGGAATATCATCCGTACGACAACCCGAGTTCAAAAATCAACCTAAGTGCAGTAGTTGCGGAAAAGGGTTGATGTAAATGCCATCTCACCCAAGTTAATCACCCCACTCAAGTAGAGACTATGGACCCATACTAGTGAATCTATGATTACTAAGTGTATATATTGGAGCCCTATATAATTAAGATTCTACGGACTTAGGGTTGGTAATTTCGCTTTAAATCCTTTTCCTTGTTTGGATGTGGGCTTAGAATAGAATCACCGATTCGACTGTCTTTTCATTCTTAATTATATATGACTTATAAACACAAAGAGATGATAGATGAATCAGTTATGAGTCATACCATGAACTCCATGACAAGTTACCCAAGACAGCGGATGGACACGCTACCACTTGAGTGAGCGTAGACAAATCAAACAAACCCACACACTTTCTACCAACCAAGGCTACAAAGAAAAATAGAAAAGCTGATAGGAGCATATCACAAGAAGATTGCGAGACTGCATAGTATACCACTATCTATCATTTTGGATAAGGGACAGGCGATTCGCCTCGTGTTTTCAATAGTCATTAAAGAAGTCCTTAATATCACCCTCAAACTGACAGACAAAACGGAAGAACCATTCATCTAATCCTTATACAACAACTATTACATTTACATCAAAGTCGCATGCCCATAGTGAAGGCCCGTTGGAACGCCAAGCGAGGACCTGAATTCACTAGGGAACGCGCGAATCAAATAAAAAAAAAAAAAAAAAAAAAAAAAAGAAACACCCCCAATTGTTTAGTGATATCCCGTCTACAAGTTGAATTTCGGGGCGAAATTCTTTTAACGGGGGGAGAATGTAACAATTGGTAAAAATAGGAACGATCGTATGATGCTATCTTTTGATTATTAAGCAATATGAGTATTTTATTAAGAATGGTTGAAGGAATTTAACCTCTTTTATTTAAATAAGTTATTGTGAAATATAAAACAAGTAACTATTGATAAATTTCGTTATGATGTATGACATCGAACCATGACCGGTTTGTGAAATTAGCATATAACATCATTTAAATGCAACAAACTTAATTTTTGTATCAACATGTCTCTAGTTGATAAGTAAGTTAGGTTCTATGTAAATCGTTTGCTTAATAGATGTGAAGGATCTAAATTTGACAAATATACGAACCAAAGTGACAAAACGTGTTTAACGATATGGTTAACCGGTTAAATGTCACGAAATTATACATGCTCAATAAATTTTATATTTAAATAAATTAAAATATAAAATGAATTATTATAAGGTATAATTAAAATGTATTTAAGTGTTTTTGAATAAAAAGAATAAAACATAAACATTAAAGTTCAAATACACAAAAACTACATTGTTATTTTATACTAAGTATACATGTATGTATTTGTATATATGTATTATTATCTAGTGAATGACTAGTTATAAGTCATGAATTAAAATGATTTCATGTAAGTTTTATGATGTCTAAATCAATTAAGATAAGAGAATTGGTGGAGATAAGTGCCAACTTAACTAATAAGTGCTTAATCACTTAAGACATTTTACTAAGAATGCTTATTAATCCCTCTTCTAATTTTCGAGATTAAGACCTTCCCTCTCCTTAACTAGAACTCCTAACTAACTAAATAACTAGTAGTTAGTTAGTTAACTAACTCTATCTCTAAACAACCACCCAAGCAAGTGGCTAGACAAGATCACATCACTTAAACTCACATCCCATCACAAGCTAGTCTAGGTTTTGTCCCCTTATCCTCTTCCACCCTTTCCTCCTTCATAACCACGAAATTTCCTCTTCATTTTACCCTCATTTGACCAGCCAATACTCCAAGTAATTACTCTCAACCTTCATCTCATTTTCAAGCACAAGAACTTCCTTCCAAAGCCATCAAAACCATGAACTAAAGGGTTGCTGTCCCTTTTGTGTTTCAGCCACCATTTCACCCATCTACACCTTCCTTTTGCTTGATATTTTTACCACCAAATACCCCTGGAAGTTACTTGTTTTGATACTCAAAATTATTGATTCAAAACAGTGAGTAAACTACCCTTTTTCTTGCACTTTTGCTGTGAAATTTCGTGACAGCAACATAGCCAAAAGAGTGGCTATTTTGGAGCATCAAACCAACAACCAAAAGTTCACCTTCAACTTTCCATTCTTCAAGTATTCACATAAGGTGAGTTCATACCCCTACATTTTCATGTTTTATTCAAGTTTTAAGGGGGGGAATACAAGTTAGAACACTAAATATAACTCAAATTTAAATGACAGCTTTCTACAGAAAAGTTGAGTCCTGTTCACGGACTGTTTTGACCATCTTAAACTTAATATCTTTCAAAACTGTACAATATGCAAATAGTTCAAGTTTATACCTTTCTAACGACTACTCGCACGCGTTCATACGATTTTTCTACAATTTATGGCGATTTTTATAAAACTGCCTGTCATTTCAGAAGTGATTTCGGACCAGTCTGTGAAGATGTTCATTTTCACACTAGTTTGAGACCACTAAAAATCATAATAAAAATTAGGAGCAAAGTAGACTTATTTTATAAACTCTCAGAGGTGACGGATTCAGTTTTTGACTTACGATGATTTTTCTATGAGTTTTCTAAAAACAGGGACAGTAAAGGGTAAAACTGTCAAAAGTGGTTTATAGATTTATTAACACCTTCTAACATTTTTGAGTAATGTTTATACATTAAGGAAGTTAAAACACAATCATTTAAATATGTTTAATGACCATTTTTACAAAAGTAATAAGTACAAAAAGGTCTTTAGTATCAAACTTAAGGATTATTTCATGCAAAGTTTCTAATAAAAACGTAAGAATATGAACAACAATTACGAAACATGCCAAATCATCCTTTAAAACTTATACATATATATAACCATATACATATATATGTTTTGTTTACAAACTTGTCTTCTACATCAAAAATTTAACTTTACTCGTTTTTATCAAATGAATCACTTGTGATTTATTACTACTATGTGAAAACTCTTGTCATACTTCGCATGCACTAGATTTATACAAAGTATTTAGAAATTCCAAAGTATTCTTCGTTGCTAAACCGCTTTATACATTCTAAAAACTTATGATTTATGCTTTGTCAAACATTGTGAAAAAGGATAAACTTTGCATACAAAACTACTACTTTAATACAGACTTAGTTGAGAATCCATGAGACGTGTACATCTTCAAACACTGCCTTTTTGATAAAAGGTATCGCTACAAGTCCTGTCTATAACCAGAGTCTCCCGTTCGGAGAACGTGTCAAATGTGTATAGATCTATACGGGAAGTCATGATCCCGCGCCCTGACTGTTAGCTACAGTCCGTCTTTTGGGGTGACAGTTGTCATAACGCTACGACGCCTGAAGAACGTCGCTACAGGCATATTATGTTTAGTATGGTTATAAAACTCATCGGATATACAATTATTATGGTATTATGCTTTTATGAAAGAGTAGCTATTAAAACTATTCTTCATCTAACAAATGCGATCTTCGTATAGCTTTATTATATAAAACTATGCCACACCTTTCGAGCACGTCGGTTGCTTGCGATTTTCGGTCTTAGAGACTGCCAGTTATGTCAGGAAAATAAGGGTTTTTCCTGTATACAAACCAAACAACTAATAGGAAAATAAGGGATTTTCTCGGTACAATTAGTTGCAACTTATAACATGAACATTCATATGCATTTCATACTTTTATAAGAAAATAAGGGTTTTTCTTGGAAAACACAACAAATCATACCTCAACCATTAGGGAAAATATGAGATTTTCTGGATCTAATACATTCATTTTCAACACAACAAATCATAACTCCTTACATTTGAAACAGTGCGTTTTCTGGAAAACATACACGAACTTTCGAATGGCGTACATTTTCTCAAAACACTACTTATGAACTCACCAACTTAATTGTTGACACTTTTTCTTTGAAATAACTTGTATTCTCAGGGAACCGCTAAGCAGATTTGGAAATCAACTTTTGGGGATTAACGTGCTGACGTTAATTACTTCTTTTGAAGGATGTTTTGTATTTATCTTTTGAACAAGTAACGAATACGATTATGTAAACATTTTGGAAACTTTAATATATATGGTGGTGTGTACTTTCCTTTCTATGAACTGTTATGATACTGAATATGACGTCCTCCGCCCCCGAACGTTTCCGCCGTTCTGGTTTGGGGGTGTGACAAAACCGACCCAGCAAACCCGCAAACCCGATGCTTTTTACTGATTATTTTATGTATATATATATATATATATATATATATATATATATATATATTAAAAAAATAAAAATAAATAAAAGAAGCTTAGGTGTTTTTTTAATTATTTAACTAATTGTTACATTTCTGGAAAATGGGTTCAAACCCAAAACCCATGGGTTTAAACCTAGAAACCTTAAGTGTATGGGTTGAACCTAAGAAACCGAGAAACCGCCCAAACCGATATCAGAAACCGAGAAACCGCACCGACCAGAAACCGACCCTATTGGGTTCTGAAAACCAGAAACCGATCATCTATAGGTTGGGTTGGGTTGGGGACCCAAACCGACCCATGCACAACCCTAGCAACTACAATGACGCCATTTTCTCACCGCGTGCTCGATTATTCACTCTACATGGATCTTATTTTGGTGGAAGCACTTATTCTTTTAGATGATTGTAGTTTGCCAACATTTGTACATAGCTCGTTCCTTGCCATTTTTGGCCCGAGTTATCTTCTTCTAGGTTTCATTTCTGGGCGTGGGGTTGAAGTTGTGAGGAGTGAGGAACATTCTAACTGAGGGACGCTTTCTTATGGCTTGTGGGCTAAATCAGACCACGAAACAATGTCACATAAACCATAATAGTAGGGGTGGCAACTCTCGACCCAACCCGTAACTCGACACTGATCCAACCCGAAAATATACGGGTTTGGGTTTACATTTTTGACCCGCCAACCCACCAACCTATTTATTTCATGGGTTGGTTGGGTTATCTGTTTGGGTTCACAGGTCAACCCGCCAACCCGTGTATATATATATATATATATATATATATATATATATATATATATATATATATATATATATATTATACATTTAAAAAATGATATATTTAATTATTAATGAAATTTGATTTCCATCCGTATTCGTAATATTTCTTATCATTGTATTCCTTCCATATTTGTATGTGACTAATCTGCGTTTGCGGTTTGTTAATAAAAAAAAAAAAATACATGTCGTTATTTTTAGATACTCACAAGTCACGAATGAAAAACACATCCACTTTCTATGAATGCTTTTATTTTTCGTTATTATTTGGATGTTATTGACTTTGTGAATTGATAGGTGCATTTTATGCACCTATTTTGTATGTTTATTTCCGTCTTTTTATAGCATTCTACTTCATAATGCTTGCATTTAGTTGATTATTAGGGTAATTGCATATTTCATTAAGAATGCCTGGTATTTCACTATTTTTGATTTATTGTGTAGGCATTATGGAGCATGGAACGTGGAGCTTGGATGTATGGATGCTTGGAGCGTAGAGCTTTAGAACATGAAGAGAAGATGAACCGGTCATTCCATGGCAGAAAACATGAAGATGGAGCCAACAGTGAAGACTCTTTGGAATTTTAGCAAAAAGCATGGGCCATGCCAAAAAACACATGGTCAAGACAAATGGCCATGCCAAAAAAAAACACATGGGCAAAAGGCATGGCCATGCTAAAAACGCATGGCCTCATGGCAAGTCACGTGAACTTTAATAAAGAGCAGGAGACGTCATTTTGAAGGAAAGAACGGTTTTTGGAGTAATTTTCTGGCGATCTAGGGCAATTTTGGGAGAATTCTTGGAGCTTTTGAGAAGACTTAATCATTGCAAACATTTGGATTTCATTTTTGTAAGGATTAAACATTCCAATTCCATCTTTATTCTTGTTTGATTTGTTCTTAGCCATGTGTGGCTAAGAAACCCTAGTTTCTAGTTCTTGTTCAAAACATGTTTATTGCTTGACTTGAAGCATATGATTTGATGTTTGATTTGTGATTCTATTTAGTGATTATGTTTTTGTTTAAACTAGAATCCTTGAATTTGATTTGTGTTTGATTGGCCACTTTCATGAATTGAATTTTTGTGCAGTTAATTAACTTTTAGGGCACCTAATTGTCCTATTGAGTTAATACTTGGTAACAAGCAATAAGTTTTCTTATTGTAAAACATATATCACATGTTTTCACACTTCCGAGCGTATGAGAAGAAATGAACATTGTTGGGAAGCTTGTACAAAACTTAATGCGGTTTTTCAATACAATCTAAGAGCGTGTTTAGGTTGAATTAGTAAAGCTAGGTCTAATCAAAGAGCGTGTTTTGGTTAGATAATTTGGCAAGCGAGAGTTATTAGAGCGTGTTAATATCTTTCAGTACCAACATAGAATAGCAATCTTGAATTACATCAAGTCATAATCAAGTTGAACAACAACATTGAGAACTAGAACTAGAACCATTCAATCAATTTGTTTACAAATCTATTTCATTTTGTGCATGATTTTAAAGTAGATTGTTATTTAGTTATTTATTTTTGCAAACAAACTCCCATTTGTGACCAAAGTACCTTGTGCAAAAAGGAATAGACTTTTGTCCCATGTCTCTGTGGTTCGACCCTGCTTGCCTTGTACTACTTTTTAGTGCATTAAAGCAGTGTATTTGGAGTCTATTGTACCCCTATTATTTGTTGGGTTTGACACGCCTAACATGAATTATTGTTGAAAACCTTTTTTTATGTTAATTACTTTAATCATTTTATGAATTTATGTTGAAAAAACCTCATTTTTTAAATTGCGTTGCTTATTTATTAAACGAGTTATATGGGTTGGGTTTGACCCATTAACTTGTGAACCCGCGAACCCGTATACTTAAACGGGTTATATGGGTTGGGTTGGGTTGAGGTTTCCAACCCACCAACCCATATATTATATGGGCCGAGTTGAGTTTATGCTTTTTGACCCGCCAACCCGAACCCAACCCAATTGTGAGGCCTACATAATAGTGAAGTATGCATGATCATTTTGTATCTTGATCGACATGCACCCCTTGCTAGAAAGGTAACAAAGGCTTGTCCCTTAAAACGATTCTTATCTCTAAAAATGGATTATATGTTTTTATTTTAAGAGCGTGTCGTGAATTTCTGCTTAAGATGTTCATTATTTTTTTTCCTTTTTATGATAGTTCATTCCAAGTTCATTTTAGTCTTGTGTTACTTGAGTACAAATAAGGTTTAACCCTGAAGCCACAGATTCAGTTTCTCCCTTTATCGGACATTTTAAGTATAGATTACTTATGATTCCTCTCTTTATCAAATAGTTTAAGTATGAATTTACTTATGATTTATTTCTTTATTAAACATTTTAAGTATGAATTTACTTATGGTTTCTCTCTTTATCAAACATTTTAAGTATGAATTTACTTATGATTTCTCTCTTTATCAAATATTTTAAGTATGTATTTACTTATGATTTCTCTCATTATCAAACACTTTAAGTATGAATTTTACATATGATTTCTCTCTTTATCAAACATGTTCAAACATGGTTTTAACTACAATAGAAATATTTTTCAGACTTTTTAAAAGTATCATTATTGTGGTTAGTAGAAAACTTGTAACTCTCACCAATGTCTATATTGACTCTCAAACTATATGTATTTTCAGGAGATCACTGAACCAACTTTTAGCCGAAGAAATGTTTATAGATTATGGACAACTTAGTTTTCTTTAGTTTTTATTATATTAGCCTATCTGTTAAAGCAAATTCATGTACTTATTATTATTATTTGTATGAACCATGCATTCAAATTTAAAATCAAATATAACTTTCGTGTTGTTGTTGTTGTATTTGTGATATACATTGAATTTGCTTTTAATTTGTGAACTAAGTCGCACAACCTGATGTGTTTTGTCGCCTCGGTCGGGGTGTGACATGGAAAGAGAGAAATATTCAACTCAACAAAAAAATATTTTTTATATAATTTATTAAGTTTAATAACAATTTTTGTATAAAAAATAGTTTATTACTCAGCTAAGTCATTTTCTTTAATCAAAACTAGGAAAAGGCCTGTGCGTTGCACGGGTCATTCTTTTTAGAAAAATAAGGGTAGAATAATATGATAGACGAAAACTACAAAAAATAAAGAAAAATGATTAATTTTAGCAACTTTTTAGAAAACATTTGACAAAAGTCTGAATACTAAAAAGTTCGGGTTAATAATAGAATAAAAAAAAAGTATCAAAATAGAATAACCTTGAAAAATGAGAGACAAAACTGTAAATGGATTAAAGAAACGGAGCACTTTTGAGAAAATATAAAAAAAACATGTGATAAAGTCAAAACTGAATCTTTTAGAAAAAAAAATAAATGATACAAAAATGCGGTAGATGAAAACGATAAAGAATAAAAAAAATGGTTGTAAAGAAGTAAAAGTGAAAGTTTAGTGGCAAAAATATAAAGAAGTAAAAATAAAGTGCCAAAATTCTAAAGAGGAAGAGTTTGTTGAAACTTTAGTGGCCAAATTATAAAAAATAAAAATATAGTGGTTAAAAGTGAAAATTTAGTGGCAAAAATATAAAGAAGTAAAAATAAAGTGCCAAAACTATAAAGATGAAAAGTTTGTTGAAACTTTAGTGGCAAAATTTAAAAAAAAAATAAACATAAAGTGGTAAAATTATAAAAGAATAAAAAAAAAGGGTTTAAAAGAAGTAAAAGTGAAAGTTTAGTGGCAAAAATATGAAGAAGTAAAAATAAAGTGGCAAAATTATAAAAAGAAAAAATTTGTTGAAACTTTAGTGGTAAAATTAAAAAAAAATAAAAATATAGTGTTAAAAGTAAAAACATGGATGAAAGTTTAGTAGCAAAAATATAAAGAAGTAAAATAAAGTGGCAAAATTATAAAAAGAAAAAATTTGTTGAAACTTTAGTGATAAAATTAAAAAAAGATAAAAATATAGTGTTAAAAGTAAAAACATGGAAAGTTTACTGTTGAAACTTCCCATGTCCTTTAATATATATAAGTTTAGTAGCAAAAATATAAAGAAGTAAAAATAAAATGGCAAAATTATAAAAAAAAAAATTATTGAAACTTTAGTGACAAAATTAAAAAAAAGATAAAAATATAGTGTTAAAAGTAAAAACATGGAAAGTTTACTGTTGAAACTTCCCATGTCTTTTAATATATATATATATAATTTGTCATATTTTTCTATTTTTAATAGACTACGGGATAAAAGCAATAATATTGTTTTTTTGAATATTTTAGTAACTGTAAGGATAATATGCGTAAAAAATATATATAAAAAGTTTATTATATGCAAAAGTCATTTTTATTTATTATTCTTATTATTATTTTTTTTTTTATGAATGTTTGTGAACTAGTGAAGCAAAAGTATAGTAGAAGTTTATAGAGAAGGGTTTTATCTTTTGATCCAAACCGTTGAAACAAGGAACGATTGACGTGGTGCATCGTGATTAAAACCCACAGATACCTTCCCCTGCACCGTCAAAGTAGAAGAAAAATGGTGTATAGAGCCACCGTTTGTTTGTCCCTTTCCTATTTCATCATCTTGGTCATCACTCTCAATTTCATTCAAACCCTACACGAATGCATCTCTATCTTCTTTTATTCATGAATCCTTCTGTCTTCTCCCTCCAAACCACCACATCTTATCGATTTTCCCGGCAAGATACTGTCGAAATCCATCGATTCTGTGCATAGATAGTGCTGATTTTGAACTATGTTCAACGCCCCATTTGTACTCTTGTTCGCTCTCTTACTTACCCTACCTCTTTTGTTCATCTTCGCACCTCGAATCCTTCCTCCTAGACGCGTTGTAATCTCTCTGCCCGACGAACTCGATGACCTCGCGCTTTTCCGGCGAGCTGTTCTTTCGACGGTTCGCCCACCGGGATCCGTATCCCGTCTTGGGTCCACTAACGCTAAACCTAAAATCGCTTTCATGTTTCTCACCAACACTGATCTCCACTTTGCTCCTCTGTGGGAAAAGTTCTTCAACTCGCCTAAATCGAATCAACAAAAGTTGTATAATATATACATCCATGCCGATCCAGATTCCGACGTCAAGTCTCCTGGTGGCGTCTTCGAAAATCGATTCATTCCCGCGAAAAAAACGCAGAGATCTTCTCCGACTCTCATCTCCGCCGCCCGCCGCCTTCTCGCTACCGCCATCCTCGACGACTCGTTAAATGCTTACTTTGTTCTCGTCTCCCAACATTGTATCCCTTTGCATTCCTTTCGCTATGTATACAAAACCCTATTCCGAACACCTACTGAGTCTACTCGGTTCCCAACTCGGTTTCCGACTAGGCTCAGTTTCATCGAAGTGTTATCGGAGGAACCCCAACTGTGGGACCGGTACACCGCCAGAGGCAAAAACACCATGTTGCCTGAGGTTCCGTTTGATAAGTTCCGGATCGGGTCACAGTTTTATATTTTGACCCGGGCTCACTCTTTGATGGTAATAAAGGACCGGAAGCTATGGAGGAAGTTCAGGCTGCCGTGCTTGAACGTTGATTCGTGTTACCCGGAGGAGCATTACTTCCCGACGCTTTTGTCAATGGAGGATCCAAATGGAGTTAGCGAGTACACACTCACTCGGGTCAATTGGACAGGCAGTGTGGATGGTCATCCACATACATACCACCCGGCTGAATTGTCGCCTGAGTTAATCCGGTCGCTCAGAGTTTCTAATTCGACATTTTCGTATCTTTTTGCCCGGAAATTTTCGCCGGATTGCTTGCTGCCATTGATGAGTATTGCTGAGAAGGTGATTTTCAGGGGATGATGTCATTCACTACAGACAAACAGGTATGGCGTCTTGCTGTGCAATTCTATTCCAAAAAGCAATAGAAATTATAATATGTGTCAATGGATTGAAAACCCCACTTTTGTCTGCATTTTATTATCATCTATTTATCATTATTCTATCAAAATTTATAGAAAATCGTAAGTAATATGATTAAAAAAATATAATTGTATGACACTAAATAGTTATATTCTAAAATAATTTTTTAAATTACAATTTGTTTATATGTTAACTATTCTATTATTTATGTTAGAAGAGGCATATATATATATCCATTATTGTCTATAAACTAATAATATCCATCATTGTCAAAATCTTTTAATTTTGATTTTATTATGTAAATTGATATGTTATGATGATATAAAATTAAAGTAATATATTAAAGAAAATGCTATAATAATTAAATGTGAAAGGGCAGTTGGCACTATCAAGCATCTAAAGTCAAAAATGTTGGTCGATAGTCAAACACATCCAACCAAAAAGAGAAATATAGACCCACAAATTAACATCAATTCATCATTCATCAACAAAGATACTATTAATGTTTAAAGGGACCTTGGCTTGGCTTCAACTTGTTATTCGACAAAAGAAGTTGTTATGTCATCCTTTCTATCTTAAAATAAAACCAATTTATTCAATCAACCTTCAAATTATAAAATTTACTTTAAGATTGTTAGAAGAATGTATACAAGTGTTGATAATTATTGATTTTGCAGGTTTGATGATTTTGATCATAAACAAATAGATAATGGGATTTGGTAGAGAATAAGGGCCCAAGAGCTGGTTTCTGGGCAAAAGCCCAGCCCAGTGTGTGTAGATGGATTGTTGGGCTTAAAGTGGAGTTTATTGGGGAGAAGAAAAACTGAAAAGCATACAACATACCAAAAGGGTGTGAATGCGATGCATTTCTTCTATTCCATATCTTCCGTTTGCTCTTTTTGTAAATATTCTTGTAAACTTTTGTGGTTTTCATTCTATTTTATATTATATTAAAAGAACACATGGTGCCCTTGGTACCATGTGAATTCGAGTCACGTTCAAAGATTTACAAAATATGCCCAATGGGATTGGTATTGTGTTAGGGTTCAGTAAGTGAGTGAATTCCAAAATGGTTTAAAGTAAGTTTGATTTTTATTTTTTCTAGTCATAGTCTTCTACTCTTCTAATTAGGGATGAGCATGGGAAGCGGTCCGGCTGGAACCGGCCCGGGAATCAAACTTGGTAGAAAATAGGACACGAACTGGACAGCCGATTCTACCGGTTCTTGCTGTGTTTTTAATGTTGGAACCAGTCCTTCAGAAATAGCAACTTGTCGGTTCTACCGGCTTCTGGTTCCAAAAATCCACAAGAATATCGTCCTGATCGGTTTTATGTAGTTCCGGTACAGGTTTCAGTTCACCGGTTCAAATGCTATCCCTTTCTAATGAAATGATGGTTAGATGTTGGTGTAATTTTTATCGGGTCTAAACCCAAATATTCAAGAGTTGTTGAAGCCCATAAATGGAGTCTATTACTTTGCAAAAAAAAAAAAAAAAAAAAAAACAGCCCATAAATGGAATCTATTACTTTGCAAAAAAAAAAAAAAAAAAAAAAAAAAAAAAAAACAGATGAATAATAATAGTAATATATGGAATCTATTTCCTTGAACTTGAAAAAAACAGATATATAATAATAATAATAGGTGTGAGATTTATTTAATCCACCTGTTTTCTAAAAAAAAAAAAAAATTTTTGTTAAGTATTATATGTTAAACAAAACTAAATTTGGAAAAAATTTCAATATTAGTTGTGAATGAACTAATTTTTGAAAAGTTTTTACAAATTAGTGTGAGTTCAAAAGGAATTTCTCGAAAATTATGATTTTTGATTAGAAAGGTTGATTTGAATTTACAACGTTATTTGACAAATTACGTGAAAATTTAATGAGACATTTAAGTTTCTTTATTTTCTTTATTTATATTTTTAGATTAGATTTTTTTTTATAATTTAATAACAAAGCCGAAAAAGCCACAATTTACCAATTGGATTTAAATGAAATTTAAAAAATTAAAAAATATCATATGGCATATTGAAAATGTGATAAAAAAAACCTTCAGTTATTAGGTAGGATATTAAGTAAATTACTGAAATTGTCCTTATGGTTTGGTCAAAAGTGCATGTTTGGTCTTTAACTATTTTTAGTATTCGGATCATTCTTGTGGTTTGATTTTGTTGCGTTTTTTTGTACATATGGTTTGGTCAAAATTGTACGTATGTTCCCTAACTTTATGTATGTAAGGGACGAAAAATACAACAAAATCAAACCACATGGATAATCCGAGTGCAAAAAAAAAATTTAGGATCAAACATGCAAATTTGACCAAACCATAGGAATGATTTCAGTAATTTACTCTAATATATTTGATGTTTCAAAATGTAAATATCGAATTTGCTTCCAAATCTTAAACAACAAAACCTCTAGAAGCCATGGGGTAACAAATTAGATGTGGATAAACATATCTCCCGTTAAGGGTCTGTTTGGAACGAGATCGTTTGTAAGCTTTTAGTTTCCAGCGTTTGAAAATGTTAGGTTTTGAACAAAAAGGTCTCATTTGACACTACAAACTTTTAACGTTTAATTTAAATAAAACACTTCAAATATAAAAGTTATCCCACGTAATGTTTAACAAAACGCTACATGCTATCAACTATCCCATTATGTTAAAGTCACAAAGATTGGTTTCATGGAAGATCTCTTACATGAAGGTTGTGCACTACAAAGATGATAAAAGAAGAGGAAATGATATGGAAATATGTGACATCTCCAAATTTCTCGGCCAGAAAAGACCGATTTAATTTATGCTTTTAAAATAAAATCAGAGTAATCTTTTTAAAAGATGTTGCGGAATTTGTCCCCAAAACAAAACATGATAAAAAAAATTATCAAAACATTTCTTAAAGAAATATATTCTTTCATGTTATATCAAAACCTCGGGATGTCATGTTCTGATACAGATCAAAAGCATAAACAGTACATTATAAGCCTTACAACAGTTATTTACAGCTACTGGCCTATAATCCAAAAATCTCTTATCATCATCCGACTATGCTCGGGATCCACTACTGTGACACCCCGAAATTTTTATCTTGTACACTTATTCAAGTCAATCAAGTTCAGACTCGTTTTTGGCTGTTTTCTAGCATTGTTTTGAGTCAATTAGAGTGTTCCAAGCCTAGTACCTTCAAAGTTAGGGTTTAGAAATAAGTCCCACAAGTGCAATACTTCAAAAATTGGCCAAACACTCTAACTTAAGGAGTGTACGGCCGTACACCCCCTTCTAGCCGTACACTCTCATGTATAAGTGAGAGTGTTAGCCTCCTTTCATCTCTTTTCACACTCTTAAGGCCGAAAATCACTTCTCTCTTAAGTATCATCTGATTTTGCCTTCAAATCTTCAAGTTGCAAGTGTTTTCTTCCATCTATTTGATGATTCATTACTCTATCTAGTAAAGATCTACCATTTCATCCACGAAATTACTCATTTTGTTTAGATCTTCAAGTGTTCATCAAGAATACTAAGAACACCAAGAACACCTACTAAGTTTTTGGGCCACAAACACCCCTAAAGGCTTATATATCGTAAGTACCACTCCTCATACTTGTTACTTACTGATTTACTCCTTAGAAAACGTCCAAAAGATGATCAACAGGAGTGTACGACCATACACACCCCATGTGGCCGTACACCCCTTCATTTGGTGCTTAAAGGCCTTAAAACTGATGTTCTAGGCTAGCACTTGATCAAGAACACTTAGGGAATGAAAGATAGAACTTTGGAATACACTTTTGGCCATTTTTACATAATCAACAAGGGTGTACGACCGTACACTCCTTGTGTGGCAGTACACACCCTTTTTAGGGTCCAAAATGGCATTTAACTTTCAATAAGGTTAAGCATTGGTCAAGACACCCCCTAGATGCTTAAGAGGACTTTAAAACATAAAATGGCATGTTTTACCATGAGTGTACGACCGTACACTTACTTGGGCCGTACACACCCATGAGACACAATATTATGGCCTTACACTCCTATGTGTGGCCATACACCCATTATATGCAACCCTTTGTACTTCTACCACTTGAATCTAAGTGTTTTCTATGACCTAGGGTGTCCTTACTTGTATAATTAGTTGTTTAAACACTAATTGTATACATATATGTATCATTATATGATGAATAGGATCCGTGTGTGTGCTCAAGTCTTCACTTGACACTTAGCATTCTATACCACTGGTTCATCCAAACCACCCACTACAGGTGGGTTCATACCCCTTAATCTACCTTTTAAATCGTTTTAAATACTTTTATGGGGGGAATACAAGTTGAAACATTATAGCTATTATATCAATCACATGTGATTAATAACTATCAAACAAATGGATTTACTATACTTTTAACTGTTTTATCAAACAAACTACTTCAAACTGTTTATCAAACTCTTTTACATACTCAACTCTTTATCAAAATTGTTCTTATATGCCAAACCTTTTCTTTTAACTCTTTTAAACTTATATATTGTCAAAACCATGTCTAATGCATATATAGTTATATAAGTAAGGTTGGAAGGACTTAGGACTGATAACTCACTTTATTTCCTGTTCCTTGTTTGGTTGTGGACTTAAAGTACCTTGTTGTTTGTCCGAGTGTCATTTGATCCTTATTTATATATTATGTATATATGTATAAGACATAAAAGCTTTTATCTCAATTTAACACACTCAGTCTTACAAGCAACATTACTAGTAAACTATAATATGTATAGTTTAGGAAGTCGCTAATACTATTACTAGAACAACGAAATATACAAAGAGTCAGTTCATACATGAGTCAATACATACTATTATGAGAAACAAGAAAGAACATACTATTATGAGAAACAAGAAAAAACATACTATTATGAGAAACAGAAAGAACCTACTACACACTAGAACATACTATACAAGTACTAGAATACTATAACTTTAATGCGAGTCTACTTTCTGGCATAGCAACAAAGTTGTCGTGTCACGATTGGTAACCAGAGTCTCCTTGAGGGAGAGCGGACATTGTGTGTATAGATCTATATGAGACTGACAAGCCCGCATCCCAACTGTTCGCTACAATTGGCCGAAAGGCCAGGGGTGACAAATGTCACATTTACTTTTCGGCGCCATCAGGTCGTCGTGTTATCTACTTGTTGATTTAGCATACTATTATGAGAAACAAGAAAGAACATACTATTATGAGAAACAAGAAAAAACATACTATTATGAGAAACAAGAAAAAACATACTATTATGAGAAACAGAAAGAACCTACTACACACTAGAACATACTATACTAGTACTAGAATACTATAACTTTAATGTGAGTCTACTTTCTGGCATAGCAACAAAGTTGTCGTGTCACGATTGGTAACCAGAGTCTCCTGGAGGGAGAGCGGACATTGTGTGTATAGATCTATATGAGACTGACAAGCCCGCATCCCGACTGTTCGCTACAGTTGGCCGAAAGCCTAGGGGTGACAAATGTCACATTTACTTTTCGGTGCCATCAGGTCGTCGTGTTATCTACTTGTTGATTTAGCATGGTTGCTACTACATCACATTCCAACCTAAATTTAATAAATTGGTTTAAGGTAGTTAGTACATTGGTAGTTACTTACATACAATACTACATTACTTTATTATTTTCCCCATTGCATTCATATTGTGATCTTCTCACATAAAAGGTAATGTAAAAACTATATTTTGTTAATCATAGTCACACTTGGGAAAAATACACACTTTTACAAGAAACAAACATACAGAACATTTGATGCCTTGGTAGAAGGCTAGTTTTAGTAGAAAATATAGGATTTTCTACGAGTTACAAACATTTACTACAAACTTTTATAAACATATACATCAAACATTTACAAACATTTACAAACATTTTCATACAAACAATGACACTAAAATGCTTATGAACTCACCAGCTTTAAAGCTGATCAACTCTTTCAAAATAACTTGTATTCTCAGGTCATCAGTAGACAGGTACCAATGCGAGGTTTTGAGAAGATGGAGCTTTCAAGACTCGTCTCTTATTTTGATTCATATTTTGGTGTCTTATAAACTATATAGAACACACTTGTATTAAATTATATTATAATTATTATTAATGCAATGGATGATGTTGTTGCTTGTTTACTATTATGCTTTGTTGTGATACTGTACATGACGTCCTCCGCCCCAGAACGTTTCCGCCGTTCCAGTTTTAGGGTGTGACAACTACCTGTAATATAAAAGCTTGAGTGGGTCAGACTTGGGAGCCTGGTGAGCATATAGGGTTTTCAACCTACAAATAATAATAGATTTATTAATTTCATCAACCAATAATAAATTTATTAATTTCATCAACCAACAATAACCCTGATTACCCGTACCCGTTATCCTCACTTTACATCCCTAAACACCTATCATAAGGGACCTAGCCTAAGGATCATCATCGGGATGGACACTACTACTAAGGGGATTCCTCAGCCATACATGTCCTTAAGGCAACCATGAGGGGGATGGAGTACACCAGCGAACATATAGTTCACCAACACCTATAGGTTGCGAACCTGCTAGCGTTCCACTGGACTGTCTAGAAAGGTCTGTGGTCGTCATCTATACTCCGCTAGATAACTACAACAACAACAACAACATCGAGGCCTCTCATCATTTTAACACAAATCAACTATTTCATCTACCCATGTTTTACCAAACATATTTATAGATAAATATATATATATATATATATATATATATATATATATATATATATATATATATATATATATACAGTTTAAAACTTGTATAAAACATCTATTCAACACCATCTCAACTAAACTAAAAATATAATTACACATAACACGTATTTTATAGAAAATAGTTCATATTTATGTGTAAGAAGAAAGTGACTACACACTCACTTGTTAAGATGATAATTGGGCAACACTCGTCTCTTAAAACAATCATTTCGGATAAAACCGGGGTGTTTTTGTAATACCCTGTTTATTTACTAGATAAATAAATAAATTTATGAACGAATAGTAGCCCTAAAATAAATAATTATATAGAAAAGGATGGTCTCAAAGGGCTAATTGTCATAATTTTAGAAGTTGGGAGTTAAAAGTGTAAGTTCTGGATTTAATTTGAGAAGGAATTGAGAAGTTAGGGTGCGTTTGGTAATTAATGGACTTAGATTGAAAATAACTTGTAGAGGAGGGGCTGTTTTAGTAAAATATGGACTTCAATTGTAAAGGATTTGCATGGATGGGTTAAAAGGGTAAATTATAGACTTGATATGAAAAGAATTTTATGGAGAGGGACTGATCTTGACATTATGGCAATAATTTGAAGGGACGGGTATAAAGCGTAGCATGTGCCGGTTCCACAAAGAAAAACCCTAACCCTAACACATGAGGCAGCCGTCATCCACCCTTATACCTCCTCCCAGCCGCCACCCCTCACCTCTTCAACCTCCGGTGCTGCACTCCACCACCTCCGTCGAGGTCGCCACCGCCGCAGTCGAAGCTGAAGACCACCAGGAGCGCCATCGTCATCTCACCGCCGACGAGGAAGGGGGAGTCGGGTTCCAGTCATGATGCTCGGAGGTCGCGTTTGCTGTGGTTGATGTTATCGCTTCCTCCGTGTTCTCCCGCAGCTACACAACGGTTTACGACCGCCGGCAGGGACTCAAGTGGGCGTTTCTTCGCTGCCGCCGCTGCTGTTGTACTCGGTGGGTTCGAACCACCTTCTCCCTCTTCTTTTTCCTCCTGTTGGCTGCCTCACCATTACCGTTTGGAGGCTGATGCTCTCAGCCGCCGCATGCCACTATGGAACAGTGGTTGTCACCGATATTGGAGCTGCTGCCGTCGACCATTGTCTGTTGCCGCCACTCACCACCGCCAGCAACCAAGGTGGTTGTGTGTGTATTTTTAGCTTAGTTAGTGGGTGTGTTACTATGGTATTTTCATTGTAATTGTAACAAAAAAATGGAATAATGGATGGAACATGAAAACCACCACCTTAGGGTGGTGGCTGCCGCCTCCTACCGCCACCGGCCGCCGTGTCGGGTGGCGGTGTGCCTCGTTGATGTTGTGTTTTGGTTTGGATGTTTAGACATGGGACTAAAACCCTAATGGGCTCAAAGGAGCTCTAATGGGCCCAATGAAGCTTAATGGACTCTAATAGACCCAATAAAACCCTAATGGGCTCAATGATATTCTAGTGGGCTTGGTAGGCCCAATAAAGCCCTAAATAACCTAAAAGTCCAACAAATTAATTATGGGCTAGTATTTGTGTTGGAAAAACCCTAATGCCAATAAATCTTAATTTGGGGAATTAAGCGTGTCACACGAGAATTATTTAATAACTTGGAATATTAATTAATAATCATTGGCGGAAATTAATCTAAGTAATATTGGACTTAATGGATTAAGTCCTTAATGGGTTAAGTAGGAAACTTAACCCTAATCATCATTTTATGTGAAACCCTAATTTCACATGGGTTTATTGTTGGGCCTTTCTATTGGGCCTTAATGATTTGGGTTATTAAATGGACTATCCAAGATCAAGCAAATGGTCTAGAGTAATTTAATGGGCCTAGGGTAAGGCCCATGTAAGGGGCTTGGGCCTAATTTGGAAAATTGGGCCATAGATGGGCCATAGTTTGGGCCTTAATGATTATATGATGTAGGGCCTTAGAATGAGACCATTATGCCTAGGCCTAATTTGGAAAATTGGGCCATGTGTTGGGATTTGATTCCTAATTGACTTTGGGCCTACGGATTGGGCCTTGGGTTTGAATAAGCCAAGCTAGGGGTAATGTAGTAATTACCCAAAGAATGTACATATGGTTATGTATTGGGACCCAATTATTAATTAGGTGTTACTTTGGTGTTGACAGTTTGGGGATCTGTCAGCCAGCAGCTGGGGTCGAGTCTGCGGGACTTCAGCAAGTGTGGGATTGTGTCTTCGGGACTTCAGCAGTGTGAGGTGAGTTACCTTCCAGTAGCGGTGGGTCTACGGCCATAATGCCGGCCCACCAGTAGGAGTTGTATGTTAGATGATTGTCTTTGTGATATCATCTAGGTTTGCTACTACCTGATATGTTATGTGCTGGCATGATATGTTATATGTGATAGTAGTAGAGTTCGGTTGTTAGGACCGAAGGGTAGGTCAGACACCCCAGATATGTCTGACAGTATGTGATGATATGTTTATATGCTGGCATGATATGTTATATGTGATAGTGGTAGTAGGAGGGGAATAGTCCCCAAGTTCGGTTGTTAGGACTGCAGGGTAGTTCGGACACCCCAGGTATGTCTGATAGTATGTTTGTGTTATGATATATGTGATAGTAGTTGAGTGTGGGCGAGGCCCGTATCTCCCAGCTAACGGAGTGTGGGCGAGGCCCGTATCTCCATGAGTGAGGGCGAGGCCCGTATCTCCTAGCTGTTCAATATATGATTGTATATACTTGTATGTTATGGTTTAGTAGCTGAGTGTGGGTGAGGCCCGTATCTCAGAGATAGTGGAGTGTGGGCGAGGCCCGTATCTCCCAGCTAGCGGAGTGTGGGCGAGACCCGTATCTCCATGAGTGTGGGCGAGGCCCGTATCTCCTAGCTGTTCATTATATGATTGTATGGTATGTGGTATGATGGGGGAACTCACTAAGCTTTGTGCTTACGGTTTACATTTTTGGTTTCAGGTTCTCATTTTCAAAAGAAAGGAGCTGGCTTGATCGCAGCGCATCACACTATGGTTTTCCGCACATGAGATCTTTGGGATTACACTCTGATATTGTTTTATGATAACATGTTTGATTATTTCTACTTTGGTTTTGACATGACATGATATTACAAATGTTTTATAACACTGTTGGTTTTATAATGACGTATTTAAAAATGAAATTTTTGGCCTATATTTTTGGGATGTTACAGTTTTCTCAAAAAAGAGTTTCGACTCGACAAACTCTTTTTCTTGGAGACTTCGGGGCTCTGGGATTGCTTCGGGTGATAGGGGATGATATCGGGACCTCGGGGGGTGTTAGGGAAAATTTAGAGAGTAGGGGGTAAAAAAAGAGTAGATTTTCTAAACAAAATCCGCAAGCCCTCGGTTTCTATTTATAGTGGCTGGACATCGGGTTTATGCTGGGCGTAATGTCCTCGTACGTTGGGCGTACTGCGAGGCGGTCCAGTACACTGGGCGTACGGGTGGATCATCTCGGACGCATCAGAGCTACATACACACGTCGACCATGCGATGTAGTAGGCTACGTGGCCCAACTCAGACCATGAACACGAGTACAGTGGGCGTACTCCGAATTTCCAAAGTTCTAAAATTCGTATCTTTCACATACGAGTTCCGTTTTTGACGTTCTTTATATCCACGCGTAGGTGAGACTATGCTCTACAACTTTCGTTTAGACTCCGTCGGCTAATGTTGTTTTTATTTTTAAAATTATATTTTTAGCAGGCCGGGACAGGAAAAGTCCGTTAAAAATTCATAACTTCTTCATCCGAAATCCGTTTTCGTCAATCTTTTTACCGTTGCACTAATATCGACGAGATCTTCAATTCTCGTTTAGGTTGTTTCTGCTAAAAATCACTCGATCTAAATTTCGAGTTTTGGGCTGCATACTGCTAAGTCGAAACTTAGAAAAATCATAACTTCCTCATACGAAGTCAGATTTAGGTGTTCTTTTTATGCACACTCTCGATTTAACGAACTCTACGACTTTCGTTTAGATCACTAAGGCTAAAAAGCACTTTATCGTAAATTCACTTTTTATGTTATACAACGTTGTGCCGGTTCTGTCGCGAAAGTTCGACAGGTCATAACTTCTTCGTTATAACTCAGATTTATACATTCTTTATATCTCCGGAATCCTTGTTCCAACCACTACAACTTCATTCTTAGATATCGGGTTTATCTAACGTTTATTTTCGACGCTTATTTTTATTCTTAACTTATTAAATCATAATAATTAAGCAATAAACACAAAATAATCAAATAATAAATCTTTTTTATTTCAAAACAAATTACAAAGGTTGACCTATACTATTACATCATCATTAATACCTAGCCTAGAAACACGGACATTACAAAATACTACCGATACTAAATCTAATATTAAAAAGCAATAAATTGTATAAATGATAGATACCAATATAAAGATATAAAGGGTGAGCAGAACCAAAATTGTGAACCAGAAAAACAAAAATGAACCCAAATCTAAACCGTCGGTTTTACGTTTGTAATTTTTAAAATTGAAAATTCGGTTTGGTTCGTTTTCTACATTACAAGCCGAGCTGATATGAACCAAAAACTGATCTATGGAATCGACATCGATCCAACATGTGTATATTTTAAAACTTAAAATAAATATCTCTTATTTTTATACAACTTAGGTTGGACTTTATGAATTAGAATTGTGAAATTGAAATCCCGATCTCTTCTCTCAAGTAAAGCATATGTAGCTCTAGTTTGTAAGCTTGTTAAATTTGGTTGGAATATGTTTGAAGTTTTTTATAATTGCTTAAAAATGGGTTAATACCAAAAACCTATGGGTTGAAACCGAAGAACTCATTCAAAAACCGAACCCAATGGTTTTCAAAACTTGAAAACTAAACTTTTCGGTTTCAGTTCAATTTTACCCCAAAATCAACCTAAACCGACCCATGCTTAACCATACCAATACATATAAAGATAATAATAAATGTCAAATGCCTAAACTACTCAATTCTACCAATACTAGGCATATGTCTACAAGTTGTGCATGAATAGAAATCATGGATAGAAAATATTGACGTATAATATAAGTACCTAATACCATTAGTTTAAATATACATGATTAATTATGAATATGTCCTCATATAAATATCATGTATGAGTTATAAAGTTTCCATCATAAAATTTGAAAAAATATCTTAATCACCTATTTGAAATAATTACAACGTTATCAACACGTAAATTTAACCAACATCAATAAAACATCTAATAGTATCAATGCATTATATATCGACAGTCTAATATTAAAACATAAAAAGAACACGTGTATATGAATTAAGTCAACATCTATAGACTATAATGTTAGTTAAGACATAAGAAAACATGTTTATATGAATTATCAACACTTAAAATAAAATAATATATAAAAATACTACTATATTAGAAAGGTTACCAATAAAAAAGTATTGTTATGACCTTTATTTTTCTCCTCGAGTTTTGTCTATAAAGAAAAGTAAAATTTATGAATCCATTAGGTACCGTTCACATGCGTGGTTAATATGATTTAAGATAATCCTACGTCATATAAAATGAACACTTCCCCTACGCACACTTAATTACATTCTAGTCATTATATTTCATAATTTCTCCTTTCTACCATGGTTGTTAAAATCACGATCCTGATCATATAATCGTACGATCCTATGATCTCACATACGTAAATCGATCCTGATCTCAGTTGGATTGTTTTTCGGTAGGATCGCGGATCGGATCATAAGATCGTATGATCGTTTATATATATATACCAAATAAGAGGGTATGACGGTTTTTTCCGGGTTTACCGTTAAACCATAAAAACAATATGAACAAAAATTAAAATCAAGAAGAGTAAACTTACAAGGAAGGCTACGAGAAGGGAAGCAACCAGAGTCGTATGTGCAGCAGCAACTTTTTTTTTTTTTTTTTTTTTTTTTTTTTTTTTTTTTTATGTATAAGGGATATAATATGAAGTGTTTGAAAGAACTAGGAGCTTTAAGAGATAGGCTAAGAGAATCGGAAAGAGAGTGTTTAGAGAGACATGAGGGAAATAACAACATAATTTTTTATTCGTATGAAAATTCGATAATTTTTACAATCGATTACAATCCTTTATATAAGAAAGGGTTGCGTAATATTTACACATAAATAATTAACAGACAACACATGACATTACATAAAGTAGGAAAAGACCACTCACCGAATAAAGTAAAAACACATTTCTAAAAGTCGGAAATAATAATTCTATACGACAACTTATAATTTCATAAATGGCCCTTGAACTTGTTATGTCTTGTCATTTTTCTCAAATGGCCCCTAAATTTGTTCAAACTTATCACTTTGTATCCCTTGTTGAAAAAACATCATTTGCTAAAAATCCCGATGAGTACTATCAATAGAAACCGGTGATCCTGGTTCTGTGTCAACCTGTTCTTCACTGTTTATGATATCTTCTAGTCTCAATAGTGTATCTCCTTCGCCGCTGAATGGCAAGAGCATATGCCAGTTTTGATGAGACCAAATCTGTAAGTAGTGTCCTTCTGCTAGGAGTTTATAATTTTCCCAGCGAAAACTTGCAGGTAGTAAAGGTGTTTTTTGAGCTGTGCATATATCTTCGTTTTAAAGATTCTGTAGATTACCAAAATCTATTCGTGTTTGCATGATAACTTTTTAAGATAGCCATGTTGTACTGTTCTTTGGGTGATGAAGATCCTTTTTCTAGCAGGTCTGTATGTATGTTCATCTGCTGCTGGAAAAGAAGAAAAAATTTTGCACCCAATAATTGGACTGATGCTGTGAGAGGCGATGTTTCCGGCTGTTAAAATAAAATTTTCTCCTAATTTATTACGAAGACTTTCTGTGCTGCTATTGAGGCAGAATTCTAAGTAATATGTCATTCCATTGTGATAAAAATTAATTATCTCTTCTTCTGGCATATCTGTAGTCTTTAGGTTTATCTGTAACAGGAGTATGGGAGTATCTTCTCCTTCATCATTCAATCTTTGGATTACTGTAACTCCTTTATAATTGATTTCTTGAAAAACAATCTGTACAATCTTCTGCTGTAATTTATATAGAATTGCTGGAAATTCTATACAAATTTTTTGAGACACCATTTTCTCAAATTCTTTAAACTGATCAAGTATTGGTCTCAACGTTTGTCTCCAAGGAAGATCTAAAATGCGAGCTTTAAAGCATTCATAATTTCTGTATATTGCTGTTTTTAATTTCTCGTCTTTTTTCTCATTCCTTTGTACACGCTGTATATTTTTTGCTTCAAGAATTTTTATTTTTTGTCTCAAAATATTGTTTTCAATCTGGCTTTGTATATGCTGTGTATCTTTTCCAGATTGGATAAGTTGTTGTTGTAACTTTACAATAATTTCCTCCTGAGCTTTGATCATTTGCTCTGGACTAGTTTTTGCTATTTCTGAAAATGTTTTCACCTGTTCGGGTATATGAAAAAACTGTTTAACCCAAAATGTTCTCGAGCAATATTCATAGCTTCTTGGAAGCTATAACATCCCTTGTAAAGGGGATTTTGACACTGTATATATTTTACGACTGTTGCCTAATTATTAAAAATCCCAACTTTAATGCCCCTGATGACAACATAATGTGTAAACTTCTTTATTTGTTTTTCATAAGTCAATGGTGATTGTTTATGAAAGTAAAAACTTAAAGCATTGAGAATTTGAACTTTAAATGATGAAGCCTGTGGAACTGTCTGAATATGCCATAAGTTGTCTAGCAAACATTGTTGGTCTTTTGTCAAGTTTACCCCGATCATGGGCCTAAACTTTTTACGTTCATCGAAGCAAATTGGTAAAGTGCAGTTACCAAATGCTATAACGGCTTCTCTGTTTTGTGTATATTGTGTATTTTTTGAAGATCCTGTCCAATAATGTGAATGTTGAATGTTTTGAGATTGCGGTCTATATCCTTGCAAAAGGTTATTAGTATTATGTGTAATACTCGCTACTTCCATATAAGGAATCGAGTTCTGTTGTGTGGGTTTATGCAGATATTCTGTTTTTATTGCTGAATCCAATAATTTTTCTATTGATATTGTGTTTCTATCTTCTTCTGAGGAAATACTCATAGAAGAGGAACTCCTTTTTTGCTGTGTAGGCTGTATTAGTTTGCTCTTTCCTTTGTTTCGACTATCCATCTGCATAAAATAATTTGTTAATATTTCGGGATAGCATATCAGCTATTCCATTATTTTCTCCTTTTATGTGCTCAAAATTTATCGTATATCCACTTCCTTGTATTGTATTTTATAAATTAATCCATCGTGTCCTATTTATTTTCTTATTTTGATCATTTTTAATAAAACGAACTATAGCTTCACAATCTGTTCTAACTGTAAATTCTTTATGTAAAAATATTTTAAATTTTTCTAAAGCATTTATTAAAGCTTGTATTTCGTAGTCTATAGAAGTCCAATTCATTCCTGTCTTATTAAAGCTTCCACTAGCATATGAGCATATTTTTTCTGTATCTTTTGGGCTATATTTATCGGATTTGCAAAGGAGAACGGCTCCCCATCCTTCTTTGTATCCATCAACTTCTATTATTATGTAATCAGTAACTAATGGTAATTCTAATGACTTAATATTTTTTACTGCTTCTTTAATTACTTTAACTAATTTAATGTTTTCTTGGTTAAAATGTCTTTGTCCATTTTTTGTTGTTTTACTATATAATGGTCCCACTAACTTTGAAAGATTAGGAATAAACTTTCGCGCATAATTAACCAATCCTAAAAAAGCTTGTATCTGTTTTAGATTTTCAAACTTCTCTGGGAATTCTATAATTTTTGTCGATATATGGCTTTGTAATTCAATTTTTCCATTTCCTATTTCTAAACCAAAAAACGACATTTTTCTTTTAAACAATTCCATTTTTCTTTTAGAAATAACAATACCATTCCTTTTTTATTTCTTCAAATATTTTCTGTAAATGCTTCTCATGTTCCTGTACTGTTTCACTGGCAACCAAAATATCATCAATATATACTAAACAAAAATCATATTTCAGAAAGATACTGTCCATAAACCTTTGAAATATAGATGGGGCATTTTTAAGCCCAAAACTTAAAACATTCCATTCATATTGTCCTTCAGAACATGTAAATGCTGTCCATGATTTAAAGTTTTCATCAAGCTGTAATTGATTGTATCCAGATTTTAAATCAAACTTGCTAAACACTTTTTTCTTTTGTATCAAGTTTATTAAAGAGTCTTTATTAGGTATATTGTAACCATCATCTTCTGTATTATCATTTAGTCTTTTATAATTATAAACTATTCGAGCTTTTCCTCTTTTTATTTCAGAATGATTTCTTACTATAAAAGCTGCTGATCTATGTGGACTTTCCGATTTTCTAATTAATCCCTGTTCTATCATTTATGGTATTTGTTTTTTAAATTCTTCTTTATCTAAAGGACTATATTATATGTTTGCTGTTCTTATTGTAATATCAGGATTTTTTAATTTAAATTTACAAATATAATTAACTTTTGATTTTGTAATATCTTCTCCTATAAGTCCAATTTTCTCCAAGTGTAAAATTATAGGATGATTCATACTTTTTGTTATATCTTTTCCTTTTTTAACTCATGTGTTAAAAATTCGGTTAATAACTTAATTGTTTCATTTTCAATGTTTGTCTTAATTTGATTATGTTTTAAAAAGTCTAGTTTACCTTATATATATATATATATATATATATATATATATATATATATATATATATATATATATATATATATATATATATATATATATATAGGTTTAGGTTATTCTATTCAAACTAATTATTGTACATCTATCGTATGCTATGAGAATTACTAAGAAAATAAGTTGTTTAGCAATGCGAATACGTTCAACCTTACAAGAATATCGTCATTTTCATGCATTCTCGTTAATTATTTTTTTTGTTCTCACACATCGTTTTTCACTCATTTTCATTCTGACAGAATACGATCAAATAAAACATTCTAACAACATTCTGACAGAAATGAGAATAATAATAATAAATGTATAATAACCTTATAGACGATTTAATTAGTGAGAATGTATGTTAATGACAATAGTTATGTAAGATTGAATATATTTATATTATCAAATAATAACATGTGTACATTAGAGTAGTTAAAAAGAGTAGAAAGGGTCAATAGACTTAGTCTTTGTTGTCCTGGTTTTATGGTATGTATTCACGTGTTCCTAAGTTAGTGGCTACAGTAGCTCTTTACCTCTGTATAAATACATGTACATATTCAGAGTTATAATACACAGAGAAAAGTTAGTTCTCTTTTCACTTCTCTATATGGTATCAGAGCGACCCAGGTTGTCAAACCTTTGATTTTTTTTCTTTCTTCTCTGATTTATTATCCTCGATGGCTACTCCACCCACAACTCAGCAACTTTTAGCTGCAGCCACTATCGCTTCCACCAATCTGAATTTTCAGATTCCTTCACTTAGTGTCAAGTTAGATCGTACTACTTCAATATCTCCATATTACTCTCTGTGGATCAGTTAGCCGACATTTTCACGAAAGCTCTAGGAAAAGATCACATCAATCTACTCAGAAACAAGTTGCAAGTCCTTCCTACCCTTGCGCTTGCCGGGGGGTAATAACATGTGTACATTAGAGTAGTTAAAAGAGTAGAAATGGTCAATAGACTTAGTCTTTGTTGTCCTGGTTTTTGGGTATGTATTCACGTGTTCCTAAGTTAGTGGCTACAATAGCTCTTTACCTCTGTATAAATACATGTACATATTCAGAGTTATAATACATAAAGAAAAGTTAGTTCTCTTTTCACTTCTCTATATCAAACAACATATTTTCTTTATCATTCTTATAACATACAATAAATGTACAATAATTAGTTAGAATATTTGAACCTAACTCTCTCTCTCTCTCTCTATATATATATATATATATATATATATATATATATATATATATATATATATATATAAATCAAATATTTTTTTTGGACTAACTACGTAGAATACCACTTTTGAATTGTTTATCATTAAATAATGTATTAGAAATGTATTTTTTATGTTTTAAAGTATTTAATGTTAATTGGATGGTTAATTGATGAATGTGTATGTATTTTTCATGTTTTAAAATGCTTTTGGTGTGATCTTACGATCTGATTCGATCATACGATCATGATCTTACAAAGCAGAAAGCGATCCTATATAAGATCCCGATTTTAACAACCTTGCCTTTTCTACATGAACATATAACTTCTTGCAAAAAATCAAAGTTCATTTATCTCTTTCAATCGATGAACATATAAATGCCTATAAAAGGAAAAATGTTTGTGAGAAGTTAGCAAAAAAATATGAATGTGTTTTTAAGTCTTTCCCCGCATCTCCTATTTTTTAGCCATAACAACTTGATATATCTCAATAAACTATCGCTAACTCTATATTAACCAATTATGTGATAATAATCATCTTGAAATATTATATGTTATTTTTTTGAGCTGTAATGATTAATTAGTTGAAAATTAAAAAGTTCTAATTTATAATTAATCAATATAATTAACCAATCAGTTAAGTAGAATAAATTGAAGAGTTTGAGAGTTTCAATTGAATATGATTTAAGATAGATGAATATATTGAACCATATTGAATTAGATGGTTATATTATAAACATTATAAAAATAAAGATAATGCATTTGACATCATGACAAAAAACCAACAACTATTTCCATATCTTGCCTTAAACTATCTTTCCACTTTCATTTCGGCCGATCTCTCTTTGTAGTAAAGTCAACATTCCTTAATATAGTTAGATGGTTGTCAACATTGTAAGTTGAACTTAGGAGGGGGAGGGGGAGGGAGGAGGGTTCTAATGGCAATTTTAACAAAATAATAAAAGAATTCTTGAGCACCCCATAACAAAGTTTATAAAGACAAATAACATACTTTAATTTATATAAAAGTAAATTACTAAGTAGTTTAAGAAATAAATTATATGTAGACGTAAATGGAAGAATAATACATTTATATACGGTGGTTAAGCGCTATATTCATAGCTTATTCCACCCCGATGATAATCTCATTCTTCTTTATCAACTTTAATCACCGATAGTTGATCCACTATAAACCATTAATCTTTAAAGGTAGTATCAAAAGTCAAAACCATTATATAAGATTTGTTATCTGGTATATTCAAAACTTTGTAGTAAAAGGAGACAAAATACCCACACAAGTCATTAAAACACTAACAAAATATAATAATCTTGAATGAAGTGACACTGCCAAATAAATGTAGATTTAATAAAAATGAAATTGTTATGAATTATATACGTTTATTTTCAAAAAAAAAAGTTTAATGCAAATATAAACAATCATAATGGAAAAAATACAAATTAAAATAAATTCCGAAACCCATATCCAATTGAATCAAGTTGATGAACCATTAACAACCAATCAAAGAGCGTTTCAGATAGTTTACCTCACACAAGTGTGGGATCCTTTGATGTTGAAGGAGGCCATGATCTAAATTGAACACAATTATTGGTATCCATACAAAGCATATGGGAGTATTGTTAGATTTCCAATCATAAAAAACAAACAACTTTTTCACTTGTACTTTGTTGTGGTTGACGAACACACAAGTTTAATCGATATTGATCTTCAAATCCACTGTAAGCCAATTTGAAATCTCGCTATGTTGAGTTTTAGCCATTATGGGCATGTTTGGCGCGGAGCTTTTAGGAGCGTTTGGGAGCTTCTAGCTTGTAGCGTTTAACAAAACGCTCCATTATAAACAAACAACCTTGTTTGGCATGAGGAGCGTTTAGCTTTTAACAATCAAAA
The DNA here is from genome assembly GCF_002870075.4 of Lactuca sativa. Lineage (NCBI taxonomy): Eukaryota > Viridiplantae > Streptophyta > Magnoliopsida > Asterales > Asteraceae > Lactuca > Lactuca sativa. The sequence continues at coordinate 32,169,497 of NC_056630.2, read as the reverse complement.
GCTCTAAAATCAAACGCTATATGAAGAAGCGTTCAAGAAAAATCTGTTGGGCTTTGCATTCAATTTCCAGATTTGCCCACAATTAATAATTTTGATCGTACTCCTTATTTGCGATCTGCTTTAAACCTAACAACTAACAAACCTCTACCCCTTGCCGCCATTGTTAGATCAATCACCTCCTCCTGCTGCTGCTATTTGCACTGGTAAGTATTTTTTTTTCTGTAACAAATTGTCATATCTATTAACAGAGTACGTATATGTTTGGTTTGTGTGGTTTTTCTCCCTGCATCGGTACTTCTCTAGAATAAAATAAGAACCATGCTTCTCTTTTAAATAAAAAATATTGCTTTGACTTTTGTACTTTGTTCACAACCTTTTTTTATTGTAGCCACGTGAAAGACTACAACTTTTGTCCTTGTTTTCTATATTACCTTCACATAGGCTCTTTATTGTACAGTAGAGTTGTTTTTCTAGGCTTTTCTTTATCATGGCACATCAATAAATAAAATTTCTAGATACAAAAGTTACTAAAAGATTGTTGGATGTTCCATATTAGGTCTATGAAGGAGCAGTTCATCGGATGTAGCTTATTGTGTACAAGCAGTTTGAATTTGGGCTCAATCAATGAACAGTACTAGATCCGATATGTTAGAATCAAATTGACAATTAATTGCAATATCAGATTTTTGGGCTTAAACACTGGACATGAACAGTAAACACTCGAACAAAATGAATCATCAATTGTGCCATGAAAGAATTAAATGAACAGTGATCAATTTTTAGAAAATGACTTTTATTTTGTGATTTGATCAAAAAAAATAATTGGATCAATCAATAGGGTTTGAAACAGTTTTGATCCAATGAAACAAATCGATCAAAACTTGAAAAACGCAAAGCACGAATCGAAATCATGGACGTTTTGGAATCCATTTGAGAATTTGAGATACCTTTTTGACGAATCGAGTTCTGTTTTCAACAAACGAATCAAATTTGGAAGATCTTGGTTCTTTTGTCGGAATGAGAAAATCTCCAAATCGAACATTGTACCACCCACCATGCGAGATGTACAACTCATTTTTCGTGTTCTTCAATGATCCAAGAACATCTTCAAAAGATCCATCAACACATTTGGGTTTTGACTTCAAATTCAATGCAACATTTGGAGATTGTTGCTTTGGAACCCAAATTTGCTTCACGGATTTCGGCTTCACAACATATGACGATTTTTGTGAGTAAACCCACTTATTCTTCCGATTCATCTTCTTCTTCTTTTTCTTTCTCATCTTTTTGCATCTTGAAGACTTGACTTCATGAACAAACCCACTTTCAACAACATGAACATTTTGAGTTTGAATCAAATCTTTTGGAGTTTGATATTTGTGAATTTCTTGAACCACCGGCTTCCGATAAGGAATCATTCCTTCAAATGAATCACAAGAACACAAAATATCATCAGTTTGAACTCCAATTGAGCAAAAAACTTTTTCATCTTGAGAATCAACTTGAACTCCTTTTTCTTGAACATCAAGAACATCACATTGAACTCCTTTTTCTTGAACATCATCATCATCAAGAACACCATCCCGAGCTTCACGACAATCTGCATAATATTCAAGTTTATTGCTTCCATATTTGCATTCGGCATGAGAAATTCCTTTTATGACTTCTCCATCTCTTCTATTTCTTCGTCTCTTTTGATATGTTGTAATCAAACGATTAAACAAATGTTTGGTTCGAAAAATTGGACAACTTATTAATTCTCCAACTTCATTCTTTTCTCCATTTACAACAATATCATATTCACTTATCAATCCAACAGTTAAGCTATAAAGAAGATAATCAAATGAGCATTCACTTTGAAAATCATTCTTACGTATCATCCATTTCTCCATGATTACAAGAACTTGAAATTTTCTAGAGAGAGAAAGTGATTATGAATGGGTTTTCTAGAGAGATAAAGTGATACAAACAAGTATTCTAGAGAGAGAAAGTCGAATTATGGATCAAATCAAAGAAAAATTCGACTTCTAGAACGCAAAAACACTCTCTAAACACGAAGATCAATGAACAAAAAGAATCACCAAATCAAAATAGCCATCAAGGATCAATTCTTGATGAGATTCAAGAACACCCGCTCTGATACCAATTGAAGAGATTTGAAATCGAGTTTAAGATCAATTCATGTAATGAATTCAGAAAGAAGAAAAATGATGAACACGAGAGTAAATATAATATTGGTTCAACTCGTATTATGCTCTTGATTTTACAGAGTACAAAGGAATAATCTGTAAAGACTCAGTGAAAGTTTTTTTTACTCACTTAGTACAGACCCCTATTTATAGGAGTACAAAAGCATAATAAAAATACTAAGGACTAGACATTAAGACTATTCATTAAAATGCCTTAGTAAAAATAACATTACTTCCGAAGACTCTTCTTACGAAAACTAAAGATCCTTCGTAACAACTAACACTTCGACATATTACAACATTTAAACTCTAAGAGTGATAAAGCAAAATATATGCATCTTAAAAGCAAAAGTTACTGTTGGACAAGATTTCTCAATAACACATGTATTTTGTGGCTTAAAATCAATAGAATGCTTACTTTTTGTGCTATATGCTTTAACATACAAAATAAGTTAGTAGTAAATAAACTAAAACATATTTACTTTATAATCTTTTAGTGGTTTATGAAAATAGTTTATAAAATAACATGTCAGATAATTTTCCTGTAGGAACTTATGCTTCTAAAACTAGTAACACATTTTATGATTGTAAAGGTGTATCTATTTGTGATTTAAGCTCTGTACATTTTGTTTGTTTGTGTTGTTGGCCTGCATTATATGTGTTTATAAAGTTTAGTATTTGTGGATTTAATTCAACTTTAGGTACATACATGGCCTCCAACAATGAAAATGCAAAAAAAAAAGTTTGATTGGCCAGAGCAGTCTGTTATGATTTTTTGTGACATCTTAAAAAAATATATTATGAAATATGGACGTACTCAGCCAATTAAATGGCAAGATCTTCATCCAATTTTTGAAAAAGATGCTACTACTAAGCTAAACAACTACAAAGCATTAAAGAACAAATATGATGGAATGCGAAAAGACTATAATTTGTGGAAGTCCTTAAAAAATGGAGAAACGGGTTTAGGTTGGAACGAAAGTACAAGACAACTAAATTGTTCAGATGAATGGTGGGATCGAAAAATTAAGGTAGTAAACTTAAATCATTTTTATTATCATAAACTTTAGCGTTATCTTGAACACTAATAGTGAAAAATTATATCATGTAGGAAAACCCGTATGTTAAAGTCATTCGAAAAAAAACAACCTTCTTTAGAACTACAACTTGCATGGGACCAAATCTTTGGGGATGCAGTTGCCAGTGGTATAAACTGTGTGGCACCGTCCATGGATCATACTACTTTAAATGGCATGCCTAATGTTAATATTGATGATGAAAATCCGACGATGGGTGATAATGTTGAAACGGGTGATGACACTTTCTTCTCTTCACAATATCCTTAACACTCTTCTCATTTGGGCTTAGGAAATGAAGATGGTGGCTACTATTCAGATTTGATGCATTATGCAAGAGATGTATTCTCACCGAACAATACCGGGGGGTCTAATCAAGTTGAAAAGAGTTCCAAAGAAAATTCTAAACTTAAACCTGTAGAAATGAAACGTAAAAAAAGAGCATCGGCTGGATCTATAAAGTTACAAGAGCTTCTAACCGAACAAAATGTTATTCAAAAACGTGCTTTAGCAATATTAGAGTCAGATTCCCCTTCTTCTACCCATAGCCATGATTTTAGTATAAATGCAGCCGTAACCTTGATTAACCGAATGGTCGATGATGAATTAATGACAAAAGGGCGCGTGTTGTGGTGTTTTGCAATGAGTTTATTTGAAGATGCAGTGAAGAGGGAACTATTTATGAGTCTTCCGGATGATAGTGGCAGGTTGACATGGTTGAACTATAAGAAAGACGACAACTAAGTTTAATTGGTTAACATTGTCGCTGATTCATTAAAATTTTTTTTTTCGTTTATTTGATTAGGTCATTTTCATTTGGATACTTGTCTATTTATATTTAATTCGTTTTTTTTGTTTATTTGATTAGGTATTTTCATTTATATACTTGTCTATTTGAAATTTTAATGCGACATCTATGATTTACTATGCCTTGTGTTTTAATGAATTTTTTAAATTTAGTCTAAATTGAACTAGATTCCTACTTATTTTATGCCTGATAAAAATCATCTTTAATAGGTACAAACCCTTCAATGGATATTGAAAGAAACAAGAGGAGAAAAAAACTTTATTGTTTACAATTAATATTGAATTCATGCTCTACAACTGCCATAGCGTCTACATACTTTTATAAGTATATGTATAAGGTACCTTGTATGACATCAACTCAAACAGGAGAGGTTTGGATGAAGGAAATTTTAAATGGTAATCCTATTCGATGTGTTAATGCATTTAGAATGCATCCAAGTGTGTTCATGAAGCTTTGTAAAGAACTTGAACTAAAATATGGATTAAAGTCAAGTGATAACATGTCAACCGTTGAAAAGTTGGGAATATTCGTATACACACTCGCGATAGGTTTGTCTAATAGAGATGTTGGGGAGCGATTTCAACGATCAGGATATACTTTTAGTAGTCCATTTCATGATGTTTTAGAGACAATAACTGCTCGAGGAAATAGTTTCAACGGTCTAGCACGTGACATTATACGACCAAAAGATCCAACCTTTCGATTAATACCATTGCAAATCAAGAATGATAGAAGATACATGCCATATTTTAAGGTATGATATTTGTATGTTTGTTTTAATTTTTTAATACCATATGGCATTATTATTATTATTATTATTATTATTATTATTATTATTATTATATTTTTAAAAAATGAATTTAGGATTGCATTAGATGTATTGATGGTACACATATAGCCGCATGTATCACTGAAACTCAACAATTGCACTATATCGGTAGAAAAGGGATACCGACATTTAATGTAATGACAACTTGTGATTTTGATATGTGTTTTATCTTTGCATCTGTTGGATGGGAGGGTTCTGCATATGACACACGTGTTTTCCTTCATGCAATTAACACGCCATCAATGAACTTTCCAAAACCACCTGAAGGTAAATTATCATTATCTTTATTATTTTCTTAATATGATATAAGTAACATTTCAATTTTTTTGTTCTCCTCCAATAAAATAGGTAAATATTATTTGGTAGATAAAGGTTATCCAGATAGAAATGGGTATATGGTTCCGTATTCCAAAACAAGATACCATCTATCTCAATTTGAAAATGAGCCTCCAAATAATATGCAAGAAACTTTCAACCGTTCACATTCATCACTGCGAAGTTATATTGAAAGATCATTTGGAATCTTGAAGAGTCAATGGAAAATACTCCATAAAATGCCCAAATTTAGTGTGGAAACTCAAATTGACGTTATTATGGCTACATTTGTCTTACATAACTACAATCATCGTAATGCTGAGCAAGCAACAGTTTTTGATATTGTGGAACTATATCCAGATTGCATACCAAATGATGAACCTCGTGATGTTCGCGGTAATGACGGAAGTAATGAAGACTTATACGAAGGATCTAATAATATGAAGCGCATTCGCAATGATATTGCTACTTTAATATGGAATGCTCGACGTCGATGATTTTATCAATAGTTTTTACATTGCAATATAACTTGTGATTATTGTAATGGAACATAGTTATGCAAAGTTACTAAATTTTAAGAATTGTAGTTCGACAATCTTTTATTTATTTATTATGTTTCACAATTAAAATTTAAATAAGTGCCCTTTTCTGTAATTTTACACATTTCAAAAACTTCCAGCTACTTCTGCCAAACACTCTTATAACAAATAAAAACTACAGCTTCCAGCTACCCGCTACCAGCTACCAGCTAACAGCTACACGCTACCCGCTTCCAGCTAGTTTTGCCAAACACGCCCTATATATTTACTAGACATCCCGACTCATTCAACCATACATTATAAATGATTTAAGTACTATATAAAAGATAAAAAACCGTATATAATAAATGAAAATTGAATTCATGGTCGTAATCTTCATCAAATTGTTTCTTTTCTCAAGATATTGTAAAAAATTGATCATTTATATTAGTCATTCTGAATAAAAAACAAAAATCATTGAAATGGGTTGATTAATAATGTCATGAACTTTTTGTTAATAATAGAAAGTCATTAGTGATTTTAGAATAGTTTCAATAATTATTGACATTTGATGGACACATATAGAACGGTAGAACCCGGTTACCCACACCTGATTTTCTAATTGGGGAAGCAAGAAAACCATAAACACCGATTTATACGTGGAAAATCCGTATTTGTATAACCCACACCGTCACCAACACCCTGTCAAAGCAAGAATCGACCAATAATGGTCAACTAACCTTCATACCCTTCAACGATTTCCTGCTGATTTTTTCGGTACTTCTCTCAGAACTTGAAGAGAGATGGGGATTCCAGTTCGTACAGCAGGGGTGATGGGTGTGGATAATTTGAGCGAGAAAGCTGCAAAGATGAGAGAGTCACTGCAGAAGAGTCAGTCCATCACAGACAACATGGTTTCAATCCTCGGTTCCTTTGACCACCGTCTCTCCGCCCTTGAAACCGCCATGCGCCCAACTCAGGTTTTTTTGATCTGTTTTTCAGCTGTTTGCGTTATGAGAAAATTCGAAGTGATTTGAATGATTTTCTCTTTTAGTTCGGAAAATAGGTCTTCCAATTAGTCGATCTACTTTAATTTATCGATAACTGTTTAGTGATTGTTTTGATCTGCTATTCATGTTGATATGTTTCCTACACCTATCTCTTTAGTTTTCGAAAACTTAATGAACAAATTCAAGCGAAGCAAATGTATGATTCTGTTCCAGTTTCAAAAAGAGGAGCAATGATATGCGACTTGATCTACATCAAATCTAATAACTTGTAATTTCAAACATCCAAGCTAATTTTCGTTCAAATTTTGATAAACATCCTGCTACTTATCTGAAATTTCCTTTGAATTACAGTAGATCATGCTATTATTTGTAGCCGTCAATGTGAAATGGTGTAATTTGCTTTATTAGTACTACAGGATTTGTAGCATACCCCAAAAACTATTACACATCCTTTATTGGTAAAGCTTCAATGAATAACTTATTCATAGATCAGCATCATTGCAAATCAATAAAGCTATTGATTTGGTTTATTGGTAAAGCTTCAATGAATAACTTATTCATAAATCAGCATCATTGGAAATCAATAAAGCTATTGATTTGGTCCATAAGGTTCTGTACTTTTCTATATTGAAAGGTATTCTAGACATTTGATTGATTCTATTAAACATGGTTTGAGACAATCATTGCATTTAGTACATCTGGTGATTGGAGTATTTGGTTATGCTTTTACTCTTAACTTACTCTACTCCTTGTTTGTATATTACTTTTAGATCAGAACACATGCTATTCGAAGAGCTCATGAGAACATCGATAGGACTTTGAAGGCAGCTGATGTTATATTGGACAGATTTGATCTTTCTCGTGAGGTTGGGTCTTATATCTACTTATTCTTTATACTTTTTTATGACTTGGTGACTTAGAGTTTGAGTAGATTACTGCAATTGAATTTATAGTAATCTTGTCACTTTACAAAATCAGAAAATGGAGTGAATATAATATATGCTATTTCTTTTGGTAATGAAGCAACCCTAGTACTTCTTTTTGTTGACTTTTATTATCTAATCTACAAATAGACTCATATTGATAAAATTTAATGTTTTGGTCAGCTTTTATCATGTAGTCTGGTTTTGCCAACCACATTCAAAACTTCTATACACAAAATATGCTCACCCAAATTATCATTGATATTATTGAGTGTTTATTAGTGATTATCAATACATTTATAAATTACAAGTCATTAGGTTTATACGAGTTATTCATATTAGAATTCGTTATATCAATCCTATATACATTTTATAGATGAGTTATCAAGTAACGTATTATAATAAATGTGTTACATATGACTACAAAAATCACATTATTATAATAATTTATGTTTTTGAATGACACGACACGACTTAAGACTTAAGAGATTGTATACACGAAAACTACACTTTGAGTGACTTTCAGCATATTCCCAATTGACACATTTGTAAATGTAAATCAAGTATAATATATGTGGAAACTGTAAATGGGACAAAATCTGCCCACTTTAGGTAAGTAATATTTTTATGCAAGAAATAAATATAGGAGAGATTGACTACATCCTACTTAATAACTTACTTATAAGTGTAATATGTGAAGAGGGCTAATAGAAAGAATAGCAACAGAATTACATTTATTTCTGCATTATAACATCCTACTCTCATTTATTTCTATCACAATGTTATACTTTCATTTTTTTTATCTTATAAAAGCATTATACTTTGTAAAGTCTACCTAATCATAGAAATGTATTACACTTAAAAATTACATAATTTATAGCATGGCACTTTCAAAATTTATATTTTGGAACATTGTTCTTTAAAATTTTTTCCCCAATTATAGCAGTGAAAATTGTTTCATATTCAGCTGACATTGCCATTATTAGGTAGATACAATGTTGTAATATGATGAAATAAGAGGAAGCTTAAGCTAATAAACAAATCAACTAAAGTACATTGCTATTTCTTGCATTTAACCCATTCAGAATTTCTATCTGCACATTAGCTATTCAAAAAGCTTCTTTCAGAGTATGCACTACAATAACAATTTTATATTCTTCTACAATACTAAAACGGAATTTAAGGGTATGCACTTTCCATGGTTCTTATGGTTGGTTTTCCAATACTTTTGAAAACTTACATTCTATTGTAATTTGTAATGGATGAATTTTGGATAAAGTTTCTAAATTTTGTTAGTTGATTGAATATTTATGTTTCCAAATATGTAGGCTGAGGCCAAAATAACTAGAGGCCCACATGAGGATCTTGAAAGCTATCTTGAAGCTATTGAACAACTAAGAAGCAATATCGTCTTTTTCACCAACAATAAAAGCTTCAAGAGCAGTGATGGAGTCATCAGCCATGCAAGTAACTTACTTTCCAAGGCTATATCCAAACTAGAACAAGAATTCAAACAGCTCTTATCATCATACAGGTTCTTCTCATCATTTTAAAGCACATATACATAAATATCTTTTTTAATAAAAGCTTTTCTTATCTCGATTCTTAACATGTTCATATGAACATATATACATAAACTTTTCAGCAAATCTGTTGAGCCTGATAGGCTATATGAATGCCTCCCTAGTTCACTAAGACCATCATCTGGATCACCTGATTCAAGTGGAAAGAACCCTAATAATAGTCATACGGGTCATATCACTGCTGAAAATGCTGTTTTTGCTCCATTAATTCTCATTCCGCCACGTGTCCTTCCATTGCTCCATGATTTAGCCCAACACATGGTGCAAGCTGGTCATATACAACAGTGCCTTGTTATTTACAGGTAATTACATTCATTTTTGCATCAAAATGATCAAAATGGTGCAAAATATTGTGCAATCAGTAGTTCCTCTCCAACATGAGTGAGGATTTGTATATAAAAAAATGAAATTAATATATTTTTCTAATGTTTTGTTGATTAGGGATACGCGTTCTATAGTATTGGAAGAAACCTTACAGAAATTGGGAGTGGAGAAGCTTAGTAAAGATGATGTACAGAAGATGCAATGGGAGGTTTTGGAACTCAAGATTGGGACTTGGATTCATTTCATGCGTATTGCAGTAAGTCCTTCATTGAAGTAAAAAAAAAAATTTACTGAAAGAAATTAATTATTGATGTTCAAACAGGTGAAATTACTGTTTACTGCTGAAAGAAAAGTATGTGATCAAATGTTTGAAGGCATTGAATCACTTAGAGATCAATGTTTTGCTGAAGTCACTGCAGGCAGTGTTGCCATGCTTCTTAGTTTTGGAGATGCAATTGCTAAAAGCAAAAGATCACCAGAAAAGTTATTTGTGCTTTTGGACATGTATGAGATAATGCGTGAACTTCACAATGAGGTATGTGTATATGAATATGATTGTGTTCTTACTTGTTATTATAAAAACATACTGTATAATACTTTAAATACTTTCAGATTGAGTCACTTTTCAGAGGTAAAGCTTGCAAAGACATTAGAGAATCAGCTCTAGGGTTAACAAAGAGACTTGCACAAACAGCTCAAGAAACATTTGGGGATTTTGAAGAAGCTGTTGAAAAAGATGCAACAAAAACAGCTGTCTCAGATGGAACAGTTCATCCTCTCACAAGCTATGTCATCAACTACGTGAAATTTTTATTCGAGTACGTGTGTAACTTTCTCTCTCTCTTTCTCTATATATATGTTAAATTACAATCTTACCCTTTTCTTACGTAACTTAAAATTGATTCAGCTATCAGTCGACACTGAAGCAGCTGTTTCAAGAATTTGAAAATGGAGAGGATTCGAATTCACAGCTGGCATCTGTAACAATGAGAATTATGCAGGCTCTTCAAATTAATTTGGAGGGAAAATCTAAACAGTATAAGGATCCTGCACTCACCAACTTGTTTCTTATGAACAATATTCATTATATGGTCAGATCTGTACGCAGGTTCGATATCCAAACCTAGTAACTTTTGAAAAAAAAAATATTATTATTATTTTGGGCAAATTACAAAAAAACCATTATGTTTTCGGTTTAACCAATAATAATTTATTTCTTCCACACAAACCATAAAAGTTTTAGACAAATTTTTTTTCCAAATGAACCATTTTGACATATTATATCTGGTTTCATTGGTAATTTTGTTATATTAGGTTTCACCAGTGGTTTTCCAAATTAACCATGTCAACATGGTTAATTTAGAAAAGTATGGTTTGATTGAAAAATCAATGTTTAAACAGCAAATTTGCCCAAGCTATTATAGTTTTTTTCTGTAATTTGTCCCACAAATTTATAATTTGAGTAAAATCTATTTTTGGTCCCTGAGTGAGTATATCTGCTTTTTTTTTTTTTTTTTTTTTTTTTTTTTTTCATGTTTGGTCCCAAAAGATTTTCTGTTGCAATTTTGATCCTTATTTGAGATTTTTGTAACATTTTTGCTCCCTGTTGCAAGTAAAATGACTATTTTTGGACTAAAATTCCAAAACTCAGGTATACCCAGGGATGAACAATAGTCATTTTACTTGGAACTGGGACCAAAAATGTTCAACCTTAAATAAAGACCAAAATTGCAAAAGTATAAACTTTTTGGGACCAAAATTGCAAAATACTACTACAACTATACTCAGGGACAAAAATGTGATTTACCATTTTAATATTCTGTTTGGCTATAGGTCTGAAGCAAAGGATTTGTTAGGGGATGATTGGGTGCAAAGACACAGAAGGGTTGTTCAACAACATGCTAATCAGTACAAGAGGATAGCTTGGGCAAAGGTTCATTTCTCTCAAATATGTTATAACCTAAAATAAATAAATTAATATATATATATATATATATATATATATATATATATATATATATATATATATATATATATATATATATTTTTCCAACATCTGGATATAATAACTTATACGAAATGATAATTTTTTTTTCTTTTTAAATGTTGTGACTTGTGACCTTGGTTGGATAGATCCTGCAATGTCTCTCTATTCAAGGCTTGTCTTCATCGGGAGGTGGTTCTGTTGGTGGTGATGGAGCTGGTAACAGCAGTGGAGCCTCACGAGCACTTGTAAAGGACAGGTTTGTCTTTTCAACCCCTATATCCTTTTTTTTTTTTGTTATATCTTAAAAAAAAATTAAAAAAAAATTAAAATGTGTTGGTTTTACTTTAGGTTGAAGATCTTCAATGGTCAGTTTGAGGAGCTTCATCAAAGACAATCTCAATGGACAGTTCCTGACACAGAGCTTAGAGAATCTCTCAGACTTGCAGTTGCTGAAGTCTTGTTGCCTGCATACAGATCTTTCATTAAACGTTTTGGGTACATTTTTTTATGTGATCTTATCTCAATTCTCTGGCTCAAATAAATGAAAAAAAATAAAAAACTAAACAAATATTTTGTTTTCTGTTTTTTACAATTACAGGGCACTTGTTGAGAATGGGAAGAATCCCCACAAGTACATAAGGTATTCAGCAGAGGATCTTGACCGGATGCTTGGTGAATTTTTCGAGGGTAAGACTTTGAACGAAGCTAGACGATAGAGATAGCAAGATGTTGAATTACTCTTTTACCCTTGTGGTGTATGTTAGTGTACTGTATCCTGTAGCCTGTAGTCGATGATAAAAGGGCATGACATGTATGTTCTTTTTGTATGTATTGGGGTAATAAGGATATGGGTATGCTAAAAAGTTAAAGAAAGAAAAGAGAATGCTGTAACTTCGATTAATTTTTTTTTTTCTTGGTTGGTGTTGTTAGTTGTTAGTATGTTACTGCTGTTGTGTTGCTATTCATTTGTAATTGTGTAAAGGTTAGTGTAACAAGTTGCCCCTTTAATCACATTCTTGCTCTCTATGTAATTTTCCTGGGACAACGTGGCATTCTGTTAGAGTGCATCGTAAATATGCAAAAGGTTCCACATAAGCGAAGATTATTTATGAATCACCGATTATTTTTTTACATATTCAATCTTTCTCTACTTAAAAGGTTCCAGATAAGCAAAGATTCAACAGAAAATAACGTTCATGTTCAAGAAATTCATGAGTAATCTATCCATGACAAATTTAAAATTTATGAATTGCAAACAGTTTGTGATATTGGCACGGTTCGTTGTCAAGTCAGCATTGTTGCTACCAACGTTATTCCAAACCCACCATACAGTTGCTCTCTTGGATGACCACAAAAATCCTCCCAAGTGAGCAAAACACTTATACTGATCTCTAAACAAAAATGAAGAGTCTTAAAAGTTCTTAATTACCACAATGGTCCTCCCAACGGAAGCATTAAGAAACGTTGGTCACTACATAGCACCAAAGATCTATCTTCATTGAATTCAAGCAACAACTTACACTACAAGAGGAGATTATGAATTGTGTACCTTGTCTTTGACGTTCTTGAGAATCCAAATCAAAATTCCTCTATCTTTTCACACCCCAATGTACCAATCCACACTAATAGCTTCAGAATCTCCTTGCCCTTTCATTGTTAATGTTGACGACAATAGAGAGATAACTGTGTCGATTTCTTGTTGACCAAGAAAGACAAAACCCTAGCTAGATTTGCTAGGAAGATAATGATGAAAGTCCGAAAATCTTGGAAGTATATCAAATTATAGGTTAAAGTTTAATAACCTTTGATGATCGCACTGCATATATGGTACAAAACGATGTAGTATGTTCGGATTTGATATTTAAGCTTATATAAGACTGTAATTTTTGTATCTCATATATATATATATATATATATATATATATATATATATATATATATATATATATATATATATATATATATATATATATATATATATATAGGGTTAGGTAATTTTGTTTTCACTATCTGTTGTGTGCACGTATGATTGATTCTGGACCAATCATTTTACTTATTTTAAGAAAGTAATTAATGCATATTACATGTTGAAGATATAATGGATATTAATTACATCTTCACATTTAATATGCATTAATTACTTTCTTAAAATAACTAAAATGATTGGTCTAGAATCAATCATACATGCACACAATAGATAGTGAAAACATTTGAACCTATATATATATATATATATATATATATATATATATATATATATATATATATATATATATATATATATATATATATATATATATATAGGGTTAGGTTCATTTGAGACGAGTCTAATTTTGTGAGACCGTGAGACTACTTTTTTCTAGTGAAACATTCTAATATTCTGTTATTCAAAAAAATATAATATATGTAATATTTTGATATTCTAAAACAATAATTTTAACACATTTTACATTGAAATATTCTAAAAGCATATAATTTTAGAATATTATACATATTATATTTTTACGATGACTAGAATATTAGAATATTTCACTAGAAAAAATTGGTCTCACGCTCTCACAAAATTATGTCCGTCTCAAATGAACTCTTATATATATATATATATATATATATATATATATATATATATATATATATATATATATATATATATATATATACATACTAGCCGTTTACCCGCGCCAAGTGATAAGTGCGAATAATTTTTTTCAGAAGTTAGTTTACAGAAACGATTATATATATATATATATATATATATATATATATATATATATATATATATATATATATATATATATATATATATATATATATATATATATATATATATATATAGTTTACTACATCTAAATAATTATCAATAAGATCATGCTATCAGAAACGAAATCAATAAAAATTAAAAATGAAAAGTTTGTATTATTTACAAATGTACATGAAGACATGATTGGTTATGCATTATTAATCGTGCAATATTTCTTTATACACCACATTTGATGTATAGACTTCATTGTCATTGAATTGTTCATCGAACTTTACTTTTACTTTCGTTATTTGTATGTATTGTTGGAAAAATATTTTCTTATATTGGATCTATTATGTCGAAAACAAAACATTTATATTTCGTGATAACATTTCTATTTCATGACAACATATTGGATTCCAAAGAACACAAAATGAATTATAAATGTCATTTACTATTTAAATATATCGTTAATGTATATAAATAATTGTATGTCATATTGGATTTGAGTTGTTCGTTCAAATTGTACATCATAACCAATTAATATATCGTTAATGTATGTAAATTACGTTATTTTTGGCACATAATTTTCTTGTATCGAACAATCACTTATTTATTTTTAGATGATAAGTCTTTTAAATATATAAACTATATGTAAAGAATAAATATACTTATCAGTATAACTTATAGTTTATTTTAGAATTTTTAGATGTTTTTATTATTAATGCATTGTATACTCTTTATTTTCTTTATTATGGATCGTACCGGGTGCTTTTTATTTTGCATAATGTATTTTGTAGGTTTTTGGAGCTTGTTGCGGTTATGGTTTAGCTTGGAAATGGGCTTTGTGGGCTTCCGAGGCATTATTGGGCTTTGCAGATCAATTAAAGAAAATTTGGGCTTAAAAGGCTAAAAACTTGGATGCAGTGGGCTTGTGAAGATGGATCTTGGACTTTTATTTTGGGCTTGGAGCATCCATTTTTGAAGCTAGAAGATGATTGGTTGATTTGAATCATGTGGCATATGAAGGGGACCAAGAGAATCTTTGGTAGTGGGATGGTTAGTGGAGGAAAAATGAGCCAATTGCATTACAGCAACACTTGCGCGGGTGGGATTTTCGTCACGTGGGTACCCGCGCAACTGTCCAGTTTGGGCATTTTGGTCATTTGGCACACCATAACCTTGGGGGATCAGATCTAGCAGCCATGACTTCGATTTTACACCATTGGAGAGCTGGAGAAGGCGATTTTGGGAGCTTGAAACCCATTTCTTTTCATCTTTCCAAGTCATTGGTAGTTTCTTTATGCAATTAGACTTTTGTGATTGTTATTTTGTTGTCATGAGTGGTTAATTTCTCTATATTGGTTAACTTTGGTTAAAACCTTTGAATGTTTGTGGGTTTTTGAAGGATTCATGCTAGATTATCAATTATCTTATGTTTATGGTTCTAGATCATATTTCTTATGCTTTTTTACTACTTTGATCATGAGCTTGACACTTGAATGAGCTATTGTTAGTTTATTTCTTTGGTTTTGCATTGAATCATTGAATTAACTTAGAAGAAGGGCTTTATGATGGTAAAAATCATCTCTAGTTTATGAATCATAACTCCTTTATGGATGTGTAAGCGTTGACATCCTCTAGGAATTGGGGATTCCTTCTTTCTTAAGGTTAATTAACTTCTTGGGTTCAATTGCTTCAATTAAACCCTTGATCTTGATTAAGAAGGTATTCCCCAACCTCCATACTACCTAAGAGGAATCTTGGCATATCATGCTTCATGATTGCTATAACCAATTTGGGATGAATGATAAGCTTCATGTTGAATCCTAATGATAAACACACAAATGTTTATTGTGTTGAATTGCCTTAGTTAACCAACTCTCTCCAATATTTGAGCATCTCACTATCTTGTTTAATTGCAAGTTTTTAGTTATTCAAGTCTTTTAGTTTTCAAGCAATCATGACACCCCCTTTTTAGTTTAATTGTAGTAAGTTAGTTTATTTACAATAGTTCTTTTAGATTGCATTGGTGATTGAATACAACCATTTCCCCGAGGATCGATACCCCTTTTTACCATTATATGACGTTTTATTTGCAAACAAAGGGTGTAATTTGCTTGGTGGACTTAACATCCCACCAATTAACAAATGGTAAGTTATTTTTTTTATACTTTTTTTTTTCGATCGGCAAAATTAAAAAAAATAGTAAAGGATAAAATTAGTTTTAATGATTTATGGGTGATTTATCTTCAAGGTTTTTATATTTAAAAAAAATATAACGAATCCTAATATTAAAATTATCAGTTTTAATCTTTTTTCAAAACCATATAATCCAAATTTACAAACCATTATTTCTATCAAATTGTCATGCTGTAAATTTAGATTTTGAAATTCAAATACAAAATTGTATATTTATCTAATCTTGTTTGTGAAAACAAAGATTGCAATATCAACATTGTCCAACTATCTTTATACAATTTATAGACTTAATAACATAAACAGTTGCAAGTTTTTATATTTAAGTAGGTAATTTATTATTTTCAAATGATAAGGTCTCTGTCTTTTGATGCCACCCAGATACATTTTATTTACATAATACAATTTCAAAATCAATTAATTCTCAATTAACTATTGTAACCGATGCCATGGTTGTAGCCACCAATACTTAAAAACAACATCCCTTTGTTCCAACAATACAAATTTTCAAAAGATTAAAGTACCTACAACAATAATATATTACCATTTCAAAAGTATTAAACTCTAAAGAAAGTTTAGATACATAAACATAATGAAAATACAATCCATAATGATGTATTATAGCATCATATTTTCATTTCTTTTCATTACAATATTATTTCCATTTTTTTCTTATCATAGCATGTTAGTTTGAAATTTCTTCCCACTCATGGCATTATACTCTCAGAATTATTTCTTAGTAAAACATTATACTTTCAAAACCTACCCAAATTCTATTTCTTTAATTGAAAGTACAATGTTATTTTTTCAAAGTACGATGCAAAAAAGTGAAAATACAAATGCTATTTTTCAAAGTATGATGAAACAAAGCCAAGAATGTTTGGAGTGAAGGAAGAAAGAAAAAACCATGATATGAAGATTGGATCAGAAATGCCTTTTAGTAACCATTACAAAAACTGAGAAACATAGTACCATCACAACAAGGTTTGCAATATACTCATCAATGTCTGTAATTCCAAGGAAAAAAATCCAGTCACTTCAAAACACTATGGTTAGATCGAGCTATGTACATTTGTCATTCAAAGAAATTGCTAAAAATTTGAAGAAAAATTAACAGAATGATTTAACTATAAGGAAAGGGTGCAAACTCACTTTTCTTCTTTAACTATAAGAAAAAGGGGAAAACTCTGATTCCATTCCAAATTCTCCATACGCCCTCCATGCAGAGTCATCCCTATTTGAACCATTAGCTAAACAATGACATCAATGTGACAAAAATAAAAGAAACGGAGGCATATAGCTTTAAGAATACACCACTTTAAAAAGAAAATAAACTTAATGTACACATGACGAATAAAAAGAAAAATGTTTTATTCATTAGCTCCTGTAAAATACATGAAGATCTGTTTTCTTCTTTTGGAATGCCATTTTAATTCCTTTATTTATCTACTTCAAGAATGCCATCCCTGCCACTGAAAGTAATTTTTTGAAACATGAATTTCAGTATTCTAAACATATAAAACTCATCTCCTCCAAGATCAATTGTGTTTGTATATAAACCAAGCAAACCACAACAATAAACTTTTTTGTCAAACCAAAAGAAAGTAATTACTTCCCTTCTACTTGCAATACACACACATGCAATTGACTAAACCACCCTTGAATCCACCAAATTTACTGCAAAGATTGCTCAAACATCCTATGACACATTTCCCTCATTATTGTATACGGAAAACTATCTTATGTTAACAAACCCAATAAAAAGGCAATGAAGAGGAATACATCTTAGATTATTCAATTTTGAGAAATAAAACCAACTATTTGAGTTGGGCAAGAAGAGTAAAAGGGCAAAGTCGGAAAAAAAAAGTTACCTTGAATTTCAAGTGGAGCTTGGATATGTCTTTGCAAAGCTTGGATCTATACCCTTTTTTCTGTTAGCTTTCTCACAAATCATTCCAATCAAAAGTAAAATCTCAAACAGAACGATAAGCAAATAATATCAAAATTGAAGAAGTTGGAAAGAGGTTCAGATTAAGCTTCGAGAAGATAGAGAAATAAGTGTTTACTTCTACAATCAAACATCTCAAATGGTTCAGATGTTCACCTTCACCAAACATCCATAAGAAGCTCCAAAAAAATCCATAAAAACTGAAATTAAAGAGAATCTTGTTTAAGAATGTTACCTCTGGAAAAAAAAATCTCCGTTAATCCTACATATTTTTAAGCATGTATCCTGAACCCAAAACCAAAGCCATATTCCGGGTTATTTGTCAATTGCATCCGTCAATATGAGGTTGTTGAAAAAAACCAACATGTAACATCCATAAAATTCAAGCCGAATCTAAAACTTTTTAAAACATTTAAAACCATTAAGTTATTACAGTTTGATTTCAAAATAGTTTAAACATCAGAGTATCCCTAGAATCAAATCAAAAAATCATTAAATATGAGGAGATGTACGATCACGCCTTTGCCTTCCCGCGATCATCAAAAGTACCTGAAACAATAATCGATAAATGTAAGCTCGAAGGCTTAGTGAGTTACCCCCAAAATACCAACGCCATACATATATAACCATATCATATAAACATATAAGCAAACAACATAAAGTACAACATGCATAATGAGCCATCAGTCTGACTGGACCGAATCCCGGTCCTCCGTCTATCTGGACCGCTCTCCGAGCCCTTGGAACGCCTGGACCGCCCTCATCGGGGCGTTCAGCCTATCCAGACTGCTCGCTGGGCCTTCGACCTGACTAGATTTTCCCGGCCCAGGCCTGCAGTCTACCCAGTCTGCCCAGGGTGTCTTGGCCTACTGCACACAGCAGAACCTGACTCAACCCTTTCCCCCAACCAACAAACATGTACACATAAATATAAATAGTTAAACATCCAGATCTAACAGATCACTAATCATGGCAACCATCCTATAACCAGGATACTGATCTAACCGATCTCTAACATAACAACCATCCTACCTACTAGGATGTAGATCAATAAACATATCATGCAATAAACCCAAATGCAAATCCTATAAGGGCCGACATTGGTGTCTTAGACCCTGATGATATAGTGAGGACAACTCACCTGGTACTACTGAAGTCCCGCAGATAAAACTCCAGGTGCTGGTTGACAGATTCCCAAACTGTCAACATCAAGACGACACCCAATTAGAAATTGGGTTCCAATACATAACCACAAGTCCCTGCTTGGGGTAAAAGGATACTTTACCCCCAACCTTGCTTGTTTCAAGCCCGAGGCCCAACTCACACTCCAAAGGCCCAAAAGTCAAGTGATGGGTCGAAACCCAACATATGACCCAACTTTCCAAATTGGGCCCAGACCCCCACATGGTCTTACCTTAAGGCCCATCCATCTATTCTAGTCCAAACTCTTGGTATTCCAATGGCCCAATATCTCATAATCATCATGGCCCAATTATGGCCCAATTTTCCAAATTGGGCCTGGACCTTTCTAATGGCCTTTTCCTCAAGACCAATACATTTCCTTAGCCCAAAACCTTGTTTCCAAATGGCCTACGAAGGCCTACAACAACCTAGTCCAAGAATTGGCCCAAACCGAGGCCCATAATTACGAAGTCCATTTCTATATTGGGCCACAAGGCCCAATAGACCCAACTATTCCAATATTGGCCCAAAGATATACTTAGGCCCAACAACCAGTAAATCTAGGCCCAAAACCATTAAGGCCTATAGGTCCGAAGTCCACAAAGACCCAAGCCCTCCTGAGAGCATACGCCTAGCGTACCTCTTCGGTATGCTTAGCGTACTGGGCAAAAGGGATGTACGCGCAGCGTACTACATTGTACGCCCAACATAAAAACGGCTTATGCACAAAATCCATTAAGTGCTTAAAGCTTCAAACCAAGGGACCCAATTACAGATCTGAGCTCTACTTAATGTCTGAATCCATAAAGTCACTGACTTGGCGACTTATATGACCCACATGAATCCAAACTCAAAGTATAACATCCTACTTCCATGAAAATGACCATAACTCTTGCATGAACCCATTAAGTCCTCCAAGATGGAAACTTTCCTGCCTAAGGGACTCAAATAGCTTTATGGGTGGCAACCCTAAGTCCTGAAACGAATTTACACCATAAAATCCATTCTTGAAATTAAAAAGGGACAATATCCATGAGAACCTAGATGTATGTTGTAGAAGCACCAAGATGAGAACTTTATACCTTCAATAGGCTGGAAATGATGTAAAACCTCTGGATCTATAAGCTCTCATCAATCCCTTGCTTCTTCTCTAGACACCTTCTTCTTCAAATCACCCAAAATACTCCTCTAATGTCCCTCCAAGCTCCAAAATCACTCAAATGAGGGCTAAAGGGTGATTGCTAGGGTTTAGAGGGGTGGAGGCTAAAGATATTAGGGTTAGGTTATTAGATAAGGTGTTTAAATAGGGTCCAAGACCCTAAAATAGGGTTCTGATCTGATTGGCGTATGCCCAACGTACATTTGGTACGCCCAAGGTACTCCGAAGAACATTCGCGACCATCATGGTCAGTACGCCTAACGTACTCCAAGGTACGCCCAGCGTACTGCCTTCTTCACTAGTGTGCCCTGCGTACTTGGCTAAGCCTGAAAACCACGAAACTTCCGAAGGCCATAACTTCTTCATTATAAATCCGATTCCGACGATCCTTATATCCACGGGAAGGTAATGAGAAGCCCTACACTTCTATAAACTTTATTTAACCTAAAACCCAACCGAACTAAAATCCCGAATTCATAAAAGAGGTCTGAAATATTACATTCCCGTTTTACCCTTGATCAAAGTGCAAACCGAGCTATTGGGTCACGTACCTACATTAAACACATCCAAATGGGCCTAAATCTTACCTTCATAAAGTCCCTAATCCTTATGATGACCGTTCTTCGGACCACAACCACGAATTAGGACTTTAGTCGAAACAGGGCGTTACAACTCTCCCCCACTTAAATTTGATTTCGTCCTTGAAATCGTTTCTTACCTTCCCATGAAATCCAACAATCTGGTCCATACCTCCACAATCCGAACTAAATACAACCTTCCCAAGGTATCCTGGTACCAACCCTAAAAGAACTTACCCACCTGAAAAGGAACGAACCCTAAATCTTCCTGCATAAAAACCTCTCTGTTCTTCCGAACTCGAAACTTCAAATTGACCGACAACTGCCCACACTGAACCATCATCAAACTTATATCATAAGAAAACTAGCCTAAATAGAATACTTTCCAAGGCGACCGTAACCAACCTTGCAGGGTTCTGAATCCTGAAGATATACGAATTCCTTGCACTTATCTCCCAACTGGCTACTCAAATTCTGATAACCTGAGGTTCCTACTAGAAGACCGATTCACAGACCAAATATCCCTGCAGTATACTTATACTTGACAGAAAACTCATCCGGAATACCGAATTCTTGCCCGGTTGCTGAAACAACGAGCGATCTTACAGTCGCTCCTCGTGATTCCCGAAGGAAACTTCGACTAGCCATAACTGCCCTAGCTATATCACTACTCATGGCTCCATCAATCCTTCTGGTCCATCCGACCATAATAGCCTGACAGCCGGCGCCATCGAATCAAATGCAAAAAGTGAAGGCTACTCGAATACTGTATTCTTACATCATGCCCGGTCCCCAACGACCTACCGTTTCCTGATTCCAATCATGTTGTGGTCTACCCGAAATCTTACGAACTGGACCACATTGGCCTAATCATCTGAAAGAATCCATGAATGCTACGAATCATCCTGCAGTCTCGCATCACTTCTCATACTATCCGATCGCTCATGAATACTACAGCTACCTCCACAGTCTTATAACACTTCCCATACTATCTGACCGCTAGATCTAACTGATTACGTATAGAGTCTTCAACATGACTGGACTGCCTCACCTGGCCTTCAACCTATCTGGACCACTCTCAGAACCTTTAGCATGTCTGGACCGCCTCTCCAGGCCTTCAGCCTGTCTGGACCATTCTCCAAGCCTTCGACCTGACTGGTACGCCCCACTGGCCTTTAGTCTATCCAGACCACACTAAGTCTGTTGAGAATAAACCTGGACCCATCCTGGTGCCCTCTACCATATAACCACTTCTCCCCCACTTGGGGTTTCAAACCCCAGATCTAATCCGGGGACTATAATCTCGGCCTAACTCTAGACTTCATGTTGATCGCCCACCCTTTTGGGAAACCGTGGTCTGATCTCTGACCCGCGTATCTACCACATACACTAAATAACCCGCACACCCATGCTGAATGTACTACCGAGCCCTGGCAGCTAACAAAATCCTCAATCTATCAATCCAAAAACACACTCGACCGAACATCCGAACTGAACTCAATTCATGACTGGAACCCAAACTGATTCCCCAAATTTTGCAATCAAGCATCGAGAAGACGCGAAACACATGCTGGGGAGTTTTACCAAACTCCCAACTCACACAACCCTCAAACCAAACAGCCACTTGGGCCGCCTTTCTTCCTAAAATGGATGCGAAACTTATCCCAGTGTCGAAACCACCCCCACTTCCGAATCCCGAAACGATTCTCCCCCACTTAGATTCGACTAAGTCTTCACAATACATGAAAATTGGAGAATTCCCGATCCTTCTCACTTTCCAACGATCGATCCGATGACAACCATCTCTTCCCAACTAGTGCTCCGTTACTAGCCAATCCCAAATGATCACACACTTCTAAGAAGTAGATGAACACTTCCTAAATACTAGTGAAACCGACAGTCTCTAATGCTTGAATGATCCCACAGTCAATCTTGGAAACCAAAGGATAGATGGTCCAACTAATACCTCAACAACGAGCCACTTCCTTTGGTGCCTTCATCCGTCAATCAATAACGGTTAGTAAAACCACTGAATCCTAATAATGCCGAAAACCATCCTGTGGGACCTTGTCCGCAGACCTCCCACATAATACTCTTCTTCCCAAGATACTCCAAACAAGTCTCTCGCTCTCGAGCTCTAGAAATCATTTCTTTCAAGGTTCGCACCCTAACTCACTCACCATTTCAATCATCCACAGCTGAACTGCAGTAGTTGAAGCAACCTATGCCCTAAACTGGGCTACAACTACTCCTAAGACATAGTCTACAATCCCAAAAGTGCAATAGATCGCACAATCAATCCTTACCGCCCGATACAAAAGATACACGGTGAACCGGACCTCACAAAATACTTATTCCACATCGACCCACCCGCACTCACCAACGCTGAGCTACTGTCACCAATCCTGATGACCAACTGACCCCGAGCTGGAATACAACCTGATCCTGGGGTCACAAGCCTGATCACTCCTTCAAATTCGAAAACTGAAAGGGCACAATCCTTTCCCTATAAAACGACATTCCACTCCATCAATTAACCAGTCTACTTCCAGCTGCAACACTCCAGCTGCACATAATCATCACTTCCTTCCGAAGTCCCCGCATCTCGCATTCCGGCCTCGGGCAAAACCCCCGAAGCCTCAAATCTAGAAACTCCTATGCTAGCCTCTCCCAACTGTGACATCCCCAAAATCACAGCCAGAAAAGACCAATTTCATTTATGCTTTTAAAATAATTTCAGAGTAAATCCTTTTGATTTAAAAGAGTTGCGGAATTTGTTCCCAAAACAAAATACGATAAAATAATATTTATCAAGCATTTCATCAAGAGATGCATTTTCATTATATAATCAAAACTCGGGATGTCATGTTCCGATACAGACCATAAAGCATAAACGATAACATTACAAGTCATTCAACAAATATATACATGTACAGACTTGTAAACAAAAAAACTTGATGATTCAACCATCTTATGCCCTTGCGCCACTTCCTATAATACTAATAAAACTGAGTGGGTCAGGCTTGGGAGCCTGGTGAGCATATAGGGTTTTCAACCCACAATAAATAAATTATATTTAATTTCACCAACCAACGATAACCCGATTACCCATTCCCGTTATCCTCACTTTACGTCCCTAAAACAACATCTATCTCAAGGGACCTAATCTAGGATTTTCATCGGGACGAACATTACTGCTAAGGGGTTTCCTCAACAATAGATATCCTAAAGGCAACCATGAGGGGGATAGAGGACACCGCTGAACACATCGTTCACAACACCTACAGGTTATGAACCTGCCAGCGTTCCACAGGACTGTCTAGAAAGAGTCTGTGGTTGTTATCCATACTCCGTTGAATAACTAGATCAACAACAACAACATCGAGGCCTATCATCTGTTTATTACACACCAACTATCTAACCATGTTCTACTCAACATATTAGTAGATAAAAATATATATTTTTATGCATAGTTTAAAACCTGTATAGCATTTTCATTCGATACATATTCCACATAACAGATGAGGCACACCCACATAACATGTATTTCATAGAAAATAAATCAGATCTATGAGATAGAAGAGAGTGAATATACATTCACACACATAACAACAAAATTATACACATAACACGTATTTCGTATAAAATACTTCATAATTATGCATTAGAAGAAAGTAACTACACACTCACTTGATCAGAAAATGATCGGACAACACTACGACTTGCAGAAGTAGTATTCTTCAGTAGATCTGGAAGATCTTCACAAAAACCGGGCTCCTCGCGGGCAGAGCTTCGGCTCGGGAATCGCACTTCTCGGGATCTTCGGGGCTTTGAAACTTGCTTCGGGGCTCGGGATTGATACCGGGGCTTCGGGATACTTCTAGCATGCAAAACTATGCAAAACGGGCGAAATAGAAGAGAAAATGAGCAAATGAGCCGGCTGCCCTCGCATCCCTTTTATAGGAGGCTGAGGCCTCGTAGTACGCTGGGCGTACTCCTCCGAAATCGTCATTGCATGCGTCATCCGAAGAACTCGAGTGCGAGGGTCGTCATGCTTCGCTGTACACTGGGCGTACTTCGGATAAGTCCGATGACTCCCCTTCGGATAATGTCAGATTTAATAATTAAATTTATATATTAATTGTTTAATAAACTTCGAAAATTCATATCTTCTTCATACAAACTCCGTTTTCGACGTTCTTTATATCCACGCGTAGGTGAGACTATGCTCTACAACTTTCGTTTAGACTCCGTCGGCTAATTTTGACTTTATTTTTAGTAGGCCGGGACAGGAAAACTTCGTTATAAATTCATAACTTCTTTATCCGACATCCATTCTCGCCTATCTTTTTATCGCTTCGCTACCATTAACGAGATCTTCGATTCTCGTTTAGATTGTTTCGGCTAAAAACCGCTCGATCTAAATCGAGTATTCGGGCTGCATATCGCTAAGTCGAGACTTCAGAAAATGATAACTTCCTCATACGAAGTCAGATTTGGGCGTTCTATATATATTCTGAAACCTCATTTCGGCCATTACAACTTTATGTAAAGATATCGAGTTTATTTTACACTTAAATTTTGACGCTTATTTTTATTGTTAATTAATCAAATCACATAATACTCAAATAATACACTTCTATTATTTCAAAATGGGTTACAAAGGTTAACCTAGACTATTATATCAACGTTAATGACAAGCCCAGAAACACAGGCATTACAATATGTTCCCAGTAACAAGACCCGGTACTGGAAAGCTCGACCAGCTCCTCCCCCTGCCATCGTTGCAGCTGCTGAAGCGGCCGCGACAACCGTCTCATTAATGGTTGCATAGAGCTTGTCGAAATACTCAACCTTGGTGGCCTTGATAGACCCAAACATCTCCAGAATCTAACCCCAGACAATCTCCCTGATACAATCCTCTGATAATACTAGCCTATCCTGGCTGCCAGCTCCCGATCCTGACCCGAATCCGGTCTCAAGACGTCTCGTAACCACCATTCTGATAATACACTAGAGAGATCTCGGATAATCCATATAATAACAGGGAACCAACTCACAACTAAACCCCATGGGTTGTGACTTCCTTTCTACGCGTATGGTTCCTGTGCTTTCAGTAGTACAGGCCCATACTACCTTCCACACCTACCAATATTTGTCTCAAGTATCACCACAACAACTTAACAATATACATAAACATAGCGAACGCTCCATCCTCACTCCTAGAGGAATGCTAAATATATCATAACTGCCCCGACCTCTCACAACCCACCCATTAAACTTCCACCAACCCTGCAGCACTCGTGTATGCTAGCCATACATAACGCTGGACCCTATAGACTTTCGAATAACTGATCCTACCCTAATCCCTTCATCAAACAAGAATAGGAAATATGGCCAAACCAAACATTCTCAGGCTATAAGATCTTAATTATGTACAGTCGTGATGCATACACTGAGCAACTACAATAATGATGTCAATCTTATGTAAAGGAAACCCTAGGCTAGCAGGCATCATGTAATCAGGCAATTCTATCATGCAATTCCTGAAGATCCCTAGCCTAGAACTAGCATGATGTTCTAACATATTACATAATCAAATAACTGTATGGTATTTTAGGGTCTACTTACTGGCTCTGGCTAATCGTACACCCTGCATCCTCCTTTACTTATTTTGAAAACCATCTTAGAAAACATTTTGAAAATCTTTCCTTGATTTGAGACTGGATTCACACAAATGTTCCTCCAATTCACTCAAACCAAGGCTCTGATACCAACTTGTAACATCCATAAAATTCAAGCCGAATTAAAAACTTTTTAAAACATTTAAAACCATTAAGTTATTACAGTTTGATTTCAAAATAGTTTAAACATCGGAGTATCCCTAGAATCAAATCAAAAAATCATTAAATATGAGGAAATGTACGATCACCCCTTTGCCTTCCCGCGATCATCAAAAGTACCTGAAACAATAATCGATAAATGTAAGCTCGAAGGCTTAGTGAGTTACCCCCAAAATACCAACGCCATACATATATAACCATATCATATAAACATATAAGCAAACAACATAAAGAACAACATGCATAATGAGCCATCAGTCTGACTGGACCGAATCCCGGTCCTCAATATATCTGGACCGCTCTCCGAGCCCTAGTCCAAGATTTGGCCCAAACCGAGGCCCATAATTACGAAGTACATTTCTATATTGGGCCATAATGTGTTTAAATAGGGTCCAAGACCCTAAAATAGGGTTCTGATCTGATTGGCATACGCCCACCGTACTCTGAAGAACATTCGCGACCATCCTGTTTAGTACGCCTAGCATACTCCAAGGTACGCCAAGCGTACTGCCTTCTTCATTAGTATGCCTCGCGTACTTGGCTATGCCTTAAAACCACGAAACTTCTGAAGGCCATCACTTCTTCGTTATAAATCCGATTCGAACGATCCTTATATCCACAGGAAGGTAATGAGAAGCCCCACACTTCTATAAAAATTATTTAACCTGAAACCCTACTGAACTAAAATGCAAAATTCATAAAATTGGTCTGAAATATTACATTCCCGTTTTACCCTTGATCCCAAAGTGCAAACCGAGATATTGGGTCACATACCTACATTACCCACATCCAAATGGGCCTAAATCTTACCTTTATAAAGGCCCTAATCCTTATGATGACCACTCTTCGGGCCACAACCTCGAATTAGGACTTTATTCGAAACAGGGCGTTACATAACAAATCATTAAGAAAACTTCTATTAAGCAAATCAGCACTTCTGTGGATATTCACAACCTTAGACAGAAAAAGAAAGAGTAGTAGTGGTTTGTGTGTGGGTGTGTGTGTGTGCCAAGACATACTGAGAAAGATAGCCTTAGCCATCCCAATTGGTCTAGCCGATGCAGAAATCCAAAACTTTTCACTCGAAATTTAAAAAAAATCAAGAAATTTTTTACCTAGATATGAATATGATTTAAAAAAAAAAGAAAGAAAAGGATGAAATGGTGAGGTTTTCTAACGAAGAGAGCGTCAATGGTTTACCAGATCAAGGAGGAAGAAGACAATGCATGGATTAGCTTCACTGGTTGAAGGCAGAAGAAGGCATACCTGCTATATCTTCGTAGAATGAGTGAGGTGGTTAGTGGTGTCGATTTAGGTCACTGTAACGATGGCAGCTGGTGGGAGTGGTCGGCGACGCTGGAGGTGCACGGCTTGTGGATAGTGGTTGGTGGTTGGAATTGAAGATCAGAAGATTAGGCGTTGGAGAAATATTTATGATGGGTTATATAAATGGCCAAGAAGAAGCTAACGACAACATAACATTATAGGGAGGAAGAAAGGGCGACACAATGGGGGCTGTTAGACTGGATAAGGAATCGGGAATGGGTCAAGAGCCAGCGAGATTGTTTAAGATGTATGTTAACTAATTAAAATTTGAATGCATAAATTAATTGTATAGAGTGCATAAAGACTTGTATCTCTTAAAATTCAGCATTTGAGCCTAAATGCTTATTAAGGTGTGTGTGTGTGTTTATATATATATATATATATATATATATATATATATATATATATATATATATATATATATATATATATATATATATATAGGTTCATTCATTCTAACTATCTATTGTGTGTATGTAGGAATGATTGTGTACCGATCATATTAAAAATCTGATTAGGGGTATAATAGTAATCTTGACAAATTTAATTATGGTAAATATTTAAAAGATTTAATATGGTTAAATCTTCATCACCTTAAAGACACGCCAAATAATACAAACCTAAATCGATATCATAGAGTCCTCGTCGATGCAAACCCAAAAGATCAACAAAGCCGCCACCATCTTCCGCCCTTCATGTTGTCGATCTCAGGTGTCTCTTTCAATGTATACTCACTTTCTACTTCTCATGATCTTATCTCCATGAATGAAACCTCCGCCATCCTCCACCAATCGCCGATTTTCCGACATCGTTTATGTGCTCCCCATCACAGCAAGGCAGTGACGCAGACCCCACCCCCATCATCATCTGTCTATCGCAGAAAGGTAGTGGCTTACACCCTCTTTCACTACAGTTATCAGTCCTATCCCATTTTCTTCCTGACTTGGGTCCTTAGTAATCATGTGATCGAAGAAGAGAGGGGGATCGGAGTCGGCCAACTTTGCCAACAATGATGGCGTCATAGCCAAATTACTAATTGAATTTGTTTTTGGTAATCTCTCCCCATCCCTTATTGATTCTCTTATGAATCTCCATTTTCAGCTATCAAGTTACTATATCATACAAAATTATTTTGATTTAAGACAAAATTGCAAAAATGGTCCTTGTGGTATGTTTTTTTTCTAAGGCTTAGTCCAAACCTCGACTTATTTGGTTTCATGGTTCTTTTGAGCTAGTTTCATTGCGGTTTTGGTCCTTTGATAATTGAAATGACTTTAATACCCTTAGGTATTTATTTTCTATTTTAAATTCATTTTTTTAAAGTTTAATAATTATTTATTCATTTTAATAATTAAAACATGAGAGGGACCACCCTCTCTCGCTCTCTCTCCAGTTTTCTTTTTACTCAAGAACACTTCACTTCTATTTACTTTTTCTTTCTAGATGAACTGAAGATGGCCATTGTACATCCAAAATTCGGACAACTTCTTCATTAATAGCTTGTACTAAATAAAGCCCTCATGAATCAGATTAGACAGTGGTACATAGCTTACCGAATTCTTTAAAGTTCACCGAAGAATTCAGATTTATCTGTTGAATCTTTTCCGGTAGCCCCAAAATGTCAGGCTGTGACATCCCTAAATTTCTCGTTCAGAAAGACCGATTTAATTTATGCTTTTAAAATAAAATCAAAGTAATCTTTTTAAAAGATGTTGCAGAATTTGTCCCCAAAACAAAACATGATAAATTTATCAAAAAATTTCTTGAAGAAATATATATTTTCATTATATTTCAAAACCTTAGGATGTCATGTTCCGATACAGAACAAAAGCATAAACAATACATTATAAGCCTTACAACAGATATTTACATCTACTGGCCTATAATCCAAAAATCCCTCTTCATCATCCAAACTATGCTCTAGGTCCACTACCTGTAATATAAAAAGCTGAGTGGGTCAGACTTGGGAGCCTGGTGAGCATATAGGGTTTTCAACCCACAAATAATAATAGATTTGTTAATTTCGTCACTCAATAATAAATTTATTAATTTCATCATCCAACAATAACCCTGATTACCCATTCCCAGAATCCTCACTTACGTCCCTAAACACCTATCACAAGGGAACTAGCCTAAGGATCATCATCGGGATGGACACTACTGCTAAGGGGATTCCTCAGCCATACATGTCCTTAAGGTAACCATGAGGGGGATGAAGTACACCAGCGAACATATAGTTCACCAACACCTACAGGTTGTGAACCTGCTAGCGTTCCACCCGACTGTCTAGAAAGATCTGTGGTCGTCATCTATACTCCGCTAGATGACTACAACAACAACAACAACTACAACAACAACAACATCGAGGCCCCTCATCATTTTATCACACATCAATTATTTCATCTATCCATGTTTTACCTAACATTTTTATAGATAAAAATACATATACAGTTTAAAACTTGTATAAAACATCTATTCAATACCCATCTTAATTATACAAACAATATAATTACACATAGCATGTATTTTATAGAAAATACTTCATATCTATGTGTAGGATGAAAGTAACTACACACTCACATGTTAAGACGATAATTGGGCAGCATCTCGTCTCTTAAAATAATATTCTTCGATGAAACCGGAGTGTTTTATCAAAAACCGGGCTTCACTTGGACAGAGTTTCGGCTCGAGAAACTCTTTTTCTTGGAGACTTCCGGGCTCTGGGATTGCTTCGGGTGCTAGGGGATGATACTGGGACCTCGGGGGGTTAAAAGTAGCTAGAGAAGAAGTAGAGAGTGAGAGAGAATAGATTTTGTAAACAAAAACCCAGAGGTCTTGCTTTCTATTTATAGGGGCTGAAACCTGAATTACGTTGGGTGTAATCTTCAAGTACGTTGGGCGTACAACTTAGTACGCTGGCGTACTCCGAATTTTCAAACTTCAAAAATTCACAACTTTCGCAAACGTGCTCCGTTTTTGACGTTCTTTATATCCACGCGTAGGTGAGACTATGATCTACAACTTTCATTTAGACTCCGTCAGCTAATTTTGACTTTATTTTTAAACTTATATTTTAACAGGCCGGGACAGGAAAAAGTCCGTTAAAAATTCATAACTTCTTCATCCGACGTCCGTTTTCATCTATCTTTTTATCGTTAAACTACTAACGATGAGATCTTCGATTCTTGTTTAGGTTGTTTCATCTAAAAATCACTCGATCTAAAATTCGAGTTTCGGGCTGCATACAGCTAAGCTGAAACTTAGAAAAATATAACTTCCTCATACGAAGTCAGATTTGGGCGTTCTTTTTATGCACGCTCTCGGTTTAACGAATACTATGAATTTCATTTAGATCGCTAAGGCTAAAAAGCACTTTATCGTAAATTCACTTTTTACGTCATACAATGTCGTGCCGGTTCTGTCGCGAAACTTCGACAGGTCATAACTTCTTCGTTATAACTCGAATTTCGGTATTCTTTATGTCTCCGGAATCCATGTTTCAACCACTACAACTTCCTTCATAAATATTGGGTTTATCTAATGTTTATTTTCGACGCCTATTTTTATTCTTAACTTATTAAATCATATTAATTAAGTAAATAAGCACATAATTCACATAATTCCTCTTTATTATTTTAAAACGAGCTACAAAGGTTAACCTAGACTATTACGTTATCATTAATTCCTAGCCTAGAAACATGAGTGTTACAAAGGCGACCGTGGAACATTTTGAACATTTGTCTCTAATGGAGATGACGACGATGATTTTGGGGATGGTGGGGGTATTTGATGGTGTGACGGTGCGTGAGGCAGAGGGGTGAGATGGAGGAATAGAAGGTGAGAAATGGCTAAATGGTTCTTGTGATTTTGTGTAACATCCATAAATTTTACACCAAATTTAAACTTTTCCATTCACAACTTAAACCCAAATAGTGTTTGTTTACAAATTGTTTTCAAATCATTATTCATCAGAGTGTACCAAAAACAGATCGTAAGGATGAGGAGGGGTACGGTCACGCCTTCGCCTTGCCATGGCCTCCTGCTGTACCTGAAACAATAACTGAAACTGTAGGCCCAAGGGCTTAGTGAGCTACCCCAAAAATACCAACACCACACTGATGATATCATAATAGTAATAATCAATCAATCAATATGCATACTGGGCCATCAGCCCGACTGGACCGCCCACAAGGGCCTATAGTCTAACTGAATCTATACCGAGCCTTCGACATGACTGGACCGCCTCGTGGGCCTACTGTCTCCCCGGACCACTCATAGGGTATGTTGGCCTTCAGCACAAAGAAGGACCACCTTAACCCAACCCCCAATCAAACAAACATGTGCACATAAATAACATACGCTAGCATTGGAAACAGTCAAACCGATCTAACAGATCAAATAGCATAACAATATCCTATAATCAGGATATCGATCTAACCGAAATCTAACATAGCAACCATCCTAAACCAGGATGAAATCTAGCATATCAATAACATAGCAGCCATCTCAAACCAGGATGAAATCTAGCATATCAGTAACATAGCAACCATCCTAAACCAGGATGTATCTAGCATATCAATAACATAGCAACCATCCTGAACCAGGATGAAATCTAGCACATCAGTAACATAGCAACCATCCTAAACCAGGATGAAATCTAGCACATCAGTAACATAGCAACCATCCTAAATGAGGATGTATCTAGCATATCAGTAACATAGCAACCATCCTAAACTAGGATGAAATCTAGCATATCAGTAACATAGCAACCATCCTAAACTAGGATGCAAACCATAAAAGGCCGGCCTTGGTGCCTTAGACCCTTTGATACAGTAAGGATAACTCACCTCGCAGATAACGACTCGGTAGATAAATCCCAACTCTCGGATCACTCGCCAAAGACTCCTCCACCTGTTACCATAGTATGAGCATACTCATAAATTCTCAACCTCATAAGTACTCCATACACCAACCAGTCAACCCCAGGTCAATAGTCAAAGTCAAAGTCCTCAGTCAAGGTCAACAGTCCCTGTTGACCTTAACTCGCCGAGTACCCTCGGCTACTCACCGAGTTCTTTGAAGTTATTTCCCACTCGCCGAGTCATCGGGTGACTCTTCGAGTTCCTACGAATTTCGATCGAAACCCTAAGGCCACTCTTCGAGTTTCCTTCTTGCAACATGTCGGCTACACACACATTCATAACTCGGGGAAAACTCATCCGACTCGCCGAGTTGTTCATACAACTCGTCGAGTCTAAGGAAATCTTCATCCAACTCGCCGAGTTGTTCATCAACTCTTCAAGTTCATCGGCCATCTTCATATGACTCGCCGAGTCAACCTTGCGACTCGCCGAGTTCCTTCAGTCCTTAAGCCATACAGACTTATTTAAGCCATGAAATGGCTCCAAATTTCAGATCCAAGCTTCTAGGTGTGACAACCCGAAATTTTCATTTGTATAATTTCCACATCCAAACACTTCAAATATTAGTCAAAGATATTTTAATACCTTTTTGGCCGGATTTAAGTCCATTTGGTGTTTTATTTTTTATTATCGTGAAGCGATTAAATAATAGGAAGTGTCGTTAATAGTGAGGAGTAACAAACCGAACAACCCACACCTTAGCTAGGTGTTTACGGCCAAACATGAGGTGTTTGGGCCGTAAACACCCTCTTCCGCAAGATTCATGCATATAGCATGAGTTTACTCCCCTTGTCCTCATTTTTCCATTTCCCATCTCAAGAATACAAGGCTTTTCTCTCAAGTATCATAAGTTCACTTCTTCAAATCCACCAAAAATGTAAGTTTCCTTCTCTAAATTCGTCCATTCAACACTAAATCTAGTTTTTATACATCATTTTTTATCCATGGATCTTGATTTTTACTTAGATCTTCAAGCATCTTCAAATCTCCAAGAACCCACTAGTGTTTTTGGGTCCTAAAACCCTCTTACAAGCTTCGTATAAGTAAGTATACTCCTCCTATCTAGTTATCTTCTTAGTATACTTGAAATTTATGGAATAAACCCCAAGAATAAGTGTTTACGGTTTGGGGATCTCCCAAAACCATAAACACCCCAAAAAGGGTGTTTTGATGCCCTAACTCCCTCTCTAGCATGACTTATGGACTAGGAACTTGCTTGAATGATCAATGAACCCCAAAACTCGAAGTGGATGGAGTAACCATGAGTTTACTGCCGTAAACTCATGGGTTTACGGTAGTAAACTCCCCAAGAATGGTCCAAGGACCGTAAACTCCAAAAGTGGGCAATTCATGCCCTAACCACTTCCCAAGCCCTTGAATCAACCTTAGAACCTTTCTTTGTGAAGCATGTAGCCTTAAAGCACACAAATACACCACTCCCATGAGTTTGCGGCCGTAAACTCATGGGGGATATGGTTCAAAAACCGTAAACACCTCTAGGTACTACCATTTGAGGAGTAAACTCCAAAGTGAGACCATACTCTCCTTAGATGCAACCCTTAACACTTCTAGCACTTGAAACAAGGTGTTTCCATGCATTAGAGGGTCTTTACTTACTTAATTGGTGAATAAATGACTAATTAGACACCATTATGTGTCACTACATGTTTCATAGGATCCATGTGTGTGTTCAAGTCCTCACTTGACACCTAGCATCCTACCGGGCATTTTCATTCACTCCACTCACTGCAGGTGAGTTCATACCCCCTTAATTAACCTTTCAAATGTTTTTAAATGCTTTTATGGGGGGGGGGGATACAAGTTGAATCCAACAAATAATAGTATCAATCACATGTGATTTGTAACTTGAAATCAAAAAGGATTTCTATACTTTTAACCGCTTTGCCATCAAAACCGCTTTAAATGTTTATCAAACTCATTTTTCGTGTTAAATTGTTATAAAAACTATTTCCAAACTCTTTTAAACTTATTATGTTCCCAAACTATATCTACACCAATATATTTATATAAGTAAGACTTGAAGGACTTAGGACTGATAGCTCGCCTTATTTCCTGTTCTTGTTTGATTGTGGTCTTAGGGTATATTGTTATCTGTCCGACTGTCGTTAAATTCTTAGTTATATATTGTATATATTTGTGTTGGATATGAACGTCTTCACTCAGTTCAATACCTTCATGTATCAAAGACAGACTACAACATGCTATTTAACTATAATAGGTATAGTTAAGGTTTACCGCTCCTTACTACCATTACTATGATACTTACCATAGTTAGTACTGTTATGAGTCTCTACATGTTAAGTACTATATAAGAAGAATACTATATACTATACAAGAGGACACTAAATACATGATACCGAGAAGTACACTATACACTAATACAAGAGAATATACTAAAACAGAATGTGACACACTATTCCTCTATACGGTACTTTACTGCGCCTTCGCCGTGTAACCATAGTCTCTTGGAGGGAGAGCGGGCTCTACGTGTATAGATCTATACATGAAAGACACTCCCATATCCCGACTGCTAGCTACAGTCCGAGCCGACTAGGCCCAGGGATGACACAATGTTACCACACTACGTGTGACCTAGAGGGTCATTAGACATTCGATCGCCTATCCGCATGGTTACATATGAATTCACATTCGGATCCCTAAATTAACAAATTAAGAAATAAACGTAAAACAAACTCCCGGAGGTGTATTATATACTCATCACTACCTAGAGTTTGCAGTTTATTTTTCCCTTCAGCCAACAGTAACACTGCTAGAATAAAACAATATCTTCCCATTTACTTTACATGAATGAAGTCTAAAAGTATATTTTTATAACTGAGAGTCTCATTGGGAAAACTTTTACACACTCAAAGGATCAAACCTACAAGTAACCAAGTCTTGGCGGCAGAAGACTACTTTTACTGGAAAATATAGGATTTTCTAGAAATTCATACTATTTTCAAACTTGATAACAACTTTTATATTACACGATTGAAAACACTTCTATACAAGCAATGACACTAAATGCTTATGAACTCACCAGCTTTATGCTGATACTCGTTTTCAAAATAACTTGTATTCTCAGGTCATCAGTAGACAGGTACAGATGCAGCTTTTGAGAAGACGAAGCACATACAAGACTCCTCTTTATTTTGATTATACTTTTTGGTGTCTAACAAACTGTACAGAACACGCTTGTATTACAATTACTATAATAATGCAATGGATGTTGTTGCTTGTTCTTACTATTATGCATTGTTATGATACTGTACATGACGTCCTCCACCCCAGAACGTATTCCGCCGTTCTCAGTTTTGGGGTGTGACACTAGGACATGCTTTTCACGTAAATTTGCAAACTTTACGTGCATACATGACTAACAAGGCTCTTAATGCAAAATCTAAGCTCTTAATGGGGTTTCATGCCCAATGAGGGCCTCAACCACGACCAAAACATAAATTTTATGATTCTAGAACTTGAGAAGGGTCTAGATATGAAGTTACAACTTCAGATCTAGCCCATAGCTCACTAATGTGACTCCCAAAAATCCATAAAACCCTAGAACTGAACCACAAAGAGATCTAGAAGAAAAAGGGAGTAAAGATTGCAACCTGATACCTCCAAAAGATGCTAGATGAGGTAAGATCTGTTCCCACACCTTCCTTGCCTTAACTCCTTTTCTCTTCAAGCTCTTCCCTCCAAGCAAATCTTCTTTCCAAGGTCTAACACACACCACAAGGAGTACCACACGAATTAGGGTTTCACTAAGCTCTCAAAGACTGTAAGGAGGCTGAGGCTTCCTTAAATAGGGTGAAAAACCCCGAGATTTAGGGTTTCTTCTACTAGCTCTTACTCGTCGAGTCCCTCCTTGGACTCGGCGAGTAGGTCACTTAACACGCGATCTCACCCCGCTGCTACTCGACGAGTAGGGTAACCAACTCGTCGAGTAGGACTTAAACCAAAGAACCTTTTATTTAAATCCATACTTGAGAATTGGGGCGTTACATTTTGCATCCAATAAAACCCTAAATCTTCATATCTTGGTTCGTCTTCCCCGAGGATCTTGTTTTTAGATAAAAAGGATGTTGTTTGCAGTTATGGTAGCGGTAACGAGCTTAAGGTTCATCGTCTCTGGTGGTGGTGGTAGCGGCAACGAAGATGGAGCTGATGATCTCGTTTGCAGATTTGGAAACCCTTCTCGTCAGAAAATTGAGGATTATTGATGAAGATGGCCGACGACTCCTAGCACAGATCTGGAAAACTCCCTTGATGTGTGTTGTTCTTGTGTATATATGTTTATAAGCGTGTGTATGTGTTTAGAAATCTAATGTGTGTTTTTCTTGAGTATCTATGTCCATAAGCTTATGTGTGTTTTGACGAAGAAGTCTAGAAAATCTGAGGAGTATATGTGTTTTACAAAAAAAAAAAAAAAACAGAAAATCTGATGTCTGTATATGTTAATGAAGATACATATGTTCTTGACTGTGTATTCATGTTCATTAGATTTTTCTGAGGTCTTGAAAGACAAACCTAGATATACGAGTGTGTATGTGTGTGTGTGAGAGGGAGAGAGTCCTACTATTTTTAATCGTTTAAATAAATAAATAGGTATTAGATTTAAAAAATGAAAGAATATAGAAATTAAATACCCCAAGGGTATTACAGTCATTTCAGTTTACTGAGGAACCAAATCTGCAATGAAACTAGCTCAAAAGGACCACGAAGCCAAAAAATCGAGGTTTGGACTACACCTCAGAAAAAATGCATACCACAGGGCGGACCATTTTTGTAGTTTTGTCTTGATTTAATAAACATACAATCAACTATTACCAAAAATTTTTTACTTCTTCCTACCAACTATTTATGTTTTGGTCTCATCGAGTTTATCTCTATCAAATTGATAATTTAAGCATCGTAATGTTTTGTAACTATAGGTGATGATAGCGAATGGAGGGATATATTTTTTTTCAAAGGGGGCGAAGACTTAAACAGGTACCAATTTTGTATCATAAAACCATCAAATTGATAATTCTCCGACGCAAGTGCTTCTCCGATTCTTGAATTAATTGCTGATTTGGCACTCGATCTTGGTTTTAATGAATTACATTCTTGAACATGATTTATAATTCTACAATTGATTTATGCTTCTACAATCGATTTTTTTGCTCCCACTTTTTTGGAAATGGATGTTGCTTTCCCTTTTTCTCCCTTTGATTTTTATCTTACATTTTTTTAAATAATATGTAGAATTTGAGTAAGATCAGTGTTTTATGTTTATTTGACTATTGGATATGTGAACCATGTATGTAACCAAACAATAATACACCTTTCTGTAGAAGGATATCAAGTGGTTAAATAGGCTGGCCCAAAGGCATAATTCTTACAGAATAAATTAGCGGAATTGTTTATCAGATTATAAAATTCTAAAAGAATAGAAGTTTATTATAATTTTTAGGGAAATTGTATCTGCTTGTTCTTCCCAAAAGGGATTGAAGAAGGAATCAAATATTGATCATACAAGAGAAAGACTTGGAATCGAGTTCAATAACTAGTTACATTCTTATGATAATACATTACATTTTCATAAGCATTTGTTCAATAATTATATATATTTGGGAATGCTATTCTTAAGAATTTTATTCATTTTGACGACATTCTGTTATAGTAAAATGTATCAGACTAATAGTCTGTAAGAATATTTATGAATTTGTATTTAAGTTCGGATGTGTATGAATATATAAGAATGTTTTTATTATTCTACTACATGTTCAAAATTTTGTTATTTTTCAATACTATTCTAATAGAATAACATTTTGACAAAACAATCTCATATAACATCATTTCAACAAAATAACATTCTAACAAAATTAAAATTGAATCAATTAAAAAAATTAGAATTCAAAATTAAGATAATAAAAAATCCCTTAAAATTTAAAAATTCTCTATTTAAATTTGTGTTTCCTAATTTGAAAGTAATGGAAATATACATATTTACCATTCTTTTAATTAAATGGTATTATTCTTTTTATTTTTTAATTTAATAATATGGATAAACGACTTTCTTAAAATAAATAAAATGATTGGTCTACAGTCATTCCTACATCCACACAATAATTAGTTAGAACACTATAACCTAAGCCTATATATATATATATATATATATATATATATATATATATATATATATATATATATATATATATAAAATTAGAGTTATAGTTTGAGAGAACGAGGTAGTGACTTGCACCTGGGCTTAAACTGTGAGAGAATACGAAGGAATGACAACTTTAGTATGTTAGTACAACTCATAGTGACGATTAGGTTTTATATGTTTAATTTTTATGATATGTCGAGATGCATGCCTAGAGATTTCCATTCTAATATATGTTAGACACGCTTTAAATACAAAATTTCTATGCTATGAGTTAGATTAAGGATTACATATTTGTGAATTTTTATAGAAAATGGTGAGAATAAGAAGCATATACATATTACGATGTGATGACAAAGGTTTAAACCTATCATCACATGTGAAAGTCGATCATTGCGAAACATCGATAATGGAAATTTTGGTGCCAATTCAAAACCTCAAGTACTTAAGTTGGAAGCGATGAAAAATATTATTGATGATAAGCAAGAGAGAAACAAAGAAGAAATGCATCAGATTTTAGATAAACGGTTAGGAAATTCGTTCCAAATCAAATTAGAAAACCCTACAAGACATATATTTACCTATAGTGTTACCTAATCATGAAGTTCTCATATGGAAGCCCCTTTTGACTTCTATGTCCAAGAAGGGGTGCACTTTTAAATCCTTTTTGGCATGTTAACCAAAAGAATACAAAAGGAGTTTGGACGTGGTTATGGTTAATACTATACGGTGGTCAAGGGAAATTGAGCAAGTGCTTGATGTTAGAGAGTGAAATGAGAAAAAAGTGGGATTCATCTCTCAACTTTTGAAGGGTGAATCACTTGTTTGGTAGAATGCCTGATTTGAAGTCCGAGAGAAGATCAAGAGGAAGGACCCAACCTAATTCTTATTGTTTCTAATTTGAGTTGAAAAAACATATCCAAGAGCGAATTTGTTGATTGGCGTTATAAGTTCTCTTTTGGGAAATAAAGAACCTGTTATTCTTAACTCTTGGTAATGGATATCCTTCCGTTCATAGGTAGAGAATCTATTTTTTTTTTTTTTTTTTTTTTTTTTTATGTTTTTGGTGATATATATATATATATATATATATATATATATATATATATATATATATATATATATATATATATATATATATATATATATATATATAATACAATCGATTGTGTAAAGCCCGAGGTTGCAGTGGAACCCCGAGAAAGTATAGAGACTAGGGTTGTTGTTTCCATTATTCTATAATTTCAAGACCATAATGGATTTATGATACCATACATAGCACCATTGGAAATGAGAAAATGTATCAATGGAATTGGAATGAACTTGTGGGATGCCTAAAAGCTAAAGATTGCGTCGATCTCGATCTTGAGAAGATTAGTCATTATGTGGTTGTATTACCCAAAAAATATATACTCCATAGAAGTCAAACATGTAACCATAACTGATTTTGCTATTATATCCAACCGTGATATAGAAGACATGATTAAAAACATGGAGAAAGAAATACAAGCACACATGGAAAAAAGAAAACAAGGAGGGTCTTTGGGATCCAACAAGAAAATTTGGCAGTACCTTAGCAACACTAAATTGGGAGAAGTAAAGTGTACCAAATATGGAAAACATCATTGTAACGCCCCCAAAATACTACATGTAATTTTTTGTTTTGTTTTTAATTCAATCAAACCATCATTCATTCATTCCAAAACCCATCAAAGTGTGAAATATATAAAATAGTTATCAGAGTACAAATCATATCATAAAAT
Organism: Lactuca sativa; assembly: GCF_002870075.4. NCBI lineage: Eukaryota > Viridiplantae > Streptophyta > Magnoliopsida > Asterales > Asteraceae > Lactuca > Lactuca sativa. The sequence goes on along the minus strand of NC_056630.2, from coordinate 32,128,103 downwards.
CCGGAACATTAGGGGATGCGATGCAATCACGTCGAGCTCTTTCCCTTGGAACCATAAGTACCTAAAACATAAAAATAAAGATGTAAGCACAAAACTTAGTGAATTCCCTAAAATACCACACACCATACATACAGTTGCCATGGGCTACCCCCAAGGTCTTACAATCCAAGTGTAGGGGCTACCGCCAGGGTCTTTCATACAAATGCCATGGGTTGCCCATCATGGTATTTCATACAAATGCCATGTGTTACCCCCATGGTCTTGATGGAAAATGTAGGTTACAACACAATGCTCTAAGAGGAAAAATAATTAACAATTAATCGTATTAGGGCACATGCAACCTGTAAGATTTATGTATTTCATATTAAGGCAACATACTATGAACTATCAAACTACAAAGATCCTAATGAAATCAAAATACATAAGGAAGTTTACATACCTCTTGATTTGTTATTTTAAACACATCTAAAACCTTCTTCAAAGATTTTGGAAGCAAGCACCACAAGTGTTGTGCCTCAAATGGTTCACACCCAACCCTAGTAACCAGGAGTCTTGAAGACATAGGAGAGAGGTGAGTAAAATTTAAGCCATCTATAGAGAATAAATGAGTCACTAAATTTTGAAGACTATGAGACCTTTTATATAGCTGAAGGAAACTTGGGGCCAAAGCTAGGGTTTTGGGGATAAGGCCTAGATTATTTAATATAATAATCAAGCCGCCTTATCTCCTCATCCCAACCCCTCGGAAAAAAAATTCTAGGTGATTCATACCCAATTTTCATCCGCCCCATCCCACGGGGATTTTAGAGTCTTCCTGCTTCAACTTTCAATAAATAACCAAACAGTCCCTGCAATTTTAGTTAACCCAATTAATCGCGAAATTAATTCTAATTAATTTCTGATCAATTCTTAATTAAATATTACCATTTCTAATTAATATATTATTTCCATAATATATTAACAAATGTATTTGTTGCTATTTATTAACAATATAATAAACCAATAAACCACTCTCTTTCTTTCTTTCTTTCTCTCTCTCTCTCTCTCTCTAAAAATCATCCTATTCAATTACTAGGTTTGAAGGCAACCCAAAAAGACTTTTATAATAATAAAGTATATACTAATTCAGTTATTGTCTTAGACACCTAATCCAATAGTATCCCACTTGGATAAGTCTATAACCGCAATTACCAATTTAATTTTTGAACTAGACAACAAAAAGTACTTCCATAGCAACTGCCAAACTCTAAACAGACATCGGTCCTAAGATAAGTGATCAAATATCCCTACGTTCTTCTAGATATAGTACGGACATGAGACATGAATTAAAATCAATCTCATTGTCCAAGTTTTGTTTCCTGATTTGTGATGACGACATAAGACTTCAATTGAACACATCAATTGAGTCCTGACTGGGCCCAACACCATAAGTCAACACCAAATCATCGAGGGGCCCAAAGATATCTCTTTTCCCGTTAGAAAAAAAAGGAAAAGATAAAATTTGACTCATATGCTTGTATCCTTTACTCACCAAATCATGCATGACACTGTGTTTTATAACATCATGTTACTGATGCATTTTCACAACGCCAACACACAACCGAATTGTAAATTACAACTCATATATCTTTGTTTTAAGAATATAATATATTATCGTCTCATAATTACTTGTGATATAACCCATGATGTGATTCTATGAGCGTGGGTTTATCTAATACTTAAATCCCCATTTCTAAGTACTCATGAATATTGTAGCAACGCCATTGATATGTCTAACTCATTAGACAATCTACAATCGAATTCATGACAATCTTAGTTCACCACTTACTTTCCAAAGTATGAACGACTGTGGAATTTGAATAATTAAATTATTCGGGAAGTAAAACATGTAAAACAAGACACAAGAATAAATAATTGACAAAGGCAGTAACAAACTTATAAATAATAGTTGTTATTTAATCATCAGAAATCAATTACATTTATTTTGTTACAAGTTTCAAAACTAATCATCTAACTACTAAAACTAATATCATCTATTAAGCCAATGCTTCTAGCATGCTGATTGTGCTTGACCCTACTCAGAGCCTTTTTCAAAGGACCTGCATGATTCTCTTCTGATGATACCTCTTCACAATGATGTGACCTTCTTCTACTCTATGTATGATATAATGGTATTTTCTGTTGATATGTCTTGACTTGCCATGGTCTCTCGATTCTTTATTCAAAGCAACCACACCTTCATTATCGTAGAAAAGTTCCATCGGTGCTTGAATGGTTGGAACTACTCCAAGATCTCCGATGAAGTTCCTTAACCAAGGTGATTCCTTTGATGCTTCACTTGATGCTATGCACTCTGATTCGCATGTAGAATTAGCCACTGTATCTTGCTTGGAACTTTCCCAAGTAACTACTCCTCCATTTAATAGAAATACCAACCCTATTGAGATGGAAATTTGTCTCTATCCATCTGAAAGTTGGCGTTACTATACCTAGTCACTATCAACATATCACTTCCTCCAAAGACTAGAATCATATCCTTTTTCCTTCGTAGATACTTGAGAATGTTCTTTACTGCTATCTAATGAGCTCTGCTAGGATTTCCTTGATAGCAACTGACCATGCTTGAAGAAAAGGACACATCAGGGCGAGTACATGTCACAACATACATGATCAATCCTACAGCCGAAGCATAAGGGACTCGAATCTTATCAGCTATTTTCTCATCATTGGGCTTTGAGTCTTACTTAATTTAACATTGCTTTGAATAGGTAGCTCTCATTTCTTGGAATTTTCCATACTAAATCATTTTAGTACCTTGTCCACGTATGTACTTTGACTAAGTCCAATTAGTCTTTTCTTTCTGTCTCTCAAAATTCTTATCCCGATAATATAGGGCGCCTCTCCTAGATCCTTCATAGCGAAACACTTTGCAAGCCAAGATTTCACTTCTTGCAAGGTGTGAACGTCGTTTCCAATAAGTAGTATGTCATCAACATACAATACTAGAAAAGTTACTATACTCCCACTAGCTTTGACATACACATAGGGCTTATCTTCACTTCTAGAAAAACCAAATTCTTTGAGTTTTTCATGAAAGCATAGATTCCAACTGCGAGACACTTGTTTCAATCCATAAATGGACTTCTCAATGTTACACATTCCATTAGGAAACTTTTCATCAAAAAAAACCCTCTGGTTGACTCATGTAAAAATTTTAAACCAACTTCCCATTAAAGAAAGCGGTTTTGACATCTATTTACCAAATTTTATAATCATGAAAAGCAGCTATGACGAGCATTATCCTAATAGGCTTTATCTAAGCCACTAGTGAGAAGGTCTCATCATAGTCAATCCCTGGGTTTTGAGTAAAGCCCTTCGCAACTAGTCATGCTTTGAATGTGTGCACATTACCATCAATGTCGGTCTTCTTCTTGAAGATCCACTTGCAACCAACTGTCTTTCGACTAGGTTCATGATCAACCAAATTCCAAAATTGGTTGTCATACATAGACTTAATCTTGTTGTCCATTGCCTCTTTCCACTTAGCAGCCTCAGGGCCTGCCATTGCTTCCTTGTAGTTAGCTGGTTCTTCCAAATTTACTAGTGTACGATCACTGATAAATGTATCACCATTTGTAGTTATATGGAAACCATAAAACTCATGTGGCATGCTAACTTTACTGGAGCGACGAAGATGTAATGAATTGTTAACTGGCTCAACTGGAATTTCTTCCTCTGGTTGAGTGCTAGTGTCTTTTAAGGTTCCTTCATTGGCTGACTCTTGAATTTCTTCAAGATGAATTATGTTACCACCGTCCTCTTTGCATATGATCTCTCACTCGTGAAAAACTCCTCTTTGTACTACAAAGACCACGTTTTCACTAGTCCTGTAGATCAAATATCCAAAAGACTTTTGTGGATAGTCAATGAAAATACACCTCTTACTTCTTGCTTCTAGATTTTCATGAGTCTCTCGTCTAACGAAAGCTTCACAATCCACACTTTGATATGTGCTAACGAGGGAACTTTCCTTGTCCACATCTCGTGAGGTGTTTTGGAAACCTTTTTAGTAGGGACGAGATTGAGGATATGGATGGTAGTCTCTAAGGCATACCCCCAAAAGGAATGGGAAGAGTGGCTCAACTCATCATGGAACAAACCATGTCCAACAAGGTCTGATTGCGCTTCTCAGCCACACCATTAAGTTGTGGTGTCCTAGGAGGAGTCGATTGTGAAATTATTCCACATTCCTTGTGGTCTTCGTGGAAATCGATACTAAGATACTCTCCCACTCTATCAAATCGGAACATCTTTATCTTTCTGCTCAATTGATTCTCGACTTCATGTTTAAACTCCTTGAGCTTCTCAAAGGTCTCTAATTTATGTTTGATTAAGTAAATCTAACCATATCTACTATAATCATCCGTAAATGTAACATAAAATCGACTAGCGTCTCTTATGGTGGATCTGGAGGGTCCACACACATCTGTGTGTATGAGTTCCAACTAACCTTCACCTCTTTCACATGATCCATTGAAAGGTGATTTTCTCATCTTGCCCAAATGACAAGATTCACATTCACCATTTGGCCTTAGGTCAAATGATTCGAAGAATCCATCCTTTTGGAGTTCTGCAATGCGTTTCTTGTTAATGTGCTCTAGACGAAAATGCCACAAGCATCCCTTGTCTAAACCATTAGACGAATCAATGTGAAATACACTATTAACTAAGATATCAAGAAAAGTCATGGTTACATACACGCCATTACAAGGTAAATCTTCAAATATAAAAACACCATTTTGTAAACCAAAATTGAACCAGTCAAATCATTAAACGAATAAAAAAAACCTTGTCTGAACAATGCATGAAATGAAATAATGTTTCACATCATTTCTGATGAATAGCAAAAATCTGTCAAATCTAAATGAACTTCACTACTAAGTATAAGATGATAAGCCCCAATTTTGGTAACATGAGAAGATTGCTTATTCCCCATGATTAGATTCATTCTCCCATGTTCCACCTCTTCACTTTCTCTTAGCCCTTTCAATTCATAACAAATGTGAAAACCACATCCTGTATCAAGGACCCAAGAACAAGTAGATCGTGAGTTATTAGTTTCAATAGTGTATATACTTGCTGACACTGTTTCACCTTGACATCCTTGATGTCCTGCAGATACTTGGGGCAACTCCTCTTCTAATGGCCCTTGTCATTGCAATAGTAACAAGTGGCCTCTTTAGGGTCATTAACAACTAGAAGTTATGAGTTTCGCTTCTCCTTTGGCCCATTGCTCGAAGACCCAACATGAGCCTTGTTCTTCTAGTTACCTTTAGGAGCAACTTTTCTCTTCTTCCCTTTGCTTTACCTAATGGTGAGAGCATGAGCATTCGTAGAAGGGGTTGGATTCTTTCCCTTCATTCCCGACTCAACAATCTACAACAAGTTGTAGAGCTGGGATAATGTGGTTTTTGTGTTGTTCAAATGATAGGACAATATGAACCGATCATAACAACTTGGCAAGGAGTTCAAGACCATGTCAACGACCAACTCCTCGTCAAACTGCACATTGGGCCTAACAAGGTGTTCCATGTATCTTTACATTCTCTACACGTAGTTGCACACATAATCTCCCTCTTTCATCTTGCAATCCATGAGAGCTTTGACCACCTCATATTTCTCTTGACGAGATCTCTTGCGATACTTTTCCATAAGGTCATTTTTCATATCAAAAGGCCAATAGTCCTCATAGAACCTATGCAATTCTGGAGCCATTGTAGCGACCATGATGCAAGCAACTTTTGTTGCATCATCGTAGTGTTTCTTTTAGGAGGCTAAATGTTCTGGAGTAGCAGTGGCTTAGTTAATCACAACAAAGAATCAATCCCACCACCATCACCACCTATTTTAGTCTATCACCGCCACCGCCACCACCACCACCACCACCCTCCATCGCCACCACCAGCACAAACACCACCACCATCACATCCCCACCTCCCCAACTGGAAAAACACCCCATTGATGTTCAAAAATAGAAAAAAATACAAACCCAAAGATCATAACTTATGAATCAGAACACATTCAAACCTAGAATCAAATATGGAAATCAAACAAAGAAGTGAAATCAGAAATCTAACCTAGAAATTCATTCCAACCAAAAATCAAATCAAGAAATCAAATCCATAAATCAAATTTGTACAAACCTAGAGGAAGATGCTAGTGAAACATGAAAAAAGACATGGGAAGGTAGGGAAAGAACGAGGTCTGGGTTTTGTTCATTGGAAAAGGCCTTAATATCGACGATTTTCTATTGATCGGTGTTCCATGGGATGTAATATTGATTCCACTTGGACCTTCGATTCCAATCTACCCTTCACCATACTTGATTTCTTTGCTCCGGATATACCTTGAACAAAAACCAAAAGAACACCAAATCAAAACAAAATGGAACTTAAACCCAAACAAATCAGAAACCAAAATCTAACTTGAAACCAAAATTAGACCAACAACGAACCTCAAATCAAACCTCAGGTGAAGAAATCAATGAACATAAAATTAAAACTCGGGTGAATAAATCGAGGAATCTTAGATTACCGCCGATTTCATAATGGGTTGATGTATCGTTGGTTTCAAGGGTGTGCTTCCCAGAAAACCTATATCCTTAATTATAGGGTTGCATGAACACATAAGTTTTGTAGTTATGCTCAAAACCCATCAGGGTGTACAAGGAGGTGTATGCTGGGCGTACTAAGGGAATCCTGAGTACACTATGTGTACCAAGAGTATGCTAGGTGTACACAATCAGTGCACAAACCCTATTTTTGTGGTTTCAAACCTATTTAAGCTACTTAACTCCCCCAAAACCATCCCATTCCTAGCCTCCACCCATCCAACACCCCTTCCGTGAAACCCTAACGCTAGTTGAGCCTTGTGATCTAAAAGAAGCTATTTTTGAGTGCTTTGGAGTATGCATGGTGCACCTTGGAGAAGAAGGAACTTCTTGGAGAAGTCTTGGTTGCATTGGAGCTTCTAGATTTGGACTTTGTTCACCTTGATCTATCTTTTAGAGGTATAAAGTTTGAATCTTGATGATGCATTTGTTAGATCTAGCTACTTTTGGGTGTTATGAGCTTTTGGTTATTTTAGTGCATAACGTTTAGATCTTGAAAGTTTGTGACCTTGTTATGGATAAAGTTGGAAACTTTATCCATCTAAACATCATTGTAATTACGATCTGAATGTTGGAGACTTGGACTTAATGAATTAAATTGAAAAAGATGCACTTTTGGTCCCATTTGATGCTTAAAGGCTATATCTTGGTGGTTTGGAGCATTATAATGGATAAATTTGGAAACTTTATCCGTTATGGAGCTTTTAGGACCCATAAAAATGTGATCTTGATCCTTCTATACCTTCCATGAAAGTGTCATGATGTCTTAATGGATTAATAAGTTAAGGTTTTGGATTTTGGACCTTTTCTAGATCCGAAAAGTCATAAAGGTGGAAACTTTATGACTTAGAATGATGTCGTGGGACTAGATCTGAGTGTTGGATGAAAGGAATTAATAGATTAAGCACTTAATGGAAAAGTGCCTTTTGGCCGAGTACACCGGGCGTACCTTCAGGTACGTTGCGCGTACTCGTATAAGGTCCTGATTCTGGATAGTGAGTACGCCATGCGTATGACCTGAGTACGCTGGGCGTACTCAGCCTGAAGTTGACTTGTTGACCTTGACTTTCATTGACCATTAACTTTTGACCAAGTTTGACCTTGGGTAAAACTTGAGGATTTTAGGCTATTAATTAAGATTTTATCTGGTTCTAGGATTAGTGGATTTGCGGGTGCAAGCAGTGTATAAAAGGGATGATGTCGTAGTGTTTCAGGGTTTTTCAATTCAGGTGAGTCTTCTCACTATACTTATCTGTGTGGTAATTTTATGTGTGACCAGAGGGTCTTATTCGTGTTATTGGCCGTAGGGTCTTTTTCGTATTATTGACCAGAATGTCTTATTTTCTTCTACTAAGATATGTGTTAATATGCATTCTGTCTTTGTAACTTATGCTGTTATATTATTATGTGTATATATTGAGTTATGACAGGAGGGTCTGTAACATCCCAAGATATGTTATTTATAGTCCTTGGGGATGGAAGGGTAAAGCCATGAAAAGCCTAAGGTATAAGTTGCAATTTTGGGATCAGGAGGAGTACATTGCGTGTGCATAAGGGTACGCTGAGCGTACTAGGCACACCCTGTATGCTGGGTGTACACTTGTGTATACCGGGCGTACTCATGAAAAAAGGAAACCCTAATATTTAGGGTTTGAGTGCTATATAAACAACTTTATGAGCTCATAACCCTCCCTTACCTCAACATCCACTGTTTAGAGTTGTTTTCCCCAAACCCTAATCATTTCCTTGAGTGTGTGAGCTTATAGAGCGTATTTTAAGTAGTTGGAGAGGAAGGTGTTGCATCAAGGAGTTGGAGAAGGAGAACAAGCTTGTAGATCTAAAGTTGTTTGGTGCCCTAGAAGCTGCAAAAGGTAAAAAGCTTCAAACTTTATGCTTGAATGATATAGATCTAGCCATTCTAGCTTTATGGAACAATTCTTGTCCCAAAAGTCCTCAGGTTAGTGCATGTTATGATTTGGACGAAATGAGCTGTCCTTTTAGACTCTTGGAAGGGTCCTAAGTGATAAAAATGATGTCCCAATGGCTGAAGGTGTCCCATGCATGTAGTAGAAGGGTCTTAATGGATTAAGGCAATGTATTAAGAACTTTCTAGACGTCCAAAGCGATAAAGTTCAAGACTTTATGGTTCTAAGGCACATTTGGATGATGGATCTGAAATTTGGGTTTAAGTGCTTAAGTCATTAAGCACTTATTAGAGTTTTAAGAACAGCTCGCGTACGCCCCGCATAAATCCAATACGCCCAGCATACTGGGTCAACCACCCCGTTGGTGGTTAACACAAGGCGGAGTACGCCCTACGTACCAGAGGAGTATGCCCAACGTAGGTCCTCTGTTGGGTTTTGTCATTTGGGCTTCGGGGTTTGGGTTGTTTATGGACTAGTTGGATTTGGGCCTTTGCTGGACTTTGTGAATATGGTGTTTTAGGCCAGTTTTGAATAAGGATCTTGGAATGAGGCCCAGTCAGGGAGTTGGACCCAATTTGGTAAATTGGGCCAATAATGGGCCTTGCATATGTGGACTTGTGGATCATGGATTTGGTATTGGGCCTTGGCCCAAATTAGAGGAAAGGAAAAATGGACTATGAGTGGTTGAAGGACTCTTGGTCAAATTAGTATCCCTATTTATTGACTTAATATTCATCATTTGTATAGTTCGGGATTTTTGGTGCGGCAGCGATTCGGGAGTTCGATTCTTCAGTTCAGAACGACATTGCGAGGTGAGTTATCCTCATTGTACTCAAGGTTATAAGGCACCAATGCGGCCCTTTGCTTTGTTATTTGGAATTGTTACTGTTGTGATATGTTAGCTCGGTATCGTGGTAGATAGGATGGTTAGATGCTAGTATGATCTGTTAGATCGGTATCCTGGTAGATAGGATGTGGTTATGCTTAGTGACCTATAGTTTGGTCTGATTGTCTGTATGCTGGTAGGAGATTAATTTTTATATGTGCACATGATTGATTGGTAGTGGAGGGTATTTCACCTCGAGGATGATAGGACCCTAATATGTTGTCTTTATAGACTGTTATATGATTATATGATATATGTGCACATGTTTGATTGGTTATGGGGGGCATTCCAACCTGATGGTTGTGGGCCGAGATTATCCCATCCCGAGGATGATTGGACTCGTAGTATGTGAGCATTCCAACCCGATGGTTGAGGGCCTGGGGTATTCCAACCCGATGGTTTATTAGACCCATAGTATGTTGGCATTCCAATCTGATGGTTGAGGGGCTTGGGGTATTCAATCCCGATGGATGATTGGACCCATAGTATCTGTTATATATGTATTGTGTGTGGGCATTCCAACCCTATGGTTTAGGGCATAGGGTATTCTAACTCGATGGTTGATTGGACCCACAGTATGTTGGCATTCCAACCCGATAGTTGAGGGGCATGGGGGTATTCCATCCCGACAGATGATAGGACCCATAGTATGCTATTTGTTATTGTATGTGTATTCTTATGTGTATGTGTATTTTGGGGGTAACTCACTAAGCCTTTGAGCTTACACTTATCGATTATTGTTTCAGGTGCAGCGGATGACCGCGGGAAGGCGAAGGCGTGACCGTACACTTCCTCGATTTATGATTATGATTTCTGGGAACTCTGATGTTTAAACTATTTTGAAAAAAAAATTGTAATAACTGAATGGTTTTAAACGATTTAAAAAGTTTTAAATTGGCTCGAATTTTATGGATGTTACAGGGTCCATATTGAGACGTGAGACCAGAGGGTCCTTATTGAGATATGGCCATGTGAGGCTAATTATTTGTGTATGTGATATTTTGGGGTACTCACTATGCTTTGTGCTTTCAATGTTGATTTAAATGTGTTTCAGGTACTTTTGTAGATTCCGAGAAGGCGGATGCATGATTGTACACATTCGTCGGCTTATGATGTCTTGTGGATTTTGGGATACTCTGATATTGTTTTGATAATGATTTATAATTCTGTGATAACTTGGATTTATGAATAATGTTTGGTGAATTAAAAATGAAAAATTTGTTTTGAAATTCGAGGTGTTACATATTTTTTTATTTAAAATGATAAATAAACAATATAAAAATTAGAGTAAATTACACAAATCGTCCCTCAGTTGGATACCAAAAAAGACGTTTAGTCCTTATTTTCAAAAATTAACTCGGATCGTCCCTATGTTTCTATTTCCTAGCACGGTTAGTTCCTATCACCGTTAGCCGTTAGTGGTTTCTGTTTAAGTACCTCAAATGCACGTTTAATCCCTTGTTTCTTTTAAATTTATCATTTCAGTCCCTTGTTTCTTTTTTAAAATACTATATTGCCATTTTTCTTCAGTTAATAATAATTTATCAATTAAATTAGATTAGTTATAAATTTTAAAAACGTTATATCATTTTCATCTCTCTCTCTCTCTCTCTCTCTGTGTGTGTGTGTGTGTGTGAGTGTGTGTGTGTATATATATATATATATATATATATATATATATATATATATATATATATATATATATATATATTCTCTATCATTTTTCTCATTTGGGCAACCACCTCATATCATTACTGACAACCATCTCCTTCAACCCATCCACCCTAAAATTCTAACATAATATATCTTTATCTTTTTTTTTAGGATCAACTCCCCCAGACCACCAGCATCACAACTACAGTTGGACCACCACCGATAAACCACTAATCGCTAGTGATGTTAATTTCACCATAGAAAAGAAACACAACACACACATACCTTGTATGTGTGTGTTGGTACAACACAAAGAGAGGGGGAAAAAGATGAAAATTTATATTTAGCAATAACTTCATTCGAATCTACGATTTAGGGTAAACCAATGACAACTCCCTTCGTTTTCGTCCTCTTTTGTCTTCTCTATTCAAATATGTGATTTAGGGCATGCCATCGACAACCCTTTTACATCTAGATTCCAAATCTATACTTCATTCACAAATCTATATTTCGACAACTCTTATCTCTTCTCTGGTGGTGATAAGTGGTGGTTGCAAGAGTTGAGAATGAAGATATGACACAAATTTAGGGTTTCGATTCTACATCTCATTCCCTATGGATTTTACATTGATGTAAGGATTTCTTGACTGATTTTAGGATTGGGGACTTCATCTCGAAAATCATTGCCGATTAAAGATTTTAGATTAGGATTTAATGTTGATTATAAGTTCCGGATTCTGGTTCTAGTATCAAATTTGGGTTTAAGCTTTAGATTTTGGTTATAGTATCAAATTTGGTGTTGATGAGTGGTGGTTAGTGAATGTGCCAATGGTGAAAGGAGATGGTTGTCGGTGATGATATGAGATAGTTGCCCTAATTGAGAAAGAGGGCAAGGAATAGAGAGAAAATGAGAGAGAGAGAGAGAGAGAGAAAATGAGACAGAGAGAGAAAAAGAGAGAGATGAAAATGATATAAGTTTTTAAATTTTATAATTAATGTAATTTAATTGATAAATTTTAAATAAATGAAAAAGATAAAAAAATAGCAATATAGTCTTTTAAAAAGAAACGAGGGATTGAAGGCACTTAAACGAAAACTATTAATGGCTAATGGCGATAGTGACTAACCGTGCAAGGAAATGAAAACATAGGGACGACCCAAGTTAATTTTTAAAAATAAGGACTAAACGTGTTTTTTGATACCCAACCGAGGGATGAGTCGTTTAATTTACTCTAAAAATTTTAAAAAAATTATCAAGGGCAAATTTCTTTTTATGTTTGGCAATGACCAAACACAAAACAAAAATATAAGGGTATGTTTGAGTTAGTTTTTTATCTCAAAAGTGATTTTTAAGAAAAGTGCTTAATAGCTTATAAATTTTAGGAAAAACTGATTTTAAAAAGTGTTTGGATGAGAAAAACTGATTTTTCAGGATTAAAATAGCTAAAAAGCTAGGATTTTTCAGTTTTTTTTCAGTTTTATTTTTTTCTATCCAAAAAAGTGTTTTAAAAAGTGGTTTTTAAATACACAAACATTTTTTTTAGTTTATTAGCTTTTTGAAAAGCTAAAAAACTAATAAGGTTTTTGAAAAGCTATCCCAAACACCCACTTAAGATCCCAAGTTAAAAAAAAAGATTTAGCGACCAAACACAAGGAGGATTCGTGTACTTCACTCTAGAATAAAAGTAGGACGAAAAGCGTTTCGGCCTTTTGAGTAAACCTGATTAGACATAAACCGTATCAAATTTATCAATTTTGACTCACTTCTTTCAAAATTTTATCCAACCCATGCAATCCCATTTTACCACCTTCAAGAACATTCACTGCCGTAACTGAAAATGAGGTCCATGTTTGGCATGGAGCAGTCCAAACTTTTTGATTGTATGGTGGAGTGGAGTGGGAGCTTAATGGCTAATCCATGTGACAAGAAGCAGTCCATAATCGAATAATGGCTCATTGCTTGTCAAAACATTAATTTCCATCAATTTTTAAATACAATTTACATTTTAAACCTTTTTATTTTCTTTTACTAGAAATACATAAAAAAACGTGATTTTTTAGTAACATTAAAAAAATCCAGTCTATACTTCCAAACTTAGACGAATATTGAATGAATTTTGACAAATTTTCCATTATAAGGTTTATTTTTAGTTTTACATAAAAATCAATATTGAATATGTTTTGTCAAAATATATAACAAAAAACTAAATCTTTTGTTTTTGTTTTTGTATTTTGATTTGATTTAAAAAATTATAAGTTAAAATATACATAAATAAGTATGTGGAACCTCTATATAAATCTGTAAAACTTTTGTAGATAATAAGTAGAGTTGTATATAGTATAAAAACTTGTATATATTGTTGATGCCCAAGTTAAGGAATATAGTAATTTAAGCACATCAAAGAAAAAGTAATTCCTCACTTTATTTCTTTCTGTGCCTCTTTTGATCTCATTGTCGAAAGAACCAAGACCAAAATAATCCCAGAGAACAACATTGAACATATATAAATTCTGAGAATTGTTTTTGTTAACTTTCTTTAATTTCATCTTCTTTTTGACCGAGTCTTTGTACGTTTATGCTAGCATTCTAGATACAATCTCACACTCTCACAGCAGTCTCTTTTTGTTCGAGATAAATGGACCCTGAGATCCCTCGATATCACTCAATTTAGCTCATGAGTCATAGAAACTTAAAGATGAATTCATCTTGTCTCTTTATTATGTTCTTTTGAGGTAGAAAGGGAAGATTCCATTATAGAATGATCATTAGGGTTAGAGATCCAAGACAAACATCTCTTACTTTCATGTGGAGAGAAATATATATAGTAACAAAAACACTTTATATGTACACATTGATGGAGACAATATTTGAAAGGGTGCCATTTCATTACTTTTTTCTGTTCTTTTCTTGTTTAGAAAACTGCAAAAGCTCAAAAGAGGTTGATGCTTTCTTTTTTCTTTTACATGTCATCCATGCTTGATCGCGAGGGAGGGAAGGAGAGAGACTGATGTATATCATATATTGTTTGAACTTTGAGGCATAAAAATAACGTTTAGAGCTGCTTCTTATTTTTATTTTTATTTTTTACTTTTATTTAATTTTTCTCACTTTTTACTTTTGTTTTTATTCTCATCTTTTGTATTGTAATGATGACTTGATACATTATCAAATCTTCAATTGCAAATAATTTAAATATAAGTAAATACATAGTTTGCTATTAGAAAACAGTAACCTCTGAGAATAGTTACTTAATTTTTATATTTATTTTATTATTATTATTTTTATTTTTTTTGAAAGGGAGCCGAGGGTTTCATAGTTACTTAATTGTTTGGTTTAAGTACACTTTGAATAATCATTCGAATACACTTGTGGGTTTGGATTTGCTCAAGATGAATGGTGGATGTGCATAGTTCATATTTCGCACTCAAAGTGCACAAAACTATTCCTTTTGTGCGATATCATGAGGCTTGAAAGTCTCATATTCTATTTTGAAAATGCGTAAATGGTTTAATCAACACAACCAATTTTTTTTTCTTATTATATTAGCCATGATGAATATAACCGATGCTTCTTTACATGACAACATAAGATTGTGTAAACTATATTTATATTTATAGTCGTATATTTATGTATCTTTATTTTTATTTTTTATTATATTAGCGAGGCCACTCTTGGTTGAAAAACCAAGATAAATAACTATCTTTACGACATTAATTTGAACTTTTTTTTGTTAACTGAATCTAATTTTCACAATTAAAACTAACACAATTCAAAAGGCTTTTTATGTCAATTATGAGTATTTATTATGTTGCAAAAAAATTACTACAACCGAAAAGATTTATTAGTTTATTATTATTAATAAGGTAATTAACAGATTAGGGTCAAATGTTTAATGAATATATAACTTCGATAACCATATAACCAAGACCACTTTTTTCTTATAGTTGAAGATAAGTAATTATCTTTACCACATAAATTTAAAATTAATTTGTTTGTTTTTAATTTCTAAACTAAAACCACCACAACCACACACATATATATATATATATATATATATATATATATATATATATATATATATATATATATATATATATATATATATATATATATATATATATATATATATATATATATATATATATATATATATATATATATATATATATATATATATATATATATATATATATATATATATGAAGGATCATTTGAGAACTTAAAGTTTTCCAAGAACCCGATAACTAAAGGTGGAACGTTGGATCAAAAAAAGGAAGGTTCGAGATGTAAGGTGGCGTTTTTGTAAATAAATAGACAAAAAAAGAAGGAGAGGTATCTTAATTAATTCAGTTAGGGGTATTATAGGAATAAAAGTATAATTAAATGATTTCTTAAATCTAATATCTGATAAAATAAATTTTCATATCTCTTTCTCTCTCCTACCCGGTTTCCTCTCTCGCTCAAACCTACGATCCATCCTCCAACGACTCACCTCTGTTGAATAGCCTCCAACCTCCTCCATCATCCGCGTTGATCGCCTCCCTCCTCCCTTCATCGGCCACCTCTACCTCTGTCGACCGCCACCCTCCTTGCTCTCACGTTCTTCATAGAAAAAACTCCATTGAAGATGCTTTGATTTTGAATTGGTTTGTCCGCCATTATTGCACATCCGTTCTTCCTTGTTTCTCTATCATCATCGTACTACTCCATTACGATCGATATCTCTCTTCTTCCTCTATCGTTGCGCCTTCATCACAAGATATGTTTCTCCTACATATCGATCTGATTTGGTAAACGCCTTCATATCTATATCGATTTCTGATTTTTTGATTCAATCATGTTGGCTTCGATCTGGCCTATTGCCTTTACTTTCTGCGTATTGGAAGTCTACTAGATGAAACCAAGACCTTTGTAAAAGGAGAAATAGAAGAATTAGGGAATTTTTTGATGATCGATAGAATATCAGATTGTTCTTCCACTTAAGAACTCTATTTTGTGCAACTACTAATTAGATAACAGAAGGAGAAAAGGACAAGTGTTCTTCATTCATTCTACCATTGCTTGTTTCCTATTTTCTTTCTCTAATCATGAATATTGTATTAGTTTCCTTCACCTTGATAGATTTTCAACCGTTCAGAGTTGGAAAATATCTATTGATTGTTTTTAGCACACAACATGTTTGTTGAAATGCTTCAAAGAATGTTTTCACCCTTTACCTTTGTTAATTGTGCTTCTGTATTGGTAATTTCATCCCATTGACTATGGTTCTTGTGACCTGCCACCTGAGGATATTTCCAAATCAAATGATTGGCAAGATTTTGCTGACCAACTAATCACTAAAGATGATGCTATAGTGCCAAATTAGGGAAATATTTGTTAACTATTAGAAGTTAACTTGGAAATCCACATTTACTTTTTCTGTTAAGTCGTGATTTATGTCATAAGTAAAGAAGAAGTGGTTTGTAAGATAATTTTGATTTGTTCTTATCTTAATTGTAGTTACAGGCCTATTTTTGGATTTGGTAGGGCTCTTTTAGAGTTTTTCACATTGGTAGCAATATATTGACAAAAACCAATAGATTTCTTACTTGTATTCATCTTGATTTCTAGGTGTGTATCAAAATGGACAAAAAACAAGAGTCTGAATGGAATGCAACACAGAGTATCTTTATCAGTGAAGATCTTTTGACTGCTGATAAGCTTTAGCTGCAATTTCTTGCAGTTGTAGACAGAAACTGTTGGCTTTATCAAGGCCAGACATTGCAATGGGCAATCTATAGGTAACTAAATTGATTATTACTTTTTTAGTAACAAAAACTTATAATTTAATGAAAAAAAACTAATTTCAGGTACAATGCATGTTGGCTTCCATTGCTTGCTAAACATTCAAAGTCTAAAATCACTAAAGGGCCTTTAGTTGTTCCTCTTGATTGTGAATGGATTTGGCATTGTCATAGTCTTAATCCAATATATGATTATGAAACAAATACTCATTTTTCCAATGATAATTTCTATAAAAAAGTTTATGTTCTTGATATATTTTTTTACAGATTAGATATAAATCAGATTGTGAATAATGTATGTGTGATGTGTCACAAATATCATTCAAAAATTTCTATTCTGGTTCCTATCAAGCTATAGTTGTAAGAGCTTTCTACAATTGCATATTTCTTAGATTTCAGGTAATTCTCACATAATATCAAAAAGTTTATATAGAAAAATGATTATGAATAACGAGATTTACATGTGAATCACTTGTGACACATGTGAATTTGTGATTTACATGTAATTCACATATAAATCATGTTAATTATTTATTTTTTCTAACCATATAGTTAATTTTAGTTGCTTCTATATTAAGCTTCATAAATCACTTGTGATTTACATGTGAATCACTTGTGATTTACATGTGAATCACTTGTGATTCACATGGAATCACTTGTGATTTACATGTGAATCACATGTAATTCACATGTAAATCATATTAATTATTTATTTTTTCTAACCATATAGTTTATTTTAATTTGTTTCATTTTAGCAATATATCACAAGTAAATCGCAATTCACATGTAAATCATATTAATTATTTATTTTTTCTAACCATATAGTTTATTTTAATTTGTTTCATTTTAGCAATATATCACAAGTAAATCGCATATGAATTACATGTGATTCACATGTAAATCACAAGTGAATCACATGTAATTCACAAGTAAATCACAAGTGATTCACATATGAATTACATGTGATTCACATGTAAATCACATGTAACTCACAAGTGAATCACATATGAGTTACGTGTGATACATATGTAATTTACATATAAATTACATGTAATTCACAAGTGATTCACATATGAATTACATGTGATTCACATGTAAATCACATGTAATTTACATATGAATCACATGTAAATCTTATATGATATATGCATGTGCATTTTTGTGAGTGTTCTTGCATTAATCAAAATTTTTTAATTTTCTTGTAGATTTTGAAGAGTTTGTGGAAAATATTGAAGAGGTAAAAAGTGATAAATTGAAGAAAATATGAAAATCTTGATATGACGAAATGATAACATTGTGAATATTCGTAGCATTTTTTAATTTTTATATTTTATTTTGTATCGAATAAAATACTTCTACTATTATGTTTATAGATTGATTAATAAAAATGAGATTTTTTATGATTTACTTACGAATATTATAGGATATGAAATGTGCATATATTCATTTGAAAAAAAAATGAAATATATGCACCTAAAATGTTGATTTTTTTTTTTAAAAAAATTAGAGTTCTTTTTTTTTTTTTTTTTTTTTTTAAATTGCAGTTTTTTTGAAAAAAATTGCAGTATTTTAGAAAAAAATGCAGTTTCTTTTAAAAATTTATAGTTTTTTTTTAAAAAATACTGTTTTATTAAAAAATTTGCAGTTTTTATAAAATATAGTTTTTTTTCAAAAAAATTGCAGTTGTAAAAAAAAATTCAAAATTTTCAAAAATTTATGCTTTCCAAAAAAGTTAAAAAAAATCTACAGTTAAAAAAAAACAAAAATTATTATTATTTTTTTTATAAAAAAATCCAAAATTTTGTGTTATAATGTCAATTTGGGAGCTTTTTATTAATATTTCCAATAATACAAAAAATTAAGTGGGATTGGTATGATGACGATCATGCCATTAATGACTTGATTTTGATCCAACGCTCCACCTTTAGCTCTTAGGTTTTCGAGAAACTATGAGTTCTCAACCGATCTCAACCCTATATATATATATATATATATATATATATATATATATATATATATATATATATATATATATATATATATATATATATATATATATATATATATGAATTGACATTTATTGTGCGGACGTATGGACAATGCTATTCTGTGAGAATGATAAAGAAAATATGTTGTTTGATAACTATTGTCATTATCACACATTCTCACTAATTAAATCGTATATAAGGTTATTATAGATTTTTTTTATTCTCATCTTTCAGAATGTTGTCAAAATGTTTATTGAGTCGTAAACTATAATAACGAAAATGAGTGAAAAACGATGCGTGAGAACAAAAATGAATAAAAATTAGTGAGAATGCATGAAAATAACAATAGTTGTGTGAGGTTTAATGTATTCACATTAGTAAACAACCTATTCTCTTAATAATTATTATTGAATAACATTGTCTACACGACACACAAACACACTTTAACCTTAAATTTTACGAGTCATGATGTTTTTTAAGATGTGACTTAAAACACAAATTTTATACATATAAAAAGAAATAACATAAATCTAGATTTATATAAAATATACCAAGTTTTTAGAAAGGTTATATAAATATTTAATAACAAAAATTTAACAAACACTCTTTGGTGTCATGCCTGATTTGAAAAAAAAAGAAAAAAAAAGAACATATAGTGAAAAAAGCTCACTTGTCATAATGAGTTTTAACATATAAGACGCCTAACATCGCCGCTATAGATATGTTCCAGATGGTGCAACGTGGCGTGGGCACGCCACGACATGCAGACACGCCCTAACACACTTTAAAATTATGATATATATATATATATATATATATATATATATATATATATATATATATATATATATATATATATATATATATATATATATATATATATATATATATATATATATATGAACGTTATGAATTACAATTAACCATTTTATGATTTAGAGTTTAATAGTAACTTCTCGTTTTTTAATATAATATATTTAGTTTTTTGATTTTTAATATAATATAATTAATTTATTAACTAAAGTTTTTTTTTTCTTTTTTTTTGGGAACAACAAATTTTATTAAAAGGAACCCATCTAGAAAGTGAATAGAAATGGAACCGAAGAACCACCGAAAAACATAGAGGTTTTACAGGCCAATACAATGATAATACAATTTCAAATACCAACAAATGGAGAGTATATCCATTCGTCCAACCTGCCAGAACCACCAACGCCTCTGTTTTTAATCCAAAAGTGTACCAGCGACTTGATGCACTCCGCTCCTTTGTTTGGACAAATGAAAGTATGTCTAAATATACGATGTTATATCTCTAATGCTACAATATTTAAGGTATTAAGATGCTTCTATTACACCAAAAATTATTTCATTCATTTTGTGAAGATAATAGTTACCCTAATAATTCCATATCCTTTTTGCCTTTTTGTCATCTTTTCGAAGTTGTTCATTCCACAATGGGAGCAGAGCTCGAGGTGGTGACAGCCACCACTAACTTCCATTAAAACTAATTAATTATAATATTTATGTTAGAAAGTATAAGTGTATAAGTGGCCAATCAAACTAGAAGTCATGTTCATTAAGATTCACAAAGAATACTTATGTTTTTACATTATTAAAACGGCTAAACCAAAGACATTACTTTATATTTAAACTAGGCAATTATCGATGGTTGCTTTAGTTGAAATATCATAATTATAATTCTAACAAATATATTGTTGGTATTGATTATGTTATTAATAATAACTATTATAAAAAAAATAACAATTTCGATACAACAAATTGTAACAACTTTGAAAAATTAATATTATTCAGTGACATATATTTAAATGCGGCTAAGGGTATTCAAAAATATCTAAACCCGAAAATCTAATATGAGATTATCCGATATTATGGATGCGTGGTTTGTAAGATTCGGATTCCAATAGCAAATTCTGAAAATTTCTTATATTTTATATATCCGATATTCAAAATATATAATATCTTTACTTTAAATTATATATATTATTCTAGTTTCTTTCTTTCTTTCTTTTTTATTTTTATTTTTTAAATTGAACTCAAAAAATACTAAAATATGGGTAAATAAGACGACGCTAATTAGTAATTAAAGGTATGTACATTTTCTCTGCTCTGACGATTTCAGATTCCATAATTGGTAGCAATCCTCCTCTACTGGCAGGATCACACGTCGACCGGGTTACCTTTCCTTTCGCCTCTGGCGGGTTCAAACGCCGGTTGAGAATTTTCTTCTAAGATTGCCCTCAAAATTTGACATTATTTGCTCGTGGCGTTGTTTGTTCTCAGTATATCAGAATTACTCTTTGGTGGATGTCTCTCGCCAAGAAGAATGAAGACTCATATCGATTCTGATTTGATGATTTGTATTAGGAGAATGAGAGATTTCAATTCAAATCAAAGAGATGTGGAAAAACTTGTGGCTACATTCTATGCTATCAATTTCCCTAATCACATGGTGGAGGAGGATCTGTGGAATCTTTTTCAAGAATATGGTAAGATTGCTGATGTTTATATAACAAAGAAATTATCTAAAACTAGGAGAAGGTTTGCTTTTGTGCGATTCTTGAACATCATTGATGAGAATCGTCTGGAATCAAAGTTATCTTCAATTTGGGTTCGAAGTTATCATCTTTTTGTATGAGTGACTAGGTTCGACATGAAGTAACAATCCTAAGAAAACTTCAAGAGGAATTCTGATAAAGATGATAAAGGTCTTTCTTCCTTTATCAAAGTACATGGTAAGACATCGGGTCCTATGTATGGTGCCTCATATGCAAGTGTTGTACATGGTGGATATAAGGAATCGAGACAGCAAACTCATACTACTCGCAAGAAAGTAACACTTTCTATTAGGGACTTTAATGTTCCAGATGACTCTAGCAGGGTTGTTATTGGAAAGTTAAAGGATGTTGCAATTATCCCATAATTTTAAGGGTGTTTCTTGATGAGGGGTTTGATGAAGTGGAGATCAAATATGCCGTAGGGAGGTGGGAGTGGATTGAATTTCCTTTTGTTGAATCAAGTAATAGTTTCAAGCAAAATGTTGGGACTACTAAGTATTTTAGTGAGCTTATTCCTCTGGCTAAGAACTTTATGATTAAAGAGAGGGCGGTATGGATTGAAATTCATAGGCTCCCTTTGTATGCTTGGTCTTTAGCTGCTTATAAAAAAGTTGCTACTTTGTATGGAACTGTTCTCTTTGTGGATGATCTAGATGACCGGTTAAGTAGTGGGAGGATTTGTATCTGTACAAGCGTTGTCGAATATATTAGTGATAATCCTTTAGTTTCAATTAAAGGGAGAGATTATAATGTTATTGTTCGTGAATTCTCTTTTTGGTGACCGAAGATAAAAAAGATTTGATCAAGTGAGAATATTAATGATCATTATGATGGTGGTGATTCTGGAGAGGAACAAGGAGACAGTGAGAGTGAAGATGATGGACAAGAGGTGGATTCTGATCAACATACTCTTAATAATGATCTGAAAGTAGGGGTGTTTAATGACATTATATTTAAGGAATGGTTGTGGATGAGGTTTTAATTGAATCGGAAGATGATACAATTAGTAGATTGCATGTGATGGTGGTGACTCTAATGAGATTTCTGAGAATATGGCCACTTATGGTGTTTTACATCAACATTTGTAACACCAGTATCCTCAGGTATAATTCTTTAAAGTTAAATTTTTCTTTTTGCATTTTTATGTCCTACGCTGAGCACAAGGTAGTCCTCTACGCTGAGCATAGGAGGAAGATGTCATGCGGGGGTTTAATGACCTACGTTGATCATAGGTTGAGTAACATTGAGTGTAGGTGTGCTGCACTAAAACCCTAATTCTTGGGGTTGTAAGCCCTATATACAGGCTCTATGTCCTTGAGACCCTCTCCATGCTCAACCTCCACCCTCTTAATCAATCATCTCAAAACCTTAGCCACCTTGTGAGAGTTTTGAGGCCTTGGAGTGTTAGTTCTAGTTGGTATAAAGCTTCCATTTTGATGATTATTCATGTTAGTTCTAGTTGGTCATGAGTTTTGTGCTTCCCCCATAACCTTGGTCTTTATGAGTATGAGCTATTCCAGATCATTTAAGTGTCATTTCCAGGACTTTTTGAGGTTGTAAAGCCATAAAAAGGAGAGCGTGGCCACTTTTATCCATCCATGCATGAGTTCTTGAGCAAAAGGTGGTATTATGGACTTAGGGTTTGGTCTTGTGCTCTACTTGGCCATACAAAGGGATAAAGCCAGAGACTTTACTCATTAAGACATGCATTAGATTTAGATATAAGAGTTGGGAGATTGGACTTTTGTATTAAGAGCTTAATATGGAAGTTTAGACATCAGGGGAGCTATGCTAAACGTAGTTTTCCCCACGCTTAACATAGCATGATTTTCCTTGTTTTCCATTTGAGGCTCTACGCCTAGCATAGTGTAGTGTGCTATATTGAATGTAGCAGTTGGCAATTGACTTTTTTACTAGTTTGACTTTTGGTTAACTGGGTTGGGTTTTAGTATTTGAAGGGCAAAAAGGTATATTGTCCTATGGAGGTTTAAATATGAACCAAGACCCCTAGAGGATTAGCTATTGCCGTAATTATTAATTTGGGTTTCATTTTGGATATGTTTATTAAGAGGAGTTCCAATATCAACAACTTTAGTGTATGATTGTTTTCTCTGCAATATTGAGGGGACTCTTCTCCTTATATTATGTAGGTTGCTTGTTTATCTTTGTGACTCTTGCATGAACGAATATGGTTGGATCACAATGCTTGTATGAAAGACTATGGTTGGATCACAACACTTGTATGAAAGACCGTGTTTGGATCATAACACTTGTTTATCTTTCATGGTTGGATCATGGCAGAAAGGTTATGGCTAGGCTGTAATCTGGAAGTGACTGTAAGACTATGGTTGGATCATAACATTCACATAGGATTGAAAAATACCCCTAGGGCTGGGCCCACTGATATGTATGATATGTCATATTTTGGGGAATTCGCTAAACTTTGTGCTTACAGTTTTGTGGTTTAAACACTTTTAGGTATATCCATTTCCAAAGGGAAGGACCCGAATTGACTACATGACATCTACTGATGATGTTTCCTCACTAATTATTATCATTCTACTCTGATGTTTGAGATACATTTTACTATGATTGATTTTGGAACAAATGTTTGAATGAATTGATGATTTGAAAATGAAAAATTTTATTGGTATTTTTGGGGTGTTACAAGTTGGTATCAGAGCCTTGGTTTGAGGGATTCAGGTACACTCTTAGGTGTGTCTGAATTAAAACTGAGGAATTGATAATCTTTTTGAAAGGAAATAATTTTTCCAAAAAGATTTTTACAACAAAATGGGTGCAATGCTTGCAATCAGCCAAACTCAGTAAGTGATTTCGAAAATACCCATACATGAGAATTATATTTAGTATGCTGTTATGTGAGTTGCATGCTAGAATAAGGCTAAGGATACCTTCATGAATCACATGATAGAATTGCCTGATTTGTGTGATGCTTTGTAGCCTAAGAGGAATTGGATATTATGATTTACCTAGAGTCAATATTGGCAAAGTTAATTGCTAAGTGTATGTTTAAAAATTATATACGATAAGGATCATATAAACTTAGAATGATTGATTTAGCCTTATTTCCTGTTCCTTGTCTGGTTGTGGGCTTATGGTAGAATCATTTATTCAACCGTCTATTTGGTCCAATATTGTGTATAATTTACATGCATGAGAAAACAGGCGATATTGGTAGAAGTTTCTTGTATCGCAGAAGCAAGTGAGACGAGGATTCCTAGGAGAGCCTAGGGAGTGCTATAGTGGGTTATATATATGCTGTTTAGCATAGAGCTTATGTAAATTGTCATGGTAAGGCGACTTAGATGATTCATGATGGTTCTTGAGGATAGTACGGATAGGTATGGAAGGTAGTATTGGGCCCGTACCACTAACCACTAAAAGCACAAGATCCGTACTCGAATCAAGGAAAATCACAGTGATTCTAAGGAGCTTGTAGTGTGAGAGTTCCCTCGAGTATATTATGATGGTTTATATGTTTGTATTTTAGAATGGTGGTGAGAACTTGAGGAGGATATTCTGGTTTAGGTTTTGGTTATGGCTATGGTGCCAAACTGATTGATGGAGGTTGGATTTAGTGAGGTGTTTAAAGTGAGATTTCCAAATAGTATACTCTGTATACCAGACGGACCCTACCTGGTTATTCCTTACTTGATAGATCTTGATGTAGACATTGAGATTATTGAGGAATCTAGACTATAATTATTATAGTCGCCAGGATTATGAAACTAGACTAAGGCTCTGTGCCTTATACATCTAGGTCTCTTTGGAAGTGTGAAGCAAAGTGTTGCCGAAAGAATCAATCACCCATTTTATCAAGTGAGTGCATAGGCCCCTTCATGAACATGATTTACTACAAGTATTAATTAAAGTATTAAATATTTTTTTGGAAGTTATATGTGAATTATATTCTTATTACCTGAATTATATGTTAAGATATGTATATATATATATATATATATATATATATATATATATATATATATATATATATATATATATATATATGAATTATATTCGTATTACCGGGCTATATGCGAACCAAATATAGTTATATTTTATGTTAGGATATATAGATAATACTATATAACATATAAAAGTAGCATTGTTGAGAAGACAAACAAATAATAATACCTAATACTTTGTATGGAGTATATATATATATATATATATATATATATATATATATATATATATATACATACATATATATATATATTCTAAAGATAGGTTAGTGTCACCCAAGAATAAAGTTGGTATTAGAAGTTGGTTACATGCATCGTAATCTAGTCTAGGGATAAACATAGACTTATGGGAAGATACCTAGTTCAATTAAGTTTGATATTGGGTAGTCTCGTTAGAAGAATGTGTATAAGCTAGGAATGGTGACTAAAGTTCTGTTCCATGACACTTTCAGGTGTCGATGTATGGTAGCTTCGTACGGGAGTACGTTATAGTATTCCCCTTGGATGAACATAAATGGTGGGTCCAGATCAGACAATTGTAACGATATGTCTAGTTACCGCCAAGAGTAGGTGACAACACTTGATCATTCTAGACAGTATTGTGAATTACGTTGGTGGCGTGAGCTCATTACTCACAGACGTAGATGGAATGCGATACCATATTCATCAAATACTCTGATGAACCATATGCCTTAATGATTGCACCGACCATGGAAGCCCTTAGCTGGGTAGTCAAGCTTTTTAACTGTTCATCAGGTGAGAAAATTTATCCCTAATAATCTGTGAGGATCGGTAGGAATATATATTTGGGAATTGCATGGTAACGATTGATTTTGCAGGTATGATAATTAAGGAATATTGTTATAACAATATTTTGGGATTGAAATATCTATGTATCTTACCAAGTTTCCTAACCTGAGCCACTCAGTTTATATGCATCACAGGTATCAAGAATGAAGCTACTGGAACTTGATTAGGATGCTGAGTGATTAAGAGACAACCTGCATTAGAGTTCAAGATCATTAGTTATTTATGCTGTAACTTATATTTCTGTATTGATTATGACATACTTAGGATTTTGTTAAATTGAGACCATCACTTGAACTCAAAATGTTTCAAATGTACTGAGAATTTCCGCTTCAACGATAATATAAGCGTATAGAAAAGTTTTAATTTGTTTTGAAAATGAGAGGATGTCACACCTATACAAAGTATCTTTATACAAAAGTGAAGATATACAATAAAGATCCAAATTCTTTTTCGCATCTGAACTCAAACAAAACATCTTATAAGCTCTGAAACCTAATAATGTAGTAAGTACCAAGTATATACTAGTATCTAAGAACTTTCTAAGGGGGCTATAAATAGGTGTTAAGCTCATTTTCTCCAAACCATCCAAGAAACACTCCAAGAAAGCAAAATGTAGTAGTCTCTCAAAGTACATTTTCTAAAGTGGTCTTAATAAAAGTATTGTTGTTTCCCATATAAAAAATCACGCTCAACATACATAATTTTAGTAGTGGGATTGTACTCGAGATGAATAGACATTGCGATGGCCCCTAGTAAAGCAAAACTAATGATGAATGGATCAAATTTAGATCAAGAAGGATTAAAACTCAGAATCAACCCCATAAATCCAATCAAAACCCCTAATCTTGCCACAACACTTCCCATCTTGAATCATTAGGGTTGTAGATGCCTAACCTCCATAATATGGAAGAGATTTCAATATTGGTGAGCACCTACGTGGCTAGGAAGAAGGATACACATAATGGAAAATTTTCATTTGTTGGATATCTAAAATTCATCAGTGTTAATTTACTGGACGAAAACTTAAACAAATTCAATATTGGCGGAGCTAAAGTAGCAATAGACATTGCAAGGGTTGGCAGAGACTGGAAAAAAGTAAACCTATAAAGTGACCAATAAAGATGAGATGAAATAGACTAGTACTTTAGAAATTGGGAATCGAGACACATTCTTTCAAAGATATCCTAATAGGTTAAATACCATCAAACAACACAATCAAAACTAAGAAGACTATCCAACAACCTCATAATGCCTCTTCATATGTGGAAGTATGGAGAAAAAGTTCATTGTTGAGGGGAGAAGCACAACATATAAAAGCTATCAAATCTACATGTTGGATTGAAACTCAAGGACTAAATGTGGTAAATTTCAGTTATGTGGGATGTCTAGAACTTCTAAGCTTTAAAACTTCTATGGATGAAAAATACTTTTTGACGGCTGGTAAAGACAGTTGGACCAACTGGTTCTCAAAACTAGAAGATAAATGGGTATATCATTAAGTATGACGACATATTCATTTTGTGTACAATGGCATGACCTCAAATGCAAAGAATTTATTATGTTCTACGAAACAACCATTTTGTAATAATTGGACTCACTAACTAAGAACTTCTAATTAAAAGCATATACAATGATATGTTTTGGTTCAAGTGAGTTTCATAAATCCTTTGACCTTTCAACATTTTTGGTAGATCTCAAACATATAAGCTAACCGTGGAATTTGGAATATATACACCATTATCCTATTTACTTTGCTTTTTAGTGTATCCAAAAGTCTCACTTTCCATCATGTTTGTATTGTGGGTAGTCAACACACAGACTGTTTTTTGTAAATGAAAGTGCATCTTATTTTTTCAAAGTATGAAATGATTCATGTTAGGTGCATAATATGCACCATTTTAGCATGTTTAGTTCACTCTTTTTCATTCCAATTCAATAATAATCCATGCATTTTACTTGTTTTTTGGGACAAAATTTGGCACACTTCATTTCCACACTTTTTTTTGGCTATTTCAGGTGGTTTTGAAGGTTGAAGGTGTCTCGGCATGGTGAAAAAGGGCCAGGAGCAAAGGTGCAGATTTTTCGGAGCTTATATGTAGAAATCAAGAATTTCACAGAAGAGTTCACACGAGTTGTGTCAAATTAGGCATGAAGCTTCACAAGGGCCTTGTCATTGTGACACGGGCCGTAACAAACACATATTTGGTCAATTTTCAGCAATGCAATTTGGAGATGGGTCAAATGATATCATCATACTTTGGAGTGACACGGGGCCGTGTCCTTTTAGCCATATTTGACACAGGGCGTGGTAGGCGCGTAACTTCCATTTGGCAGTTTTCCTTTATGTCCATTTTTCGAGTTTTTGAGGTATTCTACACACTTTCTCTCTCTGAAAGGCAAGAATGGGCAATTTATACCAGAAGTTCTTGCTAGGGTTTATTGGGAAACCATTTGGAAATAATTAATTTCATTGTTGTAAGAATTTTAGCACTTTAATTTCCTTCTTAGACTTGTTGATCTTGTTTTACTCATGTATGGCTAAAACCTTAATTTCTCCAATTTCATGTTTTGACTTCTTGGCTATGGTTTCAGTCATGTGACATGATGTTTACTTCTAATTTGTATCTAGTAAATGTGGTTTTGTTTTAATCAAATGTTTGATTCTAGATTTATTTCTTATTGGCCATTTGAATTAGGGTTAGATCAATCAAGTTATCTAAATCGAAAAATCCGTAATTGTTTTGTGAATTGGAATAAGTAACAAACACTAAATTGACTTCTATTGAATGATCAAGTTTAAATTATTTTCACATACTTCTACACTCCCGAGCTTGTGAGGAGTATCGAGTGTTTTTGGGAACATCCATTTTAAGCTTAATGCAACCTTTTTATTTCCGTTTAAGATCTTATTTAGATTCAAATTAAAAGGTAAGGTTAGTTTCAAAGAGCTTATTTTGAATTTGACAAATTGATGGATGGGAAGTTTTAGAGCCTATTAACACTTTCAAGTATCGAATTAGATAGGATTGAGTAACTATCTTGTAATTTTTGAATCACATTGCTATGCTTTCATACGTGGAGTTGGAGGTCTTACAAATTCTTAATTTACTTTGGTCAGTTAGTTGATTTCTCGTTTCTTTAGTCATTTTCTCTAATCATTACATAAAAATGCCCCTTTTTTTATGACTTTAATACCTTACGCAAACATGTATAAGTATTTGTCCTATGTCTCTGTGGATCGACCCTACTTACTTTGCACTACTCTTTACTGCAAAATAGCAGTGTACTTGGAGTCATTATGTACTCCATTATTTGTTAGGTTTGACACACCTAACGGTTCCCTTCAAACTTTGCCATAATTTGATGCCATGTCTTTCACATATTCTGGGCTAGTAATGATTATCAATATATATATATATATATATATATATATATATATATATATATATATATATATATATCATTATCAAAACATAAGAGGAACATATAGGATCAATTATGTTTATAATCAAATTATACATGTACAATGTGGTAAATAGTGCGAACTCTACCATAATTAATTCATAGTTTGATAATATGTATGGGTTAACATGAACTTCCATAAAGGATAATCTTTGAAATCACTTTCCTTTTTATGAAAAAAGGAAAACAATAAACTAGATGAACGTAAGGATTGTTTAAGATCATAGAAGTTCTAAAATTAGAGTATCATTTTTATATTCACTCACATTTCCCAAAAATTATATAAGAATGACAAAAATAACAATATCAAGAAACCAATAGAACATTTTAGACATCAAAATTATATGGAAGCTCGAGCTTCCTGAAAAAGCTAATCATATAATATGGTTGTACGTGGCAACCTGCTTGTTCGGTAGCTCGGTTTTATAATTTTACCAGTCAGCCAAAGCTCTAATTTGACCAACTTCAGCCTCAAGGTGACTAAAACAAGCTCTAGTTCAATCTATCTGTTCACTCTTTATTCGGAGTCATGTTGACAATTATTCATTGCGACCGGTTGCGATTCATTCTGATTTTTACGATCCATTCTGATCGTTGAGATCAGTTTCAATCCGTTGTGATCGATTGCAAGACGTCGAAGTGATTACATCAATACGTTAAGTTGGGTTTGATAGAAGCAATTATGTTGGGTTCTTAGAAGGTGGTCTAACCATAGTTAGTTAACTTAACTAGTATTAGTTAGCTGCTAGATAAGTGGTTAATTAGTCTGTTTGTATATAAGGTTTGTACTAGTATTCATTTCAATATTGAATATAATGAACAATATTGTTCTTTTCTCTTTGATTTCACTCTGATAATATGGTATCATAGCATTTTTTTTGCGTTGTGCTTCCACATCTATTACTTTTCTTATTCACGACCATTAGTTTTCAGGCTTTGATTGTTCATGATTCATACTCAGTTTTTCTTTGATTTCATCATGCCAAATCCAATTTCTCAAATCTCGTCTTCTATTTCTTCAGAAAGTGCTGGATCATCTGATGATCCATATTATCTCCACCATTATGATTATCATGGTGCATTGCTTGTTAATCAAATTCTCACAAGGGACAATTATGCCTCCTGATCTCGTTCGATGACGATTACTTTATCTGTCAAGAACAAACTTGATTTTGTTACTGACAATCTACCATGACCTTCGTCTACTGAAGCTAATTGCATGAAGTCCTAGAATCCAAATAACAACATTGTTATCTCATGGATCTTAAATTTAATTTAAAAAGAGTTCTCCACTTCTGTCATATAGTTAACTACTGCATTTGCCATTTTTGAAAGAGCTTAAAGAACGTTCTCAACAAAGCGTTGGTCCACGTATCTTTCATATTAAGCATGACTTGATGAATTTCGGTCAA
Organism: Lactuca sativa; assembly: GCF_002870075.4. Taxonomy (NCBI): domain Eukaryota; kingdom Viridiplantae; phylum Streptophyta; class Magnoliopsida; order Asterales; family Asteraceae; genus Lactuca; species Lactuca sativa. The sequence goes on along the minus strand of NC_056630.2, from coordinate 32,096,951 downwards.
GGAGATGAATCGGTGAGCACTTATTTTACCAAATTGAAGGTTTTATGGGAAGATATAACTTTGAACTACGTTGCACCTGTGGTTTGTGTACTTGTGGTGGTACGAAAGACTTTGAACTTACTATGATGTTCTTGATGGTATTATAGGAGAAGTATGCTAAAATTAGGGGACAAATCCTCATGATGGATCCAATTCCCATAGTCAATAGATTTTTCTCTGTATTGATTCAGGAAGGACGCCAAAGAGAGATAAGCATTCCTTCTACCAAAAATTCTCCTATTGCCTTTAACGTTCAAAGAAATCCACGATCAAATCAAAATTCTCGATCCTTTTCCAAGAATCGATCATATCCAATTTGTTCTCAATACAAAAGAACTGGTCACACTGTTGACAAGTATTATGAACTTCATGGCTTTCCACCTCGCTATCGCTCCAATCAAAATAATCCTAATCAAGGCAATTCACGTGTTAATGTTGTTTCTGATCAAGCTTCAACTCTAGTTAACAATGACAAAGAAGATAATACAGAAGGAGATCCTATTACTAATCTCACAACACACCAATGCCAACAGTTAATTGTTGTTCTTACAGGACAACTTGCTTCTATTAATTTCGTTACTGCTGTTGATGACAAACACTTAGGTACTCATCATGTCCTTACTTGCGAGTCTGGGAATTAGCAATAGAGTATTTGGATTTTAGACACTGGCGCAACTAGACATGTGTGTAATAATAAAATGGTTTTCATATACCTAAAATGAATTTTTGGAACCAAAGTTTGTTTAGCAAATCATGTGCTCATATAAATGGAATATATGGGAAATGTTAAGATCAATGAACATATTATTCTTCAAAATGTTCTATATGTTCCTTAATTTGAGTTGAACTTGATCTCTATGTCTATGTTAACACCCCAATTTTTTCAAACTTTAAAATGCTATGGTTTTTACAAAATCATTACGGGTATTAACCCACATTTAACAAAAACTGGTCCTACAAAACATTTATGATTAAAATATTGGGTGTTACTATTAAGCATCACAAACTATAACAAGCAAATAAGAATTACATCAATAAAATACATAGGGAACTTAACAAGGTGTACTCTATTCTCTATCTCATAACTTCTACTTCCATTTATCATCTTTCTCCTTGAATATAACCTAGGATACATGACATTAAAAAGAGATACGTAAGACAAAAATTTCTCATGAGTGGGTTTCTGACCCAAAAAATCTCAAACATTTATATGAAAAATAATTTCATTCATAACATAAAATAGTTTTAGACCATAAAACATTTTCAAGGTTAACTATTTTCATACACATCAAAAATACCATTTCATATCTTATCATTTAATATATTACCATTTCATTTCTTAACATATCATTTGATTTAATACTTTTCCATTTTCATTGTCCATTTCCAAGACCAAGGTGGAAAGAACAAATCAGTCCAGTAAGGTATCATGCTTTCAAATGCCAAGGCAAAAAAAAAAAAAACAAAATCAATTCATCAAGGTATCATTCCCTTGGATTTTTATCCAAGTCCAGTGCCCAGGAGAAAAGAAAAAATTGATGCACTAAGGTATCATACTGATCGGGTCATCTACTTCGCGAAGGGAAGGTACCACCCAAGTAGATTCCTCTAATGCCTCTTATAAGGTATCATGACCCGAGCATTTTTCATTATTTCTTTACTTTCTTTCATTTTTATTACTTTCTAATTCTTTTCATTACTTTTCCATTTCTTGTCATTATATTTCATGTTTTACACATTTCCTATGTTAGTTTTAAAATGCTCATTTCTATATTTAAATCATCTATATTTCAAAACATTTCAACACATTATCAGGACATTCATTCTTCCAAAACGTTCTTTACTTTAAAAAAACATTCTTGCCTTTAAGGCATTCTTTCAAAACATTCTTTCCAAAACATTTAAACACTTTCTTTTCAAAACATTTCATAGATCAAAAAATTGTATTTCATTATCGTAAAACCATTTTTCCATGTACCCCAAAGTGGGAAAAATACCAGCACATACTCACCTATTTCTCCAATGTAGATTAGCTAGTCCTCTTCTAGTTCATTTTCTTAGATCAACACTTCTCAAATACCACCTATAGAACATAAAAGCGAATGTCAATAAAATGACCAAAATACCCCTCAATGGTTTTATTACTAAATTTTATTGCTTTAAACTATTCCTTATGCAAAAATATGAACGTTGACGCAAACTAAGTGTAAATCTGAGTCCATATGCAAACCTTATGAGGAAAACAACATTTCCCAAACAGGGCATGTGGAATGGTCTGTATGCCCAAAAAGTATAATTTTTCTCATAATAATATCCCAATTTGCATAGATCTTAAAGACCCCTTTCCAATTCACTTTGCTCCACTTGTATGGGTCCTCACACATGATTAGGAGGTGTTTTATCGTCCAAAAACACTCCATTTAATCCATTAAGTGCTCTGTGAAACCCTGAAGAACATAGTGTTTCTCATGTTTTCTAATAGAAGGGTTAGTTAGGCTACAATGGAATTGGAAATTCCAAAGTTTATAAAGCTTGAACCTAATTCATTTTATAGTTAATAGAAAGTTGTTGAGTACTTGAAAGCATAACTAAACTCGTTGTAAATATCTACTATAGCTTTGGAATCCTTAATTCCATTATATGTTCCCAAATAGCCTCTGGGCTAAAACAATCACTAGGGATAAAACTTCACCAGGATCCCTTCATGTTTATGTTCCAATTTCATCTATAGAGTGCCAATTCTTATTCATGAATGTAATTCACTTCTTAGATTTCAAACATTATGTACTTATCCATATATTTCCCAAAATACCCTTATGACCAAATATTCCATAAATTCAACTAGGAATCATTCAAGTCTTCATGTTCTTGCATTCAAATCATATTATTAGTATCAACTCATATTCATGAGTATAATATACTCATCAAATGCTTATAACAAAGAATTGTATTGTTTTCATCACATTTCACTCAATTCCATTCCAATTCTATCATAAACATGATTATACCGTCATTGATGAATTTTTGCTTTCTAATGTTGCTATTAAATATCATCTAGGTCATAAAATCCAATCTCATTTCATCATCAATTGCATTATTCCCAATTTGGGGGTTTTTGGGGTTCATGGAGATTTTTACTCAAATCATCAAATCATCAATGAGATGACTTGATTGAGATTTGAACCATGGAAACCAATTAAGGGAGGTTAGAAAACTAAACCCTAATCATCATATCCTTCTAATTTCAACATTGGGTTTTACCCATCACAAAAAAAATGATTTCTAGGCTATAAGGGAGAAGATTTTTACCTTGCAAGCCTTGGTTCCTTCTTTCCTTTGTTTGATTGCTTAATTCTCTACTTAGATTGAATCCCTAGATGAAAGAAGATGAAGAATCGACATTAGAGCTCTCTTGGATTGAAAAACATGACTAGAAGATATAATGAGGAGGGTTTGCATCTTATTTCACAAAATGTTCTCAATTGGTCCCTCTAGTTTGCATCTTTTGACCAAAATCCACCAAACCTCAATATTTAAGATTTTAACTTAAGTTTTTTTTTTTTTTTTTGACATAATAAGTCCCCCTACATTATATAACTTTGGTAATCCATCCCATTAATTGAGTCAACCCATTGATCAACTCACTTTGCCAACTTAACAATTTTGGCAATTTAACTTTTAAAAGTTATTATTTTCCACCTTTAACTTTCTAAAATCATATCAATTAATGATATGATTAACCTATAATGATTTAATTATATAACTAATCTTTCATTTATTTACTTTATTAATTCAAGAACCTAGTCTTATATTTTTTTGTGTTACAGCTAAAACCAAGATGATTAAAGCATCATTTTATCATAATCGTGCTACTGTGAAACAAATTTCAACCAAAAGCAGAGTCTTTATTTGCTAGAAGACATGATTGAAGAAGTTCTTGTTCATGCTGCTGTTTCTCTTCAACATTGGCACCAAAGATTTGGTCATCCTGAAAATGAGAAACTCAAGTTCATTGATAGTTGTTTGTACTATATGCCCTTTGGCTAAGCAAAAAAGATTGAAATTTGAATCTTTTAATCATGTGGGTGATAAACCTTTTGATCTCATTTATTGTGATATATGGGGTCCTTATCATATATATGATTATAAAGGTTTGAAATACTTTGTCACAATTATGGATGTTGTACAAGATTTATATGGACATACTTTCTCAAGCATAAGTATGAAGTTCAAGCTATTATTCCTAAATTTTTTGCAATGGTGTCAACACAATTCAATAGAAAAATCAAGGTTTTTTTGTCTGATAATGCTAAAGAATTAGCATTTACAGATTTCTTTAACAAGGAGGGAGTTCTTCATCAATTCTCATGTGTTGAAAGGCCTCAACAAAACTTAGTGGTGGAAAGAAAAAATCAACATCTTCTTAATGTTGCAAGAGCCCTTTTCTTTCAATCTAAAATTTCCCGTTTTTTACTGGTTTGAATGCATTTCTTGTGCCACTTTTCTCATTAACATAACTCCATCTAAAATCCTTCAATTCATTACCCCATATGAGAAATTATATAATTGTCCTCCCAATTTCTCAAAGTTTAGATCCTTTGGTTGTTTGGCTTTTGCTTCAACTCTACTTAGTTCCACAAAAAAATTCACACCAAGGGCCAGATGTTGTATTTTCTTTGGTTATCCTATAGGAATGAAGGCTTATAAGTTGATGGATATTGAAATAAAAGAATTATTTGTTTCTAGAGATGTCACATTTTAAGAAGACATTTTTCCTTTTACACATTCCTTAAAACATACCACAAAACCCTTTTGATTCTATGGTTATTCCTAATTCATATAATGTGGATGATTCTTATTTTATCCCCCAAACAAATCTAAATAATTGTTGTTCTGTCCCTATTTCTCCATCATCTCCACATCCTCTATCACCTTCACTGCCTTAACCACCTGAGCCACCACAACATCCTGTAAGACCATCCAGACCTCATAAACCACCTTCTTACTTAAAGGATCACCATTTTAAGCTTATCAATAACATCATTATGGAAAATGGACCACAATACCCTTTGTCTGATTTTGTGTCTTATTCCAATTTATCTCCACAATACATGGCTTTTACTCTTGCTAATTCTTCTGAAATAGAACCCAAAATTATAAAGAAGTTTCTCAGTCTCATCAATGGATCAAAGCAAGGCATGAAGAGTTGCAATCCTTAGAAGCCAATCAGATATGGATAATTGTCTCTTTACTATATGATAGAAGACCACTTGGTTCCAAATAGGGTTATAAAGTAAAAAGTAAATTAAATGACACTATTGAGAGTATAAGGCTCGATTAGTGGCTAAAGGATTCAATCAATAAGAATGTATTGATTTCCTTGACACTTTTTCCCCAGTGGCAAAATGCATGACTATCAAGATTTTATTAACTTTAGCTGCTCAAAAATTATGGCCTTTTATTCATTTAGATGTGAATAATGCGTTTTTGAATGGAGATGTAGAAGAAGAAGTTTATATGCACTTGCTCCAAGGTTACACTCTTTTAGTCACTCATTCAAACAAGCATCGCATGGTCTGTAAATTACAGAAATCACTTTATGGATTAAGACAAGCTTCTCACCAATGGTACTCCAAAATCTCTTCTTTTTTTTATTTCTCAAGTCTTTACTCAGTCCAAAGCAGATTATTCTCTTTTCTATAAAGGAGCTAGCAAGATTTATGTGGCATTGTTGGTCTATGTTGATGACATAGTTTTAACTGGGGCATTTATGTCTGAGATTAATCTCATTAAGGAGAGATTAAGCAACAAATTCAAATTGAAGGATTTGGGAAAGCTTCAACTTTTTTTGGGTTTGGAAATTGCAAGGTCTGAAAAAGGGATTTTTATTTCTCAAAGACAATATGCTTTGAAGTTGCTTGAAGATACTAGTAATTTGGTAGCAAAACGATTTCAATACCCAATGGATCCTGCTTGTAAAACCTCAAATTTTGAGGGTATTCCATTACATGATCCTGCTTCCTACTGACGTTTAATAGCCGATTAATGTACTTAACAACTACACGTCCTAATTTAACCTATGATGTTAATAGGTTACGTCAATTTGTCATAAATCCACGAGTTCCTCATATACAAGCTGCCGCCCATCTTCTCAAATACGTGAAGTTAAATCCTAGCTAAGGTTTATTTCTTTCTTCACACAACTCCTTAAAGGTTCATGCATCTTTTGACTTTGATTGGGTAGGATGTGTAGACACTCGTCGATCCGAGACTAGTTTTCGTGTTTTCATTGGTTATTACATGATTTCTTGGAAGTCAAGGAAATAGACAATTGTGTCAAGGTCTTCAACTATATCGTGCCCTTGATATTGCCACAACAAAAATTGTTTGGCCACATCATTTACTTACTAATTTTGGGGTTTATCCAAATGAACCAACTGCCATTTTTGTGACAATGAATCCGCTATTCAGTAAACTCTTAATACCACATTCCATGAACATACTAAACACATAAATATTGATTGCCACTTCATTCGTGACAAAATTCTTGATAAAACTGTGAAGCTTTTACCTATACGAACCACACACCAACTTGAAGACATGTTCACCAAGCCCTTGCCACGTTATAAACTTTTAACGATCATGTCCAAGATGGCTTTGCACAACATTTTCCAACGCTCATCTTGAGGGAGGGTATTGTGACTCATGTTGACAATTGTTTTTTGTGGTCGGTAGCGATTCATTCCGATCGTTGAGGCAGGACTCTCTGCAAGTGGAAGTTCGCATAGGGGCTCTCAGGAAACTCTTTCCTTTATACCAGAAGGAAGATGGTCGAGGAGATCAGTAGCTAGAAAGCTCATTTGGGAGAGAAAGTTAGCCAAAAGTCTATTAAAAGTACATCACTATTAAGTCGACTACAGTAGTATCATGAGCATGTAACTACATTCAAAACCAAAGAGAAGAATACTCTATAGTAGCAGCAGCAGTGGCTGAGCATCAATCATCAAGTGAATCAGTAGATGCCTGCGCACGTGAGCAACAATCACTCCATTGCAGCAGGACGAAAGTAGCATATGCTACATGATAGATCATATCCAAGCAGAGGTGCACAAGAACGAGCACAGCTTCACACAGAACTTGTGACAAAGACTTGCTGCATCAGAACACGACTGAAAGCCGTTGCTCCTTCTGATGGGTTTTAGGTAAAACAAATAAACTAGAAAAACAATTCCTAAGTTCACATGCAACCTACTTTGGATCTATGTTTTATCTATTGAACATACAACTTTGAATTGCATAACAAGAACCCTAGAGGAGAGAGGCTATAATCGAAACTTACAACCTAGGGTTTAGTAATTACATACCTTTCAATTGTTATAGTAAACAATTGATAATTCCCTTGATCTTGATCTTGATCTTCTTGGAAGCTTAGCACCACAAGTGTAATGCCTCTAATGGAATCACACCCAAACTAGCAAGAAGGAAAGTAGAGGAGAGAGGGGAGAGGGAGTATGCAAAATTTCGGCCCTTAGGGTTTCTTCAAAAGAAAGAGTGACCAAAACATGAACCAGGAGGCTCCTTATATAGCTGAGGGATCTAGGGTTTAGGGGAAACCCTAGTTATCCTTTGCTTAGGGCCTAAGCAAACCCAAGGGCCTTATCCAAACCCCTATGGACGAAATTATTAGGGTTTCCCCTAAATATTTCGTCCACCCTTATCCAAGGGGGTTCTAGAGCCTTCCACTCAACTATTAGATAATTGCAGACTAGTCGCTGCACTCTATAATTAATTCTTTTAACCCCAAAATTAATTCTAATTAATTTCTGGCTAACAATTAATTAAACAAAATGATTTCTTATTAATATATTAATCTTTTAACATATTAATAAATTCATTTATATTAATTTATTAATTTATTAATAAATTAATATCTCTTCTTTCATAATTTCCATGTCTGGTTGCTAGGTTTGAGGGCAACCCAAAAGGACTGTGCTGCTATCAATTCAAGTACATACCAATTATAGTTATGGGCTTAGACACCTCATCCAATAGTCTCCCACTTGGATAAGTCTGTAACTATAATTGCTAGTATGCCTTCTAAATTTGACCAGCAAATTGTAGCTTCCAAAAGCTGCTGCCGAACTCTGACCCAGTCAGTTACGTGTCCTAAGATAAGTGATCATATAATCCTTCGTTCTGCTAGATATCCCTAGACAAAAGACATGGAATGCAATCAACCTCTTTGTACAGAATCTATGTTTCCCGATTCCTGATTTGTGATGATGTAGGACTTCTAATTGAACACATCAATTTAGTCCTGGCTGGGCCCAGCACACAAGTCAACACCAAATCATTGAGGGGCCCACATATATCGCTTTTCCCGTTAGGGCAAAAGGAACGAATAAACATTGACTCATATGCTTGTATCTTTTACTCATCAAACCATACATGATAATACGTTTTATAACACCAAGTTACTGATGCGTTTTCGTATCACCAATGCATAGCCGACTTGTAAATCACAACTCATATATCTTCTGTTTCAAGATTATAAGATATTATCGTCTCAGTATTACTCGTGATGAATTCCATGAAGTAATACTCTGAGCGAGGGTTTATCCAATACTCAAATCTCAATTTCTGAGTACTCATGAACGTTGCAGCAAATACATTGCCATGTCTATCCTTAGACAATCTACAATCCAGTTCATGACAGTCTTGATTCACTACTTACTTCCAAAAGTACGAGCGACTGTGGAGTTTGAATAATCTTATTATTCGGGAAGTAAAACATGCAAAAATGAAGCACAATAATAAACAATTGACAAAAGGTAGAACCCAAACTTATAAATAATACTTTATTATTTAATCACCAAAATTCAATTACATTTACTTTGTTACAAGTTTCAGAAGACTAATCTAACTACTAAAACTAATATCATCTTTCAGTCCTATGCTCCGAGCATGCTAAATATGCTTAGCCCTACTCAGACCCTTTGTGAGGGGATCTGCTGGGTTATCTTCAGATGACACCCTCTTCACTATAAGATGGCCTTCTTCTACTCTATGTCTGATGAAATGGTACTTTCTGTCGATATGTCTGGTTTTACCATGATCTCTCGGTTCCTTTGTCAAGGCAACCGCTCCTTCATTATCGCAGAACAGTTCCATAGGCTCCTGGATGGTTGGAACAACTCCGAGATCCCCGATGAAGTTCCTCAACCAAGCTGCTTCTTTCGACGCTTCACTTGCTGCTATGTACTCTGATTCACAAGTAGAATCAGCCACCGTATCTTGCTTGGAACTCTTCCAAGTAACTGCTCCTCCATTTAATAAGAATACCCAGCCTGACTGAGAACGGAAGTTATCTCTATCCGTCTGAAAGCTGGCATCACTGTAACCATCTACTCTCAAAGTATCATTGCCACCAAGTACAAGGACCCAATCCTTCGTTCTTCACAAATACTTGAGTATATTCTTCACGGCTATCCAATGAGCTCTACCTGGGTTTCCCTGATAGCGACTGACCATGCTCAAAGCAAATGCCACATCAGGGCGAGTACATGTCATAGGGTACATGATTGATCCGACAGCGGAAGCATAAGGTACACGACTCATGTCATCTATTTCCTCATCTATACTCGGGCATTGAGTCTTACTCAATTTGGTATTGCTCTGGATAGGTAGCTCTCCCTTCTTGGAATTTTCCATACTAAACCTCTTTAGTACCTTATCCAAGTATGTGCTCTGACTAAGTCCAATTAGTCTCTTCTTTCTATCTCTCAATATTCTAATCCCAAGAATATAGGCGGCTTCTCCTATGTCTTTCATGGCAAAACACTTTCCAAGCCAAGACTTAACTTCATTCAAGGTTGGAACGTTGTTGCCAATGAGTAATATGTCATCGACATATAACACCAGAAAAGTTACTATACTCCCACTAGCCTTGATATACACACAAAACTCATCTTCACTTCTAGAGAAACCAAACTCTTTGACTTTCTCATGGAAGCAAAGATTCCAGCTGCGAGATGCTTGTTTCAATCCATAAATGGATTTCTCAAGCTTGCATACTCTATTAGGGAAACTTTGCATCAACAAAACCCTCTGGCTGACTCATGTAAACATCCTCAGCCAACTTCCCGTTAAGGAAGGCAGTCTTGACATCCATCTGCCAGATTTCATAGTCATGAAAGGCAGCTATGGCGAGCAATATCCTAATCGATTTAATCTTAGCCACCGGCGAAAAAGTCTCATCATAGTCAACCCCTGGGGTTTGAGTGAAACCTTTTGCAACCAGTCGAGCCTTGAACGTATGCACATTCCCATCCATGTCTGTCTTCTTCTTGAAGATCCATTTGCACCCAACTGTCTTCCGACCTGGTGCACTATCAACCAAATTCCAAACTTGGTTGTTATACATGGACTTAATCTCGCTGTCCATTGCCTCTTTCCACTTGGAAGCCTCTGGGCCTGCCATTGCTTCCTTATAAGTGACTGGTTCATCTAAGTTTACCAGTGTTCTGTCACTTATGAATGTGTCACCATCTGAAGTAATATGAAAACCATACAACTCAGGTGGCACACTCACCCTAGTGGATCTTCGAAGAGGTAATGATTTATCAACCGGTTCAACATGAACTGTTTCCTCTGGTTGAGTGGTAGTGTCATATAAGGTTCCTTCATTGGTTGACTCTTGAATCTCTTCAAGGTCAATGGTACTCCCACTGTCCTCTTTGAATATGAGCTCTCTTTCCAGAAAGACTCCTCTTCGAGCTACAAACACCACGTTTTCACTAGGTCTGTAGAACAAATATCCAAAAGACTGCTTTGGGTAACCAATGAAAACACATTTCTCACTTCTAGCTGCTAGCTTGTCGTGAGTCTCTCGTCTTACGAAAGCTTCACAACCACAGACTTTAATATGTGCTAACGAGGGAACTTTCCCTGTCCACATTTCGTGAGGTGTTTTGGCAACCTTCTTTGTAGGGACAAGATTGAGGATGTGGGCGGCTGTCTCTAAGGCATACCCCCAGAAGTGAATAGGAAGGGAGGCACGACTCATCATAGAACGAACCATGTCTAACAAGGTTCGATTACGCCTCTCAGCTACACCATTTAACTGTGGTGTCCTAGGAGGAGTCAATTGTGAGACTATTCCACATTCTCTCAGATAGTCGTTGAACTCGGTACTAAGATACTCCCCGCCTCTATCGGATCTAAGTATCTTGATCTTTCTGCCCAATTGATTTTCGACTTCATGCTTAAACTCTTTGAACTTTTCAAAGGTTTCTAACTTATGTTTGATCAAGTAGATGTAACCATATCTGCTATAATCGTCAGTGAAAGTCACATAGAATCGATTAGCATCCCTTGTGGTTGATCTGAAGGGCCCACACACATCTGTGTGTATGAGATCCAACAGACTTTCACCTCTTTCACAAGACCCTGTGAATGGTGATTTTGTCATCTTTCCCAAAAGACAAGATTCACACATATCATCTGATTTTAGGTCAAATGATTCCAACACTCCATCCTTTTGGAGTTGGGCTATGCGTTTCTTGTTAATGTGTCCAAGACGACAATGCCACAAGCATGCCTTGTCTACACTATTAGACAAGTCAATATTAAGTACACTATTTCCTAAGCTATCAACACAAGTCACTGTTTCATACACACCATCACAAGGTAAAGCTTCAAACACAAAAGCACCATTCTTATAAACAGAAATTGAACCATTCAAATAATTAAAAGAATATTTAAAACCTTGTCTGAACAATGCATGAAATGAAATAATGTTTCTCGTCATCTCAGACGAATAGCAACAATTTATTAAATCTAATCTAACATCATTAATGAGCAAAAGTTGATAAACTCCGATCTTGGTAACTGGTGAAGACTTTCTGTTCCCCATGATCAAGTTTATTCTCCCATGCTCTATCTCCTCACTTTCCCTTAGCCCCTGCAAATCAGAACAGATATGAAATCCACATCCTGTATCAAGGACCCATGAACGAGAAGATAATGAGTTATTAGCAGAAATAGTGTAAATACCTGCCGAGGATGGCTTCACTTTGCCATCCTTGATATCTTGCAGATATTGTGGGCAAGATCTCTTCCAATGCCCCTTTTGATTGCAGTAAAAGCAAATGGCCTCTTTTGTATCAGAAACATGGGGAGTGGAACCATTGGGCTTAGCCTTCGGGCCATTACTAGATGACACAGCTTGAGCCTTGCTCTTCCAGTTTTGCTTGGGAGGACCTTTCCTCTTCTTCCCCTTTCCCTGTCCAATGGCCAAGACAGGGGCACTTGCAGGTGTGGAGGGTATACTTTTACCCTTCATCCCTGCCTCAGCTGTCTGCAACAAGTTGTGCAATTGGGCCAAAGTCTGCTCAGTGTTGTTCAAATGGTAAGTGAAGATAAACTAACCATAAGAATCAGGCAACGAGTTCAAGACCATGTCAATGGCCAATTCCTCATCGAAGTGAATGTTGAGCTTGACCAAACGCTCTATGTAGCGTTGCATTCTTTGCACATGAGATACAACCGATTCCCCCTCTTTCATCTTGCAAGCCATGAGTGACTTGACTACCTCAAACTTTTCTTGACGAGCTCGCTTATGGTACTTTTCCATAAGGTCCTTGTTCATCTCAAAAGGCTAGTAGTCCTCATAGTACCTCTGCAATTCTGGGGACATGGTTGCAACCATGATGCATGCCACTTTGGTAGCATCATCATAGTGTTTCTTGTAGGCAGCATACTCTTCGGGAGTGGCTTTTGACTCATCAAGTTCTTTGAGCTCTTTTTCAAGAACATACTCTTTGTCCTCGAATCTAAGCGCCATCTTGATGTTACGCATCTAATCATTATAGTTGGATCCATCCATAACGACTTTGGAGCAGATGTTTAGTAGAGAGAAGTTGTGGCTGGAGGATGATGAAGCAGAAGTGTTTCCAGGAGTAGACATCTGAAAAGAAAGATAGTTTTAGTTAGATTCCAAGACACCTCAATATAATAACCCAAAGATATCATATCAAGGTTAGGACCCAACTATGACGATTTACAACTTAGAAATGGGATGCCGAGATCCAAGTTCAAATCTCATAAAGGTAGGTGAATGATGATTCACCAATTCCACCATTAGACAAAATAAACGAAGTGAAATTCCTAATTCTTTTGAGATACATTAAAACTATTTAATGGCATGTTTTAATCTCGGATTATGCTCTACTATTTGTGACTGGGATACCGAGGATCACAAACTAGATGTGAATAACCATGCAAATGTGCTTGGTAGCCTTATTGTCTTTATTATTAACTATTGATGTGCCGGTAAACCACACACGCTCCATCAAAATGATAATTATAAGATACCCATTACTACTCTTTATTAGTGCCTTTTAGTGTGCCGGTTAACCACACACGCTCCACTAACGACCAATAAAGCATAATGTGCAATTTCATGGATTAGCATACTTTTCACATTTTTCCTAAAGTAACTAGAGTTGGGATTTTGAAAAATAGTGTTCTAGTACTTTCTTTAATAGCATTATACTTTTAATGGGAAGTAGTTGTCCTATCAAATCCGTTCTGCTAACGACCCTCCACTAATCAAGGAAGCGGTGGGTGAGAGTGGACACCCATTCAACTACCATTTTATAGGCAGTTTCCTTATACCCCCCTTATAGACTAGCTTTGTGAATGAGGCATACTAGCGATTTGACTGACCATATTCTTATACATATATAATATTTAACTTTTAATTATAATATATATATATATATATATATATATATATATATATATAAGGTGTGTTTTAAAACATTTTAAAATTTCAAGGGTTTATATAAATTTTTTCTAAATTTAAACTATTAAATTTTAAATTTAAATAAACCAATTAATTAGATTTAATATTTATCTATTAATTAACTTTTAATTAATTTATTAAATCTTGTAAGGATTATCTAATTAAATTAAACAATTAATTTAATCCTAATCCATATCCCTTCTAGATTTCAAAAATATGGGGATAGGATAATTTCCTTATTTTTCTCAATTATCCAATAAGGCAACTATTATCCAAAACAAAGAAACCCTAATCTTTATAGCATATTTCAAAATTTTCAAGGGAGGAGGCTAGGGTTTTCAAAACCCTAACCCTAATTTCGATTAGGGTTCTTTGGAGGCTAGGGTTTTCAAAAACCCTTTGATCCACAACCCTAAAAAAATGGCCTTTAGGGTTTAATAGCTATAAACCCTAATTTGCAATTCAACAATTATAACAATTCAATTTAAAACAGACAATGGCTCTGATACCACTGATGGGTTTTAGGTAAAACAAATAAACTAGAAAAACAATTCCTAAGTTCACATGCAACCTACTTTGGATCTATGTTTTATCTATTAAACATACAACTTTGAATTGCATAACAAGAACCCTAGAGGAGAGAGGCTATAATCGAAACTTACAACCTAGGGTTTAGTAATTACATACCTTTCAATTGTTATAGTAAACAATTGATAATTCCCTTGATCTTGATCTTGATCTTCTTGGAAGCTTAGCACCACAAGTGTAATGCCTCTAATGGAATCACACCCAAACTAGCAAGAAGGAAAGTAGAGGAGAGAGGGGAGAGGGAGTATGCAAAATTTCGGCCCTTAGGGTTTCTTCAAAAGAAAGAGTGACCAAAACATGAACCAGGAGGCTCCTTATATAGCTGAGGGATCTAGGGTTTAGGGGAAACCCTAGGTATCCTTTGCTTAGGGCCTAAGCAAACCCAAGGGCCTTATCCAAGCCCCTATGGACGAAATTATTAGGGTTTCCCTTAAAGATTTCGTCCACCCTTATCCAAGGGGGTTCTAGAGCCTTCCACTCAACTATTAGATAATTGCAGACTAGTCGCTGCACTCTATAATTAATTCTTTTAACCCCAAAATTAATTCTAATTAATTTCTGGCTAACAATTAATTAAACAAAATGATTTCTTATTAATATATTAATCTTTTAACATATTAATAAATTCATTTATATTAATTTATTAATTTATTAATAAATTAATATCTTTTCTTTCATAATTTCCTTGTCTGGTTGCTAGGTTTGAAGGCAACCCAAAAGGACTGTGCTGCTATCAATTCAAGTACATACCAATTATAGTTATGGGCTTAGACACCTAATCCAACACCTTCTTCATTCCAGGTGAAGCTATCTTTATTCAATTCAGTAAATTGGTCAGTGGCTTGCTGATAACCCCATACCCTTTTCAATAGCTCTGATATATAGGATATAATGTCAGAAAAAAGTCATTCCGATCGTTGAGATCGGTTGCAATCCGTTGCGATCGATTGCAAGCCACCAGACTTATTACATCAATACTTTAAGTTGGGTTTGTTATAAGCACTTATATTGCGTTGTTAAAAGGAGGTCTAACTAGTACTAGTTAGCTGGTAGATAAGTGGTTAATTAGTCCGAGTCTGTATATAAGCTTTGTACTAGTATTCATTTTCAAGATTGAATATAATGATAAATCTTGTTCTTTTCACTATAACACACTTTTGTCGTCTGAAAACTTCAGGATTAGGCTACCATTATACAAGTGTGTAGTACTCCTATTTTTGAACACACTATCGACATAGCAAAAACGTTATTGATAAATGGTAGAAGGATTAGTGGACCGGAAAAGCCTCAAATTCAAACGGGCATACATTTCGATTCATCATGAATTTTGAGGCCTGCCTCATGTGGATGGAAAGGTCCCAACGTGCATGAGTTCCCAACAACCCGCCGTCATCACCAAATTTTGATGAAATGGTTATGGATTTTCAGTTCCGCAATTCCGGCTTTTAATCGTAGATTTCTTATAGTTTAATGATAGAATATGTGATTTTCTTGATTTTTGTTTTTTGTAGGACTGTTTTCGAGGTGATTTAGAAAATTAATTGTCAATATTAATATTTTTAAATTTGACAATACTTGCCGTATTTAGCCGCACTGTATATAAATGAGTATCACATAAACTTTATTATTCATACATCTTCAAAATAATAAAAACTCTACCTTTAATTAGGATTTATTGAATACCTTTGTTACTTCGATTCATTATCAACCCCAACACCACGTAATTATCAACTCCCAGTAATTAATAAGATATTTGTCAAAGTCTGCTCTATCACCCATATAAATATCAATTACTCTAAAAAAAAAATAAGTAATACAAAAATCAACATCTAAAATATTTGAATAAAAGATTATCTTAAAGTATTCCTTAATGTTACCTGCACACATATCGAAAAAAGTATAAGAAATATATGACAGAAAACTGGGAAAAGGAAAATTAATCAGCAGCTTCGCATGATCCAACTTGTTTGTTCTCCAAATTATATTTTGAAAGTAACGTACACGCGTTAATGTGTATCAACTGAATTCAAAATCCCAATATTTTCGGCTTCAACGTTCAAATCCAACATGGCAGATGCGCTGTCGTTTTGGTTTTGCCACATAGGAGGGCATGGTCTTGAAACAGACGTGAAGCTTTCACAAGCAAGAACAACAATGGCATCCTTGAGATGAACTGATGTGCCACAAGTTAATGAGATTGTCTCACTCTCGATTATTGCTTTCTTTTGTGACTGGTTATCAACTTGGTCCACGTCTTCCATGAAGAAAACACGACTAGCGTTTTCTTGCACAGCATCTGCAAACCTTTCTATATAACTCTGTCCATGTTCGCTTCTTGGCCTTTTGTTACTAATTAATTCTTGATCATCATCTTTTGAGTTGGATTTTGCTGATGAGAAGCTTGTTGAAGTCGTGGAGGAAAGAGAAGAGTGGTGGAATGTTTTGTTAAGAAAATGAGGCTGTTTGTGAAGTGAACTGCAACTTGTGTTCCATTTCTTGCAAAAGCTTCCAACTTTGACATGTTTCTGTAACCAGAGACATTAATTATTTTAGAGTGTTGGAAGATTTAGACGTCAAATTAGCAGGGAAAAAGGTTACGAAAACTTATCTAATGTAATTAACAAAAACCAACCTGATCATTGAGGGCTTGCCTCGAGTTCTTTCCCTTGTGTTGTTGGAGCCATAATGATAAACCGGAGGTTGTAGTAGCAGTAATAGACTCATTGTTATGAGCACAGCTTGCTATGCTTCGAGCTTCTCTTGTGAAGTTGATCGAACACTCTTTGCTCTCATTTGGTGAATCTCTGCTAAAATAACAATACCAACTTCATTAATTAGCTTCTGTAATGTGAGAAACTAATTTTATATCCCACTTAAGTTATAAAAAAGTGAAAACAAAAGGATGGAAATGCTGTAATCAAATTAAGGACTAGCTTTTTCTGAGTTTGAGTACCTATTAAGATTGAGGTTAAGGTCCAAGTCACCAACAGGAGTTGTATGCGCAACAAGATCCCATAGAGTCTCAAGGGAGGGATGACCAGTTTTGCAGCTCACGTAAGTTTCGGAATTGGCTATTCCCATAAGCCACAACTTCCCACTATCTCGAAAACCACACATCAGCCTTCTAAGTTCCATGATCATTTGCTCCATTGGGGAGTAGTAGTAGGTTTTTTGCCTTTCCTCACAGTATTTAGACCAATATTCAGAAACCCACTTGATATCACCCACATATAGGACCACTCCTCTCTCCACATTGCTTCTTATTAGATAATTAAGCTCCGTAATCTTATCCTCAACTTCTTTCATAGAAAGATGACTTAATGACTGCAAAGGAAGACTTACAAATTGTACGAGCCTCAAATTACCAGGAAAAGCTATGTTCTTTCCTCTCTCAATCTTGTCTATAACTCCTGAAACTATGTCGTAAGCACTAACCAAACACTCCCTTATGACAATAACGTTTTTCCTTTTCGTATGCATCATCGTATCTATAACACTCATCACATCATCAATTCGGACACTGGGTGTGAGTTTTGATCCATTACTGCTACTAGCTTGGAAGTTCTGTGTTATGGGTTTACTATTTTGGTTGGATTGGATAGAATACACAATAGGCTTTTGGGAAAATAGCTCCATGGAGACACCATGTTCAATAGTGTTTTTGATTTGGGTACTAGAAAATCCAGCTTCTCTCATGACTCGACTTACACTAGGGTCATCTAGTATTGATATGGTGAGCTGCTCTACCTCTACTTTAAGAGCTAAAACGGATTGTTGTTGGTTCTCAAGTGAACCACGTCGTTGTAGAGCTAGAGCACGCTTGAAGGCTGCCACCAAAGCATTGGAGAGAGAGGGGTGGGGAGATTGATTTGTACTTAATATGATAGGACTGGATTGAGTAGTAGCGAGGCGATTGAGGGCTAAGTTGAAGCAAAGCTCGAGAGCGTTGCATTGAAGGGGGTGAGAATTAACTTTGAGGCAAGCCTTCCTAAGAAGACCTCTTGGAGATGTGAGCATGGCACTTGCTACATGGAGAGGTGTGACATGAGCGTGGCCTCTCCGTCTACAGAGGCCAAGGGCTTGTTTTACAATCATAGCGGCTTTTGTTGTTAGGGTATGTTGGACTGCGTATCTTTCGGCCCTCATAATTACTTAGTATTTAAATTTCTATAAACCCAGATAGAGATCCAGAAAATACTTGTATATATCAATGTATGGTTGTATTTTTCAGGTAGGCTATGGTTCTGGAAGTGAGTATACTGCAAGTGCAGCGGTCTGATGTGGTAGAATGTAGAACTAAATAAGTAGTGGGCTGATAGGAGGGAGAGGAGAACAACGCTTTTCATTTTGTTTTTAATGTATGTCAAAGTCGATTACATGTGAATCTCTCTCTCTCTCTCTCTCTCTCTCTCTCTCTCTCTCTCTCTCTCTCTCTCTCTCTCTCTCTCTCTCTATCTCTCTCTCTCTCTCCTCTCTCTCTCTCATCTCCCTCCTCTCTCTCTCTCTCCTCTCTCTCCTCTCTCTTCTCTCTCTCCTCTCTCTCTCCTCCTCTCTCTCTCTCTCTCTCTCCTCTCTCTCTCTATATATATATATATATATATATATTATATATATATATATATATATATATATATATACTATTTTATAAAAGAAATCTCACTATTTCTAAAAATAGATTGAATATATAATATTATTTTTTTTTTAAGACGTTCAAATCATTAAGCTAATAGTACAAGTAGTCATCAATAAAATAATATTAAATTTTAACTTGTGTTTTGAATACTTTTATTTCTCAACAAATTTTATCTCCTTCCCTGAATTTCAGATAATTCAAAATTTGAAACCATCAGAAAATACATATTGATTCAAATATCCCTCCTGCAGATGACTCTTTCTTAATAGGTTTTTATTTTAATCTTACTTGTAATTGATTTCATCATTTTTAACTTTTTGTATTTTTATCTTATAAATATATTGGGTGAATACTTTATTATATCAGGTTTGTTTCCTAAAAGGTTTTTACTATGTTTCTTTAATGTGTTGGCTTTGCAGGTTCAAAGAACTCAACCAAGAGGGCCAGTTAGAGCATTGTATTAATCATTAGTTTGTATATTTTGGCATTTTACTTTTGCAATAAATAACGGTTTTAAACACAAGATTTGACATGATTAAGGTAGTTTTGTATATTTTTCATCTTGTTTAGTCTAAAAATAAAACATTTTTCATCATTGGTCCTTATACTATCAAGTTTCATCACATGGACTTCCTGATTACGGTGATTATTGTCCTTATTATAAGGGTTCTATATAGATTTTGTTCAATATTTTAAGGTTTCGAAAACCTAAATCAGTATGAATCCTTGAATTACATACCATCGTTGAAAATGTTTTTAATTTGTGACCAAACTTGGTTTAAAATCACAATGAACAAGTTAACACCTAAGTATTTTGCCTTCTCAAAGGCCTATTTATCGACTTTTGAATCACAACACCTGATATTCTAAAGGTTTATTTTTTATAAACTATTATTTATATATTTTATCATTTTATTTAGTAGGACATTAAATTAATAAAGGAATTAAGGAAAACGAAAAAAAAAGAGGACGATAAACGGTACAAGTGGTTTGGGTATGTATAAATGGAAGTAATAACCATTTAGGGGGTGTTTGGCAAAAAAAGCTTATTGTTTATTAGTTTATTAGCTTATAAGTTAATAAGTAAGTGTAGGGTAACTTATGAAAAAATGACGTACTAGAGGTTCCCCACCGGAATAAGTTATTTTAATTCAAATACTTTTTTAACTTATAGTGATGTGGAATCTAATAAGTTGTTTTCAAAAAGCTTAGCCAAACACCCCCTTAATATGGTATGATAATGCTCTTGCAAAATAGATGTCATTTAATATTCATTTCTTGAAGTGAACGCAAAATGGTTTTAACTCTAAAGAGATCAAATTATTCGCCGCCCGCCGCTTTGCGCGGGTAGACGGCTAGTATATATATATATATATATATATATAGTATATATATATATATATATATATATATATTATATATATATATATATATATATATATATATATGGGTAAAGTGAATATACCCAAACAACCTTATATAAGCTTAAGTACCTAACTCGATAATACTACATCAGTTTGTATCATATTACATTGTAATTGCCTAAGGTTCTTAAACTTCAACCCCATAACTTGATTACTTCCAAAATCTTTAGACTTTCCACCAATATCTTTCTTTTACATCACGTCTTTCTATCGAAAACCACCTGATGGTCTTCATATCCTACCGCTACATATGAAAGGATGTAGGAAAAATATAATGATGACTTTCCAATTTTTTTTAAAGTAAATCAAGTTTAGGGATGAAGTTTAAGAACTTTGGATGATTACAATGAAAAGTTAATGCAAAATGACGTAGTTTGATGATGTTTAGGTAGCTAAGCTTATATAAGGTTGTTAGGTATATTCACTTTACCCTATATATATATATATATATATATATATATATATATATATATATATATATATATATATATATATATATCACTACTAGAAAACAAAAGGTTTTTGCCACAGAAAAATAACTATGGAAAATTTCCGTAGGTAATTACCTACACAATACCTACGGAATGAGATACCCTAATTTAGTAACGGAATCGCTACAAAATAGCTACGGAATAGTTACAGACGAAAATCCGTAGGTATTCCGTTAGTAATTAGCTACACAATTGCTACGGAATAACTACGAAACTAAATCCGTAGATATTCTGTAGGTAATTTGCTACAGATTAGCTACGGACTATCGACGGAAGAGATTGACTACAAAATACCTACAGATTACCTACAATCTTTTTTTTTTTTATTTTTTTATTTTTCAAGGATCAAATGTCGTTTTGTTCGTTTTATTTTTTTCACAACTTAATTATACTTTGATTGCTTTGTTTTGACCGATTTATACATAATATAAACTTACATAAAAACGTATGCCTCGTTAGAAACCATTACTCATTTAGAAGATTTTTTTTTTTTTTTTTTTTTTTTTTTTTTTTTTTTTTTTAAATCAAAGTTATTTTCTAAACATAAATAGAAATAAATACACACATTTACATACACACCATATGTATGTATTATGTTTAGTATATCATGTATTTGTTTAATGATGTTAATTGTGGCTTAAGAACAAATATAGATAGTTTTTTGTTTATTTTGTATATAGTAATGGTTTCTAATGATGCATAACGTTTGTTTGTATGTTTATGTTATGTATAAATTGGCTAAAACAAATCAATCAAAGTATAATTAAGTTGAGAAAAAAAACAAAATGAAAAACACGATATATGACCTTTGAAAATTGAAAAATAAAAAAATACCGTAGGTAATCTGTAGGAAAATACCTACGGATTACCTACAGATTACCTTTTTCTGTAGGCAATCCGTAGGTATTTACCTACAGATTACCTACGCTCTTTTTATTTTTATTTTTATTTATTTATTTTTTTTTTTAAGTATCAAATGTCGTTTTTTTCGTTTTATTTTTTTCACAACTTAATTATACTTTGATTGCTTTGTTTTGACCGATTTATACACAACATAAACGTACATACAAACGTATGCCTAGTTAGAAACCATTACTATATACAGAACAAACAAAAAGCTATCTAAATTCATATTTAGTTTTTCTAATGATGCATACGTTTGTTTGTAAGTTTATGTTATGTATAAATTGGTTAAAACAAAGCAATCAAAGTATAATTAAGTTGTGAAAAAAACAAAACGAAAAAAAATGACATTTGACCTTTGAAAATTGAAAAATAAAAAAATACCGTAGGGAATCCGTTGGTAAATACCTACGGATTACCTACATATTACCTTTATCTGTAGGCAATCCATAGGTATTTACCTACAGATTACCTACGGTATATTAGAAATAAGGCCCTTCTATATTCCTTCCTCAAATCTTTCAACTCTAATGTCTCAAGCGCAGTCAATACGGTGGGTTCTGTGGGTTCATCGATTCCGTGTTCAACAACATCCTAAAGATCCTGAGATTC
Source organism: Lactuca sativa (assembly GCF_002870075.4). Lineage (NCBI taxonomy): Eukaryota > Viridiplantae > Streptophyta > Magnoliopsida > Asterales > Asteraceae > Lactuca > Lactuca sativa. Next base: position 32,074,454 of record NC_056630.2, on the reverse strand, counting down.
AAACAACACTTTCATTTTGGATATTCCAGTGAAATTAATTCTTTCCATTTAGTTTTGGTAACTGTGGTTGAGATTTTAATCCGTTCCCAGAAGTTGATGCCATGAAGATTGGCTCGGATACCAATTTGTTGGAAGAAATTATGGATAAACAAGAAGAAGAAGATGATTTATCATACATAAATGTCAACTGCTTTATTAATTCACAGATGTTCACTACTAGAAAAACAGCCTTTTACGACGCTCATTGCGTGTCGTAAAAGGCTCAGACGACGCGCAAATGCGCGTCAAGGAAGGCCCTGTCATAAAGAGAGACGACGCGCAATTACGACGTGCCTTTACGACACACAATGCGTATCAAGGAAGGCCCTGTCATAAAGGATGACGACACGCATTCGCGTGTCGTAACCTTACGACGCGCGTGTTAATGACACGTAATGCGTATCATTAAAACCCCTGTCAAGAAAGGCCATGTCATAAATGAAGATGACACACAATTTTGCGTATCGTAAATTTAAATGTTTAAAAAAATATATTTATATATTTATTAATTTTTAAATTAAATTTGCTTTTAATGTCTCATAATAGAAATAAAATACCATATACAAAAAATACAATCCATTGCATAAAATTTAATGTCATACAATTCTATTTCTTACAATATTTAATATATATTCATCTAATCTACTCTTTGTTTCATACTAACAATTGAAATGAAGAATGCAACACTTGCATTTGCAGCATCTTATCTCTTTCAGCTTGAGCTTTCTTTTCCTCTTCTAACTCCAGATCTATTCGCTTTCATCAACCCTGTAAAACACAACACAAAATCACTTGTCATTTTCATTCTACTTTTAAAATTAATTCTTATTAGGACATTATACTTTTAAACCTACCAATCTAGCAATTTTTTCAAAGAATATAATTTATAATTTTTTTTATGGAAAGTACATTGCTATTTCTTGAATACACGATGTTACAAACTGTGAAAGAGAAACCCTCTGTCCACTTCCACCATGAAAAGTGGAAAACCAATCATTATATAGCATAGACACCTGGTTTTACAAGAATGAAGTTAATAATGATTAGATTGACAAATTAAGGAGTTAAAAATGAAGAAATATGATGTAATAAGATGAGAAAAATTATTAGGTAACATGTTAAGAAGATATAAATGCACCATCATCATCCTTGTTGTGTTGGACATAGAATAGGATGCATACAAACCAGCTTGATGAATAACAAATCAAAATAAATAAATTAACTCATTTCTCATTTTCTAATATATCTTAATGTTAAATATAGCATTTACCTAGCACAGCTTGATGAAGATCATAAACATCCTTTCTGATAAAGTAATATATGAGTAATTATATATTTGTTCTAAGAAATGAACACAATACTTTCTAATTTCAACTTAACATTGATATGGCATAGAAACTTACATTCTCTTGTACCAAATAATTTCTTATTTACTTGTAGTAGCAGTAACTATATCTTCATTTTATATTTTTATTTTTTTTAATCCTCACAAGTATTTATAATCATTATCTCTGACTATAACACTAACCGGTAAGAAGAAGGCTTTTCCCTGATACTATCTCGCAAGTCAACTTTCTGGCTAATAAATTCTGTGTTGGCGTGATAATATCAACCTCCGAAAAAGAGATAACATCCTCAGATTCCTCATTGGACTTTGATGAAGTACCAACATTTTCATCTGCAATTTCCATCAGATTATTAGTAAATAAGGAACAACCTAGAAGATTAGATAAAACACTAACCAGATTGTGCAGCATCAAGAAGTTCCTCAAGTTCAAAAATCCAATGAACACCACCAGACAGTTCGATGAACTTTCTGATGGGTTTTAGGCATAAGAACAATCCTATGTGCTCATACAAACCCTAATGCTTGGATCTAGGTTTCTCTATTGTACATGCTTTGAATCCAAGACTAACGAACTTAGATCTAACATATTATGAACTGAATTAGGGTTTATAGAATTACCTTTGATTGTTATATAGCAATAACAATCAATTCCTTGCTTGGATTGGCTTCAAAAGCTTAGTGCCTCAAGTGTTGCACCTCTAATGGAGTCACAAACACCATATACAACTTGGATGAAGAGGAGAAGAAGAGAGGCTGCCCAAAAACGACTAGAAACCCTAGAGAATCAGTTGTCCACGTTTTTGGGGCCTAAGGGGTCCTTTATATAATTGTGTGGGCTGCTAGGGTTTCAGTCAAAACCCTAATGGACAATTTAAACTCTAAGCAGCCCATGGAACCTTCTGGATAAGGCCATGGACTAAAATATGACGGGCTTCCATCATAATTTCGTTCACCCCTTGTTCCTTTAGCATTCCTTAGCCTAATACCTCAATTATCCAATAATTGCAGTCCAGTCCCCTAAATTTAATTAATCTCTTTTAGCCACAAAATTAACTCTTAATTAATTCTTGACTAATATTAATTAAACAATATGATTTCTCTTTTAATATATTATTCTCATAATATATTAATAAATCATATGTAAACCTCTCTCTCCTTAAATCATCCCACATATTGCTATGGTGAAGGCAACCCAAAAGGACCATGCTCATAATCGGGTCAAGTACATACCAAAATAGTTATGGACTTAGACACTAATCCAATAGTCTCCCACTTGGATAAGTCTAATAACTATTTTCCGTATGACTTCAGAACCTGATCAGCAATCGTAGCTTTCAAAAGCCGCTGTCAACTCTGATCTTATCAGATAGCGTGTCCTCTAGATAAGGGATTATATATTCCTTCATTCTCAAGATATCGTATAGACATAAGACATGAATTTCAATCATTCTCTCTATACTGTTTCCCGACTTCCGATTTATGACGACTGATAACAGACTACAATTGAACACATCAACTTAGTCCCGGCTTGGCCAAGCACTTAGGTGTCATTACTAAATCATCGAGAGGCCCATAGATATTGCTTTTATCCCACTTTGGGCAAAAGGAATGGATAAACTTCGACTCAAATGCTCGCTTGCATTTATTGATTGAATCACACACAACAATAAGTTTTATAACACCAAGTTACTGGTGCGTTTACTTATTATCAATGTGTAACCGACCAACAAATAACAACTCACACGTCTCGGTTTCAAGAATATACAATATTATCGTCTCACTAATCACTCGTGATAAAACCATGAAGTGATCCAAGTGAGCATGGGTTTAATCCAATACTCTAATCTTATCAAAGCACTCATGAACTCTGCAGCAAACTTGTGCCATGTCTAAACACTTCAGACAATCTACAGACAGATTCATGATAGTCTTTATTCATACCTACTCCCAACGTATGACCAACTGTGGATGTTTGAATAACCTAGTTATTCTGGAAGTCAAAACATGCAAGTTGAAACATAACAATAATACTTAATCCTATATAGCCTCAAACTTGTGAGAGTAAATAAAACACTTCTATTTATCAACCATATTGATTACTCATTATTTATCATTTAATGTTTCGGATAATCAACTTATTACTTGAATTACAACAACAATTGTCCCATGCTCCAAGCATGCACACTTTGTTTCCTAGGGTCCATGATTTGTGAAATAGATAAATTAAAAAACTTTTTCAATGATGCTCATTGCACAATTCCTTAATCCCCATTGTTAGTGTAAGAACACAAGGTTCTTGCCACTACTAGAATATGCTAGATTCTAACATTTTACGCAACGATCCTTTCGTAAAGTCATAGCACAAAAGTCACCAAAACTTGGCCAATGAAATTACAAAGTACTTTCTTAGAAATTGTTACAAGACAATTCCATGGACGTGAAGTCTCACATTCAAAGTACATTCCTTTGAACATCCTTCATGCATAAAGTTTCTATCTAGGCATAGACTCTCAATCTCCAACTCTCAATATGGAAACATTTCCACATTTGCCATATGACAACTCATCCTTAATAGAATCTTATCTATTCATAATAATGTCGATATGGTCCATCCAATACCATACTCCCAACTACTCACAAGCAACCAATCCTCAGCGAACTTTGGATCGTCCTTTGATAGTTGTTTAATTATTTTAGTCAAAACCAATTCTAGTCCTTTTTCCCTCTGAATGCACTAGACATTTGGAAAAATTTTAGAATGGTAAATATTATAGCATTTGCAATCGATCCTATACCTGAAGCGTATGGGACACGATGCATAATGTCTTACATAAAGATATGATAGTTTACCAATCTTTTGCCATAATATTTTATGTGTCATGTTCTCACAATTCGAACTATGAAGAGGGATGCCGTAATCATAATCGAAATTTGAGAACACACAATGTATCCTTTGACTGAAAATATTAAAATTTCTCAATCTAAGCTTTAGATTTTTGAAACGAAGTATAATATTCTCTCCTTTAATTATAGCAAAACAACTTTTCAACCCATGCAACTTTGCAAATTGAATCTTTGTTTTTCTATAATTAATATTGCTAACTTGCAATACTTGCCATAATAATCATACAAGCATAACACGTATGCTCCCACTATCATGATGATTATCATATAAGCATAACATTTGTGCTCCCACTAGCTTTGACATGTATTCAGAAAACAAATGAACTTCCAAAAGACAATGCCTGTTGAATTTCTGAAATTCATATTTCTAATACCAAATGCTTCGATAAGCCTTTATCTAAGCTTCTTAGACTTATACACCTTTGCCTTAGATAGCTCATATGTGTGTTTAAACAATTCAGAACTTATGTTACTAAGTTCCAAATGTTCAAACTAATTGCCAAATCTCACAATTCAAACTATGGAAAGGGATGCCGTAACCATAATTGAATTTGATAATACAATTTTCACAATAGCTATCTTCTTAAAATCTCTCTTAATGAAAGCATTTCCTCACAGTCATTTTCATGAAGGAGGGAATCTTATGACACTTACATTTTGTGGTGTATGAGTTCCTATCCATGTGAATTTGCCAAAACCAAGGTTTGCAACAAATCCAAACTCATATGGACTGAACTTTCTTAATCTTGATTTCTTGCCCTATGGTAACACGAGTGCCCACCATGTCTTCCAAGTAGTTTAGTAACTTGTCCTTACATATCAATGTACTTTCCATCGACTAAGGCTTTAGTATGCATTCAAATGAGAACTCATAGAACTCACATACACAATTAACTCAATTGGAATGGCATAGAAATAATGTCAGCACGATAGGTTGTAAACCTCAAGTCGTGTGCTAGTGATGATCGACACGGTTTATTCTTGATTTGTTTTCGAAACCTTTGCAAAAACATTAAAACTCCCACTGACTCCTTGACATATTAGATTCTCTTATCAAGAAACATTTCTTGATAAAAAAAATATTCAAGAGTTAGTGTAGCATTTATCAAGACAAAACACTTCACAAATTGGTCTTAGTTGTTCTTTGCCTTATCCAAGACATCACAACTTACCAATTTCAAATGTGTAAGAATAAGAAAATTTTTCCAAGTTCCACATTTGATGAGTGTTATAAACATACTTAAGACTTTTTACTCAATGTCACAATCTTGACTCTAAGACTTGATATTGGAACGAAGCATGATTGACTTATTGATTTTAACCATTTCTACAATTCTCGATTCCTCTTCTTAGACATGCAATTGCACTAAGACTCACTTAGAGGATCAATTGAGACATGGTTCTTAATCATTAAGACTTATCATAAAACATAATAAAAGGTACTCTCCATTCTTCTTAGGATAGAGAAACTTTTATCTTTCTGCCTACTTAATTCTTCTTTATTCGTTCTACTATTCATTGAAACTCTTTCAATCAACTTAGAATTACACTTAATCTTATAAGTATAATCATATTTACTAAACTTTAGTAAATCATGACGAATATCTTTGTTACTCTTGTGGTGGACTTGATCAACGCACAACCTAGTGTACTTGATCTCCTAGTCCTTCAATTGACACTTTGCCAAAGAATTAGTCTAAGTTTCCCAAATGTGAAAGTTTTTCATTCATCATACAATACACATTGCATGATTCCAAGTTTCTGTCCAGTTGAAACTTGGGCGATGAGAAACTCTCCCTATTCTGTTAACTTTTGACATTTCCACAAATAACATAATTAAGAATCAAATCCATTTTGCTAATAATAGAAGTACACAAATCTATCATAACTTCCTAAGCTCAAAATCTGATCTTCGAATTCATGCGATCGAAATCTATTTCTTCGTGATCAGACTCATCTTGCTCTTCTATCAAACTTCCTCTCTTTTCTCTAATCCTGCAAAACATGCAAATGTAATCTTATCACATTATGAATAAAAAATAGGAATTTAAATGGAGTTAGATAGTGGATTTTATACCTGAAGTGGAGCCATACTTATCGACTCTCCCATCTCTTAGACTCTTCAGGTCCTTCGGGCAGCTTCGTATCCATTGCCCCTTCTCTTGGCAGTAGGAACAGGTGGGTTCTCCTAGATTGTCCACGAAAGCATGGTTGGTTGAATTATCTGACAAATATGCTCCATTACTTCGCCAAATCATTTCTGATTCAGCAGTAATAAGCATGTAAGTCAAGTCAATGAGGGTTGCGTTAAGTTTCATCATATAATACTCTCTTATGAACTTATCATATGATTCAGGGAGTGACTGAAGAACCCAGTCCACAGCCAACTTATTTGAGATAGACGCACCCAACATAATCAACCTATCAATGTGTGATTTCATCCCTAAGATGTGAGCACACATGGGTTTGCCATCTTGATGTTCCATTTCCAATAGGGATTCGGTGATCTTGAACCTTTCAAATCTTCGATCATTAGGGTTAGGGAGAACAACGGGAGGAAGAGGAGGAAGTGAAATCAAGCTAGTCCACAGTGATCCTTCACTTTGAATCAAGCTTTCACCTTCATTAGGAACACTTTTTCCTAGGGTTTCGAGAATACCACGGTTAGAGTCAGACATCTACAAAACGGGAGAAAATTCAAGTTAAGTTGATTGAGTCCTTAATAAAACACCCAAATGAGTTATTAAGGCTAGGATCCAACACAATATTCTACAACCTAGAAAAGGGATGCCGTTATCTAGTTGCAAAATATTTGAAGGTAGGTAAATGACGATTTACCAATTTCCACCATGAAAAACGAAAAGGAAGATTAAGTTTTAAACGAATTGAAACTCCTAGATCTTTTTATATTCATTGAAGTTTTGAATGACATGTTTAATCTCGATTATGCCCTACTATTTGTGACTGGGATGCCGAGGATCACAAATAAGGTGTGAATAACCATACGAATCACGTGGTGCACTCAATGCTACTATCACTTAATTAATGTGCCGGTTAGCCACACACGCTCCATTGATCTATGATAAGCATCGAGCCACCCTTTACCACCAATGTCATCCCCAAATTAGTGTGCCGGTTAACCACACACGCTCCACTAATGTTTGACAAGGGTACGAAGTGTAATTCCATGGGTTAGCATACAATTTCACATTTTTCCTAAAGTAACTATGATTTGGGAATTTGTAAAAGCATTTAGTTACTTTGTACTTCATTATACTTATAATGGAAGGTTTCTGTCCTATCCTACCCGTTCGGCTAACGACCCTCCACTAGTCAAGAGTGCGGTGGGTAAGAGTGGATACCCATTCAATCGCCATTTTATAGGCAATTTCCTTAAACACCCCTTATAGATCAGTTTCGTGAATGAGGCCTACTAACGGTAAGACTGACTGTTTACTCATACATATATATAATATTAGACTTTTAATGTTATATATAGTATAGGGTGTATTTTACACTTTTAAAATACTAGGTGGTTTAATTTAGTAAAATTATACTTTTAATTTAATTAAATGTAAACCAAAACTTTATGGGTTTATTAAATCACTTTTAATTATACACTTTAATTAATTAATAAAACCATAAGGGTGTGATTGGAACTTTTCAAAATACTAGGGTTTTAGAATTTAACATTTCAAAATTAAACTTTTAATTAAATTTTAAATTCCAAAAACTTGAGGGCAAGTTTTGAAACATTTCAAAACATTAGGGTTTAGAATTTAAATATTTCAAAATTAAACTTTTTAATCAAAAAGTTAAATTCCAAAACTTGAGGGCAAGTTTTGAAACTTTTCAAAACATAAGGGATCAAATAACAAATAACATAAATTAAACAATTAATTTGGTGATTATCTATATTTGACCTAATCTCATTTTATTCATAAGATAATTACCAAAAAATTTAAATAATCCATATTTATCATATAAAGAAACTATTATTTAAAATATTTGAAATTATCTTTTGTTTTATGAAGGATAATCACCCAAATATAATAAAAATCGGATTTTATCATCAAAATACATTTTTGGTATTAATCCTTCAGCAAAACAGGAAGAAATCCCGATATTCCCTCTGTCTGACCCCTAGACTCGCCGAGTTCATCCACTGACTCGCCGAGTCAGGTCGGGCAGAGGCCAAAAAATCGTTTTTCAGCAAACAAAACAGTTAAGCATCACATACAACTGAAACCAATCAAGGCTCTGATACCACTGATGGGTTTTAGGCATAAGAACAATCCTATGTGCTCATACAAACCCTAATGCTTGGATCTATGTTTCTCTATTGTACATGCTTTGAATCCAAGACTAAAGAACTTAGATCTAACATATTATGAACTTAATTAGGGTTTATAGAATTACCTTTGATTGTTATATAGCAATAACAATCAATTCCTTGCTTGGATTGGCTTCAAAAGCTTAGTGCCTCAAGTGTTGCACCTCTAATGGAGTCACAAACACCATATACAACTTGGATGAAGAGGAGAAGAAGAGAGGCTGCCCAAAAACGACTAGAAACCCTAGAGAATCAGTTGTCCACGTTTTTGGGGCCTAAGGGGTCCTTTATATACTTGTGTGGGCTGCTAGGGTTTCAGTCAAAACCCTAATGGACAGCTTAAACTCTAAGCAGCCTATGGAACCTTCTGGATAAGGCCATGGACGAAAATATGATGGTCTTCCATCATAATTTCGTTCACCCTTCCTTTAGCATTCCTTAGCCTAATAACTCAATTATCCAATAATTGCAGTCCAGTCCCCTAAATTTAATTAATCTCTTTTAGCCACAAAATTAACTTTTAATTAATTCTTGACTAATATTAATTAAACAATATGATTTCTCCTTTAATATATTATTCTCATAATATATTAATAAATCATATGTAAACCTCTCTCTCCTTAAATCATCCCACATATTGCTATGGTGAAGGCAACCCAAAAAGACCATGCTCATAATCGGGTCAAGTACATACCAAAATAGTTATGGACTTAGACACTAATCCAACACTTTCTATGCAGCTTCAAGATGTCACCAAAGGCCAAGAAGCTTTGAGATACAACTGATGCCAAAAACCGCAATGCTTGTGCAAGCTCACCTGCTAACAAAAAAATCCACTCACATCCAAACCAAAAAAATAAAAGCCTAAATTTCATTAGGTTCAGGTAATCGATTCACAACTACTAAACTATTTCCAATTGTGGTAAACAAATGTCATGATGAATCGGAATTGAGAATGGGAATTGACCTTGAGTGGAAGTCAATGAACGATCAACTTTGTGCTCCATAGCATATAACAAGCTCAATCCCCAAGTAACATTGTGGGGTAGTTGTTTGGTGACAAAGTCATCCAGTACTCCAAATAACCATTTCTTCCTCAGAAGTATTTTAGCATGAGCAAGAAGCTCATTAAATCTTGACTCAATCATCTGTCAGACAAACCATATTCAAGTATTATTATTATTAATATTATATTCCAAAATTCTCCTTTGTGGAAGGAAATATAAAAAAGAAAGAGGAGAGGAGTTACCGCTTTTTCTCGAGCACCACCTCCAAAGGAAGCAACAGATTCAGCATGTGTACGCAGCCTCTCGTGCATGGAGTCAAATACCACCTGGATCAGCATTTCCAGCAATCTACAGGGCATTTGAGTTGGCAAGGTCTGAATTTGTTGGTGTCACACAGTCACAGCAAGAATTAAACAGTTGGGAGCCTTAATGCATGACATTATCATTGTTCTGATGCCAGAGTTATGTCAAGAACATTAGGAGAGAAAATCTTTAAACGAATTTGCTTGTTAGAAACACCCTTGTTTCCCCCTGCTTCCCTGTCAGCCTCAGCCTATAGTATCCAGATTGTAAATTAAGAATTCCGTGATCTAATCTCACTTGACAAGAATATAAACTGCTTGAACTTTCTATTTAGAGGCTCATGATCATATATAATTCAAAGACACAATTACTCTGTCAACATGTAAACAACAAAATTCTATCAGATGAAAGTTTCTGTAGGTAGTAAAATTGGTCTAGGGAACTAATTTTATGAATATGAACAATGATTTTACTCCGTATTAATCTTTCACAGGTAGTAGAGTTGAACAAGCTATGATATAATATCACTGAAGCAACAATCCCTTGTTCACCAAACTTGGCTGCACTTCCATGACTCAAATGTTGAGACAACTGATTTATACATATCTAAGATCAAGTCATTGGCCTTATCTCCAATAGCATTAATAGCAACCTGATGAAAAAAATTGCTCAACTAGTAAGTCATTTTACATATTTCCAACCACATTTTTAAAGATAAATGAAAAAATAATAAAAAAAATACCTGGAGGCCATATTTGTCGGATTGAACAGTCATATTAGATAAAATTTCCATATCTGTAACTTGGAGGCCATATTTATACCTCCATTTTCATTCCTGCTAATAATTCCACAACTGGATCATGCATGTTACTTGTAACTCCAACTAATTTTAAAGCTAAAGAGTTAGCCAATCCCATGTGGCCATCCATTCTTGAAAGCCATACCTGTCAAGATTGAAAAGACTAATTGTGATTAAGTGGGGTTTAATTACAATTTATATAATTTGTATTTAGTTTTTTCTTACAGGATGATGAGGTGTAATATAAGCATATCATAGTTGGAAGTACATTAAAATTTAAGTCTTGATGAGAAAAAAAATAGAATTTTCAAAATACAATTAATGGCTTGTAAGATAAATATATTTAAAGTATAATGTTATAATGATGAAAGAAATGCACAAATAAATTAAAGTATGTTGCTATGATTTGCATTTAGCCCTAAACTGAAAAGAACAAAAGACAAATGTTATATGTATATCATATGAAGAAGGTGAAGGATTTTAGAACCTGGAGTCCTCCAATAAGCAAATGGACATGAGAATCAATAAATCCATGGATCAACAACTTGGTCTAGAAGGCAAGTGAAGATGGTTTTCACATTGGTTGCAAGATTACCAGGCTGTACACAATCCATCCCATGTCCTTTCTTCAACAACACTTCAGATCAGGGGCAATATAGTTCGGTGTCCCCACTGTTGAAAACGCCTTCTCTCACATAAACAAGCAATTTGTGGTCATCTTCACATCAATATCCAATCAATTTCACCAAATTAGGATGTCTGAGCTGACCAAGGAAATTAACTTCAGTCTACAACAAAAAACGCCATTACAGATATAGATTAGAATGGTATAAGGAAGATAAAACAAAAATAAAGAACTAGTTGTTAGAAGGACAGAGAACTAGAGGAGCTTACAAGCCATTCTCTGTGGCCTTGAAGACCCTCCTTGTTGAGAACCTTAACAACAACAGGCAGTGATTTGAGACCAACCCAAACATTCTTATCAATATAGCCCTTGTAAACAGCCTTTGTTACAGAATTACCTGTCATGAGGGCAATATCTTGAAGTAAAGCTTTCTTTCGTTCCCCAACACCAGGACATTTTACAATAGCAACCCTAAGTAAACCTTGATTCTTGTTAACAATTAGGGTTTCAAGAACTGAGATTGAGATATCTTCAACAAAAATGAGCAAAGGGACACTTAATTGAGTACACTTTTCTAGCAATGGGACAATTTCTTTCACAGATGATATCTTTTGATCTGTTATCAGGACTTTAGCATTTTCAAATTCCACAGACAAATTGTTCTGATTTGTGACAAAATGAGGAGACATGTATCCTTTGTCGATCTGTAGGGAAAGTATTCCTGAATAGACATTAAAATATGAAAATGAAAAAGATAAAAAGAATGTATGAATAAAATATCACAAGATGTATTTCACTTGATGCCTTCATTCCTTCTTCAACAATCACAGAAGTTTCACTTGATGAAGAAGATTCAATAGAAATTATTCCATCATGACCGATTTTATCAATGGCTTCAGCAATTAAGTTTCCAATAAATTCATCATTTCCAGCAGAGATGGAAGCTATGGCTGTGAACAGGAAGAAAAGAATCTTTAGAGTTTAGAGAATCTGATGGAAGAAAACGCTAAAAAGAAAAGAAATTTACCTTTTATATCATCTCTTTTGCTGACTGGAACCATTTTCTTTTTCAAAACTTTGATCAATTCTTTGAGACAAACAATTTTGACCAATAAGAACATTGACCACAAATCAAATATATCTTAACAGTAAACAGGGGAAGAAAAGAAGCATACTAGCAAAGAATAAGACCAGGACCGAGTCGAGAAGTACTAACCCTCGTAGATGTCAAGGAGTGTTGGAGGGATTACGGAGAATCAGATAAGGTTGGCGGAGAAGGAACCTTAACAGATGAAGAGGGTGTCAGTGGGATTACGAAGAAGCAGCTCCATCAAGCTCACCCTAGCACCGACTTTGAATAGAGAATGCGAAATCTTGCTTGGAAGGCGACGGATTACTGACGTACCATAGCAGAATGAAGACGGAGTACTTCCATGATGAAGAAGTCGGCGTTTCAGTTCATGCATCATTATCTTTGAGTTGTGAGAGAGATTACACTAAGAAATTGAAAGATGATGCGATGGAATGATGAGTGGGAATAAACCCTAAAAATGGATCGACAAATTTGCCCCTGAAATTTGGTTTACCGCGCTGCTCTCATTATCTCCGGATGAGCTGCCAGTGAGAACCCCGGCACCAGAGGACTCTCCGACATCTTCTCTACCACTGCTCGTCTCGACGTTGAAGATGGCGGAGGGTCGACGACCATGAAAGAGCACATAGCAGTGGCCGGAGTACGAGGGGAGTAGTTGGCGGTCGATGTGGGGAGGGGAAAGATGTATCGTCGATTGTGGGGATAAAGAACGATGCGTCAAAAAATGCTTAGGGCAAAGAGGGAAAGAGGGAAGGGAAAGCGGGCTTTTCTAATTTTTGGGTTTTCTTTTCCCGCTTGCAAGTAAACAACCCGCGTTTCATTAAAAAATATAAAACGACATGTCTAGATGACACACATTTTATAATAAGCGCCCTCCGTGTTTTTTTTTTCTGACACTAATTTTAGGGTACGCAAAAATGCGCGTCTGAAATCCTTAAAATTTTTAAAGAGCTGACATTATTTTTAGGTTACCCACTTTTGCGTATTATAAATCAATGCGTATCATAAATTGCGCGTCGTAAAAGGCTGTTTTTCTAGTAGTGGTTACATATTTATACATCCCTAACCATCACGTCCATTCATTAGGACGGTTACATAACTGATAACGACTTTTACTATAAACACCAACTAACTAATTATAATTAGATATTAGTTACAAAGTATCTAGCTTAACTCTAACATTCCCCTATTTAGCTAGATTTCAGATACTCCAAGATTTTTCTTCAAACGATTTAAGTTACCCACTTGCAAAGCCTTGGTAAATACATCTGCCAACTGATCCTTTGTTCCACAAAAACAAACTTCCACATCTTTGTTTGCAACAAGTTCACGGATGAAGTGATATTTAATTCAAATATGCTTACTTTTACCATGGAATACGAGGTTTTTTGACAGAGCTATGGCAGATTTGTTATCACAGAAAAGCTTTGTTGCATTGATTTGGTATTTTCCTAGTATGACCAAAATATCCCTAAGCCACAAAGCTTGGCAGCCAGCCATTGAAACTAAAATGTACTCCGCCTCAGCAGAAGATAGGGCGACTACATTTTGCTTTTTCGTTTGCCATGATATGGCTCCAAAGCCAAGATTAAAAACGTATCCTGTAGTGCTTTTACTATCATCTATACACCCACCATAATCACTGTCGCTAAAACCTCTCAAACTTGCATCCTCAGTTCTAGTATAGATAAGCCCGTGATTGAGAGTACCATTTATGTAATGCAATATATGCTTACCAGCTTCCCAATGAATTTTCTTGGGATTCTCCATGAAGCGACTAATAACACTTATAGAAAACATGATGTCGGGTCTTGTTGCAGTTAAATACATAAGGCTGCCTACCATACTCCTATATAGACTAGGATTCACATCATCTTCAGAAGTATTTTTTGAGAATTTTGATCCAAACTCCATTGGTGTAGAGACAGGTGAAGAACCCACCATGTTGAAGCGTTTAAGCAGTTCCTTAGCATACCCGTGTTGGGAAATTGAGATCCTCTTTTGCTCTTGCTTTACCTTTATTCCCAAGAAGTAATGCAATAGTCCCATGTCAGTCATTTCAAATTTTGTTTTCATAGATTCCTTAAATTCACGAACCATTTCCTCTGAGTTTCCTGTAAAAACCAAATCATCAACATACAAACAAATAATTAAGATTTTTTTAGTAGCCTCTTTGACAAAGAGGGTATGCTCGAAGGGGCATTTCTTGAAGCCATTTTCCAGGAAGTACTTTTCAATTCTACTGTACCAGGCACGGGGTGCCTGCCTTAAACCATACAAGGCCTTTTTCAAGTGACAAACTTTATACTCTTCCCCCTTCTTCACATATCCAGTTTGTTGATCAATGTACACGTTTTCTTCAAGTGGAAAAAGTTGTCCAAAAGCGGAAAAAACAACCGTAACACTGATTCTGGGGGGCATCCAGACATACGGGTGGTAGCATTGGATTTGAGGAGCACCGTCTTAAATTGGTAAATAATCCTAATTATTGATTTTAGTGATACATTTTTCTTTCAACACTAATTATATCAATCAATTATATTGTGTCGTTTATATAGAAACAGTTGACGGGTGAAGACCCCTCATTCATTGATCTTTATTATAAGACACATCTTACTGCCGAATCAAAGAAAATATATTTTGGGGGTGATAAAGAGGCGCAAGTGGATTTTATGAATGAGACATCTAGAGTGGCGATCGTAAGTTGTCTTTATCTTTTTATATATTTACTAATATTAGTTTTTACTTTTCAGTACAATAACAAAAACTTTCTTTTGGTATGTTGTAGGAATCAATAACACAACCCTATCTCAAAAATATGGTGATGATCCGACTCAACATAATGTGAATGATCCTGAATTGTGGACCCATAAACAATTGCTTAGGAAAGGCGGGAAATAAAAAGGTCCTATCTATGGGGCAGGATACTCGGATCTTCACTTTCTGATGACGGGTGCATATTCTTATGAGTCAACTTCAGCTTCTGCTGACTTTGCGAAGTCACAACAGGAGGTACTATTATTTACATAATATATTATAGAGAAAAAAAATCAAGTAAAGAGGTACTTAATATGGCTGAAAAATATATGTTCATATTGGTAAGGTACATTGTTGTTACGGGTGAAAATTGAAATATGTTGTCATTATTAATATTAGGTAAAGTGCATTGTTATTATGGTTGAAAATGATACTTTTTTGCTATTATTAAATTAGGTAAAACATAATGCTATAATGGGTGAAAATTATAGTATGTTGCTATTATTGATATTTGGTAAAGTAAATTGTTGTTATTGATAATAATTTAAATATATTGATATTATGGATTGAAAATGTAAAGTACAATGGTATAATGGATAAAAATATAGTATGTTATTATTATGCATATAAAAAGTTATTATTATGGATGTTAAAAACAATGTACATTTTTATTAGCAATAGTGTGTTTTTATATTGAATTTAAAGTAAAGTACATTGCTATCATGGTTTAAAGTTGAATTAACATTTACTAACTGCATGTGTTTGTCTTGCTATATTTAGGTAAATGAGTTGCGACAAAAAATGTCAAACATGGAACAAGACATGGAAGAAAAACAAAGTGAAATGAATTTGCAAATGCAACAAATGCGAAATGAAATGGAATTGCAAGTGCAACGACAATTGGCGGCCTTTATGAAACAAATTAATCCGTCCGATAATCCACCAAGTAGTTCCTAGTTTTTGTTTTAGAACACTAAATTAATGTTATGTTATTGACTAGTTCTTAGTTTTTGTAATGATATTGTAATGGTATTTTGAGTATTTGAATGTATGAATAGCATGTTAGTGACTATTTTAATGGTAATGAATGTAATGGTATTTGACTATTATTTTAATTATTTATTTGGTTTTTTTTAGTAGAAAATTTTGATATTTTTTAAATTATAATTCTGTAGGAATTATAAATTTAATATAGCAATAAAAACTGGTAAAAAGTTCATAGAAAATCTGTAGGAAGTAAATATTCAGTAGGTATTCGGTAGGAAATAAAATCCAATAAAATCTGTAGGTATTCCGTAGGAAAAAAATGTTGGTAGATAATCTGTAGGTAAAGTAGTTGGTAGGTATTCTGTAGGAAAATCAGTTGGTAGGTAATCCATAGGTAAAGTAGTTGGTAGGTATTCTGTAGGAAAATCTGTTGGTAGGTAATCCGTAGGTAAAGTAGTTGGTAGGTATTCTGTAGGAAAATCAGTTTGTAGGTAATCCGTAGGTAAAGTAGTTGGTAGGTTTCTGTAGGAAATTCATTTCGTAGGTATTCCGTAGGAAAATAATCCGTATGTATTTTGTAGGAGTTCCGTAGCTAAATAACTCGTAGGTAATCTGTAAGTACTCCGTAGTTAACGTGTTCCGTAGGTATTCCGTAGTTAAATTTGTAACAGAATATTCCGTAGGAAATGCGTAGGAACATTTGTAGCTAATTTGTAGGAAAAAAATTACCCACGAGGGTTTTCCCTACAACCCGTTTTTTGTAGGAAATCTGTAGGTAACGCCTTGTTCCTACGGATTTACTACCAATTATGCTGTAGGTAATTACTTAGTTTTCACACACACACACACACACACACACACACATATATATATATATATATATATATATATATATATATATATATATATATATATATATATATATATATATATATATATATGTGAAAAGTGAATATACCCTTAAGGGTATATAAGCTTAGGTAATCATACTCATTATACTACGTCGTTTTGTATCATATAATACATTGTAATTGTCCAATGTTTTTATAATTTAACTTCTAACTTGATTTACTTTTATGAATTATATAAATTACACATTTATCTTGCTCTTACATAATTTTCATTTTCAAGTAGAATATATATAGCCTAGTAGATGTTCGGCAAATAGTGATATAAGAGAAAGACAATAGTGAAATTTGAAATTTTTTGAAAGTAAACCAAGTTAAGGGTTGGAGTTTAAGAACATTATAATGAATATATCAAACAAAACGATGTATTATGATGTGTTTGAGTACCTAAATTTCAACATAAGAGTATTTTGATCTCTTACTTTTAAAAATCTGATTTTTATAAAATTAATTCAAATTTAATTATAATATAGTTTTTAATAACAACCGATTTTATTATGCAAAAATTCAACCATAAATTAGTAAATATATTTACGATTTTATTCTTGCGGAATATGGTTATATATATATATATATATATATATATATATATATATATATATATATATATATATATATATATATATAATGCTTAAAAAATTGTACAACATATTATCAAGAATTAAATTTTCTAAAGGATACGAATTTTATTCTTAAAAAATACTCTTATATTATTAACTTTGTTCAAGAATCATGGTCCAAAAATAAACAAAAAACACATTACAATCACATTCTATAACAATACATTGTTTTAGAGTTAGTAATTCTTATGATCTCCATTCGACAACCATTATTCATCTCCGTCACATGCCATCATCCCACCTTCAAAGTCTTTGATCATCATGTTCTCTTCACACATTCTATGAGAAATTTGCTATGAAATCAAATATTCTATGAGAATAACTGCCATAAAATCGAATTATGTAAGAATAAAATTATGTGAGAATACTTTTATATGACAAATAATAAAACAAACTTTGGTAGTTTAGACAGAATAAATATAGTCTACTCTAAAAGAATATATAGATTATTTCAAGAAAATGCACATCAATAATTTGATTCTTTAAATTTTGTTACAAAACTTATTTGGATTCTTTATTTTGGATTTTTTGTAATAAAAAAACTTTTCATTTTGTTGCTTATATGAATTGAAAATATAGATAGATATATAAACAAAGAAACAATTGATCCTACATATATTTATTGTTTTTTGTTAGCTAGAGCAAAAACAAATGCTTAAGATGAAGTATTCTAATAAAATGTAATCGTTGAGTCAATTGGTTAAGTAATCATCGAGTCGCTTGATCCAAATAATCAACTTAATCTAATTATAGTGATTCTAGATACTATGTTGTAGCTAACACAGATGAAGATATGTTGGAAAAAATTCAGCTTATTACAACCTAGTATGTGGGAGATATGGCAGTTTAACGATCACAAAAATTTCTTAACAAAGTAAAAGTGTTAAAAATACAACTATAACATTCCATGTTCGAAGGACTGTAACTGAGCCACTATTAATCCAATTAAAATGACTTCAGAACCTAACTTGTAGATAACATAAAGGAGAATATGCATAAAAAAAATTTCAAATCAATCCAAGCTAGTATGAGAGAGATATGACAGTTCAAAGGTTACAATAAAAAATTGGCTGAAATATTTGATTCAAACATTTTAGCAAACACTTGTTCGGTAAAATTAGATGCTCATATCTTTATACTCGTTTGATGAAACATATATGTAATTGATAAATATATGAATGTGACTAAATTTACAAAAAAAAGAGTGTATACCTTCAAATATTAATGAGTAATTTGAGATTTCATTCCATAAAATCGAGATTCTGTTATGATAGAATTAGATATTGATCTTCCATTCCGGGAGAATTGCTGTCAAATACCCCCACTAATTGAGACTAAATCACACAGGTGGAACATTAATCGAAACTCAAGGAAGAAGGGTGGGATGTGTTCTTTGAGTTCTTGTGTCCTGACAATTCTTAGTCCTCTGTATAAATGTATCTATTCACTGATCATTAACTGAAATACAAAAATAAGAATTTTAGAAATTTACAACTTTCCAGAAATTAGATAAAAAGAGAACGAGTCTAGGATTATTCTTTCTTGTTTCCACAAGCCGCAACAATCCAAGCACGAACGACTCCAATTGCTTGCAAGAATATCAAGATTCCAAATAGATGAATTCATTTCTAATTTTTGGTGACATTGTGGTTGCGTTTTGACAACATTATGCCATTCTATTTGTCATTGTTTCACTCAGACTGAAGTATACGGGGATGCCTGGGCCGACCATGAATCTCAAAATAGAGGATAAGATGGAAGAGGGTGTCGTTAATGGTTGTTGTAGGCGACGATGAAGAGTGGAACGAAGGTTTCAAAAACCTGAAGAAGATATAAGAGAGATGCTAGGCCAAAGATAATTATTCTCTTTCCTTAATTGCAGGAATTCCATTAAATGACCCTATTAATTTAAAAGTACAAAAGATCTAAAAGACACTTATTGATTTAATAAATAATTTAATTTTTACTAATTTATGATCGGTTCATTCGTACACACAATAGTTGCAGGAAACATTTGAACCTAACTTTCTCTTCCTCTCTCTCTCTCTCTCTCTCTCTTTCTATATATATATATATATATATATATATATACACACACACACACACACACATGCACACGGTTACAACTCGTAGAAACCAAAGGTAAGAAAGAAAAAGAATATTGATGATTAAAAATGACAATAGAAAATTAAAGAATTATAAAATTTTATTAAAGTAGTTTAATAAAAACGTGATAGTAAAAAATTATTTTGTAGATAGTAATGTATATACAAATGAATTTAGATTCAGATCCAAAAAAACCGAATTGAATTGAGTATTGAATGAATGAGGGGTATAACTGGAAATTCACTTTGATGTAAAATGCTTGGTGGAAGTGACACGTGGACAAAAAGTTTCATTTATTAAATAGGAAGATATATATATATATATATATATATATATATATATATATATATATATATATATATATATATATATATATATATATATATATATATATATATATATATATATATATATATATGAACATAATAACATTGGCAGTGGACTTATGAGACAACAACAGGGGGGTGTTTCTTGGTGGTGGCAGCAACGGCTCTTGCCACCCTCGGTGGTGTTGGTGTTTCTCGGCAGTGAAGAAGAAGACAGTAGGGGTAGTGGCTGCTGGTTGGCAATCCAATAAAGGAAAAGGGTGGAGTTTGATCAATGAAAAAGTGGAGGAGGAGGGTGGTGCTGCGGTGGTTTTATGGTGGACGAAGGTGCCACTGGTGGTGGGTTTTAAACTAAGAGAAAGATAGGGATTTGGAGAGGGAGAGATAGGAAGATGATGGTTGATTTGGTGTGACAAATAAGGAAGAAAAGCCTCTTATTTATAGCTTCTAACAAGCTCATATGCCAATGCCTCCATAGAAAATACAACACTTCACATAAAACTATGATTGTACTTAGATGGAATAGTATACTCCGAAGGAGTATTGTGGTGGTGATTTACGTGGGAAGAGGGAAACAAAGAAATCATATTTTTGTTTAGCAAGGTTTGGTGGGTCCCACAATAAGGTCATCCATCCATTACATGCCCAAAACTAACTTATTTTAGGTGTATTGGGATCCGAATGTCGATATAATTTTCCGATAGTGCCATTAAATAGAGTTTAATTTAAGGATTCTGAAACATCAAACAAATTAATTTTTGGAGTTACGGAACTCCGGAAAATTGTGTTCGAAGTTTTGCATCAAAATAGTCGTAAAGTCCGTTTTTCACGACTTTTTTTAAATATTTTCGTTAAAAATATTTCGAGTATGAAATTAAATAATAGACTATAGTTTGATTCCAAAAACGTTCTCGAAAATCCCCTCGGAAATGCGTAAGTGTCTCAACGGGTCGATTCGGTTTTACACAATTAAAGAAAAACAATGTTTTACTGTATGTTTTCTAAAAACTGTCGTATCTTTTGCATACGAACTCCGTTTTAGGCGTTCTTTATATTTACGGAAATAGGGAACATGTACCATAATATTTTAATGTTTTTTTGCTTAAAACTGCTTAATGCAAAATTTCATTGTTTCAGACGCATTAATTAGCGTTGTTGTGTGAACGGTTTGATTTGGTTTACAGTTTACACATTTGGAAGTAAGGTATCATATGACATCATATAATAATTGAAATAAGATTATTTATTTTACTTTAGATGCACCAAAACTCAATAAGTTAGATTATCATGAGGTTCACGGTAGATTGGCCGGCTATAATTTTTGCCCTAAATTTCGGGATGTCACATTACCTCCCTGTTAAAGGAAATTTCGTCCCGAAATTGAGTTCGTACCGATAGTGCATGGGGCTTCGATAAATAGTAATGTATTTTCGTGGTACATGATCCCTGTCTGGTCCTTCTATAATGGCCTTGTGCATACTTGTCGTATATAATCAAGATCGAATAGACGATCGAATAAGTGATTCTACCTTAAGCTCACAGCCAAACAAGGAACAAGAAGTAAAGTGGAGTCACAAATCCTAAGTCTATAGAATCCTAATTATATACAAACCTAAGGTATACTCTTAGCAAGCATAGATTACCATATCTACTATGTGAGAAGGCAATTGGTGAGTATTTCTAAAGCGCTTTCTATTTGGTTGATTACCATATCTACTATGTAAGTTTCATTAAGTTTGTAGAATTTACGTTTCGCCGTGTTTCGAAACCAATGGTCGATAAAGCTTTTATCAACACTAGTATCAATTAATATCGAAGCCTAAAAATTGTTGATATGAAACGTATCAATAACTACAGGCGGTTATTGGAGAGCATCTCCAACATTGATCATAAGTACCCTTCTATTGCCACCCTGATTCTTCAGTTTCGGCAGTCCTTCTTAAAATGCCCTGGTTGATTGCATTCAAAACAGTTACGGCTTCCTCCCGCCCTAGTGGTTGGGGTTTTATTACAATACCTCGATATGTGACCTCTCATGTTACACTTGTTGCAGATTACCTCCTTGCAATTTTCGACATGGTGGAAATTGCACTCTGTACAATGAGGTAAAGTCTCAGTGTAGGACTTAGCTGGGGTGGGAGTGTTGGTAATTGCGGCTTAGACAACCGCAGGTTCTGGTTCAGTTTTATGATGCTTGTAGTCCCCCTTTGATTTCCCACAAAACTTCCTTTTGGTACTTCCAGCATGGTTCTTTTCTGCTGGTGGGGACATGGTACCCTGGCGGATACACTGCTCAGTCAACTGATAGGCCAATTGCTTAACACTATCGAAAGTGGAGGGTCTGGATGTAGTAACCAGACCTTGGACCGGAGATGCTAGTCCCCAAATGTATCTCTCCGTCTTCTTATTTTCAGAGGGTACCATTCCTGGGAAAAGGTTAGCCAGATCATTGAATCGTGAGGTGTAGGCAGCTATCTAAAATTCTTGCATGGTCAGATTCCAAAGCTCTTGTTCTAGAGCCCGGATTTCCTGTTGGGGGCAGTATTATCTGATCATCATCTTTTTCAGTGGTTCCCAACCCATGGCATAAGCTTCAACGATTCCCATGGACTTTGCATGGCTATTCCACCAAGTTAAGGTGTAGTGCATCAATGTGTAGGTAGCGTACTTGACCCCGCAGTCATCGGGGCTAGCATTAATGTTAAAAACCGCCTCAGTCTTTTCTATCCAACGAGATAAACCAACAACTCCTTCAGTGTCGTAGAAGGATTGAGATTTGTAGGCCATGAATTCCTTGTAGGAGCAGTGTTTGGGGTTTTTTTAGTGAGTTATTGGAGTGCCACTTCCATTATTCCGAGTGTTTCTGTTCGGGCTGCCTTGTATGCTGCCATGGCTATAGCAATTCCTTGTACAAGCATGTTTTGCATCATGGTGGGATCCATTTGGAATATTGGGTTTACATTTGTTGCATTAGTAGTTTCTTCACGGTTCGAAGTTTCTACTGAGGTTTGAGTTACTTGTGGGACTTTCCTCTGGTTGCCTCGGGGAGTTGGCAGTGTACGTGTAACATCCCAAACTTCAGAAATATGATTTAAGGGCTTAAAAGTGTAAATTGAGGAAGCTACTCGACGAGTAGGTGCGAGCACTAGTCAAGTAGGAGCGGGTTCTGGTTGCGAGTTAAGTGACCAATTCACCGAGTCGGCGGCTGGACTCAACGAGTTGGTGCTGGGAAGAGAAAACCCTAATCTAAGGGTTTGCACCCTATTTAAAGGACCTTAAGTCCTCACCCCAGCCTCTTTGTTACCCCTTGAGAGTCATAAAACCCTAAAATCGTGTGTGAGCCTTTGGAGTGAGCTTGGAAGCTTTGGAAGGAGATTCTAGCAAAGGAGGCTTGTAGATCAAGTGTATAGCATCAAGGGACTCGTATAGATCCATAATCTACTTTAGTTTAGGCACATTTTTGAGGTAACAAGTTGTTACCTTGATCCCTTTCTTTCTAGATCAACTTATGGATGGATTTGGGGCCATTTTTGTATGATTAAGATCTATTTCAGGTTATGGGTCTAGATCTGAGGTTGCAACTTTCGATCTAGACTTGCCTTGGTCCAGGAAATCATAAAGCATCAGCCCTTGGTTTGGTTGTAAAGCATTCTTGCCTTAAACCCTAGCCCTAGCATGTTTTGGGCCAATAGCACCTTGTACTCACGTAAAGTTGGTAGTTTTACGTGAGAGTCATGCCCTAGGAAGATGTATCTACAGTATGGAGCCTCTGCATGGCTCAAGAAGTGACTGTATGGATGAAGGACTGAAGAGACTCGAAGAGTCTCATGGGTTGACTCGGCGAGTCATTTGATGATGGGCATGGACTCGACGAGTTGGATGAACAACTCGGCAAGTCTGATGAAGATTGACGTGGACTCGGCGAGTCTATTATTGGACTCAGTGAGTTATAGCGTAGAAACCCCCACCCCCAAACCTCTTCCAGTTAAGACTCAGATCATTGAGTTGGACAGGATAGGGTTCAGAGATTAAGGGACTCGACGAGTCATGGGGTGAGTCGGCGAGTTGAGTGTGATATGAGAATTTTCTGAGTTTAAGAGCTCGACGAGTCAATGGGTTGACTCGGCGAGTAAGGTCAATCAGGATGGTTGACTTTGGCCAGGACTTTGACTTTGACCCGTTTGACCTTCAAAGGTATTATGGTAATTTGGATATTATGTCAATGGCTCATTGATGGCTATAGGTGTTGGAGTGTGGGGCAGTGCTTCGGGATTGTGCTTTCATGGTTCGGTTTGGCAGTTGCAAGGTGAGTTATCCTCACTATACGCAAGGGTCTAAGGCACCAAGGCCGACCCTTTGATGTGTTATTTGAGATAGTTACTGCTGTGATATGTTAGTTGGCATTCTGGTAGAAAGGATGATTATGTGTTAGCATTGTTGGTTAGCTCGGTATCCTGGTAGATTGGATGTGGTTATGCTTAGTGACCTGTAGTTGGTCTGATTGTCTGTATGCTGGTAGGAGATTACCTGTTATATGTGCACTTGGTTGATTGGTAGTGGAGGGTATTCCATCCCGGAGATGATAGGGCCCTAGTATCTTGTCTCTATAGACTGTTATATGGTTATTTGATAGGTGCACATGTTTGTTAGTATGTGGGCATTCCAACCCGATGGTTGTGGGCCACGAGTATTCCATCCCGGTAAGATGATTGGACTCATAGTAGGTGGGCATTCCAACCTGATGGTTGTGGGCCAGGAGTATTCCATCCTGGTAGGATGATTGGACTCATAGTAGGTGGGCATTCTAACCCGATGGTTGAGGGCCTGGGGTATTCCATCCTGATGGATAATTGGGCCCATAGTAGTTATTGTATGTGTAGGAGTGTGGGCATTCCAACCCGATGGTTGTGGGCCGAGACTATTCCATCCTGAGGATGATTAGAATCGTAGTATATTGGCATTCCAACCCGATGGTTGAGGGCCATGGGTATTCCAACTTGATGGTTGACTGGACCCATAGTATGTTGTTCATTGTGTGTGTGTATTTTTGTATGTGTGTGGGTATTTTGGGGGAAACTCCCTATGCTTTCGGGCTTACAGTTTCGGTCTATTATTTCAAGTACATCAGGAGATCGTGGCAAGGCAAAGGCGTGATCGTACCGCTCCTCATATTTCATGATTTTGTGATTTGGTTCTGGGGAGACTCTAATGTTTAAACTATTTTGAAAACAAGTTGTAATAACTTAATGATTTTTGAATGGATTAAAATGTTTTAAATTGGTGTAAATTTTATGAGTGTTACAAGTTGGTATCAGAGCCTTGGTTTGAGTGAATTGGAGGAACATGTTGGATATAGTGTCTAAGTCCATAACTATATTTGATATGTACTTGACCCGACCCTGTATGGTCCATTTGGGTTGCACTTCACCCGAACAATTTATGGATAATCTTTTGAGAATAGTATAAGTTACGATTTACTAATATATTATAAGTTGTAATATATTAATATAAGATCATATTATTTAATTAGTGTTGATCTATATTTAATCTTGAATTAATTTAGAGATCAAAAGTATGACTAATTAAATATGGGTTCTTGTATTTATATAGTGTGGGCTAATGCTTATTTGGAATGGGCTAGGCTTTCATGGAAAGTCCATGGATACTCCATGGTGCTTTAACCCGTGGATCTCATGGAAATGAAAAGACATGGGTATTAGGGTTTACATGGATGCAACCCTAATCCACCACACTATATAAATGAGACTTTGGTTCTTGAAATCACACTAGTTGTGGTGAGTATACTAAGAGGGCTGATTTCAAGAAAGGTTGTGACTATTTTCTCAAGTTTCCAAGTTTGTGGTGATTTGTGACTTCCATTTGAGGCATCCACATTATTGGTGCTAGGCTCTCAAAATCCAAGCAATCAACTACAACTACAAGGTAGGTAATTCTACTAGATTTATTTGATTCAAGTTCCCCATGCCATGCTAGATAGGATAAGAACCTTGGAAAAATAATTATTTGCATGTATCTTAGTCAAACATATATCTAAGGTTTCTAGGGTTGCATGTACACCATAGGAGTGTTAGAATGCTCAAAACCCATCAGTGGTATCAGAGCCTGGTTTTTTTACTTGATACTTGACGCAAATAGCTTGAAAATTGAATTTTTTGTTCACTGCACGTATGAACTCGCCGAGTCCATGGGGGGACTCGACGAGTCCATGAAGAAATGCATGCTACTCGTCGAGTCTGTTCATGCACACGAAGAGTAGAGGCTGCAGTGTCTAGTTTTTCGAGTTTAGCTGCTGGAAATGGACTACAAATATTACCCTAAACTTTTTTGGTGTTTTAAAACTTGTTTTAGATGGTGTAATGTTCATGCTAATCCATTTACATAGGCTATTATCAAAAATTACAAGTTTTATATAAGTTATTTATGATTCTTGAAATTATTGATAATCATGTTCTTGAACTTATGAGTTTCGATGGTCATAGGAATTATTTTTAACCTCCTTGTTAGTTTAATTATTGATCATTATGTGTTTTAATGGAGTCCATAACTTGTCCTCAAGTTATGGAAAACCAAAGGTCACACTTTAATTAAATACCATTATAAGAACACATGAGTTATAAACCAATTAAAACCTAATTAACTATTTCGTTTTCATGGTGGAAATAGGTGAATCGTCATTCACCTACCTTCAAATATCTTATAGCTTAGATTACGACATCCCTCTTCTAAGTTATAAAATATTGTGTTACGTCCTAGCCTTAATATCACATTTGGGTGTTTTATTAAGGACTATCTCTATATCTAATCTAATCTATTCCCTCTTCTTTTTAGATGTCTTCCAATAAAAATGCTTCTGGCTCAAACCCTACTGGCTCCTTCTCTCTCATGAATCTTTGTGGGAGAGTCATCTTTGATGGATCCAACTTTATAGATTGGATCAGAAACATCAGGATGGTCACTCGGTATGAGAACAAAGAATATGTTCTTGACAAGGAGCTGAAGGTACCCGAGCAAACTGCTATCCTGAAGAGCCTACTGAATACGAGGTACATGAAAGAGATGCTACAAAAGTGGCATGCATCATGATGGCCACCATGACAGCCGAGCTCCAAAAGTCCTATGAGGACTACTATCCTTTTGAGATGCACCAGGATTTGATGGACCGCTACCATCAAAGTGCTCGTTAAGTGCGATATGAAATAATCTCCTCCGTGATAACAACCCGAATGAAGGATGGTGAACCCATCACAGGCAACATGCAAAAAATGAAAATGTATGTGGACCATCTAATGAAGCTGAATGTGAACTTCCTCGAGGAGTTAGCAATAGACATCATTTTGCACTCCTTACCATCGTGTTATGATCAATTCCGCATGACATATCACATGAACAAGGAAGAAGTCACCCTCAGTAAACTTCAAGGACTCTTAAAGACTGCCGAAAGTGGTCTAAAGGGTAAGTCGGTTGTTACTACTCCTACTCCTGCTCCAACTGTGGCCAATGTCTTGGCAATCGGGCATGGCAAAGGGAAGAAGAGAAAGAACCCTTCTAAGGGTACCAAGGTTAAGACCCTTGAAGGCTCCTCTTCATGCAAAACCAGGAAAGGTTTTGTCACTGCTTCTGCTAACCCTAATGATGCTGAATGCTTCTATTTCCATGAAAAGTCACACTGGAAGCGAAACTGCCCAAAGTACCAGCAAGATTTGAAGGATGGGAAAGTAAAACCCAACCATGCAGGTATATACACTATATTGTCTAATAACTCACCTCATTCTAAGTCTTGGGTCCTTGATACAGGTTGTGGTATTCACATATGTTCTGATTTGCGGGGACTAAGAAAAAGTGAGAATGTGGAGCAGGGAAAGATAAACTTAATCATGGGAAACAGGAAAGATTCACCTGTCACCAATATAGGAGTTTATTCCTTAGTGCTAAATAGTGGGTTTACATTAGATTTGAATAAATGTTATTATTCGCCAGAAATGGCAAGAAATTTTATTTCTTTTCATGCATTGTATAAACAAGGTTTTACCTTTTATTTTGATAATAATAATGGTAGTATTGATGCTTTATTTAATAATGTTCTTTATTTTAAAAGCATTACCTTGTGACGGTGTGTATGAAACTGTATCTATTGTAGATAACCTAGGAAATAATGTATTGTGTATTGACTCTTCCACTAGCTTAGATAAAGCATCTTTATGGCATTGTCGTCTTGGACATGTAAGCAAGAAACGCATAGGCCAACTCCAAAAGGATGGAGTCTTGGAGTCATTTGACCTAAATCCGGATGATATTTGTGAATCTTGTTTGCTTGGTAAAATGACAAAGTCACCTTTTACTGGCGCTTGTGCTAGGGGTGAAGGTTTGTTGGACCTCATACACACAGATGTGTGTGGACCCTTCAGAACTGCCACAAGAGATGATAATCGCTTCTATTTGACTTTTACTGATGATTTTAGTAGAAATGGATATGTCTACTTAATCAAGCATAAATCAGAAACCTTTGAAAAATTCAAAGAGTTTAAGCAAGAAGTGGAGAATCAGTTGGGCAGGAACATTAAGATGATTCGATCCGATCGTGGTGGTGAGTATCTTAGTAATGAGTTCCTTGACTATCTTAAGGAATGTGGGATTGTCTCACAATTGACACCTCCTAGGACACCACAATTGAATGGTGTAGCTGAGAGGCGCAATCGGACCTTGTTGGACATGGTTCGTTCCATAATGAGTCGAGCTTCGCTACCAATCTCATTTTAGGGGTATGCCTTAGTGACTGTCACCCATATCCTTAATCTAGTACCTACAAAAAAGGTTGACAAAACACCTCACGAGGTGTGGATTGGAAAAGTTTCCAATCTGGAGAATATGTACCTCTGAGGCGTTCCACCAGAGTTAGGATTGCACCTGAGCATTATTATGGTTTCCATATTTCTGCAGAAGGTGAAACACTTATCAGTGATAACACACTGGTAAATCTGGATGAGCCTAACAACTACACGGAAGCCATGGCAGGCCCTGAGGCTACTAAATGGAAAGAGGCTGTGGATAGCGAGATAGAGTCCATGTATGAAAATCAAGTTTGGAACTTGGTTGACAATGTACCTGATCGTAAGACAGTTGGGTGCAAGTGGATCTTTAAGAAGAAGACCGACATGGATGGTAATGTACACACTTATAAGGCACGACTGGTTGCAAAGGGTTATTCTCAAACTTCGGCAGTTGATTATGATGAGACCTTTTCACCAGTGGCCAAGATTAAGTCTATTAGGGTTCTATTAGCCATTGCTGCATTTCATGACTATGAAATATGGCAAATGGATGTCAAAACGGCTTTCCTTAATGGAAAGTTGGCTGGAGATGTTTACATGGTTCAACCAGAGGGTTTTGTCAGTACAGAGTACCCCAATAAAGTGTGTAAGCTCGAGAAATCTATTTATGGATTGAATCAGACACCTCGCAGATGGAATCTTTGCTTCGATGAGAAAGTCAAAGAATTTGGCTTTTCAAGGAGTGTGATAGCTTATTTTATTTCCTTATTTTTATTAGTTTATTTTAGATTTTTAGCTCTTTTTATTAGTATTGCATTGTATATTCTTTATTTTCTTTATCATGGATCGTATCGGGGACTTTTTATTTTGCATGAGGAATCTTTTAGGGTTTTGGAGCTTATTGCAATTGTGGATTAGAGTGAAGACAGACTTGTGGGCTCTCGAGGCGCTATTGGGCTTGGCGGATCCTTAAAAGGAGATTTGGGCTTAAAAAGATAAAGGCTTGGATGAAGTGGGCTTGTGAAGATGGATCATGGATAATTAATATGTGCTTGGAGCATCCATTTTTGTAGCTAAAAATGATTGGCTAGTTTAAATCACATGGATATGGAGGGGACCTAAAGAATCTTTGGTAGTGGAAGGTGATGGGTTTTATCCATATGAACATTCCTATGTGCACATACAAACCCTAATGCTTGGATCTAGGTTTCTCTAATTAAACATGCATTGTATCCAAGACTTTTCAACAATAGATCTAGGTAATAACATAAGAAAAACAGATCTAGAAGATTATCTTAAGTTGCTTGCTTGAATCTTCTTGTCCTTGGAGCTTAGAGTCACAATTGTCACTCCTCTAATGGCTTACAAACACCAACTTAGCAAGAGGATGATTAGAGAGAGAGAGAGAGGGGAGAGGGCAAGAAGTCGGCCAGGGTTCTTCCAAAGGCAAGAGTGCCGATTTCCTTGACCCCATGTGTCTATTTATACTTGTAAGGCTCCTAGGGTTTCACCCTTAAACCCTAATTGGATAACTTGGGCCCTAAGCAATCCAATCTCCTTATGATAAGCCTTGGATGATTTCTAGGTCTATCTAAAGCCCTAAAACCGTCCACCCCTTATCCTTAAGGGATTACAGCCCAAAGTACAACTATCATACAATTGACAGTTTATGCCCTTTTATTCAATTAATCTATTTAAGTCACCAAATTAATTCCTAATTAATTTATGACTTATATTAATCAAATAACAATATTATTATTCCTTATATTATTCTCATAATATATTAATAATATTTCTTCTCTCATTTTAAATCATCCTGTCAAGTTGCTATGGTGAAGGCAACCCAAAAGGACCATGCACAATCGGGTCAAATACTTGTCTAATATAGTTGCAGCCTTAGACACTATTCCAACAGAAGGGTGGAGTGGTGGAATGAAGGACCAATAACATTACAACAACATTTGCGCGGGTGGAATTTCCGTCGCGTGGGTACCCGCACGACTGCCCAGTTTGGGCATTTTGGTCATTTGGTACACCATAACCTTGGGGGATCAGATCCATCAGCTAGACTCTCGATTTTTCACCATTGGAGACCTGTAGGAGGCGATTTTGGAGCTTGAAGATTCATTTCTTTTCATCTTTCCAAGATATTGGTAGTTTCTTTATGCAATTAGACTTTTGTGATTGTTTTTCTATTTCCATGAGTGGCTAAACTCTCCATATTGGTTAACTTTGGTTAAAACATTTGAATGTTTGTGGGTTTTTGAAGGATTCATGCTAGATTATCAATTATCTTATGTTTATGGTTCTAGATCATATTTCTTATGCTTGTTTAATGCTTTGATCATGAGCTTGGCACTTGAATGAGCTATTGTTAGTTTATTTCTTTGGTTTTGCATTGAATCATTGAATTAACTTAGAACAAGGGCTTTATGATGGTAAAAATCATCTCTAGTTTATGAATCATAGCTCCTTTATGGATGTGTAAGCATTAACATCCTCTAGGAATTGGGGATTCCTTCTTTCTTAAGTCTAATTAACATCTTTTGTTCAATTGCTTCAATTAAACCCTTGATCTTGATTAAGAAGGTGTGTTGTGGGCTTCCCCAACCTCCATACTACCTAAGAGGAATCTTAGCATATCATGCTTCATGATTGCTATAACCAATTTGGGATGAATGATAAGCTTCATGTTGAATCCTAATGATAAACACACACATGTTCATTGTCTTGAATTGCCTTAGTTAACCAAATCTCTCCAATATTTGAGCATCTCACTATCTTGCTTAATTGCAAGTTTTTAGTTATTCAAGTCTTTTAGTTTTCAAGCAATCATGACACCCCCCTTTTAGTTTAATTGTAGTTAATTAGTTTATTTACAATAGTTCTTTTAGATTGCATTGGTGATTGGATACAACCATTTCCCTAAGGATCGATACCCCTTTTTACCATTATATTATGTTTTATTTGCAAACAAAGGGTGTAATTTGCTTGGTGGGCTTGACATCCCATCAGAGTGAAGATGAATCTTTTGTCTATGTCAAGGCTAGTGGGAGTATAGTCAGCTTTTTGGTACTGTATGTGGATGACATACTACTCATAGGAAATGACATCCCAACCATACTACTCACACTCCACCTCACAATCCTAACCCAAACCCAAATAATTAAGATGCTAATACCTCACCCCATCAACCAAGACAACAACCACAAGAACCTTTCATTGATATGCCACCTTGGAATCAAGCCCCTCCTCATAACCAACCCAATTATCAACCACCACCACAACCACACAACCAACAATTCCACCAACACAACCAACCTCAAAACAATTCTTTTCAAGTTCAACAAGTACATTAACCAAATCAACCCAATTACCAACACCCCCAATGTACCCACAACAACAACCTCTTTACAACTAATAACCTAACTACCAACCTTATCCACCACCAATCTACAATCCCCAAAAATACCCATACCCACCTTACCAACAACATCCCAATTACTTGCAACAATATCCCAACAACCCCAATCCACCCAATCCCCCTCAAGAGTTGACACTTAGACAAATGATGGAAACGGATGTTACTCATGCACCTCTTGCTATTGTTTATCCCGCAAACCGCCGAGGAATTTAATTGATGTGAAGTTTCATACATTAACTTTCCAAGTTCCATGGTTTGGATAGAGAAGACCCTCAAAAGCATTTGAAGTCATTTCATATGATATGTGTTAGCATGTTGCTCGAAAATGTGACATTGGATGATTTCAAGCTAACCGCCTTCCCACTCACCTTGGAAGATAAAGCTAGAGAGTGGTAATTCAACTTACCACCGGGATCTATTCATACATGGGAAGAATTACTCAAAGCCTTCAATATCAAGTTCTATCCCACATCCTAGATATCAAGCCAAAGAAGTGACATTTTGGGGATTCGTCAAGGGGAGAATGAGACATTTCATGATTTTTGGGAGCGATTCAACAATTTGTGTACAAGTTGTCCTCAACGCAACATACCCGAACAATTACTTCTTCAACAATTTTATGAGGGTATGAATGAAAAAGATCGAAGGATGATTGATGCTTCAAGTGGTGGTGACATCTTCAACAAGACACCTCATGAAATCCGATCACTTTTGGCACCATTTCTCAAAATCAAAGGAACTTTGGGACTCGAAATGAAATGAAGAGAAGTTCTCCACAAATGGTTGGTGAAGTTAGCAACACTCAACACTTGGAATCAAAGCTATTAGATTTGACTAATGTGCTAAGTCAAATGGTGGTGGGAAGTGGTAAACAATTGATGATATGCGGCATTTGTGCAATGACGGGGCATTATATGGATAAATGTCCCACACTTGGAAATGAAGCGGAAGATGTGAATGCAATGGGAGGGTATCAAGCTCAACCAAGACCCATGGGATTTCAAAACCATTTCAACCTTAGTTGGAGGAATAACCCAAACAACCCATACCCACCAAAGAAAAATCCACCAAACATTTTGATGAGACCTCAACATCTACAATACCCCTCTCAAAAACCTCCATATCCACTAAATTCTTATAACCCTCCAAATTACCAACAACCTCCACGGCAAGGCCAATCAAGTGGTAACCATCAAATGAGCCTTCAAGAACTCGTTACTTCTCTTGCTCAAAGCCAAAGCCAATTTCAACAAGAGACCAAGAACACCTTCTCCAGCATTCAAGCATAAATTGGAGACTTGGCCACCGCTCTCAACAAGATGGAACAAAGGGGCAAACTTCCATCTCAAACCGAGAAGAACCCCAATGTGAGTGCAATAACTTTGAGAAGTGGCAAAACACTTGGAGAAAGCAACCCTAAAAGAGTTTCAAGAGAAGAAGATGAGGTTATCATTGTTGAACCTTCATAGGTTGAAGCTACTCCAAAGGAACCGGTTGTGCCAAATGTTGATCCACCCAACTCTTCCAACAAACCCATCAAACCAATGGTCATACCACCACCTTTTCCATCCCGGTTGGCTTCTTCAAAGAAACAAGAGGAAGAAAATGAATTATTTGAAACTTTTTGCAAGGTCCAAATCACCATTCCACTATTAAATGCTATTAAGCAAATTCCAAGTTGTGCAAAATTTCTCATGGATTTGTGCACCAAGAAGAGGAAATTCAAGGCAAATGAAAAGATTCAAGTTAATGCAAACGTGTCTATAGTTATCCAAAAGAAGTTACCTCCCAAATGCAAGGATTCGGGAATATTTGCTATCCCTTGTACCATTGGTGATTTGCATGTCGAAAGTGCCATGTTAGATCTTGGAGCCTCGATCAATGTGATGCCATAATCGGTTTTTCAATCTCTCAATGTTGGACCTTTGGAAGAAACTAGAGTAGTCATTCAATTAGCAGACAAGTCAAGTATTTCTCCAAGAGGAGTGTTGGAGGATGTGTTAGTATAAGTTAATCAACTTGTTTTTCCTGCGGATTTTTATGTCATTGATCTTGAAGAGAAGACTCCTTCCAAATCGTCTATGATCCTCCTGGGAAGACCTTTCATGAATACCGCTCATACGATAATCGGTGTCCATAATGGGAAGATCACCATGGAGTTCGATGGAGAGACCATTCACTTCAACATCTTTGAAGCAATGAGGTATCCTAGCAATATTTCTCCACTGTATCGGGTCGATGTGATTGAACCAATCACCCAAGAACTATTCGAGTTATCACATGGAGATATTTTGGAAATGGTGCTCAACTTGAGTCTTGATTGTGAAAGTTTGAAGAAAACATTGGATATGTACATATTGGACTCCGAAGTTGAAGAGATTGTGAAGACTTTAGAAGTTAAAAATTTCAAAAAGAAGGATGTTTCTCAAGTTTCCTTATATCATTCTCCAAACAAGATGCTCCCTTCAATAATCCAACCACCCACACTTGAATTAAAGTTCTTGCCTAGCCATTGGAAGTACGTTTATCTAGGTCAAGACGTAAATCTTCCGGTAATTATCTCATCTCAATTGAAAGACGTGGAAGAAGATCAATTGGTTGAATTCTTGAAAGAATATAAAGAGGCAATGGGATGGACAATAGCGAACATTAAAGGGATAAGTCCTAATGTATGCACTCACAAGATCCTCATGGAAGATGATTGTAAACCTAGATGAGAAGCTCAAAGAAGATTAAATCCTCCTATGATGGAAGTTGTTAAGAAAGAAATAATCAAACTCCTTGATGCGGACATGATTTACCCGATTTCCGACTCCAAATAGGTTAGTCCGGTCCAAGTGGTTCCCAAAAAAACGGGAATCACAGTTGTTGAGAATAACAACGGAGTAATGGTACCCACTCGAGTTGAAAATGGATGGAGGGTATGCATTGATTATCGAAAGTTAAATTCAAGCACACGAAAATACCACTTTCCTCTTCCTTTCATCGACCAAATGTTCGAGAGATTGGCGAGCAAATCGCATTATTGTTGCCTCGATGGATACTCGGGTTTTCATCAAATACCTGTTGCCCCATAAGATCAAGACAAGACGAACTTCACATGCCCCTTTCGCACGTTTGCCTACA
This sequence comes from Lactuca sativa, assembly GCF_002870075.4. NCBI lineage: Eukaryota > Viridiplantae > Streptophyta > Magnoliopsida > Asterales > Asteraceae > Lactuca > Lactuca sativa. The sequence goes on along the minus strand of NC_056630.2, from coordinate 32,038,960 downwards.
AGTGAATGACATTTGGATTATGCAATGCCCCGCCACATTCCAAAGATGCATGGTGAGCATTTTCTCCGAGTATGTTAAGAATATAATCGAAGTATTCATGGACGACTTCACAATGTATGGCAATTCGTTTGATGAATGCTTGGATAATCTTAAGAAGATTTTGAAAAGGTGTATTGAGAAAAAGTTGGTGTTAAACTTTGAAAAATGTCACTTTATGGTCAATCAAGGCATCATCCTGGGTCACATTGTCTCCAAAAAGGGAATTGAAGTTTATAAAGCCAAAATTGATGTCATCCAAACCCTTCTTTACCCAACATGTGTTAGGGAAGTGCGATCTTTCTTTGGCCATGCGGGATTCTATAGAAGATTTATTAAAGATTTCTCGAAGATCACGCGACCGATGTGTCTCCTTCTCCAAAAGGATGTTGATTTTGACTTCAATGTTGCTTGCCAAGAACCCTTTGACAAACACAAAGACTTGCATACATCTGCTCCAATAATCCAACCTCCAAATTGGGAACTTCCATTTGAAATTATGTGTGACGCAAGAAATTTTGCTATTGGAGCGGTTTTAGGTCAAAAGGAGGGAAAAGCATCACATGTTATCTACTACGCCTCCAAAACCTTGGATAATGCTCAAGCCAATTACTCCACCACCGAGAAGGAACTTCTAGCTATTGTATTTGCATTGGATAAATTCCGGCAATACCTTCTCGGGACAAAAGTGATTATGTACTCCGACCATGCCGCCTTGAAATATCTCATGACCAAGAAAGATGCCAAGCCACGGTTGATTCGGTGGATTATTCTCTTAAAAGAATTCGATCTTGAGATAAAAGACAAAAGTTGTGCCGAAAACCTAGTTGTGGATCACTTAACTCAGTTGAATATTGGTGATTCTTCTTCTCCCATCCTTGATAAATTCCCGGATGAACATGTAACACTCGTGTTTCTAGCCTAGGCATTTATATTGAGTTGATAGTCTAGGTTAACCTTTGTAACTCATTGTGAAGAAATGAAAAGGAGTTATGTGAATATTATGTGAATTATGTGTTTTATGCTTAATTATTAGGGCTTAATTAATTAATAATAAAAATAAGCGTCAAAATTAAAGTGTGAGATAAGCCCGATATCTTTACATAAAGTTGTAGTGGTCGAAACAAGGATTTCGGGGATATAAAGAATACCAAATCCGAGTTATAACGAAGAAGTTATGACCTGTCGAAGTTTCGCGACAAAACCGGCACGGTACTGAATGTCGTAAAAAGTGAGTTTTTGATAAACTACTTTTTAGCCTTAGTAATCTAAACAAAAGTCGTAGTATTCGTTAAACCGAGAAGTTCGATAAAAAGAACGCCCAAATCTGACTTCGTATGAGGAAGTTATGATTTTTCGAAGTTTCAGCATAGCAGTAGACAGCTAAAAACTCGAATTTTAGATCGAGCGGTTTTTACCTGACACAATCTACACGAGAATTGAAGGTCTCGTCATTAGGAGCAAAACGGTAAAAAGTCTGACGAAAACGGACGTCGGATGAAGAAGTTATGAATTTTTAACGGATTTCCTGTCCCGGTCTGTTAAAAATAATAATATAAAATTTAAAGTCAAAATTAGCCGACAAAGTCTAAACGGAAGTTGTAGATCGTAATTTTAGCTACGCGTGCATATAAAGAACGTCAAAAACGGAGCTCGTATGTGAAAGTTATGGATTTTAGAAGTTTTGGCACGAAAACCGAGAATTTTCGCATAATCACAATTGCCACGTTACCCTCGCTTAGAAAGTAACACGTGTCCTGCTGAGTCACCTGGCTGCTGAGTCACCGAGGCTTCTGAGTCATGCGAGCCACGTGTCCTCTTATGATTCGACCGAGGAGGAGGCCCAATCCGAAGCAGCCAGCTCCCCAGCCGAAGCTTCGCCCAGCTGCCGCGTGTGTCCGAGCCTCGCATAGCCTAGCTCCGAGCCTCGCAGGTGCGCCAGCAAGCCGCGGTCCAATTAGAAGCGCCAGCGAGCCCTCGCATGTGCAAGCCAGGTGCGAGCCATGCGAGGCATGTGCGAAGCCACCCCCTGCGAGCCGTCGGATCTCCGAAGCGTGCCATAATGGGAAGATCACCATGGAGTTCGATGGAGAGACCATTCACTTCAACATCTTTGAAGCAATGAGGTATCCTAGCAATATTTCTCCACTGTATCGGGTCGATGTGATTGAACCAATCACCCAAGAACTATTCGAGTTATCACATGGAGATATTTTGGAAATGGTGCTCAACTTGAGTCTTGATTGTGAAAGTTTGAAGAAAACATTGGATATGTACATATTGGACTCCGAAGTTGAAGAGATTGTGAAGACTTTAGAAGTTAAAAATTTCAAAAAGAAGGATGTTTCTCAAGTTTCCTTATATCATTCTCCAAACAAGATGCTCCCTTCAATAATCCAACCACCCACACTTGAATTAAAGTTCTTGCCTAGCCATTGGAAGTACGTTTATCTAGGTCAAGACGTAAATCTTCCGGTAATTATCTCATCTCAATTGAAAGACGTGGAAGAAGATCAATTGGTTGAATTCTTGAAAGAATATAAAGAGGCAATGGGATGGACAATAGCGAACATTAAAGGGATAAGTCCTAATGTATGCACTCACAAGATCCTCATGGAAGATGATTGTAAACCTAGATGAGAAGCTCAAAGAAGATTAAATCCTCCTATGATGGAAGTTGTTAAGAAAGAAATAATCAAACTCCTTGATGCGGACATGATTTACCCGATTTCCGACTCCAAATAGGTTAGTCCGGTCCAAGTGGTTCCCAAAAAAACGGGAATCACAGTTGTTGAGAATAACAACGGAGTAATGGTACCCACTCGAGTTGAAAATGGATGGAGGGTATGCATTGATTATCGAAAGTTAAATTCAAGCACACGAAAATACCACTTTCCTCTTCCTTTCATCGACCAAATGTTCGAGAGATTGGCGAGCAAATCGCATTATTGTTGCCTCGATGGATACTCGGGTTTTCATCAAATACCTGTTGCCCCATAAGATCAAGACAAGACGAACTTCACATGCCCCTTTCGCACGTTTGCCTACAAGTGAATGACATTTGGATTATGCAATGCCCCGCCACATTCCAAAGATGCATGGTGAGCATTTTCTCCGAGTATGTTAAGAATATAATCGAAGTATTCATGGACGACTTCACAATGTATGGCAATTCGTTTGATGAATGCTTGGATAATCTTAAGAAGATTTTGAAAAGGTGTATTGAGAAAAAGTTGGTGTTAAACTTTGAAAAATGTCACTTTATGGTCAATCAAGGCATCATCCTGGGTCACATTGTCTCCAAAAAGGGAATTGAAGTTTATAAAGCCAAAATTGATGTCATCCAAACCCTTCTTTACCCAACATGTGTTAGGGAAGTGCGATCTTTCTTTGGCCATGCGGGATTCTATAGAAGATTTATTAAAGATTTCTCGAAGATCACGCGACCGATGTGTCTCCTTCTCCAAAAGGATGTTGATTTTGACTTCAATGTTGCTTGCCAAGAACCCTTTGACAAACACAAAGACTTGCATACATCTGCTCCAATAATCCAACCTCCAAATTGGGAACTTCCATTTGAAATTATGTGTGACGCAAGAAATTTTGCTATTGGAGCGGTTTTAGGTCAAAAGGAGGGAAAAGCATCACATGTTATCTACTACGCCTCCAAAACCTTGGATAATGCTCAAGCCAATTACTCCACCACCGAGAAGGAACTTCTAGCTATTGTATTTGCATTGGATAAATTCCGGCAATACCTTCTCGGGACAAAAGTGATTATGTACTCCGACCATGCCGCCTTGAAATATCTCATGACCAAGAAAGATGCCAAGCCACGGTTGATTCGGTGGATTATTCTCTTAAAAGAATTCGATCTTGAGATAAAAGACAAAAGTTGTGCCGAAAACCTAGTTGTGGATCACTTAACTCAGTTGAATATTGGTGATTCTTCTTCTCCCATCCTTGATAAATTCCCGGATGAACATGTAACACTCGTGTTTCTAGCCTAGGCATTTATATTGAGTTGATAGTCTAGGTTAACCTTTGTAACTCATTGTGAAGAAATGAAAAGGAGTTATGTGAATATTATGTGAATTATGTGTTTTATGCTTAATTATTAGGGCTTAATTAATTAATAATAAAAATAAGCGTCAAAATTAAAGTGTGAGATAAGCCCGATATCTTTACATAAAGTTGTAGTGGTCGAAACAAGGATTTCGGGGATATAAAGAATACCAAATCCGAGTTATAACGAAGAAGTTATGACCTGTCGAAGTTTCGCGACAAAACCGGCACGGTACTGAATGTCGTAAAAAGTGAGTTTTTGATAAACTACTTTTTAGCCTTAGTAATCTAAACAAAAGTCGTAGTATTCGTTAAACCGAGAAGTTCGATAAAAAGAACGCCCAAATCTGACTTCGTATGAGGAAGTTATGATTTTTCGAAGTTTCAGCATAGCAGTAGACAGCTAAAAACTCGAATTTTAGATCGAGCGGTTTTTACCTGACACAATCTAAACGAGAATTGAAGGTCTCGTCATTAGGAGCAAAACGGTAAAAAGTCTGACGAAAACGGACGTCGGATGAAGAAGTTATGAATTTTTAACGGATTTCCTGTCCCGGTCTGTTAAAAATAATAATATAAAATTTAAAGTCAAAATTAGCAGACAAAGTCTAAACGGAAGTTGTAGATCGTAATTTTAGCTACGCGTGCATATAAAGAACGTCAAAAACGGAGCTCGTATGTGAAAGTTATGGATTTTAGAAGTTTTGGCACGAAAACCGAGAATTTTCGCATAATCACAATTGCCACGTTACCCTCGCTTAGAAAGTGACACGTGTCCTGCTGAGTCACCTGGCTGCTGAGTCACCGAGGCTTCTGAGTCATGCGAGCCACGTGTCCTCTTATGATTCGACCGAGGAGGAGGCCCAATCCGAAGCAGCCAGCTCCCCAGCCGAAGCTTCGCCCAGCTGCCGCGTGTGTCCGAGCCTCGCATAGCCTAGCTCCGAGCCTCGCAGGTGCGCCAGCAAGCCGCGGTCCAATTAGAAGCGCCAGCGAGCCCTCGCATGTGCAAGCCAGGTGCGAGCCATGCGAGGCATGTGCGAAGCCACCCCCTGCGAGCCGTCGGATCTCCGAAGCGTGCCAACTTCTCAGCCGTTGGATCAAACTTCGGACCCTATATATAGAAGGGTACCTGCGAGGGTTTCCGGTTACTTTTGGAATTTTGCCACTTTTAGCCCCTTTCTCCATATTTTCTTCATCTTAACATCCTGCAAAGCCCCGGTATCGATTGTAAAGCCCGGAATACCCCACGAAGTGCCCGAGAAGCCCGGAAAATTTATCTTTTCGGATTCGAAGCCCGACCTTTCGCAGAGCCCGGTTTCTCAATAAAACTCCCGGTTTTATTAGAAACGATCGTTTTAGGAAACGAATTGCTGCCCGATTTTCACCAAAATATGTGAGTGTGTAGTTACTTTCAATTTACACATAGATATGAAGTATTTACCTTGAAATACATGTTATGTGTAAATATGCTAATTGTTTATTCGAGGTGACTGTTGAATTGATGTTTTATACAAGTTTTAAACTGTATATGCTTTTTATCTACAAAATATGTTGGGTAGAACATGGGTAGATGAAATAGTTGATGTGTGTTAAAATGGTGAGAGGCCTCGATGTCGATGTTGTTGTTGTTGTTGTAGTCATCTAGCGAAGTATAGATAACGACCACGGACTTTCTAGATAGTCCAGTGGAACCCTAGCAGGTTCGCAACTTGTAGGTGTTGATGAATTAAATGTTCATTGGCGTACTTCATCCCCCTCATGGTTGCCTTAAGGACATGTATGGCTGAGGAAAGCCCTTAGCAGTAGTGTCCATCCCGATGATAATCCTTAGGCTAGGTCCCTTGTGATAGGTGTTTAGGGACGTAAAATGAGGACAACGGGAATGGGTAATCAGGGTTATTGTTGATTCGTGAACTTAATAAGTATATTATTATTGTGGGTTGAAAACCCTATATGCTCACCAGGCTCCCAAGCCTGACCCACTCAGTTTTATGATTACAGGTAGTGGACCCCGAGCATAGTCGGAGGACGACGAGAGATTTTTGGATTATAGGCCAGTAGTTGTAAATAACTGTTGAAAGGCTTATAATGTCTTGTTTATGCTTTTGATCTGTATCGGAACATGACATCCCGAGGTTTTGATATATATATATATATATATATATATATATATATATATATGGAAAATATATACCTTCTGAAAGAAGGATTTTGATAAACTTTTATCATATATTGTTTGGGGACCAATTCCGCAATATCTTATAAAAAGATTTCTCTGATTTTATTTTAAAAAGCATAAATTAAATCGGTCTTTTCTGGCCGAGAAATATGGGGATGTCACAGTTGGTATCAGAGCATTAGTTTAAGCGAACTAAGAAATTGTAGAATTTCTAGACTTGAACATAGAATGCTAAGTGATGATTGTGAGATGAGTGTCTACCATATTTTAGACACGAGCACTAGTTTATTTTAGGGAAGATGCCTAAAATGCCCTTATGTGCTAAATGCTATGTGTTTGCCATGTGTGCCATTATTTGTTCGGATCTATGGTCTGTTGCCGACCGGATCTGGAAACCTTATGTGTGTAGGATTCTAAGCGTATGAATACGAGATTAGAACTAACATGTAAACGTTTCGGAGTGATAAGGGAATTGACATGTCTAACAAGGATAAAGACCTAAATTTAGCCTTATTCGGTACATAGATTGTAATGGCAAGAACTCGGAGTGGAGCTGGAAATGCAAACAGAAACCAACAACCTCAACCTCCAGTGGTGGAACAGGTGCCTATAGTAGGAGCTGCACTCGAACCCATCACTATGGCTGGAGTACAAACTATGATTCAGGCCATGTTGGCTGAACAGAGGGAGGAATTGAGGCAAATGTTGCTGAACGACAGGGATGAACCTTCAGTTCCTGTTGAACAACATGAACTAAATGACGATCGATCTGAAGAAGGGAACAATAGCAGATCGGTGGGTCATAGTGAACCGCTTGTGGTTGGGAGGAATAACCACGAGGGTAGAGTGGAGAGAAATGGGTGCAAGTATAAGGACTTTATGACTTGCAAGCCATCGACCTTCAATGGAAAAGAAGATCCTGTCGGAGTAATGGACTGGATCTCGGAAATGGAGTTGGCTTTCATGACTTGTGATTGCCAAGGCAAGTTACAAACTACGTTTGCAGTACGTCAGTTCAGGGGTAGTGCTGCTCGTTGGTGGAGCACTTTGGGGAAAACCCTAAGCCCTAATGAGCCTCTGCAAGTAACTTGGGCAGAGTTCTTAGTGCACTTCAAGCGCAAGTACTGCTCGGCCCAAAACGTACTTGAGTTAGAAAACCAATTTCTAACGTTGCAGAAGGGGAGTATGACCGTTGACGAATATACAAATAACTTCACAGACAAAATGGAGTTTGCTTTGCGTAGTGTCCCAGATGAGTTGGCAAAAATAGACAGGTACGCAAAGGGACTTCCATGGGAGTATGCGGTGCCAGTACGTTAGGCACTTACTTTGGAGGCAGCTATCTGGGCTGCCAAGTATGTTGAAGATATGATAAAAGGGAGAGCCGCCAGCAAGGTTGAAGTTGGCGAAAAGAGAAAGTTTGAAGGAACTTCAGGTTCCAATAAAAAGTACAAATTCTCGAAGTCTGGTTCGAGAAAGTATGGAGGAGGAAGCGAAGCCAAGTGGTGTGACAAGTGTAGGAAGAAACATGCTGGGAAGTGCAGCGTGGAAGTCACTTGTTACAAATGTGGAAAGCCAGGGCATTATGCCAATGAATGCACCTTCAATAAGAACGTATGTTTTGGGTGCAATGAAGAAGGGCATATTTTGAGGGACTGCCCGAACAAGAAGAAGGTGTTGGGTTTTGAGCATTCTAACACTCCTAAGTGTACATGCAACCCTAAATACCTTGGATCTATGTTTTCTCTATTATACATGCAAATAAGAACATCCAAGGTATTATCCTAATCTAGCATACAAAACTATCAATATAACAAGATAGAATACATACCTCTTTGATGTAGAATGTCTTCATGAAGCTTGAGTGCCTAGTGCCCCAAGTGTGACACCTCAAATGGTTCACAATCATCAAAACACTTAGAATAACTTAGAGAGAATTCTACACTTCATGAAATCGGCTAGCCCTCTTCAAGAATAATACTAGTCTCTCTAGTGGCCGATTTTTTCTCAATAATAAGATGCTTATATAGTTATACAATTAGGGTAAATCCTAATTGTCATGACTTTCCATTTCCTTGGATCCATGGGTTCAAATACACCATGGAGCATCCATGGAGCATCATATGGGTTTTGGCCCAACTAGATAATCCATGGAGCATTAGCCCACTATACAAGTATGGATGATTTACACAATCAACCCATATATTTAATTAGTCTTCTTTTGATCACTCAATTAATCCTGGATTAATTCTTGATCAATACTAACTAAATAATCTTATTATTCTTATTATTAATATACTAGAACTTATAATATATTAATAACCATAAGTGTCTTATTTCTCTCATTATAGTCTATCCAAGTGCATGATGGTATGCAACCCAAATGGACCATGTCGGGTCGGGTCAAGTCTTACCAATTATAGTTATGGACTTAGACATTAATCCAACAGTCTCCCACTTGGACAAGTCTAAAACTATTATTGCGTATGACTTCAGGAACCAACTAGCAATCGTAGCTCTCAAAAGCTTCTGTCGAACTCTGACCTTGTAGATGAACTCTGACCTTTGTTAATGACTTGTCCATTAGATAAGGGATCATATATTCCTCCATTCTAGATATCATATGGACTGAGACATGGATTATAATCATTCTCTCTGTCCATTTGTTGTTTCCCGATTTCCGATTTATGACGACTGACTAATTGAACAAATCAAATCAGTCCTGGCCCGGCCGAGCACTTCCATTTGTCATCATCAAATCATCGAGGGGCCCACAGATATCGCTTTTATCCCGAAGGTAAACGGAATGGATAAACTTCGACTCATATGGCTTGTTCTACTACTTGTTGAATCATACACAAAGACACGTTTTACCACATCGAGTTACCAATGCGTTTTCGTGCAATCAATGTACTATCAACTCATAGTAACAACTCATATCTCTAGGTTTGAAGAATATAAGATATTATCGTCTCATGATCACTCGTGATAAAATCCATGAAGTGATTCTAATGAGCGCGGGTTGAATCCAATACTCAGAACTTATGAGCACTCATGAGTGTTGTAGCCCTTTGTCCAACATCTTAGACCTCTACAAGCCAACCCATGACAGTCTTGATTCATATCTACTTCCAACATATGACCGACTGTGGATGGTTTGAATAACTTAGTCATTCCGGAAGAATAACCTAGTTTATTCGGGAAGTCAAAACATGCAAAATGAAACACAATAATAATTGAATCCAATATGGTATCAAAACCTATGAACATAAATAAAACACCTTTTATTTATCACCATATGATTACACATTATTCATTGTATACTGTTTAGCTATCAACTTTATTCTTGAATTTAAAACAGTAGTTGTCCCATGCTCCAAGCATGTACACTATGTTTTCTAAACACTAGTCATGCCATACACCAAGTATGCATGCTATGTTTGTCTATGATCTTTACTTTGTGAACTAGATCAATTGAACATAACTTCAATGATTCTCTTTTCACACTCCCAAATCCTTACTGCAAATGCAAGAATTCCAAATTCATGCCATTTACTGAAATCTGTTAGATTCTAAACTTATGTGCATTGTTCCTCTTGTAATGATTATGCACAAAGTCAGAAAGACTTGACAACAATCATTACAGAGTATTCCAAAGGAGATCAGCTCCTTGGAAACAACCTTCTTGCATTAAGTTTCCTAATCTTAAACAGATTGAAAATTCTAACTTTGAAACATTTCCAGATTCCATTTTGACTATCACTTCTGAACAAGAGTTGCCTCCTTATAGATTATGTCAGTATGGTCCTTCCAGAATTATCACTATACTTCCAAACTGTCCTTGAGCAACCAATCTTTGGAAAACCTTAGATTGTTCTCGACAATTGTTTAATCCTTTTAGTCATATCCAGTTCTAAACCTTTTCCCTTCTTAATGCCCCGGGCATTTGGAAAATTTTAGAAAGGATGAATATAGCACATGTAATCGATCCTATATCCGAAGCATATGGGACACGATTTCATGATGTCTCACATAAAGACTAAACCAGTCTTTTGCTATAACATTTCCATTTCTATTTGCCAAGTTCTCATAATTCAGATTATGAAAAGGGATGCCGTAATCATAATCGAATTTTAGAACGCAAATAATGGACCCATATACAGAATTTCCTTATGTTGAGCCATTCCAACATGAAATTCATATATATATATATATATATATATATATATATATATATATATATATATATATATATATATATATATATATCCTTGAATAAATGATTAAAACCTCACGATCTAAGCTTATAGATTTGAGATGAAGTATAATTTCCTCTCCCTTAATTATAGCAAAACAACTTTTTCCCAATTGAAACTTTTGTTTTCTATAATTAACATTGCTAGCTTGCAATACTTATCATAATTATCATGCTCCCACTAACATGATGATTATTAGCATAACACTTATGCTCCAACTAGCTTTGACATGTTCTCAGAAATCACCTGGACTTCTAGAAATCAATACTTCATTGACTTTCTTACCAAAGTTCAGATTTCTGATACTAGATTGTTTTGATAAGACTTTATAAAAATCATACACCTTCCCTTAGATAGCACAATTGTGTGTCTAAACAATTATGAAGAGGGATGCCGTAATCATAATGGTTAGACCTTTTTGCCACTTCTCACAAGTCCAGGTTAGTGTGCCGGTAAACCACACACGCTCCACTAACGACTTTGAGAATGCAAATATCACAATTGCTATCTAGCTAAAATCTACTTAGTGAAAGTGTTTCCTCACCATCATTTTCATGAATCGGAGAGAAACCTTATGACACTTAGATTTAATGGTGTATGTGTTCTTATCCATGTGAATTGTCAAAACCATAATCATAAGACAAAGATAATGACAAATCCAAAACATATGGATTGAACTCAATCTTAATTTCTTGCCACCTGGCAGTTCAAGGGCCTGCCATTGCTTCCAAGTTGTTGTGCAACAAATTGAGAACTCTAAGAACTCATATGCAAAGCCAACTTTAACTGGAATGGGCACAGAATATGTCAACACGATAGGTTGTAAACCTCAAGTCGTGTGCTAGTGAAGAACTTCAGGTTTTTATTCTTGATTAGTTCTTGAGACTTTCAAGACCTTTAAGACTCCCACTGTCCTCTTGACATATAAGACTTCCTTGTCAAACATCCAAGAGATAGTGCAGATTCTAATCAAGACAAACACTTCACATAATTGGCCTAAGTTGGTCTTTGTTTTATCCAAAACATCACAACTTACCAATTTCAAATGTACAAGAGTAAAAAACTTTTACTCTTACATTTGACAAGTGTTTTAAACCTTCTTTAAGACGTGTCACTCAAGTTACAATCTTGGAGTATGACTCTAAGACTTGTATTGGAACGAAGTATGACTCATCTTCTTGATTTAACCACTTCAACAATTCAAGTTCCTCTTCTTAGTCATAAGAATGCACTAAGATTTTCCTTAGAGAACTAATTTTGATATGGTTTCTTAATCATTAAGATGATCACAAAAACTGATACTAAAGTACTCTCCCATCTTTTCAGATTTGAGAAACTTTTATCCTTCTGCCCAATTTGATTCTTCTTATTCGCTCTGCCATACATTGGAACCTTTTCCAATGTCTCAAAGTTACACTTAAGCTTGTAAGTATAATCATATTTACTGAGCTTTAGTAAACTATGACGAATAGTCTTATCAAACTTTTGTGGTGGACTTAATCAGTGCACAAGAATGTGTACTCGATCCTTTAGTCCTTTACTTGACTCACACATCCATGTGAACAAGTAATTAGTCTTAATTTTTCCAAAACTTGAAGGTTCTCATTCATCATGCTATACAACTTGCATGATTCCAAGTTCCGGTCCAATTGAAACTTGGGTGATGAGAATCTTTCCTTATTTGGTAAATCTAGACATTACCACAAATGAAAGAATCAATTTCATATTTCCACTCTTGCTCTTAATGGAATCATATAAGCAACAATTTTTCCTTAAATGCCATTGTAAGGATATTTTAAAATAAATAAAATCAAAAAATTTTCTTTTATTTTAAAACTTTGCGGAAAAACTTATCCTTACAATCCATATGAAAACTTGTTGTTATCTATTCCTTAAGCAATATCTCATAACTCCTAAGAAGTAGCTCAAGAATCCGATTTTTCAAACTATGCGATAGAAATCCATCTACGCGATCAGATTCAGCATATTCTTTCTTTAAGTTTCTTCACTTTTCTTTGATTCTTAAAACATCACCATGTGACCCAGTCACATCATGTATCAAGAATCTCAGAATAGAAACTTAACAGAGTTAGATAGTGGACTTTACCTGAAGTAGAGTCAAACTTATTGACTTTAACATCCTTAGGTAAATTTGGCAGCTTCGCAACCAATGCCCCTTCCTTTGGCAATATAAACATATGGAACCTTTGATAATGGTACACGAGACTATCATAGACTTAGCTTTTCTCTTTACCATTTGGTCAACCGAGTTGACTATGGCCAATCCCTTTCCACTGGGAAGAGAGAGCTTTACTAGATATCCAATGTCATCATTGTAATTGTCCATAAAGTTTTAGGAAGTTCATCTTAGAAAATAGATAAGATCATTAAGGGTCTTGTCATAGTCTGTTTCATAGGTGTCCCAAAGGAACTCACTATGTGACTTAGAAAGTGATTGAACCACCAACTTTCTCAAGACTTTGACACCTAACTCTCCCGGCTTATCAATATGTGACTACATCTCCAAGATGTGTTCACACCTAGACCTTGCCTTGCCAATAGGGCTTGAGTGACCTTAAACTTTTCAAGAACTTGTGGGTTAGGGAGAATAATTTGGAGGAGGTGAAAGAAGTATGATTTCCAAGGAACATCATCTTCATTTAGGAAAGCTTGTTTCAAGAGATTTGGGAAGATCATAGGTGTCTAAACCAGACATCTTTTGGGAGATATTCAAGATAGTTGATTTAAAGTCCTTAATATGACACCCAATATGAAATATTAAGGCTAGGACCCAACAAACTATTTTATAACTTAGAAGAGGTATGCCGTAATCCAAGCTATAAAATATTTGAAGGTAGGTGAATGACGATTCACCAATTTCCACCAAGATAAACGAAATGTATTATTAGGTTTTAATTGGTTTTGAAACTCCTAGATCTTTGAGATTCATTGAACTTTTCAAAGGCATGTTTCAATCTCGAGTGTGCCCTTCAGGTTTTGTGACTGGGATGCCGAGGATCACAAAACAAGGTGTGAAGTAACCATGCAAATCACTTGGTACCCTTAATAAATTACCCCTCAATCGATGTGCCGGTTAACCACACACGCTCCATCGATACTATGATAAATATTAAGTCACCCTTTACCTACCTTGTTAAGTCCAAGTTAGTGTGCCGGTTAACCACACACGCTCCACTAACGACTTAGACAAAGTGTAAAGTGTAATTTCATGGGTTAGCACCTTATTCACATTTTTCCTAAGTAACTAAGATTGGGTATTATTAAGAGTTTAGTTACTTAGTATTATCATTAATACTTTTAATGAAGGAGAATTATAGTCTTGTCAAACCCATTCGGCTAACGACCCTCCACCAGTCAAGCAAGCGGTGGGTGAGAGTGGACACCCATTAAGTTGCCATTTTATAGGCAACAACCTTATACCCACCTTATAGACCGGCTTCGTGAATGAGGCGTACTAGCGGTAAGACTGACTTTACTCTTATACATGTATATATTATTAACTTATAATATTATAAAGTATAAGGGTTGAATTTTAACTTTTAAAATCCTAAGGGCTAACTTGGAATTAAAGTATTCATAAGGAAAACTTTTCAAATTCCAAAACTTGTGGGCAAGTTTTGAAACTATTCAAAACTAATTAATTCCATAACTTATGTGTTTAAAGTAGTTTTAATCCAAAAACTCTTTAAGTTCCATAACTTGAGGACAAGTTATGGAAGACTTTAAACTAATAAAAGAATTAAATTTTTCTTTATTTTATAACTTATGGATTTAATTATGGTTACATATTTTTCTTTAATGAAGTGACTCTTGAACTTCCATAACTTGAGAACAAGTTATGGAGTCATAAAAAATTATTCAATGACACAAGACTCTTCATTTTGTAACCATTGCCAACTTTTATGAGTTTTATGAGTCTTTAATGTGACTTTTCATGTAACTTGACGACAAGTTACACAAACACATTTTATACTCAACTCTTAGGTTAAAATGGATTGAAAACAACTATTTCAACTAACTTTTTCTATTAATCTAAGCAACTCATAAGAACAAGATAATTCAAATCAAACTTTTTCATGTAATTAGCCTAATCACTAAACTGATTCAAAACATGAATCTATTGACAATTATCTTTGAAAATGGATTAGCATGAACATTACCACATTAAAAACAAGTTTATAAGTTCAAAAACAACTTAGGGTAATGTTCCTAGTCCATTTCTAGCCAAAAACCTCGAATATATGCTGTCTGGGACTCCTACTCGGCGAGTGGCATCAACCAACTCGGCGTGTTGGATGCATTTTGCCTTGGACTCGGCGAGTCTGCTGGGCAGACAGCAACAAAACTCGATTTTTTAGCTTCTATTGCATGTATAACAAGAAAACAAGCCTAGGCTCTGATACCACTGTTGGGTTTTGAGCATTCTAACACTCCTAAGTGTACATGCAACCCTAAATACCTTGGATCTATGTTTTCTCTATTATACATGCAAATAAGAACATCCAAGGTATTATCCTAATCTAGCATACAAAACTATCAATATAACAAGATAGAATACATACCTCTTTGATGTAGAATGTCTTCATGAAGCTTGAGTGCCTAGTGCCCCAAGTGTGACACCTCAAATGGTTCACAATCATCAAAACACTTAGAATAACTTAGAGAGAATTCTACACTTCATGAAATCGGCTAGCCCTCTTCAAGAATAATACTAGTATCTCTAGTGGCCGATTTTTTCTCAATAATAAGATGCTTATATAGTTATACAATTAGGGTAAATCCTAATTGTCATGACTTTCCATTTCCTTGGATCCATGGGTTCAAATACACCATGGAGCATCCATGGAGCATCATATGGGTTTTGGCCCAACTAGATAATCCATGGAGCATTAGCCCACTATTCAAGTATGGATGATTTACACAATCAACCCATATATTTAATTAGTCTTCTTTTGATCACTCAATTAATCCTGGATTAATTCTTGATCAATACTAACTAAATAATCTTATTATTCTTATTATTAATATACTAGAACTTATAATATATTAATAACCATAAGTGTCTTATTTCTCTCATTATAGTCTATCCAAGTGCATGATGGTATGCAACCCAAATGGACCATGCCGGGTCGGGTCAAGTCTTACCAATTATAGTTATGGACTTAGACATTAATCCAACAGAAGGACGCAGCAAAACCCAATCTACCACCAAAGTTGAAGGCGAGAGCCTTCCAGATGACGCTCGAAGCTGCGAAAGAAGAAGCCGATGTCGCTTCAGGTACCTTTCTTGTAAACGAATTGCCTGCCCAAATTTTGTTTGATTCTGGAGCCAATTACTCCTTTATATCGCATGAATTTGGTAGAAAGCTAGCTTTGCCTGTAGATATGCTAGTTAATGCTATAATAGTCGAGATTGCTAGTGGCAAGTTTGTACCTGTTAGCCATCGTATGAAAAACATCCTCATTGACTTGGATGGGAATAAGTTCCAAGAGGAATTATTGCCTATCGAGTTAAATGGATTCGACATAGTTTTAGGAATGGATTGGCTTAGCGCCAACGATGCAGAAATACTATGTAGAAAGAAGATAGTAAAAGTAAACCCACCAGGGAGAGAGTCGTTTATGGTGTACGGAGACAAACGCAGAGTAAACTCTGGAATCATTTCCCTAATGAAAGCCAGAAGGTGTTTGGCCAAAGGATGTACATCATATCTAGCGTTCGTGATCGATGCTAAGATGGAAAAGAAGGAGGTGCAGAATATTTCGGTGGTGTGTGATTATCCGGAAGTCTTTCCCGAAGATCTTCCCGGATTGCCCCCTAATTGACAAGTAGAATTTCGTATCGACTTGTTACCAGGAACGACGCCGATAGCAAAAGCACCTTATCGACTAGCGCCAACCGAAATGAAAGAACTTATGACACAACTTCAGGAGTTATTGGACAAAGGTTTCATTCGACCTAGTTCATCACCCTGGGGAGCCCCTGTGTTATTTGTAAAGAAGAAAGACGGAAGTATGAGAATGTGCATCGATTACAGAGAGCTGAACAAAGTGACGATAAAGAACAAATACCCATTGCCAAGGATCGATGACTTGTTCGACCAGTTGCAGGGTTCGAGCTATTTCTCGAAGATCGATCTTAGTTCGGGATACCATCAACTAAAGGTGAGAGAGCAGGATATCGAAAAGACTGCTTTTAGAACGAGATATGGACACTATGAATTTTTGGTTATGTCGTTCGGACTAACCAATGCCCCAGCAGCTTTCATGGATTTGATGAATAGGGTTTGTAAACCATTCTTAGATAAATCCGTGATAGTATTCATAGATGATATCTTGATTTATTCGAAAAGCAAGCAGGAGCATGAAAAGCATCTGCGTGAAGTGCTAGAAGTCCTGAAAAAGGAGAAGCTGTATGCAAAGTTCTCTAAGTGTGAATTTTGGATTCAAGAAGTCCAATTTTTAGGTCATGTGGTTAACCAAGAAGGGATAATGGTCGACCCAGCAAAGATTGAAGCTGTAATGAAGTGGGAACAACCAAAAAGTCCTACGGAGATTCGAAGCTTTTTAGGATTAGCTGGATATTACCGAAGGTTTATCCAAGGATTTTCTTCGATTGCTACTCCATTAACAGCTTTGACCCACAAAGGAGCCACTTATGCTTGGAATGAGAAGCATAAGGAAGCCTTTGAGATGTTGAAGAAGAGATTGTGTGAAGCACCGATTCTTTCATTGCCTGAAGGAGTTGATGACTTTGCAGTTTATAGCGATGCATCCGGAGTTGGGTTAGGTTGTGTTCTGACCCAAAGGGATAAAGTGATCGCGTATGCATCGAGGCAATTGAAGGAACATGAAAAGAACTACCCCACTCATGATCTGGAGTTGGCAGCGGTAGTATTTGCCTTGAAGATATGGAGGCATTATCTTTATGCCACCAAGTGTAAACTCTTCACTGATCATAAGAGTCTCCAATATATCTTTAATCAGAAGGAATTCAACATGAGGCAACGACGCTGGCTAGAGTTACTCAAGGACTACGACTGTGAGATACTTTACCACCCTGGTAAAGCAAATGTTGTTGCCGATGCTCTCAGTCGGAAGGTAAACCTTGAAAAGAAAAGGCCAAGAGCATTGAGAATTGAAGTTGTCTCGACAATTGTGGAAAGTATAAAGAAAGCTCAAGAGGAAGCTTTAGAGAAAAATGACCGAAAGGAAGAACGTTTGGGCAAAACGTTAGTGTTCGGTACAAACAACCAAGGGTTGAAGGTATTTCAAGATAGAATTTGGGTACCTAAGACGGGCGGAATAAGAGATCTTCTGATGGAAGAAGCTCACAAGACCATGTACTCAATTCATCCCGGCAGTACGAAAATGTATAGGGATCTAAAATGTGACATCCCCATATTTCTCGGCCAGAAAAGACCGATTTCATTTATGCTTTTTAATATAAAATCAGAGAAATCTTTTTATAAGATATTGCGGAATTGGTCCCCAAACAATATATGATAAAAGTTTATCAAAATCCTTTATTAAGAAGGTATATATTTTCCATATATATATATCAAAACCTGGGGATGTCATGTTCCAATACAGATCAAAAGCATAACAAGACATTATAAGCCTTTCAACAGTTATTTACAACTACTGGCCTATAGTCCAAAAATCTCTCGTCATCCTCCGACTATGCTCGGGGTCCACTACCTCTAATCATAAAACTGAGTGGGTCAGGCTTGGGAGCCTGGTGAGCATATAGGGTTTTCAACCCACAATAATAATATACTTATTAAGTTCACCAATCAACAATAACCCTGATTACCCATTCCCGTTGTCCTCACTTTACGTCCCTAAACACCTATCACAAGGGACCTAGCCTAAGGATTATCATCAGGATGGACACTACTGCTAAGGGGTTTCCTCAACCATACATGTCCTTAAGGCAACCATGAGGGGGATGAAGTACGCCAATGAACATTTAATTCATCAACACCTACAAGTTGCGAACCTGCTAGTGTTCCACTGGACTATCTAGAAAGTCCGTGGTCGTCATCTATACTTCGCTAGATGACTACAACAACAACAACAACATCGACATCGAGGCCTCTCACCATTTTAACACACATCAACTATTTCATCTACCCATGTTCTACCCAACATATTTTGTAGATAAAAAGCATATACAGTTTAAAACTTGTATAAAACATCAATTCAACAGTCACCTTGAATAAACAATTAGCATATTTACACATAACATGTATTTCAAGGTAAATACTTCATATCTATGTGTAAATTGAAAGTAACTACACACTCACATATTTTGGTGAAAATCGGGCGGCAATTCATTTCCTAAAACAATCGTTTCTAATAAAACCGGGAGTTTTATTGAGAAATCGGGCTCTGCGAATGGTCGGGCTTCGAAACCGAAAAGATAAATTTTCCGGGCTTCTCGGGCACTTCGTGGGGTATTCCGGGCTTTACAATCGATACCGGGGCTTTGCGTGATGTTAAGATGAAGAAAATACGGAGAAAGGGGCTAAAAGTGGCAAAATTCCAAAAGTAACCGGAAACCCTCGCAGGTACCCTTCTATATATAGGGTCCGAAGTTTGATCCAACGGCTGAGAAGTTGGCACGCTTCGGAGATCCGACGGCTCGCAGGGGGTGGCTTCGCACATGCCTCGCATGGCTCGCACCTGGCTCGCACATGCGAGGGTCGCTGGCGGCTTCTAAGTGGACCGCGGCTTGCTGGCGCACCTGCGAGGCTCGGAGCTAGGCTATGCGAGGCTCGGACACACGCGGCAGCTGGGCGAAGCTTCGGCTAGGGAGCTGGCTGCTTCGGATTGGGCCTCCTCCTCGGTCGAATCAGAAGAGGACACGTGGCTCGCATGACTCAGCAGCCTCGGTGACTCAGCAGCCTAATGACTCAGCAGAACACGTGTCACTTTCTAAGCGAGGGTGACGTGGCAATTGTGACTATGTGAAATTTCTCGGTTTTCGTGCCAAAACTTCTAAAATCCATGACTTTCGCATACGAGCTCCGTTTTTGACGTTCTTTATATGCACGTGTAGTTAAATTTACGATCTACAACTTCCTTTTAGACTTCGTCGGCTAATTTTGACTTTAAATTTTATATTATTATTTTTAACAGACCGGGACAGGAAATCCGTTAAAAATTCATAACTTCTTCATCCGACGTCCGTTTTCGTCAGACTTTTTACCGTTGTGCTCCTAATGACGAGACCTTCAATTCTCGTTTAGGTTGTGTCGGGTAAAAACCACTCGATCTAAAATTCGAGTTTTTAGCTGTCTACTGCTACGCTGAAACTTCGAAAAATCATAACTTCCTCATACAAAGTCAGATTTGGGCGTTCTTTTTATCGAACTTCTCGGTTTAACGAATACTACAACTTTCGTTTAGATTACTAAGGCTAAAAAGTAGTTTATTAAAAACTCACTTTTTACGACATTCAGCACCGTGCCGGTTTTGTCGCGAAACTTCGACAGGTCATAACTTCTTCGTTATAACTCGGATTTTGGTATTCTTTATATCCCCGAAATCCTTGTTTCGACCACTATAACTTTATGTAAAGATATCGGGCTTGTCTCACACATTAATTTTGACGCTTATTTTTATTCTTAATTAATTAAGCCCCTAATAATTAAGCATAAAATACATAATTCACATAATATTCACATAACTCCTTTTCATTTATTCACAATGAGTTACAAAGGTTAACCTAGACTATCAACTCAATATAAATGCCTAGGCTAGAAACACGAGTGTTACAATTCTCTCCCCCTTAGGATGATTCCGTCCCCGGAATCACATATCACCAAACAACTGCGGGTAGCGACTCATCATGTCACTCTCCGTTTCCCAAGTGAGATTTGGACCATTCGTATGTTTCCAGCGCACAAGCACTAAATCGACCATCTTGCGTCGTAACTTCATAGTCTTACGGTCAACGATTGCCTCAGATTCTTCGATCAACCTCTTGTTTTCATCCAACCTTAACTCAGAAATCGGAATTATGTCGGGCACATCTCCTGTGAACTTTCTCAAGTAACACACATGAAAGGTGTTATGAATACCTTCCAGTTCTTCCGGTAACTCTAGCTTGTAAGCTTGATTCCTGATCCTCTGAAGAACTTTAAATGGTCCAATAAACCTTGGACTCAACTTCCCTCGTTTCCCTAATCTTATAAGTCCCTTCCACGGCGAGACTTTAAGTAAAACCAAATCTCCAACATCGAAGGATATCGGTTGTCTTTTCTTGTCAGCATAACTCTTTTGTCGATCTTGAGCAGCTAACATCCTTTCCCTTATCACTTTCAACTTTTCAGCAGTCTCATGGACTATTTCAGGTCCCATAAACTACTTTTCCCCAGCTTCCAACCAACATGATGGCGTTCGACACTTCTCCCCATACAAAGCGTGATAAGGTGCCATCTTAATGCTTGAGTGGAAACTATTATTATAGGAGAATTCTACTAAAGGTAAGTGTTCATCCCAGTTACCTTGGAATTCTAGGGTACATGCTCTCAGCATATCCTCCAATGTTTGAATCGTTCGCTCGCTCTGACCATCGGTTTGCGGATGGTCAGCTGTACTCAAACACAACTTGGTACCTAATTCCTCTTGTAGACTCCTCGAAAACCTTGAGGTAAAACGGCTGTCACGATCAGACACAATCGTTAACGGAACACCGTGAAGCCTCACAATTTCCTTCACATAAGAATTCGCAAGTTTATCCATAGACCATTTCTCTTTGGCCGCTATGAAATGCATACTCTTAGTGAAGCGAGCAACGACCACCCAAATCATGTCGTGGCCGTTCCTTGTTCTGGGCAGTTTAGTCACAAAATCCATGGTGACGTCTTCCCATTTACCCATGGGTACGGGTAAAGGTTCTAAACTCCCATATGGTTTCTGATGTTGTGCCTTAACCCTAGCACAAGTTACACACTCGGCCACATACTTAGCAACATCGAGCTTCATCGTCGGCCACCAATAATAGGGTTTTAGATCCCTATACATTTTCGTACTACCGGGATGAATTGAGTACATGGTCTTGTGAGCTTCTTCCATCAGAAGATCTCTTATTCCGCCCGTCTTAGGTACCCAAATTCTATCTTGAAATACCTTCAACCCTTGGTTGTTTGTATCGAACACTAACGTTTTGCCCAAACGTTCTTCCTTTCGGTCATTTTTCTCTAAAGCTTCCTCTTGAGCTTCCTTTATACTTTCCACAATTGTCGAGACAACTTCAATTCTCAATGCTCTTGGCCTTTTCTTTTCAAGGTTTACCTTCCGACTGAGAGCATCGGCAACAACATTTGCTTTACCAGGGTGGTAAAGTATCTTACAGTCGTAGTCCTTGAGTAACTCTAGCCAGTGTCGTTGCCTCATGTTCAATTCCTTCTGATTAAAGAGATATTGGAGACTCTTATGATCATTGAAAAGTTTACACTTGGTGCCATAAAGATAATGCCTCCATATCTTCAAGGCAAATACTACCGCTGCCAACTCCAGATCATGAGTGGGGTAGTTCTTTTCATGTTCCTTCAATTGCCTCGATGCATACGCGATCACTTTATCCCTTTGGGTCAGAACACAACCTAACCCAACTCCGGATGCATCGCTATAAACTGCAAAGTCATCAACTCCTTCAGGCAATGAAAGAATCGGTGCTTCACACAATCTCTTCTTCAACTTCTCAAAGGCTTCCTTATGCTTCTCATTCCAAGCATAAGTGGCTCCTTTGTGGGTCAAAGCTGTTAATGGAGTAGCAATCGAAGAAAAGCCTTGGATAAACCTTCGGTAATATCCAGCTAATCCTAAAAAGCTTCGAATCTCCGTAGGACTTTTTGGTTGTTCCCACTTCATTACAGCTTCAATCTTTGCTGGGTCGAACATTATCCCTTCTTGGTTAACCACATGACCTAAAAATTGGACTTCTTGAATCCAAAATTCACACTTAGAGAACTTTGCATACAACTTCTCCTTTTTCAGGACTTCTAGCACTTCACGCAGATGCTTTTCATGCTCCTGCTTGCTTTTCGAATAAATCAAGATATCATCTATGAATACTATTACGGATTTATCTAAGAATGGTTTACAAACCCTATTCATCAAATCCATGAAAGCTGCTGGGGCATTGGTTAGTCCGAACGACATAACCAAAAATTCATAGTGTCCATATCTCGTTCTAAAAGCAGTCTTTTCGATATCCTGCTCTCTCACCTTTAGTTGATGGTATCCCGACCTAAGATCGATCTTCGAGAAATAGCTCGAACCCTGCAACTGGTCGAACAAGTCATCGATCCTTGGCAACGGGTATTTGTTCTTTATCGTCACTTTGTTCAGCTCTCTGTAATCGATGCAAATTCTCATACTTCCGTCTTTCTTCTTTACAAATAACACAGGGGCTCCCCAGGGTGATGAACTAGGTCGAATGAAACCTTTGTCCAATAACTCCTGAAGTTGTGTCATAAGTTCTTTCATTTCGGTTGGCGCTAGTCGATAAGGTGCTTTTGCTATCGGCGTCGTTCCTGGTAACAAGTCGATACGAAATTCTACTTGTCGATTAGGGGGCAATCCGGGAAGATCTTCGGGAAAGACTTCCGGATAATCACACACCACCGAAATATTCTGCACCTCCTTCTTTTCCATCTTGGCATCGATCACGAACGCTAGATATGATGTACATCCTTTGGCCAAACACCTTCTGGCTTTCATTAGGGAAATGATTCCAGAGTTTACTCTGCGTTTGTCTCCGTACACCATAAACGACTCTCTCCCTGGTGGGTTTACTTTTACTATCTTCTTTCTACATAGTATTTCTGCATCGTTGGCGCTAAGCCAATCCATTCCTAAAACTATGTCGAATCCATTTAACTCGATAGGCAATAATTCCTCTTGGAACTTATTCCCATCCAAGTCAATGAGGATGTTTTTCATACGATGGCTAACAGGTACAAACTTGCCACTAGCAATCTCGACTATTATAGCATTAACTAGCATATCTACAGGCAAAGCTAGCTTTCTACCAAATTCATGCGATATAAAGGAGTAATTGGCTCCAGAATCAAACAAAATTTGGGCATGCAATTCGTTTCCAAGAAAGGTACCTGAAGCGACATCGGCTTCTTCTTTCGCAGCTTCGAGCGTCATCTGGAAGGCTCTCGCCTTCGGCTTTGGTGGTAGATTGGGTTTTGCTGCGTCCTTCTTCTTGTTCGGGCAGTCCCTCAAAATATGCCCTTCTTCATTGCACCCAAAACATACGTTCTTATTGAAGGTGCATTCATTGGCATAATGCCCTGGCTTTCCACATTTGTAACAAGTGACTTCCACGCTGCACTTCCCAGCATGTTTCTTCCTACACTTGTCACACCACTTGGCTTCGCTTCCTCCTCCATACTTTCTCGAACCAGTCTTTGAGAATTTGTACTTTTTATTGGAACCTGAAGTTCCTTCAAACTTTCTCTTTTCACCAACTTCAACCTTGCTGTCGGCTCTCCCTTTTATCATATCTTCAACAGACTTGGCAGCCTAGATAGCTGCCTCCAAAGTAAGTGCCTGACGTACTGGCACCGCATACTCCCATGGAAGTCCCTTTGCGTACCTGTCTATTTTTGCCAACTCATCTGGGACAATACGCAAAGCAAACTCCATTTTGTCTGTGAAGTTATTTGTATATTCGTCAACGGTCATACTCCCCTTCTGCAACGTTAGAAATTGGTTTTCTAACTCAAGTACGTTTTGGGCCAAGCAGTACTTGCGCTTGAAGTGCACTAAGAACTCTGCCCAAGTTACTTGCAGAGGCTCATTAGGGCTTAGGGTTTTCCCCAAAGTGCTCCACCAACGAGCAGCACTACCCCTGAACTGACGTACTGCAAACGTAGTTTGTAACTTGCCTTGGCAATCACAAGTCATGAAAGCCAACTCCATTTCCGAGATCCAGTCCATTACTCCGACAGGATCTTCTTTTCCATTGAAGGTCGATGGCTTGCAAGTCATAAAGTCCTTATACTTGCACCCATTTCTCTCCACTCTACCCTCGTGGTTATTCCTCCCAACCACAAGCGGTTCACTATGACCCACCGATCTGCTATTGTTCCCTTCTTCAGATCGATCGTCATTTAGTTCATGTTGTTCAACAGGAACTGAAGGTTCATCCCTGTCGTTCAGCAACATTTGCCTCAATTCCTCCCTCTGTTCAGCCAACATGGCCTGAATCATAGTTCGTACTCCAGCCATAGTGATGGGTTTGGGTGCAGCTCCTACTATAGGCACCTGTTCCACCACTGGAGGTTGAGGTTGTTGGTTTCTGCTTGCATTTCCAGCTCCACTCCGAGTTCTTGCCATTACAATCTATATACTGAATAAGGCGAAATTTAGGTCTTTATCCTTGTTAGACATGTCAATTCCCTTATCACTCCGAAACGTTTACATGTTAGTTCTAATCTCGTATTCATACGCTTAGAATCCTACACACATAAGGTTTCCAGATCCGGTCGGCAACAGACCATAGATCCGAACAAATAATGGCACACATGGCAAACACATAGGATTTAGCACATAAGGGCATTTTAGGCATCTTCCCTAAAATAAACTAGTGCTCGTGTCTAAAATATGGTAGACACTCATCTCACAATCATCACTTAGCATTCTAAGTTCAAGTCTAGAAATTCTACAATTTCTTAGTTCGCTTAAACTAATGCTCTGATACCAACTGTGACATCCCCATATTTCTCAGCCAGAAAATACCGAGTTCATTTATGCTTTTTAATATAAAATCAGAGAAATCTTTTTATAAGATATTGCGGAATTGGTCCCCAAACAATATATGATAAAAGTTTATCAAAATCCTTTATTAAGAAGGTATATATTTTCCATATATATATCAAAACCTCGGGATGTCATGTTCCGATACAGATCAAAAGCATAAAGAAGACATTATAAGCCTTTCAACAGTTATTTACAAATACTGGCCTATAATCCAAAAATCTCTCGTCATCCTCCGACTATGCTCGGGGTCCACTACTGTAATCATAAAACTGAGTGGGTCAGGCTTGGGAGCCTGGTGAGCATATAGGGTTTTCAACCCACAATAATAATATACTTATTAAGTTCACCAATCAGCAATAACCCTGATTACCCTTTCCCGTTGTCCTCACTTTACGTCCCTAAAAACCTATCACAAGGGACCTAGCCTAAGGATTATCATCGGGATGGACACTACTGCTAAGGGGTTTCCTCAGCCATACATGTCCTTAAGGCAACCATGAGGGGGATGAAGTACGCCAATGAACATTTAATTCATCAACACCTACAAGTTGCGAACCTGCTAGTGTTCCACTGGACTATCTAGAAAGTCCGTGGTCGTCATCTATACTTCGCTAGATGACTACAACAACAACAACAACATCGACATCGAGGCCTCTCACCATTTTAACACACATCAACTATTTCATCTACCCATGTTCTACCCAACATATTTTGTAGATAAAAAGCATATATAGTTTAAAACTTGTATAAAACATCAATTCAATAGTCACCTCGAATAAACAATTAGCATATTTACACATAACATGTATTTCAAGGTAAATACTTTATATCTATGTGTAAATTGAAAGTAACTACACACTCACATATTTTGGTGAAAATCGGGCAGCAATTCGTTTCCTAAAACGATCGTTTCTAATAAAACCGGGAGTATAGGTGACTCAGCAGCCTAATTACTCAGCAGCCAGGTGACTCAGCCCGACCTGTCGCAGAGCCCGGTTTTATTAGAAACGATCGTTTTAGGAAACGAATTGCTGCCCGATTTTCACCAAAATATGTGAGTGTGTAGTTACTTTCAATTTACACATAGATATGAAGTATTTACCTTGAAATACATGTTATGTGTAAATATGCTAACTGTTTATTCGAGGTGACTGTTGAATTGATGTTTTATACAAGTTTTAAACTGTATATGCTTTTTATCTACAAAATATGTTGGGTAGAACATGGGTAGATGAAATAGTTGATGTGTGTTAAAATGGTGAGAGGCCTCGATGTCGATGTTGTTGTTGTTGTTGTAGTCATCTAGCAAAGTATAGATGACGACCACGGACTTTCTAGATAGTCCAGTGGAACACTAGCAGGTTCGCAACTTGTAGGTGTTGATGAATTTAATGTTCATTGGCGTACTTCATCCCCCTCATGGTTGCCTTAAGGACATGTATGGCTGAGGAAACCCCTTAGCAGTAGTGTCCATCCTGATGATAATCCTTAGGCTAGGTCCCTTGTGATAGGTGTTTAGGGACGTAAAGTGAGGACAACTGGAATGGGTATTCAGGGTTATTGTTGATTGGTGAACTTAATAAGTATATTATTATTGTGGGTTGAAAACTCTATATGCTCACCAGGCTCCCAAGCCTGACCCACTCAGTTTTATGATTATAGGTAGTGGACCCCGAGCATAGTCGGAGGACGACGAGAGATTTTTGGATTATAGCCCAGTAGTTGTAAATAACTATTGAAAGGCTTATAATGTCTTGTTTATGCTTTTGATCTGTATCGGAACATGACATCCCGAGGTTTTGATATATATATATATATATATATATATATATATATATATATATATATATATATATATATATATATATATATATATATATATATATATATATATATATATATATATATATATATATGGAAAATATATACCTTCTGAATGAAGGATTTTGATAAACTTTTATCATATATTGTTTGGGGACCAATTTCGCAATATCTTATAAAAAGATTTCTCTGATTTTATTTTAAAAAGCATAAATTAAATCAGCCTTTTCTGGCCGAGAAATATAGGGATGTCACAGAACACCTCCTCTACATTTCAAACATTATTCCATGGTATGTGGATATTGTGAATTACTTGGTTACGAAAGAAATTCCCCACGCATTTAGCAAACACCAAAAGGCCAAGTTAAAGAGTGATTCCAAATACTACGTATGGGAGGACCCTTATCTTTGGAAGCATTTTCCGGATCAACTAATACGGAGGTGTGTTCACCAAAATGAGGTCGAGTCTATCTTGAAGTTTTTCCATGAGTATGCATGCAGAAGACATTTTGGTCAAAACAAAACCATGCGAAAGGTGCTCGAATGTGGACTCTATTGGCCAACAATGTCAAGAGATACTTATCTATTTTGCAAGAGTTGTGATAGATGTCAAAGAATGGGCACCATATCCATGAAAAACGAAATGATTCAAAGGCCCATCCTCATTTGTGAGATCTTTGATGTATGGGGAGTCGACTTCATTGGCCTATTCCCCATTTCTTTCGGTTATATATACTTATATCCTTTTGGCGGTTGGTTACGTCTCAAAGTAGGTGTAAGCAAAGGCTACAAGGCATGATGATTCTAAAACTGTAATTGACTTCTTGAAGTCAAACATTTTTGCACGATATGGTGTACCGAGAGCTTTGGTGAGTGATAGGGGCACTCATTTTTGCAATAAAATGATGGAAGCCATGATGATAAGATATGGTGTCACACACCGGATATCAACCACTTATCATCCGCAAACAAACGGCCAAGTCGAAGTGTCAAATCGAGAAGTCAAACAAATTCTTGAAAATACGGTCAACACTACACGAAAAGATTGGAGCTTGAAGTTAGAAGATGCATTGTCGGCGTATCGGACCGCCTACAAAACTTCAATTGGTATGTCTATATTCCGCCTCGTCTATGGAAAGTCTTGTCATTTACCGGTGGAATTAGAACACAAGGAATATTGGGCGGTTAAAAAGTGCAATTTCAATCTTGAAGAAAGTGGAAAGCACCGAAAAATGCAACTTCAAGTAATAGAAGAGTTGAGGAACGAGTCTTATGAAAACGCAAGCATCTACAAATATAAGACGAAAGCGTTTCATGACAAGCATATAACTCGTAAGCATTTTACTCCGGGGAAAAAATTTCTCCTTTATCATTCACGCTTAAAGCCATTTCTGGGAAAGTTGCGATCTCGATGGCACAGACCTTTTATTGTTATAAAAGTGTTTGATCACGGTTTGGTCAAAATTAAAAGTTTGGAAACAAATCAAATATTCAAAGTGAATGGGCATCACTTGAAACCATTTTATGAAGGATTTGACACAAGGTAATTTGACAACGTAACATTGGAAAATCCAAATTACGAAGGTTGACGGAAGCGGAGCTATGTCTTGGCAAAGACGTTAAATAAATGCATTGTAAATAAATAATCTCCGCTTGATGTTTTGGATGTTTTTAGGATTGAAGTTGGTCAAAAATAAGCATATTGAAGTCTAGCAATGATCTTGGTGAAGTTTGAAAAATGCCAAAGATTTGCACTTTGCATGGGTACCCCCACATGGGATGCATTCTAATGTATGCGTGCGGCTGGTTCCCCACCCGCACAAATGTTTACGCGACCGACTGCCACCTGCGCAACTCTTGCGCGACCCAACCCTAGTCGCGCAAATCCGAGCTCGAAAATTACCCCAACATGGGACGTATTCTGATGTGTGTGAGCGGCTACCCCCACCCGCGCAAAGTTTGTGATGGTACCCGCGCAAATATGTCATTTCATAAGAAAATTTCAAGCCATTTCATATGCGTCCTTTGCGCAACCAAGCTTTCATCCATGTGTATTTAGGCGGCCAAGAACTCCATCCGATCATCATTATGCGACCCGTGTGTTGCTTCCATACCGTCCTCGCGGGCCTCCTCCATCTTGATGCCGGTATGATCCTTCCTTACTCTCATCCTAAGCATTGAGGACAATGCTTAATTTTAAGCTTGGGGTGAGGTATTCTTTATTTTTTATTTTTATTTTTTTTATTATTTCATTTAGGTTGTATATTGTTGCATTTAGAGTAAGTGATTTAGTTCATTCATAAAAAATTGCATAAAAAAATTTTAAAAAAAAATTGCATATTTTGTTTCTTTCTTTTCTAATTTTCATACTTTTTAGATGCATTCTAGTTTAAGTTCATGCATTTTTGTTCTCTCTTGTCTTCTCATCCTTACATGTACCATAGCACCGAGTCATAAGTATTAATCATAGATTGGTCCCGGGTCTTGATATGGAATTCCTTGTATTTGTTAAATGGGACACGTTTTGAGCCTCACAGACCACTTTGAGACCGCTTGTGTGGGGGTCAGATGCAGGTAGCTTGATTGGGTCTAGGTGCGGAGGGATGTGGTTGGTCAAGACAATGTGTTCGAGCAAAGATTAGCCCGGTAAGGAATTTTGAAGACATTGAAGATATTGAAGACTCGCATCTTGGTTTTGGGGGGAGTACCCCTTAGTACTCCCGAGTGTCTTCCGAGCCTTGCTTAGTTAGATTCTCACTACCTTTTTAGGATAGGTCATCATTTTTCTAGGGGTCTAGAGTAGATAGCTAGATAGATTTTGTTTATCACACCTTGCATTGAGGTGCTTGATGAACTTTGAAGTGAGTCCCCCAATTCACATCTTTTGGGACCAAGTTTTTTCGGTAACAACCATTTTTGAGTCATATCCCAGCCTTTTTAGTTGATCTTGGCACATTGTCAATGATTATTAGGTGTTCATGTTAGCCTTAATCTATCACTCCATTCTCACTATTGGAGTCCTATGTTACATGGTAAAATTCTTTAGACCTTCAAAGAGGAAAGACAAGAAGAAAACACAAAAAAATGAAGAAATTGGAAAAAGTGAAGACAAAAAGAAACAATGAAGAAGATAAAGAAAAGCAACAATTACAAAGAAGAAAAATGAAGAAAAAGAGCAACACAAAAAAAAAGAAGAATAACAATCCAAGTTCAAGGCTTCTCTTCAAAAAAAATCGAATATCAAGCAACGAACAGCCTGAAATCCAAATAACAAAAGTTCAAGATTGAAGATTTAGGTTGTTAGGTTTAGATTTAGGTTAAGTAGAATTTTTATTATTTTATTTTATTTTTGATTTTTGGTGAGAAAAGTCCCCGACGATGAGAAGGTAGACTGTAACCGGATGTTTGCCCGGAGGCCGTGCTGTAAAACCCTATTTTGTATTATACACTTTAGCCTGACAAATGTAGGAACCATAATGTGTGAACAAGCACCTTTCCTTCGTGCACTATGGTCTGCATTAGTGATTTAAAGTGCCCCCACTGGGCACATCTCTGTTTCCTTTGTCTTTCACACCGCGACTACATCCAACCGTGATCTATTCGCCCATCAAGTGGTTGAGAATGTGGTTTATGGCTCTAAAGCGGGGAACATTTTGAAGATGCGTAGGGTACATGAAGGACTAATTCTGACCATGTTGACTGATGTTGACCAAGTTCTATTGTATCTTTCTTTCTCTCTGTTTAGTTTTGTAACAACGTAAATTTTCAACACAAAATTTTCATTTCTTAAAAACATGTTTTCATCCAAAACAAGTTATAAAGATCCAATGTATCATATCATAATACAAATCATATAAATCCAAAGATCATAAATCCTCCATCAGTGTGTACAGATCACGCCGGCGCCTTCCCATAGTCCTCGCTAGTACCTGAAACACATAACACAACGACTATAAGCATAAATGCTTAGTTAGTTCCCCAAAATACTACTTACGCACATACGCCTTTCCAGGCCATGACCTTCCGGTCCATTTGTCTATGGGGACTTTCGTCCCGACCTGGTAAACCTTCCGGTCCTACCCGCATCGACCTTCTGGTCAACATCACAATGCCTTCCGACCCATAACATGAAATGCCTTTCGGCCCATAACATAATGCCTTCCGACCCATATCAAGCATAGCATACATATCACCTACAAACGGTTAACTTATCATATTCAATGCATACAACTCATAACATATCCGACCTCTCGGTCACACATAAATACCATTCCGGGTACAGTATAGTGAGAAGACTCACCTCGCAGGAAGTCTAGAATCTCACGTGCTCGCTATCTCCGAATCTCGAAAAGAAGACCCAACCCCGCCTAATCATAATGAAATATCATTCTAATTAATATAGACTTTCAAGACTGGGCTACACCCTTATCATTATCCCACAGAGGGGTAAAAGACCATTTTACCCTTCCTTGACCCATGTTGACCAAACACTAAAAGTCAATGAAAGTCAACTGACCACAGTACGTGGGGCGTACCAGCTTCTGTACACGGGGCGTACATCGATGAGTCACAATCGGGGGTCGCAACCCCTTACGCTGTGCGTACTGGGAATTACGCCCAGCGTAAAGCCCAGATTCAGCCATACCATATTTCTTGTCTTAAATGGTTAAGAAACTACTTTAACTTCCAGATCTGGCTCTCATTAAGCCTCCTAATCCATAAAGGCGAAACCTTTAAGCCTTCGCATGGCTGTAAAGGCTCCTACACTCTCTAATACCTTCCTTTTCATCTCCAAAGATCTAGATCTCATACATGGCTAAATATATACGTCCAAGATCACATTTTTATGAACATACAACTCAAATGGACCTGGAATATGGTAGATCTAAGCCAATGGAGACTACTTGCTTATAAAGTCTCCATCTTTGGGACCAAAACCCTAGAAATTGGTCCATGAAGCATACCATAAGAACTACAAGGCAATATCTGAACTTTTTACCTTAGGAAGAAGCTCCAACCTTTGCTTTTCACAGATCTACACTTGCACACCAACTTCTAGCATCCACAATGGACTCCTCTTTCCTTTTGCTACCTTGATATGACACCTCAAAGCTTAGAACACTCACAAACAAGCTATGAACGAAGGAACAACTCTCTTAGGGTTTCTTTCTGAAGGATGGTGGCTGAGTGTAACGCCTGTGTTTCCGGGCTTGCCACTTTTAGCAATGTAATGGTCTAGGTTAACCTTTGTAACCCGTTTTGAAATAATAAGATTGTATTATTTGAGTATTATGTGTTTTGTGCTTAATTGCTTAATTATGTGGTTTGATTAATTAAGAATTAAAATAAGCGTCAAAATTTAAGTGTAAAATAAACTTAATATCTTTGATCTATGTTGTAGTAGTTGAAACGAGGTTTCCGAATATATAAAGAACGCCCAAATCTGACTTCGTATGAGGAAGTTATGATTTATCGAAGTTCCAGCTTAGCGGTATGCAGCCTGAAATACTCGATTTGAGATCGAGCGGTTTTTAGCCGAAGCAATCTAAATGAGAATAGAAGATCTCATTGTTGGTATCGAAGCGATAAAAAGTTAGGCGAGAACGGACGTCAAACGAAGAAGTTATGAATTTATAACGAAAGTTTCTGTCCCGGCCTATTAAAAATAATTAATAAAAATAAATTCAAAATTAGCCGACGGAGTCTAAACGAAAGTCGTAGAGCGTAGTCTCACCTTTCTGTGGATATAAAGAACGTCGAAAACGGAGTTCGTATGAACAGATGAGAGGCCTCGTTGTTGTTTGATTGAGTCATCTAGCGGAGTTTAGATGACGACCACTGGCTATTCTAGACAGTCTTGTGGAAACATTAGCAGGTTCGCCACCTGTAGGTGTTAATGAACTTGGGTGTTCATTCGTTGCACTCCATCCCCCTCATGGTTGCCTTATTTGACTTATATTGCTGAGGTACCCCCGAAGCATGTGTTGTTGCCCCGATGAAATATTCTTAGACTAGGTCCCTTATGTTAGTTGTTTTAGGGACATTAAAGTGAGAATAACGGGAATGGGTAATTGGGTTATTGTTGGTTGGTGAAAAATTAAATATGATATTTATTGTGGGTTGAAAACCCTATATGCTCACCAGGCTCCCAAGCCTTACCCTCTCAGTTTTAAATTGTATTACAGGAAGTGGCGGAAGGGCATGAGATGGATGATCCATCAAGTTGTTTTGTTTACAAGTCTGCATATGTTTATATTTGATAAATGACTTGTAATGTATTCGTTTATGCTTATTGGTCTGTATCGGAACATGACACCCCGAGTTTTGATTATAATGAAAATACATTTCTTTTATGAAATGCTTCGGTAAACATTGTTTTATCATGTTTTGTTTTTGGGAACAAATTCCACAACTCTTTCAAATCAAAGGATTTACTCATAAAATATTTAAAAGCATAAATGAAAATCGGTCTTTTCTGGCCGAGATTTTGGGGATGTCATAGTTGGTATCAGAGCATTAGTTTAAGCGAACTAGGAATTTGTGGGATTTCTAGACTTCAACTTAGAATGCTAAGTGAAATTTTGAGATGTGTGTCTATTGTGATTTAGACACGAGCACTAGATTATTTTAGGAAAGTTGCCTAAAATGCTTTATGTGCTAAATGTTATATGTTGCCATATATGATATTATTTGTTCGGATCTATGGTCTGTTGCCGACTGGATCTAGAAACCTTATGTGTGTAGGATTTTTAAGCGTACGTCTACGATATTAGAACTAGCATGTAAACGTTTCGGAGTGATAAGGATGATTTGATTATCTATCGTGATTGAGGATCTAATTTCACCTTATTGGGTGTAGATCAAAATGGTGAGAACAAGAAGTGGAGTTGGAAATGCTGACGAAAACAGGAATCAACCACCAGTGATTGAGCCAATACCTGTCGTAGCAGCAGCGCCTGAGCCAATAACCATGGCTGGTGTGCAATTGATGATTCAGACGATGTTGGATCGTCAGATGGATGAAACTAGACGGTTACTTCAACAGAATTGTGAAGAACTGTTGATTCGTGTGGAAGAGCCTGAACTGAATGAAGGGCACTCAGAAGGTGGAAACTTCAGTGGGTCTGTTGGTCCAGCCAACCCACCAATAGTTAGGCAAGATAACCGTGATGGAAGGAATGATGGAATGGGATGCAAGTACAAGGACTTTTTGACTTGCAAACCATCGACCTTCAATGGAAAGGAGGATCCGATTGGGGTTATGGATTGGATCTCCGAAATGGAGCTAGCCTTCATGACGTGTGGCTGCAGAAGTAAGTTGCAAACTATCTATGCAGTGCGTCAGTTCCGAGGTGGAGCCGTTTGTTGGTGGAACACTCTAGGGAAGACCTTAAGCCCTAATGAGCCACTGCAATTGTCATGGGCAGAGTTCTTGGTGCAGTTCAAGCGCAAGTCCTGCTCGGCTCAAAATCTGTTGGAGTTGGAGAATAAGTTTTTGACATTGATGAAGGGTAGCATGTCAGTTGATGAATACACCAATAACTTCACCGATAAGATGGAGTTTGCCTTGCGCATCGTTCCAGACGAGCTGACAAAGGTGGATCGGTATGCGAAGGGACTTCCATGGGAGTACGAGGTGCTAGTACGTCAGACACTTACTCTAGAGGCAGCTATTTGGGCTGCCAAGTCTGTTGAAAACATGATCAAGGGGAGAACCACCGACAAGGTTGATGTTGGTGAGAAAAGAAAGTTTGAGGGAACATCTGGTTCCGGTAAGAAAGGAAAATTTTTGAAATCTGATTCGAAAAAGTTTGGAGGAAAAGGAGGCGAAGCAAAGTGGTGTGATAAGTGTAAGAAAAAGCACTTTGGGAAATGTAGCGAGGATGTGACCTGCTACAAGTGTGGAAAGGTAGGACATTTTGCCAATGAATGTCCGAAAAACAAAAGGATGTGTTTTGGGTGTAATGAAGAAGGGCACATTTTGAAGGACTGTCCGAAGAAGAAGGAGGCAGCAAAGCCCAACATTCCACCAAAGCCAAAGGCGAGAGCATTCCAAATGACACTGGAAGCTGCTAAAGATGAAGCTGATGTCGCTTCAGGTAGCTTTCTCGTTAACGAATTGCCTGCCCAAATTTTATTTGATTCTGGAGCCAACTACTCCTTTATATCGCATGAATTTGGTAGAAAGCTAGCTTTGCCTGTTGTTAGACTAGATAATGCCTTATTAGTCGAAGTTGCTAGTGGCAAGTTTGTACCTGTTAGCTATCGCATGAAAAACATCTTAATCGACCTTAATGGGAATAAGTTTCACGAGGCGTTATTGCCTATCGAACTTAATGGTTTCGACATCGTCTTGGGAATGGATTGGCTTAGCGCCAATGATGCCGAAATTTTATGCAAGAAAAAGATAGTTAAAGTAAACCCGCCTGGAAAAGATTCGTTTATGGTGTATGGGGACAAACGGCGAGTGAATTCTGGGATCATTTCTCTAATGAAAGCCAGAAAGTGTTTGACCAAGGGATGTACATCATATTTAGCATTTGTGATGCAGAGCATTCCAGTGGTGTGTGATTATCCGGAAGTATTTCCCGAAGATCTTCCTGGATTACCACCTGATAGACAAGTGGAGTTCAGAATAGACTTGTTACCAGGAACCACACCAATAGCAAAAGCACCTTATCGATTAGCACCGACGGAGATGAAGGAGCTGATGATGCAACTTCAGGAGTTGTTGGACAAAGGTTTCATTAGACCTAGTTCATCGCCCTGGGGAGCTCCGGTGTTATTTGTGAAGAAGAAAGATGGAAGTATGAGAATGTGCATCGATTACATAGAGCTGAACAAGGCAACAATAAAGAATAGATATCTGTTGCCGAGGATTGATGACCTGTTTGATCAATTGCAAGGTTCAAGGTTCGAGCTATTTCTCGAAGATCGATCTTAGGTCAGGATATCATCAGCTAAAAGTAAGAGAGCAAAATATCGAGAAGACTGCATTCAGAACTAGATATGGACACTACGAGTTCTTGGTTATGTCGTTTGGACTAACCAATGCACCAGCAGCGTTCATAGATTTGATGAATAGGGTTTGTAATCCTTTCCATGATAAATCCATGATAGTGTTCATAGATGACATTCTGATCTACTCGAAAAGCCAGGAGGAGCATGGCAGACACTTGTGAGAAGTGTTAGAAGTTTTGAAGAAGGAGAAGCTTTATGCAAAGTTCTCCAAATGTGATTTTTGGATTCGTGAAGTCCAATTCTTGGGTCACGTGGTCAACCAAGAAGGGATAATGGTTGATCCAGCGAAGATCGAAGCTGTGATGAAGTGGGAACAACCGAAAAGTCCCACGGAGATTCGAAGCTTTTTGGGATTAGCCGGATATTACCGCAGGTTTATCCAAGGCTTTTCTTCGATTGCTACTCCATTAACAGCTTTGACCCACAAAGGAACTACTTATGCTTGGAGTGATAAGCATAAAGAAGCATTCGAGAAGTTAAAGAAGAAGCTATGCGAGGCACCAATACTTTCTCTACCCGATGGAGTTGAAGACTTCGCTGTTTATAGCGATGCGTCTGGTGTTGGATTGGGTTGTGTTTTGACCCAAGGAAAAAAGGTGATAGCATATGCGTCTCGACAACTGAAAGAGCATGAAAAGAATTACCCGACTCATGATTTGGAGTTGGCAGCGGTAGTTTTCGCTCTGAAAATATGGAGGCATTACCTCTATGGCACGAAGTGCAAACTTTTTACTGATCATAAGAGTCTTCAATATCTCTTTAATCAGAAGGAATTGAATATGAGACAACGACGCTGGCTAGAATTACTTAAAGACTACGACTGCGAGATACTTTACCACCCCGGTAAAGCTAATGTTGTTGCTGATGCTCTCAGTCGGAAGGTCAATCTTGAAAGGAAGAGGCCAAGAGCGTTGAGAATTGAAGTTGTCTCGACCATTGTGGAAAATATAAAGAAAGCTCAAGAGGAAGCTTTTGAGAAAAATGACCGAAAGGAGGAACGTTTGGGTAAAACGTTGGTGTTTGGTACTAACGCTCATGGACTGAAGGTATTCCAAGATCGTATTTGGGTACCTAAGTCAGGAGGAATTAGGGATCTTCTGATGGAAGAAGCTCACAAAACCATGTACTCAATTCATCCGGGGAGCACTAAAATGTATAGGGACCTGAAACCCTACTACTGGTGGCCGACGATGAAGCTTGATGTTGCAAAGTATGTGGCCGAGTGTGTGACTTGTGCGAGAGTGAAGACACAACATCAGAAACTGTACGGGAGTTTAGAACCTTTGCCTGTGACTATGGGTAAGTGGGAAGACATTGCTATGGACTTTGTCACTAAACTGCCCAGAACAAAGAATGGTCACGACATGATTTGGGTGGTCGTTGATCGATTCACTAAGAGTGCGCATTTCATAGCAGCCAAGGAGAAATGGTCTATGGAAAAGCTTGCGAATTCTTACGTGAAGGAAATTGTGAGGCTTCACGGTGTTCCGTTAATGATTGTATCGGATCGTGATAGCCGTTTCACCTCAAGGTTTTGGAAATGTCTACAAGAGGAAATGGGTACCAAGTTATGTTTAAGCACAACTTACCATCCGCAGACTGATGGTCAGAGTGAAAGAACAATACAAACACTTGAAGATATGCTGAGAGCATGTACCTTGGAATTCCTAGGTAATTGGGATGAACATTTACCGTTGGTAGAATTTTCCTATAATAATAGCTTTCACTCGAGCATTAAGATGGCACCTTATCTAGCTTTGTATGGACAGAAGTGTCGTACGCCGTCTTGTTGGTTTGAGGCTGGGGAAAAGCAGTTTATGGGACCGGAGATGGTTCATCAAACTGCTGAAAAGTTGAAAATAATTAGGGAAAGAATGTTAGCAGCTCAAGATCGTCAAAAGAGCTATGCTGACAAGAAGCGAAGACCGATGACTTTTGAGGTTGGAGATTCGGTTTTGCTTAAAGTCTCGCAGTGGAAGGGACTTATAAGATTTGGTAAAAGGGGAAAGTTGAGTCCAAGGTTTATTGGACCGTTTAAAGTCCTTCAGAGGATTCAGAACCAAGCTTACAAGCTCGAATTACCCGAAGAACTGAATGGAATTCACAACACTTTTCATGTGTGTTATTTGAGGAAGTTCACGGGAGAAGTTCCCGATATAATTCCAATTTCTGAATTGAGAATTGATGAGAACAAAAGGTTGATTGAAGAACTAGAGGCAATTGTTGACCGAAAGACTAAGAAGTTGCGACGCAAAATGGTTGGGTTAGTGCTTGTCCGATGGAAACACACGAATGGGCCGAATCTCACCTGGGAGACGGAGAGTGACATGTTGAGTCGCTATCCGCATTTGTTTGTTGATGTGTGATTCCGGGGACGGAATCATTCTAAGGTGGAGAGAATTGTAACGCCTGTTTTTTCGGGCTTGCCACTTTTAGCAATGTAATGGTCTAGGTTAACCTTTGTAACCCGTTTTGAAATAATAAGATTGTATTATTTGAGTATTATGTGTTTTGTGCTTAATTGCTTAATTATGTGGTTTGATTAATTAAGAATAAAAATAAGCGTCAAAATTTAAGTGTAAAATAAACTTAATATCTTTGATCTATGTTGTAGTAGTTGAAACGAGGTTTCCGAATATATATAGAACACCCAAATCTGACTTCGTATGAGGAAGTTATGATTTATCGAAGTTCCGGCTTAGCGGTATGCAGCCTGAAATACTCGATTTGAGATCGAGCGGTTTTTAGCCGAAGCAATCTAAATGAGAATCGAAGATCTCATTGTTGGTATCGAAGCGATAAAAAGTTAGGCGAGAACGGACGTCAAACGAAGAAGTTATGAATTTATAACGAAAGTTTCTGTCTCGGCCTATTAAAAATAATTAATAAAAATAAATTCAAAATTAGCCGACGGAGTCTAAACGAAAGTCGTAGAGCGTAGTCTCACCCTTCCGTGGATAAAAAAACGTCGAAAACGGAGTTCGTATGAAGAAGATATGAATTTCCAAAGTTTATTAAATAAATTTTATTTATTTTT
Organism: Lactuca sativa; assembly: GCF_002870075.4. Classification (NCBI taxonomy): domain Eukaryota; kingdom Viridiplantae; phylum Streptophyta; class Magnoliopsida; order Asterales; family Asteraceae; genus Lactuca; species Lactuca sativa. Next base: position 31,999,737 of record NC_056630.2, on the reverse strand, counting down.
AATCTTTTAATCCGGCCTTATCCGAAGCCCAGTCACCGGACCGATCCGACGTACGCCACGCGTACGCAAGAACGCCCCGCGTACTCCGAAGAGTGTCGACATTTCGGATGACGCATGCAGTGACGATTCGGAGCCCTGTACGCCCCGCGTACAGGCGTACGCCCCGCGTTCGTGCGAGGGTCCAGCATTATAAAAGGGGATCCGAAGGCAGCCAAAATTTTTGTTCATTTCTTCTCTTCTCTCTAGTCCTTTGCCTCGTTTTGCGTGTCGATTCCATCCCGAAGCCCCGGTAATATTCCCGAGCCCCAAGGAAAGTCCCGAGATCCCGAAGATCCCGAGAAGTGCGGTTTCCGAGTCGAAGCTCTGCCCGCGAGAAGTTCGATTTTTGTGGAGATCTTCCAGATCTGCTGTGGATTACTACTTCTGCAAGTCGTAGTGCTGTCCGATCATCTTCTGATCAAGTGAGTGTATACTAACTTTCATAAACACGATAATAATACAAGTTGGGTTCGAGTGTATTAAGTATATTGTTGTTTATAAGTGTGAGTGTGTAGTTACCTTCTTCTAACGCATAAATATTAAGTATTTTCTATAAAATACGTGCTATGTGTATAGTAATTTGTTGTTTATATGTGTGAATGTGTATTCACTCTCTTCTATCTCATAGATATGATTTATTCTCTATGAGATATGTGCTATGTGTGTGTGCCTCATCTGTTATGTGGATTATGTGTTGATTAAAGCATGTTGTACAGGTTTTTAAACTATGTATAAAAATGTATATTTTTATCTACTAATATGTTGGGTAGAACATGGGTAGATAGTTGGTGTGTAGTAAACAGATGAGAGGCCTCGTTGTTGTTTGATTGAGTCATCTAGCGGAGTTTAGATGACGACCACTGGCTATTCTAGACAGTCTTGTGGAAACATTAGCAGGTTCGCCACCTGTAGGTGTTAATGAACTTGGGTGTTCATTCGCTGCACTCCATCCCCCTCATGGTTGCCTTATTTGACTTATATTGCTGAGGTACCCCCGAAGCATGTGTTGTCGCCCCGATGAAATATTTTTAGACTAGGTCCCTTATGTTAGTTGTTTTAGGGACATTAAAGTGAGAATAATGGGAATGGGTAATTGGGTTATTGTTGGTTGGTGAAAAATTAAATATGATATTTATTGTGGGTTGAAAACCCTATATGCTCACCAGGCTCCCAAGCCTGACCCTCTTAGTTTTAAATTGTATTACAGGAAGTGGCGGAAGGGCATGAGATGGATGATCCATCAAGTTGTTTTGTTTACAAGTCTGCATATGTTTATATTTGATAAATGACTTGTAATGTATTCGTTTATGCTTATTGGTCTGTATCGGAACATGACACCCCGAGTTTTGACTATAATGAAAATACATTTCTTTTATGAAATGCTTCGGTAAACTTTGTTTTATCATGTTTTGTTTTTGGGAACAAATTCCGCAACTCTTTCAAATCAAAGGATTTACTCATAAAATATTTAAAAGCATAAATGAAAATCGGTCTTTTTTGGCCGAGATTTTGGGGATGTCATACTGAGGAACCAAGCCATCTCATTCCTTTTATAGCCAACAACTCAAATTAGGGTTTTGGGTCTGGACCGATTACACCCGGCGTAACCTTGGGTACGCCCAGCGTACCCGACGATGATGTGTTTAAATGAGGCGCGCGAGTACACGCACCGTACTCCTTGTACGCCCAGCGTACTCGCCCAACACAAAGGCCCAAAATGACAAATAAATAAAGATGAAGGGCTAATCGGTTGTACCTGAATTTCGGCTGTTACAATTCTCCCGCACTAGAACCAGACTTCGTCCTCGAAGTCTTAAACCGAAAACAATTATGGATGCTGCTCCCGAATCTCCGACTCGGACTCCCACGTCAGCTCGGACCCCTTCCGATGCTGCCACTGCATTTGCACCAAGGGCACTTCCTTGTTCCTCAGAACCTTAACCTTTCGATCCCTAATTGCCACTGGTCTCTCAACATAGTTCAGGCCCGCATCCACCTGAATATCCTCTAATGGAACCACAACCGACTCATCGGCAATACACTTCCTCAACTGCGACACATGAAAGGTGTCGTGAATCTGACCCAGCTCCGCAGGTAGATCCAAACGGTAGGCTACCCTGCCTACCCTTGCGATTACCCTGAAAGGTCCAATGTATCGAGGTCCCAACTTGCCCCTCTTCCTGAATCGAATCACTCCTTTCCAAGGAGAGACTTTTAAGAGTACCAGGTCAACAACCTGAAACTCGAGCTCGGACCGACGCTTGTCCGCATAGCTCTTCTGGCGACTCTGAGCGGTCAACAATCTCTGCCTGACCTGCTGTATCTGCTCTGTCGTCTGAAGCACAATCTCCGTACTACCCATTACCCGATACCCAACCTCTCCCCAGCAGATGGGGGTCCGACACCTCCTCCCATACAACAACTCAAAGGGTGGCATACCAATGCTCGAATGATGGCTGTTGTTGTACGGAAACGCTGCCAAGGGTAAATAGGTGTCCCAACTCCCTCCAAAATCCAAAACACACGCTCGGAGCATATCCTCGAGCGTCTGAATCGTCCGCTCACTCTGCTCGTCCGTCTGTGGGTGGTATGCGGTACTGAAATGCAGCCTTGTATCCAACTCCTTGTGAAACTTCTTCCAAAATCTGGAAGTAAATCGCATGTCTCGATCTGAAACAATCGACATCGGAACCCCATGCCGCGATACCACTTCCTTCACATACAACTCTAGCAACCTCTCAGCAGAAGAGCTCTCACTGATAGCAAGAAAATGAGCGCTCTTCGTCAACCTGTCCATAATCACCCAAATTGCATCGACTCCTCTCGCAGTCCTTGGAAATTTGGTGATAAAATCCATGGTAATCTGTTCCCACTTCCACTCGGGAATCTCTAGCGGTTGCAGCTTACCATGCGGACGCTGGTGCTCGGCCTTAACTTGGCGACAAGTTAGGCACCTCTCGATGAACCATGCATCATCCCTCTTCATACAGGGCCACCAATACTCCTTCTTTAGGTACAAATACATCTTAGTAGCCCTGAGATGGATCGAGAACTTCGATCGATGTGCCTCCTCCATCAAAATGGTACGCGTCCCGCCCACAAACGATACCCAAATCTGACCCTGAAATGTCATAAGTCCCCGACTATCGGTAACGAACTCCAACACCTGCCCAACAACCCGCTCCCGCTTTTGGTTCTCTGGTCTCGCAGCCTCAGCCTGGGCCCCTCGGATGGTGTCCAATACCGGAGTCATCACCGTCAACCTCATACAAATGTCTCGGATCGGGGCGCTCTCCGACCTACGGCTCAAAGCATCGGCTACGACATTAGCCTTGCCCGGGTGGTACAGGATCTCGCAATCATAATCCTTCACCACATCCAACCATCTCCTCTGGTGCATATTCGGGTTTGGCTGATCCATCAAGTACTTCAGACTCTTGTGGTCCGTGTATATGGTACACCGAACCCCATATAGATAGTGCCGCCAGATCTTGAGGGCAAACACCACAGCCCCCAACTCCAGATCGTGGGTGGGATATCTCGACTCATTAGGCTTCAGCTGCCTCGATGCATATGCTATAACGTGCCCCCTCTGCATAAGCACTTCCCCTAAGCTAGATATGGATGCATCACAATATACCACAAAATCCTCCATCCCTTCCGGGAGTGCGAGCACCGGGGCCTCGCACAACTTCTGACGAAGGGTCTCAAATGAGGATTGCTGCTCCGGACCCCAAGAAAATGCAACACCCTTCCGGGTCATCTTGGTAAGTGGCATGACGATCTTGGAGAAATCCCTAATAAACCTCCGATAATAGCCGGCCAATCCCAGAAAGCTCCTGATCTCAGTGGGTGATCTCGGCACCTCCCATCTCATCATTGCCTCAATCTTGGCCGGATCGACCAATATCCCTTTCTTGTTAACAAGATGTCCTAGGAACTGGACCTCTCGTAACCAGAAATCACACTTGGAGAATTTGGCATACAACCTCTCCGATCTCAGAACTCCAAGGATCTCGCTCAAATGCTCCTCATGCTGCTCGCTAGACCTTGAATATACCAAAATATCATCAATGAATACGATCACCGACCGATCCAGCATCGGCCTGCACACCCTGTTCATGAGATCCATGAACGCAGCTAGGGCATTAGTGAGCCCGAAAGGCATCACCACAAACTCGTAATGTCCATAACGAGTTCTGAATGTAGTCTTCTGGATATCTTCATCCCGAACCCTCATCTGATGATAAACCGACCTCAAGTCTATCTTGGAAAACCAAGATGCCCCCTGCAACTGATCGAACAGATCATCGATCCTAGGGAACGGATACCGGTTCTTGACCGTCAACTTGTTCAACTCCCGCTAATCAATACACATACGGTGTGAACCATCTTTCTTCTTGACAAAAAGGATCGGTGCTCCCCAAGGAGAGCTACTCGGTCGAATAAACCCCTTCCCCAACAGCTCCTGAAGCTGCGAGGATAACTCCTGCATCTCCGGCGGCGCGAGGCGATAAGGCGCCTTGGCGATAGGTGCTGCTCCCGGAATCAAGTCAATACGGAACTCCACTTGTCTTTCCGGAGGCACGCCCGGCAGTTCCTCGAGAAAAACATCCGGGAACTCGCACACTATCGGAACCTCGTCAACCGAACATGTCCTCCCAGTGGCCACTCGTACGTCCATCACATAGGCTATGAATCCACTGCAGCCCTGCTGCAAACTCTGCCTCGCCCTGGCAGCCGAACAAAACACTTACCAACACTGGGTCCCCTCACCATAAACAATAAGCACTCCCTCACTAGGGTCTCGCATAGTCACCAGCTGTTTCTCGTAGTCGATGACGGCTCCAAACTTACTCAACCAGTCCATGCCCACGATGACACAGACATCTCCCGTAGCGATAAGAACTAGGTTTATAGGGAAATTGACACCAAATATCTCGAGCACACATCCTCGAATCACGTCGGTGGCATATACCGCTTTCTCATCAGCTATGGAAACCCTCAGAGGTCGAATCATCACCTCTCGATCAATACCGAGGTGCTGACTAAAAGCCAGAGATATGAAAGACCAACTCGCACCCGAGTCAAATAATACCAAGGCAGATACAGAATTCACAAGAAAAGTACCTATGCATATCATAAAATAAGCACAACATCTCAGCGTAAAAAAAATAAATACATGAAAGAATACATACCAGCCACGACATCGGGCGCCATACGGACCTCCTCCGCAGTCAACTGAAAAGCTCTCCCACGAGCCCTCGGGGCCTCGGCCTTCACCGGTCGAGTCTCAGTAGCCCTAGCAGCAGGCGCAGATCCCTGGAGAAGCTGAGGAGACTCGGCCTTCCGATGGCCGGTCTGGTTGCAATGGAAGCAAACCATAAATCCCTTGGGGCAATCCCTAGCGATGTGCCCCTCCTTGCCACATTTGTAGCAAGCACCTAATCGACAGGCTCCCTCATGACCCTTGCCGCACTTTCCACAAGTGCGACCCTTCTGACCTCCTATCCTCGAATCGACGGACTTGGTCCGCTTGGCTGCCGGCTGGGACTGAGCCGGCCGCCAATCCACCCGCTGAGACTCGGCCTCCTCCCTGGCCTGAGTCTCCAACTCGATCTCCCTCTTCTGGGCATTTGCCTGGAGCTCAGCAAATGTCCGGTATGTCGAGTTCGATACGGACTACCGAATGTCCCTCCTCAGTATACCCAAATATCGGCTCATCCGTGCCTGCTTAGTGGACACCTGCTCAGGGCAGAACATCGCCCTCTCATGAAACTTCCAGGTGACCACAGCAACTGAATCATTACCCTGCTTGAGGGTCAAGAACTCCTGAACCAGTCGTTCCCTCTCCACCGGGGGAACATACTCATCTCTGAACATGGTGGTGAATTTCTCCCAAGTCACCGCTGAAATCTCCTCAAGAGTGAAGTTCGCCGTCACGAACTTCCACCAACCTTTGCTCCCAGGCGGAGCTGGTTCAAAGCGAACCGCACCCTCAGATGCTCCGGACATGAACACGTGTAGAAGCAATCGTCAATGTCAGCAATCCATCGCATCGCAGCTATCGGGTCCTGCGTCCCATCAAACTCGGGTGGCTTCGTGTTGCTGAACTCCCGGAACAACAAGGAGTCACCTCCCTGAGGTCTGGCAGCAGCCACAACTGCTGTAGCTGCAGCGGCTGCACCCTCAGTCACCGCGGCATACCGCTCATCAAAAGTCTCCAACAACGTGGTCTTGATACACCCAAACATCTCCGGAATCTCGGCTTGGATTGTCGCAGCCACCTCATCGTGGATCATCTGACGAAGCTCCTCGTCACTCACACCGCTCGTCCCAGGTCTGTGGCGTGTCCCAACCATGATGCCTCTGAAATACAACATAAAAATATCAGAGACCCAATCGAGCATACTTGCACTCGATAACGCAACCCTACTCGACCTCCGATACCCAAAGGATTCTTACTTGGATTGCGCACTGATCCGGTGTGTTCAGTAGTACGGGCCCTATACACCGCATCAGCATTCATCCCAAGTCCTCCTCCTTGGACCCCGGATCACGAGTACTCTATTCTTGCTATGCACTGGCTACCTACTCGCTCTTAAAGCATCTCATAGCAGCAGGTTTCCCCTAGACTAAGGCATCACAAATCAGGCAACTCTCGTCCTAATATGAATACCTAGTCTACTCTAGCATGCATAACATATCATAACATATCTCATAACACATATTGTAAGGGTATTTTGGGGATTTTACCGTTCGGGCGCTGGCTGATCGTACACACTGCTTCATCCTTGGTTATCACAAAATCCCTTATAAAATTTTATGCTTTTATTTTTGAAATTTTTTCTCAAATCCTCGGTTTGAGTTCAGTTACGCCCGAAGGTGCACCCGAATCCCTCAAACCAAGGCTCTGATACCAACTTGTAACAACGTAAATTTTCAAAACAAAATTTTCATTTCTTAAAAACATGTTTTCATCCAAAACAAGTTATAAATATCCAATGTATCATATCATAATACAAATCATATAAATCCCAAGATCATAAATCCTCCATCAGTGTGTACAGATCACGTCGGCGCCTTCCCACGGTCCTTGCTAGTACCTGAAACACATAACACAACGACTGTAAGCATAAATGCTTAGTGAGTTCCCTAAAATACTACTTACGCACATATGCCTTTCCAGGCCATGACCTTCCGGTCCATGTGTCTCAGGGGACTTTCGTCCCGACCCGGTAAACCTTCCGATCCTACCCGCGTCGACCTTCTGGTCCACATCACAATGCCTTTCGGCCCATAACATAAAATGCCTTCCGGCCCATAACATAATGCCTTCTGGCCCATATCAAGCATAGCATACATAGCACATACAAACGGTTAACTTATCATATTCAATGCATACAACTCATAACATATCCGACCTCTCGGTCACACATAAATACCCTTCCGGGTACAGTATAGTGAGAAGACTCACCTTGCAGGAAGTCTAGAATCTCACGTGCTCTCTATCTCGAAACGAAGACCCAACCCCGCCAAATCATAACGAAATATCATTCTAATTAATATAGACTTTCAAGACTAGGCTTCACCCTTATCATTTGTGACATCCCCATATTTCTCGGCCAGAAAAGACCGATTTAATTTATGCTTTTTAAAATAAAATCAAATAAATCTTTTTATAAGATATTGCGGAATTGGTCCCCAAACAATATATGATAAAAGTTTATCAAAATCCTTCATTAAGAAGGTATATATTTTCCATATATATATATATATATATATATATATATATATATATATATATATATATATATATATATATATATATATATATATATATATATATATATATATCAAAACCTCGGGATGTCATGTTCCGATACAGATCAAAAGCATAAACAAGACATTATAAGCCTTTCAACAGTTATTTACAACTACTGGCCTATAATCCAAAAATCTCTCGTCATCCTTCGACTATGCTCGGGGTCCACTACCTGTAATCATAAAACTGAGTGGGTCAGGCTTGGGAGCCTGGTGAGCATATAGGGTTTTCAACCCATAATAATAATATACTTATCAAGTTCACCAATCAACAATAACCCTGATTACCCATTCCCGTTGTCCTCACTTTATGTCCCTAAACACCTATCACAAGGGACCTAGCCTAAGGATTATCATCGGGATGGACACTACTGCTAAGGGGTTTCCTCAGCCATACATGTCCTTAAGGCAACCATGAGGGGGATGAAGTACGCCAATGAACATTTAATTCATCAACACCTACAAGTTGCGAACCTGCTAGTGTTCCACTGGACTATCTAGAAAGTCCGTGGTCGTCATCTATACTTCGCTAGATGACTACAACAACAACAAAAAACAACAACATCGACATCGAGGCCTCTCACCATTTTAACACACATCAACTATTTCATCTACCCATGTTCTACCCAACATATTTAGTAGATAAAAAGCATATACAGTTTAAAACTTGTATAAAACATCAATTCAACAGTCACCTGGAATAAACAATTAGCATATTTACACATAACACGTATTACAAGGTAAATACTTCATATCTATGTGTAAATTGAAAGTAACTACACACTTACATATTATGGTGAAAACCGGGCAGCAATTCGTTTCCTAAAACGATCGTTTCTAATAAAACCGGGAGTTTTATTGAGAAACCGGGCTCTGCAAAAGGTCGGGCTTCGAAACCGAAAAGATAAATTTTCCGGGCTTCTCGGGCACTTCGTGGGGTATTCCGGGCTTTACAATCGATATCGGGGCTTTGCGCGATGTTAAGATGAAGAGAATATGGAGAGAGGGGGTAAAAATGGCAAAATTCCAAAAGTAACCGGAAACCCTCGCATGTACCCTTCTATTTATAGGATCCGAAGTTTGATCCAACGGCTGAGAAGATGGCACGCTTCGGAGATCCGACGGCTCGCAGGGGGTGGCTTCGCACATGGCTCGCATGGCTCGCACCTGGCTCGCACATGCGAGGGCTCGCTGGCGGTTTCTAAGTGGACCGCGGCTTGCTGACGCACCTGCGAGGCTCGGAGCTAGGCTATACGAGGCTCGGACACACGCGGTAGCTGGGCGAAGCTTCGGCTGGGGAGCTGGCTGCTTCGGATTGGGCCTCCTCCTCGGTCGAATCAGAAGAGGACACGTGGCTCGCATGACTCAGCAGCCTCGGTGACTCAGCAGCCAGGTGACTCAGCAGGACACGTGTCACTTTCTAAGTGAGGGTGACGTGGCAATTGTGACTATGCGAAATTTCTCGGTTTTCGTGCCAAAACTTCTAAAATCCATAACTTTCGCATACGAGCTCCGTTTTTGACGTTCTTTATATGCACGCGTAGATAAAATTACGATCTACAACTTCCGTTTAGACTTCGTCGGCTAATTTTGAATTTAAATTTTTTATTATTATTTTTAACAGACCGGGATAGGAAATCCGTTAAAAATTCATAACTTCTTCATCCGACGTCCGTTTTCGTCAGACTTTTTACCGTTGTGCTCCTAATGACGAGACCTTCAATTCTCGTTTAGGTTGTGTCGGATAAAAATCACTCGATCTAAAATTCGAGTTTTTAGCTGTCTACTACTACGCTGAGACTTCGAAAAATCATAACTTCCTCATACGAAGTCAGATTTGGGCGTTCTTTTTATCGAACTTCTCGGTTTAACGAATACTACGACTTTCGTTTAGATTACTAAGGCTAAAAAGTAGTTTATCAAAAAACTCACTTTTTACGAGATTCAGCACCGTGCCGGTTTTGTCGCGAAACTTCGACAGGTCATAACTTCTTCGTTATAACTCGGATTTTGGTATTCTTTATATCCCCGAAATCCTTGTTTCGACCACTACAACTTCATATAAAGATATCGGGCTTATCTCACACTTTAATTTTGACGCTTATTTTTATTCTTAATTAATTAAGCCCTAATAATTAAGCATAAAACACATAATTCACATAATATTCACATAACTCCTTTTCATTTCTTCAAAATGAGTTACAAAGGTTAACCTAGACTATCAAATCAATATAAATGCCTAGGCTAGAAACACGAGTGTTACAATTCTCTCCCCCTTAGGATGATTCCGTCCGGGGAATCACATAATACCAAACAACTGCGGGTAGCAGCTCATCATGTCACTCTCCGTTTCCCAAGTGAGATTTGGTCCATTCGTATGTTTCCAGCGCACAAGCACTAAATCGACCATCTTGCGTCGTAACTTCATAGTCTTACGGTCAACGATTGCCTCAGGTTCTTCGATCAACCTCTTGTTTTCATCCAACCTTAACTCAGAAATCGGAATTATGTCGGGCACATCTCCTTTGAACTTTCTCAAATAACACACATGAAAGGTGTCATGAATACCCTCTAGTTCTTCTGGTAACTCTAGCTTGTAAGCTTGATTCCCGATCCTCTGAAGAACTTTAAATGGTCCAATAAACCTTGGACTCAACTTCCCTCGTTTCCCAAATCTTATAAGTCCCTTCCACGGCGAGACTTTAAGTAAAACCGAATATCCAACATTGAAGGATATCGGTTGTCTTTTCTTGTCAGCATAACTCTTTTGTCGATCTTGAGCAGCTAACATCCTTTCCCTTATCACTTTCAACTTTTCAGCAGTCTCATGTACTATTTCAGGTCCCATAAACTGCTTTTCCCCAGCTTCCAGCCAACATGATGGCGTTCGACACTTCTCCCCATACAAAGCGTGATAAGGTGCCATCTTAATGCTTGAGTGGAAACTATTATTATAGGAGAATTCTACTAAAGGTAAGTGTTCATCCCAGTTACCTTCGAATTCTAGGGTACATGCTCTCAGCATATCCTCCAATGTTTGAATCGTTTGCTCTCTCTGACCATCGGTTTGTGGATGGTAAGCTGTACTCAAACACAACTTGGTACCCAATTCCTCTTGTAGACTCCTCCAAAACCTTGAGGTAAAACGGCTGTCACGATCGGACACAATCGTTAGCGGAACACCGTGAAGCCTCACAATTTCCATCACGTGAGAATTCGCAAGTTTATCCATAGACCATTTCTCTTTGCCCTCTATGAAATGCGCACTCTTAGTGAAGCGATCAACGACCACCCAAATCATGTCGTGACCGTTCCTTGTTCTGGGCAGTTTAATCACAAAATCCATGGTGATGTCTTCCCATTTATCCATGGGTACGGGTAAAGGTTCCAAACTCCCATAAGGTTTCTGATGTTGTGCCTTAACCCTAGCACAAGTTACACACTCGGCCACATACTTAGCAACATCGAGCTTCATCGTCGGCCACCAATAATAGGGTTTTAGATCCCTATACATTTTTGTACTGCCGGGATGAATTGAGTACATGGTCTTGTGAGCTTCTTCCATCAGAAGATCTCTTATTCCGCCCGTCTTAGGTACCCAAATTCTATCTTGAAATACCTTCAACCCTTGGTTGTTTGTACTGAACACTAACATTTTGCCCAAACGTTCTTCCTTTTGGTCATTTTTCTCTAAAGCTTCCTCTTGAGCTTTCTTTATACTTTCCACAATTGTCAAGACAACTTCAATTCTCAATGCTCTTGGCCTTTTCTTTTCAAGGTTTACCTTCCGACTGAGAGCATCGGCAACACCATTTGCTTTACCAGGGTGGTAAAGTATCTCACAGTCGTAGTCCTTGAGTAACTCTAGCCAGCGTCGTTGCCTCATGTTCAATTCCTTCTTATTAAAGAGATATTGGAGACTCTTATGATCAGTGAAAAGTTTACACTTGGCGCCATAAAGATAATGCCTCCATATCTTCAAGGCAAATACTACCGCTGCCAACTCCAGATCATGAGTGGGGTAGTTCTTTTCATGTTACTTCAATTGCCTCGATGCATACGCGATCACTTTATCCCTTTGGGTCAGAACACAACCTAACCTAACTCCGGATGCATCGCTATAAACTGCAAAGTCATCAACTCCTTCAGGCAATGAAAGAATCGGTGCTTCACACAATCTATTCTTCAACATCTCAAAGGCTTCCTTATGCTTCTCATTCCAAGCATAAGTGGCTCCTTTATGGGTCAAAGTTGTTAATGGAGTAGCAATCAAAGAAAAGCCTTGGATAAACCTTCGGTAATATCCAGCTAATCCTAAAAAGCTTCGAATCTCCGTAGGACTTTTTGGTTGTTCCCACTTCATTACAACTTCAATCTTTGCTGGGTCGACCATTATCCCTTCTTGGTTAACCACATGACCTAAAAATTGGACTTCTTGAATCCAAAATTCACACTTGGAGAACTTTGCATACAGCTTCTCCTTTTTCAGGACTTCTAGCACTTCACGCAGATGCTTTTCATGCTCATGCTTGCTTTTCGAATACATCAAGATATCATCTATGAATACTATCACGGATTTATCTAAGAATGGTTTACAAACCCTATTAATCAAATACATGAAAGCTGCTGGGGCATTTGTTAGTCCGAACGACATAACCAAAAATTCATAGTGTCCATATCTCGTTCTAAAAGCAGTCTTTTCGATGTCCTGCTCTCTCACCTTTAGTTGATGGTATCCCGACCTAAGATCGATCATTGAGAAATAGCTCGAACCCTGCAACTGGTCGAACAAGTCATCGATCCTTGGCAACGGGTACTTGTTCTTTATCGTCACTTTGTTCAACTCTCTGTAATCGATGCACATTCTCATGCTTCCGTCTTTCTTCTTTACAAATAACACAGGGGCTCCCCAGGGTGATGAACTAGGTCGAATAAAACCTTTGTCCAATAACTCCTGAAGTTGTGTCATAAGTTCTTTCATTTCGGTTGGCGCTAATCGATAAGGTGCTTTCGCTATCGGCGTCGTTCCTGGTAACAAGTCGATACGAAATTCTACTTGTCGATCAGGGGGCAATCCGAGAAGATCTTCGGGAAAGACTTCCGGATAATCACACACCACCGGAATATTCTGCACGTCCTTCTTTTCCATCTTGGCATCGATCACGAACGCTAGATATGATGTACATCCCTTGGCCAAACACTTTCTGGCTTTCATTAGGGAAATGATTCCAGAGTTTACTCTGCGTTTGTCTCTGTACACCATAAACGACTCTTTCCCTGGTGGGTTTACTTTTACTATCTTCTTTCTACATAGTATTTCTGCGTCGTTGGCGCTAAGCCAATCCATTCCAAAAACTATGTCGAATCCATTTAACTCGATAGGCAATAATTCCTCTTGGAACTTATTCCCATCTAAGTCAATGAGGATGTTTTTCATACGATGGCTAACAGGTACAAACTTGCCACTAGCAATCTCGACTATTATAGCATTAACTAGCATATCTACAGGCAAAGCTAGCTTTCTACCAAATTCATGCGATATAAAGGAGTAATTGGCTCCAGAATCAAACAAAATGTGGGCAGGCAATTCGTTTACGAGAAAGGTACCTGAAGCGACATCGGCTTCTTCTTTCGCAGCTTCGAGCGTCATCTGGAAGGCTCTTGCCTTCGGCTTTGGTGGTAGATTGGGTTTCGCTGCGTCCTTCTTCTTCGAGCAGTCCCTCAAAATATGCCCTTCTTCATTGCACCCAAAACATACGTTCTTATTGAAGGTGCATTCATTGGCATAATGCCCTGGCTTTCCACATTTGTAACAAGTGACTTCCATGCTGTACTTCCCAGCATGTTTCTTCTTACACTTGTCACGCCACTTGGCTTCGCTTCCTCCTCCAAAATTTCTCGAACCAGTCTTCGAGAATTTGTTCTTTTTATTGGAACCTGAAGTTCCTTCAAACTTTCTCTTTTCGCCAACTTCAACCTTGCTGGCGGCTCTCCCTTTTATCATATCTTCAACAGACTTGGCAGCCCAGATAGCTGCCTCCAAAGTAAGTGCTTCACGTACTGGCACCGCATACTCTTATGGAAGTCCCTTTGCGTACCTGTCTATTTTTGCCAACTCATCTGGGACAATACGCAAAGAAAACTCCATTTTTTCTGTGAAGTTATTTGTATATTCGTCAACGGTCATACTCCCCTTCTGCAACGTTAGAAATTGGTTTTCTAACTCAAGTACGTTTTGGGCCGAGCAGTACTTGCGCTTGAAGTGAACCAAGAACTCTGCCCAAGTTAATTGTAGTGGCTCATTAGGGATTAGGGTTTTCCCCAAAGTGCTCAACCAACGAGCAGCACTACCCCTGAACTGACGTACTGCAAACGTAGTTTGTAACTTGCCTTGGCAATCACAAGTCATGAAAGCCAACTCCATTTCTGAGATCCAGTCCATTACTCCGACAGGATCTTCTTTTCCATTGAAGGTCGATGGCTTTCAAGTCATAAAGTCCTTATACTTGCACCCATTTTTCTCCACTCTACCCTCGTGGTTATTCCTCCAAACCACAAGCGATTCACTATGACCAACCGATCTGCTATTGTTCCCTTCTTCAGATCGATCATCATTTAGTTCACGTTGTTCAACAGGAACTGAAGGTTCATCCCTGTCGTTCAGCAACATTGGCCTCAATTCCTCCCTCTGTTCAGCCAACATGGCCTGAATCATAGTTCGTACTCCAGCCATAGTGATGGGTTCAGGTGCAGCTCCTACTATAGGCACCTCTTCCACCACTGGAGGTTAAGGTTGTTGGTTTCTGTTTGCATTTCCAGCTCCACTCCGAGTTCTTGCCATTACAATCTATATACCGAATAAGGCGAATTTAAGTCTTTATTCTTGTTAGACATTTCAATTCCCTTATCACTCCGAAACGTTCACATGTTAATTCTAATCTCGTATTTATACGCTTAGAATCCTACACACATAAGGTTTCCAGATCCGGTCGGCAACAGACCATAGATCCGAACAAATAATGGCACACATGGCAAACACATAGCATTTAGCACATAAGGGCATTTTAGGCATCTTCCCTAAAATAAACTAGTGCTCGTGTCTAAAATATGGTAGACACTCATCTCACAATCATCACTTAGCATTCTATGTTCAAGTCTAGAAATTCCACAATATCTTAGTTCGCTTAAACTAATGCTCTGATACCAACTGTGACATCCCCATATTTCTCGGCCAGAAAAGACCAATTTAATTTATGCTTTTTAAAATAAAATCAGAGAAATCTTTTTATAAGATATTGCAGAATTGGTCCCCAAAAAATTTATGATAAAAGTTTATCAAAATCCTTCATTAAGAAGGTATATATTTTCCATATATATATATATATATATATATATATATATATATATATATATATATATATATATATATATATATATATATATATATATATATATATATATATATATATATATATATATATATATATATATCAAAACCTCGGGATGTCGTGTTTCGATACAGATCAAAAGCATAAACAAGACATTATAAGCCTTTCAACAGTTATTTACAACTACTGGCCTATAATCCAAAAACCTCTCGTCATCCTCCGACTATGCTCGGGGTCCACTACCTGTAATCATAAAACTGAGTGGGTCAGGCTTGGGAGCCTGGTGAGCATATAGGGTTTTCAACCCACAATAATAATATACTTATTAAGTTCACCAATCAACAATAACCCTGATTACCCATTCCCGTTGTCCTTACTTTATGTCCCTAAACACCTATCACAAGGGACCTAGCCTAAGGATTATCATCGGGATGGACACTACTGCTAAGGGGTTTCCTCAGCCATTTATGTCCTTAAGGCAACCATGAGGGGGATGAAGTACGCCAATGAACATTTAATTCATCAACACCTACAAGTTGCGAACCTGCTAGTGTTCCATAGGACTATCTAGAAAGTCCGTGGTCGTCATCTATACTTCGCTAGATGACTACAACAACAACAAAAAACAACAACATCGACATCGAGGCCTCTCACCATTTTAACACACATCAATTATTTCATCTACCCATGTTCTACCCAACATATTTAGTAGATAAAAAGCATATACAGTTTAAAACTTGTATAAAACATCAATTCAACAGTCACCTGGAATAAACAATTAGCATATTTACACATAACACGTATTTCAAGGTAAATACTTCATATCTATGTGTAAATTGAAAGTAACTACACACTCACATATTTTGGTGAAAACCGGGGTAGCAATTCATTCCTTAAAACGATCGTTTCTAATAAAATCGTGAGTTTTATTAAGAAATCGGGCTCTGCAAAAGGTCGGGCTTTGAAACCGAAAAGATAAATTTTCCGAGCTTCTCGGGCACTTCGTGGGGTATTCCGGGCTTTACAATCGATATCGGGGCTTTGCGGGATGTTAAGATGAAGAAAATATGGAGAGAGGGGGTAAACATGGCAAATTTCCAAAAGTAACCGGAAACCCTCGCATGTACCCTTCTATTTATAGGGTCCGAAGTTTGATCCAACGGCTGAGAAGATGGCACGCTTCGGAGATCCGACGGCTCGCAGGGGGTGGCTTCGCACATGGCTCGCATGGCTCGCACCTGGCTCGCACATGCGAGGGCTCACTGGCGGCTTCTAAGTGGACCGTGACTTGCTGGCGCACCTGCGAGGCTCGGACACACGCGGCAGCTGGGCGAAGCTTCGGCTGGGGAGCTGGCTAGTTCGGATTGGGCCTCCTCCTCAGTCGAATCAGAAGAGGACACATGGCTCGCATGACTCAGCAGCCTAATGACTCAGCAGCCAGGTGACTCAGCAGGACACGTGTCACTTTCTAAGCGAGGGTGACGTGGCAATTGTGACTATGCGAAATTTCTCGGTTTTCGTGCCAAAACTTCTAAAATCCATAACTTTCGCATACGAGCTCCGTTTTTGACGTTCTTTATATGCACGCGTAGCTAAATTTACGATCTACAACTTCTGTTTAGACTTCGTCGGTTAATTTTGACTTTAAATTTTATATTATTATTTTTAATAGACCGAGACAGGAAATCCGTTAAAAATTCATAACTTCTTCATCCGACGCCCGTTTTCGTCAGACCTTTTACCGTTGTGCTCCTAATGACGAGACCTTCAATTCTTGTTTAGGTTGTGTCGGCTAAAAATCACTCAATCTAAAATTTGAGTTTTTAGCTGTCTACTGCTACGCTGAAACTTCGAAAAATCATAACTTCCTCATACGAAGTCAGATTTGGGCGTTCTTTTTTTCGAACTTCTCGGTTTAACGAATACTATGACTTTCATTTAGATTACTAAGGCTAAAAAGTAGTTTATCAAAAACTCACTTTTTACGAGATTCAGCACCGTGCCGGTTTTGTCGCGAAACTTCGACAGGTCATAACTTCTTCGTTATAACTCAGATTTTGGTATTCTTTATATCCCCGAAATCCTTGTTTCGACCACTACAGCTTTATATAAAGATATCGGGCTTATCTCACACTTTAATTTTGACGCTTATTTTTATTCTTAATTAATTAAGCCCTAATAATTAAGCATAAAACACATAATTCACATAATATTCACATAACTCCTTTTCATTTCTTCAAAATGAGTTACAAAGGTTAACCTAGACTATCAACTCAATATAAATGCCTAGGCTAGAAACACGAGTGTTACATCATTATCCCACAGAGGGGTAAAAGACCATTTTACCCTTCCTTGACTCATGTTGACCAAACCCTAAAAGTCAATGAAAGTCAACTGACCAAAGTACGCGGGGCGTACCAGATTCTGTATGCGGGGCGTACATCGATGAGTCACAATCGGGGGTCGCAATCCCTTACGCTGCGTGTACTGGGAATGACGCCCAGCGTAAATCCCAGATTCAGCCATACCATATTTCTTGTCTTAAATGGTTAAGACACTCCTTCAACTTCCAGATCTGGCTCTCATTAAGCCTCCTAATCCAAAAAGTCTGAACCTTTAAGCCTTGGTATGGTTGTAAGGGCTCCTAAACTCTCTAATACCTTCCTTTTCACCTCCAATGATCTAGATCTCATGCATGGCTAAATATATACGTCCAAGATCACATTTTTATGAACATACAACTCAAATGGACCTGGAATATGGTAGATCTAAGCCAATGGAGACTACTTGCTCATAAAGTCTCCATCTTTGGGACCAAAATCCTAGAAATTGGTCCATGAAGCATACCATAAGAACTACAAGGCAAGATCTGAACTTTTTACCTTAGGAAAAAGCTCCAACCTTTGCTTTTCACAGATCTACACTTGCACACCAACTTCTAGCCTCCACACTGGAATCCTCTTTCCTTTTGCTACCTTGATATGACACCTCAAAGCTTAGAACACTTGCACACCAACTTCTAGCCATCTCATTCCTTTTATAGCCAACTACTCAAATTAGGGTTTTGGGTCTGGACCGATTACGCCCGGCATAACCTTGGGTATGCCCATCGTACCCGATGATGACGTGTTTAAATGAGGCGTGCGAGTATGCGCAGCGTACTCCTTGTACGCCCAGCGTACTCGCCCAACACAAAGGCCCAAAATGACAAATAAAAAAAGATGAAGGGCTAATCGGTTGTACCTGAATTTCGGCTGTTACAAGTTTAGCTCATCCCGAGCTCATTTTAGTCTTGTTCTAACTTGAGGACAAGTTAGGTTTAAGCTTGGGGTGATTTGATGGCTTATTTTATTTCCTTATTTTTATTAGGTTATTTTAGATTTTTAGCTCTTTTTATTAGTATTGCATTGTATATTCTTTATTTTCTTTATCATGAATTGTATCTGGGACTTTTTATTTTGCATGAGGAATCTTGCAGGGTTTCAGAACTTATCGCGATTGTGGATTAGAGTGAAGACAGACTTGTGGGCTCTCGAGGCGCTATTGGGCTTGGCAGATCCATAAAAAGAGATTTGGGCTTAAAAAGATAAAGGCTTGGATGAAGTGGGCTTGTGAAGATGGATCATGGATAATTAATTTGGGCTTGGAGCATCCATTTTTGTAGCTAAAAGATGATTGGCTAGTTTAAATCACATGGATATGGAGGGGACCAAAGGAATATTTGGTAGTGGAAGGGTGGAGTGGAGGAATGAATCACCAATAGCATTACAACAACATTTGCGCGGGTGGAATTTCCGTCGCACGGGTACCCATGCAACTGCCCAGTTTGGGTATTTTGGTCATTTGGCACACCATAACCTTAGGGGATCAGATCCATCAGCTAGTGTCTCGATTTTTCACCATTGGAGACCTGTAGGAGGCGATTTTGGAGCTTGAAGACTCATTTCTTTTCATCTTTCCAAGATATTGGTAGTTTCTTTATGCAATTAGACTTTTTTGATTGTTTTTCTATTGCCATGAGTGGCTAAACTCTCTATATTGGTTAACTTCGGTTAAAACCTTTGAATGTTTGTGAGTTTTTGAAGGATTCATGCTAGATTATCAATTATCCTATGTTTATGGTTCTAGATCATATTTCTTATGCTTGTTTAATGCTTTGATCACAAGCTTGGCACTTGAATGAGCTATTGTTAGTTTATTTCTTTGGTTTTGTATTGAATCATTGAATTAGCTTAGAACAAGGGCTTTATGATGGTAAAAATCATCTCTAGTTTATGAATCATAGCTCCTTTATGGATGTGTAAGCATTAACATCCTCTAGGAATTGGGGATTCCTTCTTTCTTAAGGCTAATTAACTTCTTGGGTTCAATTGCTTCAATTAAACCCTTGATCTTGATTAAGAAGGTGTGTTGTGGGCTTCCCCAACCTCCATACTACCTAAGAGGAATATTGGCATATCATGCTTCATGATTGCTATAACCAATTTGGGATGAATGATAAGATTCATGTTGAATCCTAAAGATAAACACAAAAATGTTCATTGTGTTGAATTGCCTTAGTTAACCAACTCTCTCCAATATTTGAGCATCTCACTATCTTGCTTAATTGCATGTTTTTAGTTATTCAAGTCTTTTAGTTTTCAAGTAATCAAACACCCACCTTTTTAGTTTAATTGTAGTTAATTAGTTTATTTACAATAGTTCTTTTATATTGCATTGGTGATTGAATACAACCATTTCCCTGAGGATCGATACCCCTTTTACCATTATATTACGTTTTATTTGCAAACAAAGGGTGTAGTTTGCTTGGTGGGCTTGACATCCCATCAGAGTGAAGATGAATCTTGTGACCATGTCAAGGCGATTGGGAGTATAGTCAGCTTTTTGGTACTGTATGTGGATGACATACTACTCATAGGAAATGACATCCCAACCATGCAGGAAGTAAAGTCCATAATTGGGAAGTGTTTCGCTATGAAGGATCTTGGAGAAGCTGCCTATATGCTAGGGATAAGGATTTTGAGAAACAAGAGTAAAAGACTAATTGGAGTTAGTCAAAGCACCTATGTGGACAAACTGTTGAAAAGGTTCAATGTCACAACTAGAAATTTTGTGTCATGTAATCTATACACTCAAGTAAATGTTGAGTCAAAAGTTTAAGAGCATGTGTGATACCTATTATTATGACATCAAAAACTTTAATCATACAAATACTCATCAAACAATTGGAAACCCTAGAAGTTCTTGTTTAGGTCCATTTTGGACTAGGATCCCTTATTGGACCCAAATGGACCAATAAGCTTCCAATTTGACTATCATGGGCTTAGAACCCTAATTGGGCTCTAATTGGACCCACAATCATTTATTTCAACATTTTGGGGTATTTTGAGCCTATAATGAAATGAATTAAAATCCTTGATCCATGAATAACCTAAACTAGTCCAACAAAAATGTAAAAATCATACTATATTCTTTTAGGTTAAAACTCACCCAAACTAACTCTAATATTGGGCTTAGGGGCAAAAAGCCCAAATTTTCCTTTTTCCTTCAAGATTCTCGGCCCAAGGCCCAAACCCAAGAAGAGATGAAGAGAGTTGACTTGCAATTGACACCTCATTATTGTCTTTTGGATCTCCATGCAACTTATTCCATATTTCCATGCATATCACCTCAAGGGTCTATTTCTCCCTCTCTCTCTCTCTTGCTCTCGGCCATTTCAAACACACACACACCTCACAAATTCTCTCTAGAATACTCAAGAACTCATCCCTCCTCTCCATTCAAAAATCTCGAAAATTAAGAGGCTTTCAAGAGGATATTTCCACAAACTCTTCATCTAAGGTAAGGTTATGCTTGGATCTATGACTTAGATTCTTTTTTTTTATCAAAATCTCTTCCTAATCCATGCAAAAATCGTGATCTTGCATCCTAGAACCCCTCAAACTCGAGATCTTCAAGAAAAGGGTGCTAAGGCCAAAAATCACCAAGTTTTCTTCCATCTTTTCTTCAAGAACCGAAACTACCCCATAAGGTGAGCTTCACACCCCCTATTTTTCTGTTTTATAAGTTTTGTGGGGGGGGGGGAATACAAGTGAAAGTGTAGATCTATATGTGATTTGTATGCCTTGTATGATTTCTATGCTTATATGTGTGTTTTTGTGTGTATATGATGTTGGATCTAGCCATAAGCCCCTAAAAATCGAGATATACTTTATGTTAAATGATACTAGCATCAAATATATTTCTACATACAAAGTGTTCCAAGAAAAATAGCTAAATGGCTTAACAACATTTTCTTTGGGCTAAAAACTCAATTTTTGGACATAAAATGTTGAAAATATAAAGTTAAAGGGCCCAAAATGAAATATTTCGAATTCTGATGGATGAGATGAGTCAAAACAGTTCCCATAATGTATTTTCTGAAAATATACCCTTTTGGAGGATTAAAAACATAAATTTCAAGCTTAATGGGCTAAAAATGACATTTTCGGCCCAATAGGGCCCAATATGCGAAATTTTCTGTTTTGGAGGGCCAAAACTGTGTTTTTCTGTAAAACAGTGGACTACTAGTGTTCCAAGTCCTTTTCTAAGGTTTAAAATGCTTTTCAAATTTAAAAAGGACCAAAGTTGCAAAAATTTTCCAATTTGGGCCAAAATTGTAAAAACTGCGAAAAAGAGGGGTTATAACCGAGAAAACTGTATTTTCAGGGACTCAAACTGTTTTCAATGAAAAATATGCTGAAAAATATCAATTTCAATAAGTTTTGGTGTTAAAATGTCAAGAAAAACGGTTTAAGGACCAAACCGGAAAGTTATTTAATTAGAGGGTTGAAAAAGTAAATTTACAAATAAAGAGGGGCTGAAAACAGAAAATTTTCAACGCTAATTCAATACACTCAACTTGATCAAATATTGGCACTGCGACTACCGAAGAAATACAATACACAACAATACCCAAAATTCGTTGTTAAACGAATTGATTCGGTCTCGAATCAATAACAACCCGAAACTACTAGTACGACGATAACTCGATTCACACAAGTAACATTTGGGAATTTAATACACACGTGAGAGTGCACAGACGTCGACGCACCATCTTTGGGCCCCAAAGTGTAAAATCTTGTTTGTTGGGCCTAGCTAGCCCAATGACCTGATCTTAAGGCCCGAAGACTTCTACCTTACGAGTTGTTGGGTCTTACATGATCTAACACAGCGTAAAAGGACTTTCAATGGCTTTTATACTATTGGTCCCCAAGGTTCCTTTGGTACTGCTAGTAAAGTCAGTTATTTTAATGCGAGGCGGGTCAAGGGCCCCTCGTACTCCTTTTTTTTTATCCCCAACCGGCTAATGGAGTTATCGAGGTCTTCGTGCCCTCTTTCTCTTCGGATGTGGGATTACTCGAAGTCAGGGCGGTTGGATTACGTGAATAGTACGGACGACGCCTACGGGATCGTTAGTATAGTTGTAAACTGGTCGTTTGCGTAACGCGTGTTTATAGCAATTCACCATGCGCAATAATCCGACGTCGCCTGGAATTAATGACTTCACACGCCGCGATGGTTTTATTTTCAACTTCATGGAATTCAAAGAATTAGGAAAACATCGGGTTTTCCTAGGGTTTTACAATACATACAGTTTCGAAATGTACACAAGTTTAATGAACATTTTTTTTACAACTATAGAAACAAACAAGCATACTTATGGATCTTCACAAACGTTTTCAAAAACTCTTTTAAAAAAATATCGGATTTTCTGGTGGTTTTCAAAATAATACAAAACGTTGCTTTTCAAATACCGCTTATGAACTCACCAACATTTCATATGTTGACGTTTTTCAAAATACTTGTATTCTCAGGTAACAAGTGAACCAAAGGAAAATGTACTCAGTGATGGCTTGCAGTTTATTTATTTATGAATCGAACAATTTACTTTTGGGAATGTAATGTTTAAACAATGTACTCAATGTATACTTTATCGGTTGTACTATATTAATGCATGGTGACGAATGATGTTATGTTTCATGTATATTCAATGTTATGGTATTCAATTAAGTCACAACAGCCCTCGGACGTTTCCGCTGTCTGGTTCGGGGGTGTGACAGGTTGGTATCAGAGCTTTGTTTATAGTGAACTAGCATGTCTAGCCACACATTGATATGCAACTATAAACCAAAAAGAGGGACTAACATAACTCTGAACAAAACAAGTAAATAAAACACCCTTGCTTGCATTAGGAATAGGAACATAACGCCGAACCAAACACAATAATGCTAGTATCTCGGTTAATTCGGGACTGTTCTTAGTGATACCAAGGAGTGGATGTAGCATGATCAACTACATTCTCTCCAAAGTAAAACTAACACACGTCTTGATGAGGTCGGGATAGCTAGGGAACCTAAAACTATACCCTACTAGCACCAAAAAGAGAACGTCTATTTCCTATATGTCGTAGTCGTGAGAGTGACGATAGTTTATACTTTCCCCCAGTCGTCATGGAGGGAGAGCAGCTGGGTATTCAGCTCCATCAAGACCTAGTGGCTCACGAGATGCTTGAAGATGAACCAGAAGGGAATCCAGAGGAAGCACACGACGTCAGACCTGACGAATACATAGACACCGACTACGAATTTGGAGAGACCGACGACGACATCGAGGAAGGCCAAGACGGGGATACGGACCATATCCCTCCGTGTGAGAACAAGGCGCAACCAGACCACCCCGCTCCGCCAGTGAACCCCCCAAGGGAGAACCGTTCCCCCGAGGCTGAGATCGCTGCACTGCGACAACAGCTGTATGCGATGGAAGCTCGGGCAGTGCGAGCTGAGCATGAGAGGGATGAGGTTATTGGAGACATGGTGGAGATGGCTCAGTTACTAGCGCAACATTTCGGCATATGGCCCCGCCGCTACGTAGGACGCAGCACATCGCGGTTAGGGATAGACTTACTTTAGTAGATCGATAGGAACTATGCTATGTACCCCGACTCTATGTTTAAGTGACTACACTACTCATAGAGCCGTTATGCTGTCGAATTAGTGTCACTCATGTATGCTCTTACGAGCAAAATTTTCTTGTATCAAATGCGGATAATATTAATGAACTTTTATGTGCTTTGCTATGATATTACAAATTGCTATGTGTTGAGAAGTTATGATTGTATTTCCGATGGTAGTAATGTCTAAGTTCGTACCATACACCTAGTAAGTAGGATCACAACCTCACAGAAACCACATACACTCAACATCTTTCTGTTTCATGACAAAAAGATGCCTCTCCGACCTACTCGCGGAAACCCAGGACCAACTCCACCCGAGGTTGACTCCACTGCATTCCAGGCAGCCGTGTCTGCTGCGGTCACCGCAGCTATGGCACAACTCCATCAGGGGAATAATGGAGGAGGCAACGGGCAAGGGGCAGGAAGTTCGAACAACGGGATGAATCAAGGACCTACCAAAACATGTACCTACAAGGACTTCACAAACGCCAAACCACGAACTTTCAACGGCACTGGAGGGGTGATCACTCTGAAGCGATGGATCGAAAAGGTGGAGTCGGTATTCGAGATATGTGATTGCTCCGAGCAGATGAAGGTGAAGTTCGCGGCCTGCACTTTTGTGGACCAAGCACTCACTTGGTGGAACGGACACGTGGAAGCCATGACGCTCCCTGTAGCCAACTCTAGGCCATGGACAGAAATGAAAGAAATGTTAATGGCTGAGTACTGCCCACGAGGCGAAATACAGAAGATGGAGCAAGAGCTATGGAACCTCACCGTGCAGAATGCGAATATCGATGCCTGCATATCGAGATTTAGTGAACTATCTCTGCTGTGCCCGGGTATGATCACCTCGGAAGGAAAGAAGATTGAGCGATTCATCTGGGGACTAACATCACCAATTCAAGGGAATGTGATAGCTGCAAACCCTGAGACATTTGACAGTGCAAAAAGATTGGCAAAGAGGCTGTATGACCATAACAACAAGAAGGGAGAGAAGCCAGTGGAGGCTGAGAAGAAGAAGCAAGGTGATGGCAAGAAAGGGAAGAACAATAAGAGGAAGGGGCGCCAGGGCCCCAAGACCTCTAAAAAGCAGCAGACAGTGGCAGTTAACGCTGTCACCGCACCGGTTCCAGCTGCACCACATGCTCCAACCTCAGCTGCTTCAAATGCTTCAAGACCCTATTCCGGTAATTTTCCCAAATGCAATAAGTGCGGTCTCCATCATAATGGAGAATGCAAGGATTTTTAGTGCACCAGTTGCAATCGGAGGGGACACACTGCAAGGTACTGCAGGACTTACCCTCCCCAGAACCAAAATCAGGGAAACAACATTAACAACCATCGCAACAACAACAACGTCATCACCGGCGGCAACAATGCAGGGCCTAGCCACACCTGCTATGGGTGTGGAAGGACTGGGCATTTCCGCCGAGACTGCCCTAACAACAACAATCCCGGGAACAGAGGAACAGGAAGGATGCTGACCATGGGCCAAGGAGAGGCGGTTCAGGACCCCGCAGTTGTGACCGGTACGTTTCTCCTAAACCACACTTATGCATGCATCTTATTTGACACCGGAGCGGAGCGGAGTTTCGTAAGCGAGAAGTTTAAACATTTACTAAAACAACAACCCCAAAAGCTAAATGAAACCTATACGGTGGAAATGGCCAATGGGAAAACCGAATCCACTGGGGAGGTCTACATCGGATGTACCCTAACCCTTAACCAACACGTCTTTCGAATAGACCTAATGCCAGTATCAATTAGGAGTTTCGATGTGATCATCGGCATGGATTGGTTAAGCCCCCACCATGCTGAGATTATGTGCCACGAGAAGGCCGTTCGTCTTCGTCTCCTAAATCACGAAACCCTAGTAATTTACGGAGACAAACCTAGCATGAACCTTCGCCTCATCTCATGCATCAAGGCACAAAAACATCTACGAAAGAACAACTTGGCGTTCTTGGCTCACATAGTGGATAAAACCAAGGAAGAGACTAACATTCAAGATATTCCGGTAGCGTGTGAATTTCCAGACGTGTTTCCTGAAGATCTTCCGGGAGTACCCCCAGAGAGATAGGTTGATTTTCGAATCGACCTCGTTCCAGGAGCAACTCCTCTCGCTAAATCACCCTATCGGATGGCCCCTGCTGAAATGCAGGAATTGTCCAGCGAACTCAGTGAGCTTCTGGACAAGGGATTTATCCGACCTAGTTACTCGCCATGGGGAGCTCCAGTGCTCTTTGTCAAAAAGAAGGACGGATCTTTTAGAATGTGCATCGATTACAGAGAGTTAAATAAACTCACTGTTAAAAACCGCTACCCACTTCCACGAATCGATGATCTATTCGACCAGCTCCAAAGAGCTAGTTATTTTTCAAAAATAGATCTACGGTCCGGATACCACCAACTCAAAGTCCGGGAAGAGGATATTCCAAAAACCGCTTTCCGAACCCGCTACGGACATTATGAATTCGTCGTAATGCCTTTCGGTCTAACAAATGCACCTGCCACATTTATGGACCTAATGAATCGAATCTGCCGACCATTCCTCGACAACTTCGTCATTATTTTTATCGATGACATTCTCGTCTATTCTCGAAGCAAAGAGGAGCATGTCCAACATCTCCGACAAGTCCTAGAAACTCTGCGATCGGAAAAGCTTTACGCCAAACTCTCCAAGTGTGAGTTCTGGCTCCGGAGTGTGAACTTCCTAGGACATGTAGTTAGCCAAGATGGAATTCATGTGGATCCCTCTAAGGTCAAGGCTGTTGAAGGATGGGCAACCCCGACGACGCCCACAGAAATTCGTCAGTTCTTAGGCCTAGCGGGCTACTATAGGAGATTCATTCAAAACTTCTCTAGGATCGCCAAGCCACTTACCTCGCTTACGCAAAAGGGCGTACTATTCAAATGGACAGACAAACAAGAGATTGCGTTTCGGACCTTGAAGCAAGCTCTCTGTAGCACTCCTGTACTATCTTTACCTGAAGGAACGGAAGATTTTTTAGTCTACTGTGATGCGTCGAATCAGGGCTTAGGTTGCGTTCTCATGCAACGTGGAAGGGTGATAGCATACGCATCCCGCCAACTAAAGACGCACAAAGTAAATTATACGACCCATGACCTAGAATTGGGAGCCGTGGTCTTCGCTCTGAAAATTTGGAGGCACTACCTGTACGGTATGAAGTGCACCATCTTCACGGACCACAAGAGTCTCCAGCACATCTTGAACCAGAAGGAGCTGAACATGAGACAACGAAGATGGGTTGAATTGCTAAACGACTACGAGTGCGAGATCAAGTACCACCCAGGCAAGGCCAACGTAGTAGCTGATGCATTAAGTCGGAAGGAGTACTCTAATCACCGTGCGAAAACTCTCTCGATAACCATTCAATCTCATCTGGCCACTCAAATTGCAACAGTCCAGTCGGAGGCCATGAGGACGGAAAATAGAGCTAGCGAGGCATTACGCGGGATGGAGAAGAATCTTGAGGCAAGGGAGAATGGAGTATACTACTTCATGAACCGAATTTGGGTCCCAAAAATCGGAGGATTTAGGAATGTTGTTATGAAGGAAGCCCACAAGACACGATACTCCATTCATCCCGTTCAGACAAGATGTATTTGGACATTAAACAACACTATTGGTGGCCTAACATGAAGGCGGAAATTGCAACCTACGTTAGTAAGTGCATTACGTGCGCCAAGGTAAAGGTGGAGTACCAGAAACCCTCAGGATTGTTACAGCAACCGATAATCCCTGAGTGGAAATGGGAGGGGATTTCTATGGATTTCGTGACCAAGCTACCCAAGACGTCGGACGGACTGGACACCATATGGGTAATAGTCGACCGACTGACGAAGTCTGCCCATTTCCTGCCTATAAAAGAATCCTACAAGATGGAAAGATTGACACGTTTGTACATTCGAGAGATCGTGAGGCTCCACGGAGTACCAGTGTCTATTATCTCGGATAGGGATAGTAGATTCACTTCGCGCTTTTGGCAATCTCTCCATAAGGCACTGGGAACTCATCTCGACATGAGCACCGCGTATCACCCACAAACCGATGGTCAAAGTGAACGAACCATTCAAACGCTTGAAGACATGCTTCGTGCATGTGTGATAGACTTTGGGAAGTCTTGGGATACCCACCTACCTTTGATAGAGTTCTCATATAACAATAGTTATCATTCGAGCATCAAGGTGGCTCCTTTCGAAGCACTGTACGGGCGTAAATGTAGATCACCGTTATGTTGGGCTGAAGTAGGTGACACCCAGCTAGCAAAAACACATACGTCGGACAAAGCACTAACGGGACCGGAGATCATTCGCGAAACCACAGAAAAGATCGTTCAAATCAGAGCTCGATTGCAAGCATCGCGTGACCGACAAAAGAGCTACGCTGATAAACGGCGAAAGCCCTTAGAATTTCAGGTCGGTGATCGAGTACTGTTGAAAGTCTCACCCTGGAAAGGGGTTATACGTTTCGGAAAACGGTGAAAATTGAACCCACGATACATTGGACCTTTCGAAATCATCGCCCGAATAGGTCCGCTAGCATACAGACTGCAACTACCCGCAGAGCTAAACGGTGTACACCCCGTGTTTCATGTCTCTAATCTAAAGAAGTGCCTATCAGATGAAACCCTCGTCATCCCACTTGACGAAATCGAAATCAATGAGAATCTCCTGTTCGTTGAAGAACCAATTGAAATCATGGACGGGGAGGTGAAGCGTACTAAGCAAAGTCGCATCCCGATCGTGAAGGTACGGTGGAGCGCAAAGCGTGGACCAGAATTCACGTGGGAACGCGAAGATCAAATGTAGCAAAATTACCCTCACCTATTCTAGCATACTCAAATCTAGCTTCCAAACAGAATTTCGGGACGAAATTCCCTCTAACGGGGGGATGACGTCACAACTAGAAATTTTGTGTCATGTAATCTATACACTCAAGTAAATGTTGAGTCAAAAGTTTAAGAGCATCTGATACCTATTATTATGACATCAAAAACTTCAATCAAATACATCATACAAGTACTACAAATAGTTATCAAACAATTGGAAACCCTAGAAGTTCTTGTTTAGGTCCATTTTGGACTAGGACTCCCTTATTGGACCCAAATGGACCAATAAGCTTCCAATTTGACTATCATGGGCTTAGAACCCTAATTGGGCTCTAATTGGACCCACAGTCATTTATTTCAACATTTTGGGCTATTTTATGCCTAGAATGAAATGAATTAAAAGCCTTGATCCATGAATAACCTAAACTAGTCCAACAAAAATGTAAAAATCATACTATATTCTTTTAGGTTAAAACTCACCCAAACTAACTCTAATATTGGGCTTAGGGGCAAAAAGCCCAAATTTTCCTTTTTCCTTCAAGATTCTCGGCCCAAGGCCCAAACCCAAGAAGAGATGAAGAGAGTTGACTTGCAATTGACACCTCATTATTGTCTTTTGGATCTCCATGCAACTTATTCCATATTTCCATGCATATCACCTCAAGGGTCTATTTCTCCCTCTCTCTCTCTTGCTCTTCGCTATTTCAAACACACACACACCTCACAAATTCTCTCTAGAATACTCAAGAACTCATCCCTCCTCTCCATTCAAAAATCTCGAAAATTAAGAGGCTTTCAAGAGGATATTTCCACAAACTCTTCATCTAAGGTAAGGTTATGCTTGGATCTATGACTTAGATTCTTTTTTTTTTTTATCAAAATCTCTTCCTAATCCATGCAAAAATCGTGATCTTGCATCCTAGAACCCCTCAAACTCGAGATCTTCAAGAAAAGGGTGCTAAGGCCAAAAATCACCAAGTTTTCTTCCATCTTTTCTTCAAGAAACGAAACTACCCCCCTAAGGTGAGCTTCATACCCCCTATTTTTCTGTTTTATAAGTCTTGTGGGGGGGGGGGGGGGGGGGAATACAAGTGAAAGTGTAGATCTATATGTGTTTTGTATGCCTTGTATGATTTCTATGCTTATATGTGTGTTTTTGTGTGTATATGATGTTGGATCTAGCCATAAGCCCCTAAAAATCGAGATATACTTTATGTTAAATGATACTAGCATCAAATATATTTCTACATACAAAGTGTTCCAAGAAAAATAGCTAAATGGCTTAACAACATTTTCTTTGGGCTAAAAACTCAATTTTTGGACATAAAATGTTGAAAATATAAAGTTAAAGGGCCCAAAATGAAATATTTCGAATTCTGATGGATGAGATGAGTTAAAACAGTTCCCATAATGTATTTTCTGAAAATATACCCTTTTGGAGGATTAAAAACATAAATTTCAAGCTTAATGGGCTAAAAATGACATTTTCGGCCCAATAGGGCCCAATATGCGAAATTTTCTGTTTTGGAGGGCCAAAACTGTGTTTTTCTGTAAAACAGTGGACTACTAGTGTTCCAAGTCCTTTTCTAAGGTTTAAAATGCTTTTCAAATTTAAAAAGGACCAAAGTTGCAAAAATTTTCCAATTTGGGCCAAAATTGTAAAAACTGCGAAAAAGAGGGGTTATAACCGAGAAAACTGTATTTTCAGGGACTCAAACTGTTTTCAATGAAAAATATGCTGAAAAATATCAATTTCAATAAGTTTTGGTGTTAAAATGTCAAGAAAAACGGTTTAAGGACCAAACCGGAAAGTTATTTAATTAGAGGGTTGAAAAAGTAAATTTACAAATAAAGAGGGGCTGAAAACAGAAAATTTTCAACGCTAATTCAATACACTCAACTTGATCAAACATTGGCACTGCGACTACCGACGAAATACAATACACAACAATACCCAAAATTCGTTGTTAAACGAATTGATGCGGTCTCGAATCAATAACAACCCGAAACTACTAGTACGACGATAACTCGATTCACACAAGTAACATTTGGGAATTTAATACACACGTGAGAGTGCACAGACGTCGACGCACCATCTTTGGGCCCCAAAGTGTAAAATCTTGTTTGTTGGGCCTAGCTAGCCCAATGACCTGATCTTAAGGCCCGAAGACTTCTACCTTACGAGTTGTTGGGTCTTACATGATCTAACACAGCGTAAAAGGACTTTCAATGGCTTTTATACTATTGGTCCCCAAGGTTCCTTTGGTACTGCTAGTAAAGTCGGTTATTTTAATGCGAGGCGGGTCAAGGGCCCCTCGTACTCCTTTTTTTTATCCCCAACCGGCTAATGGAGTTATCGAGGTCTTCGTGCCCTCTTTCTCTTCGGATGTGGGATTACTCGAAGTCAGGGCGGTTGGATTACGTGAATAGTACGGACGACGCCTACGGGATCGTTAGTATAGTTGTAAACTGGTCGTTTGTGTAACGCGTGTTTATAGCAATTCACCGTGCGCAATAATCCGACGTCGCCTGGAATTAATGACTTCACACGCCGCGATGGTTTTATTTTCAACTTCATGGAATTCAAAGAATTAGGAAAACATCGGGTTTTCCTAGGGTTTTACAATACATACAGTTTCGAAATGTACACAAGTTTAATGAACATTTTTTTTTACAACTATAGAAACAAACAAGCATACTTATGGATCTTCACAAACGTTTTCAAAAACTCTTTTCAGAAAATATCGGATTTTCTGGTGGTTTTCAAAATAATACAAAACGTTGCTTTTCAAATACCGCTTATGAACTCACCAACATTTCATATGTTGACGTTTTTCAAAATACTTGTATTCTCAGGTAACAAGTGAACCAAAGGAAAATGTACTCAGTGATGGCTTGCAGTTTATTTATTTATGAATCGAACAGTTTACTTTTGGGAATGTAATGTTTAAACAATGTACTCAATGTAAACTTTATCGGTTGTACTATATTAATGCATGGTGACGAATAATGTTATGTTTCATGTATATTCAATGTTATGGTATTCAATTAAGTCACAACAGCCCTCAGACGTTTCCGCCGTCTGGTTCGGGGGTGTGACATTCAACATGCATAACTCCAAGAAAGGTGAGTTACCAATCTAGTGTAATGCCTGACTGAGTAAAACTCAGAGTCCGAGTACAGAGGCTGAGATAGCTGAGATGATTCGAGTACCATACGCTTCCACTGTAG
Organism: Lactuca sativa; assembly: GCF_002870075.4. Classification (NCBI taxonomy): domain Eukaryota; kingdom Viridiplantae; phylum Streptophyta; class Magnoliopsida; order Asterales; family Asteraceae; genus Lactuca; species Lactuca sativa. Next base: position 31,967,404 of record NC_056630.2, on the reverse strand, counting down.
GCTCAATCATATATGCTATGACTTGTACTCGTCCTGATGTTGCCTTTGCTTTGAGCATGGTCAGCACATATCAGGGGAATCTTAGCAAGGCTCACTGGACAGCAGTAAAGAATATTCTCAAGTACCTGCGAAGGACTAAGGACTGGGTCCTTACCCTTGGTGGGAGTGATGACTTGAGAGTTGCAGGGTATAGTGATGCTAGCTTTCAGACTGACAAGGATAATTTCCGCTCTCAGTCGGGCTGGGTCTTTACCGTAAATGGAGGGGAAATTACTTGGAAAAGTTCCAAGAAAGATATAATGGCAGATTCAACTTGTGAATCAGTGTATATAACAACAAGCGAGGCAGCAAAGGAGGCTATATGGCTAAAGAACTTCATCGAAGACCTTGGAGTTGTACCAGCTATAAAGGAGCCAATTAAGATTTTCTATGACAACAATAGTGCAGTTGCCTTAGCCAAGGAACCAAGAGATCATGGAGATCCAGACACATTAACAGAAAATATCGTTTTATCAGACATCGAATAGAAGAAGGGATCCTCCTGGCAAAGAGGGTATCATCGGATGAGAACCCAACAGATCCCCTCACGAAGGGACTGACTCGGGTTAAGCATCTCCAACATGCTCAGAGCATAGGGCTGAAGGATGATTTTAGTTTTAGTAATTAGATGATCTTGAAATTTGTAAAATGTAATTGACATTGGATGATAAATAAAAGCTATTATTTATAAGTAAAGTGTTTCTATCTCTTGTTAATCGTTTACTATTACTTCCTTTTGCATGTTTTGACTTCCAGAATAATTATGTTATGATCTATATCATATTATTCAAACTCTCCATAGTCGGTCATATGTTGGAAGTAGATATGAATCAAGACTTTCATGGGTTGGATTGTAGAGGTCTAAGATGTTAGACAAAGCGAGGCTACAATACTCATGAGTGCTCATAAGTTCTGAGTATTGGATTCAACCCACGCTCACTTGTATCACTTCATGGAATTTATCTCGAGTGATCGTGAGACAGTAATATCATATAAGTCTTCAAACCTAGAGATATGATTTGTTGCCTATGAGTTGGTTATGCATTGATTGCACGAAAACGTATTGGTAACTCAATGTTATAAACCGTGCTTTTGTGTGTAATTCAACAAGTAGTAGAGCAAACATATGAGTCGAACTTTATCTATTCCTTCTAGGATTAGAAGCGATATCTAGGCCCCTCGATGATTTTGTTTTGACCTATGTATCGGGCCCGACCAGAACGAAATTGATGTGTTAAGTTAAGTTCTATGTCAAACAAATCGGAAATCGGGAAACAAATGTTGGGCAATAAGCAAGACCATGTTCCTTGTATTTGTCTGGCTGATATCTAGAATAGAGGATTATATGATCACTTATTTAAAATGGCACTTCATAGTTCAACAGAATTTAAAGAGCTACGATTGCTAGTCGGTTCCTGAAGTCATACTTGCAACTATAGTTATTAGACTTATCCAAGTGAGAGACTGTTGGATATAGTGTCTAATTCCATAACTATATTTGTTATGTACTTGACCCGACCCAGCATGGTCCATTTGGGTTGCACTTCACCCGAACTATTTATGGATAATATTTTGAGAATAGTATAAGTTATGATTTATTAATATATTATAAGTTCTAATATCTTAATATAAGATAATATTATTTAATTAGTGTTGATCTATAATTAATCTAGAATTAATTTAGAGATCAAAAGTATGACTAATTAAATATGGACTCTTGTATTTATATAGTGTGGGCTAATGCTTATTTGGAATGGGCTAGGCTTGCATGGAAAGCCCATGGATACTCCATGGAGCTTTAACCCATGGATCTCATGGAAATAAAAAGACATGGGTATTAGGGTGTACATGGATGTAACCCTAATCCACCACACTTTATTAATCCACCACACTTTATTTGGTTCTTGAAATCACACTAGTTATGGTGAGTATACTAAGAGGGCCAATTTCAAGAAAGTTGTGACTATTCTCTCAAGTTTCCAAGTTTGTGGCGATTTGTGACTTCCATTTGAGGCATCCACATTATTGGTGCTAGGCTCTCAAACTCCAAGCAATCAACTACAACTACAAGGTAAGTAATTATAGTAGCTTTATTTGATTCAAGTTCCCCATGTCATGCTAGATAGGATAAGAACCTTGGAAAAATAATTATTTGCATGTATCTTAGTCAAACATAGATCTAAGGTTTCTAGGGTTGCATGTACACCATAGGAGTGTTAGAATGCTCATAACCCATCAGAACATTCGTGTGAATCTAGTCTCAAATCAAGGAATGATTTTCAAATGGTTTTCAAAATAAGTAAAGGAGGATGCAGAGGGTACGATCAGCCGAAGCCAGTAAGTAGACCCCAAAATACCATACAAGTTATTTGATTATGTGATGTGATTAGAACAACATGCTAGTACCAGGCTAGGGATCTTCAGGAATTGCATGATAAAATTGCCTGATTACATGATGCCTGCTAGCCTAGGGTTTCCTTTGTATGAAATTGACATCATTACTATAGTTATTTAGTGTATGCATCGCGGTTGTGCATAATTAAGATCTTATAGCCTGAGAATGTTTGATTTGACCTTAGGGTAGGATTGGATATTCGAAAATCTATAGGGTCCCGCATTATGTATGACTAGCATACACTAGTGCTACAGGGTTGGTGGAAGTTTCATGGATGGGTGAGTTGTGAGAGGCCAGGAGGTCAGTTATGAGACATTCAGTATTCCTCTAGGAGTGAGGATTGAGCGTTCGTTATGTCTGTATATGTTGTTAGGGTTTTGTGATGATACTTGAGACAAATATGGGTAGGTGTGGAAGGTAGTATGGGCCGGTACTACTGAAAGCACAGGACCCATATGCATATCAAGGAAGTCACAACCTAAAGGGTTTTGTTTGGGAGATAGTGTCCATGCTTTTAGGAGGAATGTCTAATGTCCTTATTGATGAATTTCAGTATGGTGGTTACGAGGTGCATTGGAGCATGATCCGGTTCAGGATCAGGATCAGGATCAGGAGTGGGTGGTCAGGATGGATCAGCACCACCCAAGGTCATTGGTCATATGAGGACAGATGAGTTGGATGCTAGGATTCGTGAGATCCTGCATGATAAGGCTGCTGCTATGTTCCGGGCTCAGTTACCGAAAATGTTTGGGTCGATCAAGACCGCCATGGTTGAGCACTTTGATGAGCGCTATGCAGCTCTTGCAGAGACAGCGGCCGCAACAGCCATAAAAGTAGGGGAGGATCTGGTCGGGGTTTTCAGTATCGGGACTTCGATAATACGAATCCCCCTACCTTTGATGGAGTTCAGGATCTGATTGGTACGATGAGATGGCTGTCGGACGTGGAGGGTTGTTTCTTCACATGTTCATGACCTGCTTATCAGAGGGTGAGGTGTGCTCTGAACCTGCTAAGGCTCAGGGAAAAGGATTGGTGGAGGTTGAGTACGAGATCATACTCTAACGCGCAACGGGCTGTAGTTACTTGGGATCAGTTCTGAAACATGTTCAGTACCCGTTATGTTCCGCGGCTTGAGCGAGAGAGGTTGGCTCAGGAGTTTTTGGAGCTGAAACAGGATTCAAAGTTGGTGATGGAGATCACCAAGATGTTTATAGAGAGGGCGATGTTTTGCCCTGAATTTGCTTCGGAGCAGGCTCAGATGACCCGCTACCTGAGCATGCTTAAGAAGGATATCAGACAGTTCGTATGTATGCGGAGATGTAGTAGCTTGTTGAAGTTGAAGGAGGCCGCCAGGCAGCGCGAGTTAGAGATTGAGCTCCAGCTGAGGGAGCAGAGGCAGGCCCCGGTGTAGTTGCAGCCTGCACCGAAACGGATGAGGGTCGCTGATTATCGTCAGGGGTATCAGAGGAGTCGCACTTGTGGGAAGTGCGGTAAGGTACGTGATGGAGTTTGTTAGTCTTCTTCTGGTTGCCACAAGTGTGGCAAGGAGGGCCACATAGCCAGGGATTATAGGCAGCAGGCTCCAGCTGCCAGAGTCCGACTTTGTTATCATTGTGATCAGGTGGGCCATATGAAGGCCCAGTGTCCTCTATTGGCTTTCAGGCCAGTGCAGGCCCCAGCACCAACCACATTGAGACTTACTGACGGGGGGTCAGGGTAAAGCAGAGCCTCTAAAGGCTCCAGGGTGTGCATATCATCTCATGGCGGAGGAGACCAGGACAACGCCAAAGGTGACAGTCGTTATGTTTTTTTTCCTATCTTTTGTTCGTATTGGTATTATGAGTTCCTTTTTGATTTTCCTCCATGAGTTATTAGGGCATAGGAGATGCTAGTGAGATTTGATTATTATGGGATTCTAGAGGGATAGTATCCGGTGGTGCATTCAAGAGAAAGAGAGGTAATGATTCAGGGATTCAGAATCATCAACGGAAATCCGGATTCCTTGAAGTTCGTTGTCTCGGATTGGGACGATTGAGTAGCGTAACTTCTCCGCCACCGGTAGATAGTAGTTAGTGCTCTAAGTGGGGGAGAATTGGAAATTCTCGGATGGGGCATTGTTTTGAAAGATGTTGCCTGACGCAGTTTGGATGTCGGTACTGGAGTGGTGCAATAAGGCAGACCAGTTTTGTTACAGATCTTGTATGTATTGTGGATCTGTGAGTAAGCATTGAGGATAATACTATGCTATAGCAAATAGTGGGATCATCCCCAAGTGTCAAAAATGTTGAGAGGTATGCGGAAGACTCTTTATGGATTGATAGTTATGCGATCAGTTTCGGCGTATGTATATGTGTTATGGGTAGCGACGTGTTCCAAGTGGATGATGTAGGGTAAGGTTCTGACACTGCGGCACTGATTGAGGTTATGAGGTCATGGTTTAAGCCTCCTCGGAGGTGGGGAAAATGAGTATTTTCAGGATGGAGAATTGGACAGTAGAAATTGGGAATAGATGGGTTGATAGACTCGATAGCAATCTTGACCTGTGCTGAGAACCATGTGAGGGTATTCCAGTCATAGGTCGTGGACATAGAGACTGTGATGGATATGTTACTGCCGTGGTAGTGTTAGAGTAGACGTATGGTTGAGGTTGGACGAGTCGTACTCAGTTATGTCGAATCAGAGAAGTTTGATGGATCTACAAGGTTAGATCCTTGGGTTCCAAGTATGGATCTAGTCTTGGGTTATGTAAGTGTGGTATTTCAATCTAGGGTGTTCCATCTTGAGGATGACCGGACCTTATGATTGATTGGACCCGGTGTGTTTGGTATTCCAACCCACGGGTTGATTGGGCCAAACATGCATGAGAATGCGAGGGTATACCATCCTAGGGATGACTGGACCCGTTATAGGCTTACCTGGTATTCCAGCCTGAGGCTGATTGGGCTAGGTACGAATGGTTACATGATGCAGCTGGTTAATTCATGGGGTTGCTAGAAGCTGAAGGACGCGTCATCTTGTCAGCGCGAAAAGGAAATAGATTCAGGGAGGGGACATGATGAGTTCCAATATTGAGAGTTATCCGGGTTATCGTCAGTTTTGTAAAGGGAAGGATAGTTTGTTATTGTGAGAGGACCCATTGAATTATTGTGGTATCTAACTTTCGCAAGTCACGAAAGTGTGTTCATGAAAGGAAGGTGGCAGTACCATCGGGTGATACTTGGTTGATGTGTGTTGTCATTAAGTAGAAAAAGCCGATGGTCGGTTTGGAGTATTGGCAGGATACTGCTCGAGTAGAAGTTGACTTAAACGGGGTACGGTAGTAGCGTCTGAAAGGACCTGAGTTGATTGAGAAATCGGAGTCTGCAGTGTAGGGTGTTATCCAAAATTGTGTGTTACGGTAGGCTTCTGGACAAAGTCTAATTTAAGTGGGGGAGAGTTGTAACATCCCTAACTTTTGAAATATGATTTAAGGGCTTAAAAGTGTAAATTGAGGAAGCTACTTGACGAGTAGGTGCGATCGCTCGTCGAGTAGGAGCGGGTTCTGGTCGCGAGTTAAGTGACCAACTCGTCGAGTCGGTTGCTGGACTCGACGAGTTGGTGCTGTGAAGAGAAAACCCTAATCTTAGGGTTTGCACCCTATTTAAAGGACTTTAAGTCCTCACATCAACCTCTTTGTTACCCCTTGAGAGTCAGAAAACCCTAAAATCGTGTGTGAGCCCTTGGAGTGAGCTTGGAAGCTTTGGAAGGAGATTCTAGCAAAGGAGGGTTGTAGATTTAGTGTATAGCATCAAGGGAATCATATAGATCCAAAATCTACTTTAGTTTGGGCACAATTTTGAGGTAACAAGTTGTTACCTTGATCTGTTTCTTTCTAGATCAACTTATGGATGGATTTAGGGACATTTTAGTATGATTAAGATGTATTTCGAGTTATGAGTCTAGATTTGAGGTTGCAACTTCAGATCTAGACTTGCCTTGGTCCAGGAAATCATAAAGCATCAGCCCTTGGTTTCGTTGTGAAGCATTCTTTCCTTAAACCCTAGCCCTAGCTTGTTTTGGGCCAATATCACCTTGTACTCAGGTAAAGTTGGCAACTTTACGTGAGAGTCATGCCCTAGGAAGATGGATCTACAGTATGGAGCCTCTGCATGGCTCAAGAAGTGACTGTATAGATGAAGGACTGAAGAGACTCGGCGATTCATATGATGATGGGCATGGACTCGATGAGTTGGATGAACAACTCGGCGAGTCTGATGAAGATTGTCGTGGACTCGGCGAGTCTGTTCTTGGACTCGACGAGTTATAGTGCAGAATCCCCCAACCTCTTCTGGTTAAGACTCAGATCAGTGAGTTGAGTGGTGACTCAGTGAGTTGGACAGGATAGGGCTTAGAGATTGAGGGACTCGACGAGTCATGGGGTGACTCGGCGAGTCGAGTCGTGATATGAGAGTTTTCTGAGTTTAAGAGCTCTGCGAGTCAATGGGTTGACTCGACGAGTAAGGTCAATCAGGAAGGTTGAATTTGGCCAGGACTTTGACTTTGACGCGTTTGACCTTCAAAGGTATTATGGTAATTTGGATATTATGTCAATAGATCATTGATGGCTATATGTGTTGGAGTCTGGGGCAGTGCTTCGGGATTGTGCTTTCGTGTTTCGGTTCAATAGTTGCAAGGTAAGTTATCCTCACTATACCCAAGGGTCTAAGCCACCAAGGCTGACCATTTGATTCGTTATTTCAGATAGTTACTGCTGTGATATGTTAGTTGGCATTCTGGTAGAAAGGATGATTATGTGTTAGCATTGTTGGTTAGATCGGTATCCTGGTAGATTGGATGTAGTTATGCTTAGTGACCTGTAGTTGGTCTGACTTTCTGTATGCTGGTAGGAGATTGCCTGTTATATGTGCACTTGGTTGATTGGTAGTGGAGGGTATTCCATCCCGAGGATGATAGGTCCCTAGTATCTTGTCTCTATACACTGTGATAGGTGCACGTGTTTGTTAGTATGTGGGCATTCCAACCTGATGGTTGTGGGTCAGGAGTATTCCATCCCAGTAAGATGATTGGACTCATAGTAGGTGGGCACTCCAACCTGATGGTTATGGGCCAGGAGTATTCCATCCCAGGAGGATGATTGGACTCATAGTAGGTGAGCATTCCAACCCGATGGTTGAGGGTCTGGGGTATTCCATCCTGATTGATGATTGGGCCTATAGTAGTTATTGTATCTGTAGGAGTGTGGGCATTCCAGCCCGATGGTTGTGGGCCGAGAGTATTCCATCCTGAGGATGATTGGACTCGTAGTATATTGGCATTCGAACCCGACGGTTGAGGGCCAGGGGTATTCCAACCCGATGGTTGACTGGACCCATAGTATGTTGTTTATTGTTGTATGTGTATTATTGTATGTGTGTGGGTATTTTGGGGGAAACTCACTAAACTTTCGGGCTTATAGTTTCAGTTTATTGTTTTAGGTACATCAGGAGATCGTGGCAAGGCAAAGGCGTCCGGTCCTCATATTTCATGATTTTGTGATTTGGTTCTGGTGAGACTCTGATGTTTAAACTATTTTGAAAACATGTTGTAATAAATTAATGGTTTTTGAATGGATTAAAATGTCATAATTTGGCGTAAATTTTATGAGTGTTACAGTACGAACTCGTGGTTCCTTTCGTGGGTCCATCATCCTAATATTTTTAAAAAGGACACATTAAGTTGTGATAACACTACGCAGAAATCCACTAGATTTCCAAATGATAAGGAGAATGTGTTTTGTTTAGAAATCCTCTAGATTTCCAAATGATATGGAGAAGATGATTGGTTCAGAAATCCTCTGGATTTCCAAATGATACAAAGGGGATGTTAATTGCTAATGATTTTGAAATGTATAAGTGTTTATAGATTGTAGTTATAGATTCTAAGGTACTATATTGTTCTAGTGAATGTGGAGAACATTCTTCAATCTCTAAAACTCTCAACCGTTGTAGTCTGTCAAACTCCTTGATCAAGGTTGGTTGTGCACCAGCCTGACCATAAACAATATAGGTGGAAACTCTAGATTTATTTATGGTATGGTTTATGTACGGTACAAACCTTTAATTAAGGTGTCTGACCTAAATTGTTGATTTGGTAGTTTTAGTTGAAGGGATGCTTAGAATTTTATTAAGTCTTGTCATCGCGGGGTAGAGTATATATCAACTCATATATATTATGGTTGATGGAGTTTATAGTATTATTAGTTTTTGTTTTATACTTCCGGACTACTTAGAAAAGACGAGGGCCAGACTTGGAGCACCAGAGGGCAGGACCATTTTAGCAATTAAGCTATTCTGAAATCAACAACCCTATGTGGCACTTCAAACCAGATTCCTCGTTATATAAGTAGTCAAGAAGTGGTGTTATTATTAATAATACCTTTATTAGAAGCTAGTTTGCTGTAGTTGTATTCCTCTTGCGCGGATACAAGTTCTCTATAGCCAATTTAGCTCTAATACCATTCTGTCACACCCTAGGGCGAGGCGGAACATGTCGGGAGTGCCACTAAGTTTATGGATCACATATAAACTAACTATATAACACAAGTACAACGATAAACAAAACAACATTTGTATTCCATCATTATGTTTGAATACATGGTTCTTGTAGATAATAATAGTACAATAGTTGCCTTAAACGGGTAAGCAAATAACAAAAACTAGAGAGCTAGGTCGTCTGAAATCCATGACCAATCTTTTGTATGAGCACTTATCTAATGATCTTCTAAGAATACATGTAAGTTTGAGGGTCAACACAAAGGTTGGTGAGTGTCACTGGTTTTCTAAAAAAATGATACTGTTGAGAGAAAAACTTGGAGACACACTTGAACAAATGTTAGCAGTATATTGCGGAATAGTTAATCTCAAAGGATCTTAAAGCTCAACAATAATATAGTTAGATAGCTAGATAGTTAGTTGCGGAAAGTAAAAAAATATAAATGACAGCAATTGTTATATCAAGAATACACTTAAGCTGATTCGTAACAAGGAATGCATTCACTCTGAGTTAATAAGGAAGATCAAGCTTAGTGATTAAGTCTAAAAGACTTTCTTGAGAGAGGTTATAGTTAGATATGTTTTAGTAGCAATTTAGAGTAAGAAGAATAGAAAGAGAAATGAAGAAGATAACTTGGAGAAATATATTCAGAATAATTAACAAGTCATCGAGTGATACGAGAGATGGTTGAAGAAGAAATTTAATATTAAGAAGTTGTTATTAATACATCAGAAAGAGTGTCTATTTATAGAGTCTCAGAACTAAACAACTCTATAAGCAGCCGTGCAAGGCATACTATATAATAGAGTGTATTACATAAAGATAAGTAAAGTAATCTAGATAAGTAGACGTTAGTGACAAAAGTCTGATTGCGGTTGCTGATGAAGAATTGACTCTGGATGCTGAAATGGATGCGGGTGCTGAGTCGTTGCGGTAGGTAGATGGTTGCGGTGGCAGAGTTCAAGAGGGTCACTTTTATGTTTCAACAATTTCCCCCTAAGTGACCTCTTTAACTCTGGTTCAGCTATAAAGTTTGAGGAACTTGATTAGAATCCACCAGAACTTCCTGACATTTTCAAGCCATATGATTCTCCTTGAAATTTCAAATTTGACTTCAGCAGTAGTATGCTTCAATCTTTCTACTGCGGTCTTGCAGATGTCAAGTTGTTTCTTGGGCAGGCGGTGCATAACATTCATCAGAATGAAGTATTTGACGTTGTCAACCTTGCATTTGAATATGATACCAAGGTCAGGAAAGTTTGTTGCGCCTAGTGATCTTTCTTCGAAGCCTTCGGTAGGCATTGGCACAGATTCAGGTGGGGGAAGATCAAACTTCTTGATGACGGTGGGGTGGATATTCGCATCAAACTTGGCGAAGTCACAAACTGTATCCCTCAGAAAGGATTTCGCTTTGTCAAGCGCCATTTGCATCTTCGGATGCTTTTCCGCCTTCTTCTGGAAAACCCTGGCAATAAGGAAGATTTCTTCCGGATTCATGCTTGGGAAGTCTGCTTGAGTGCGGATGTAGTCATGCTCTCTTCTGGTAAGAGTATACTGAACAAAGTCAGCCTTCATGAACTTCCGCATCTTATAGTTCTTGATTGCGGATGGTCTATCGTTAGACCATATGTTTTCAACAGAGGAGCCATGCTTAGCATAAAAGCGATTAAGTCTTTCAAACTCCATTAACAGTCATTTGTGATCAGGGAGACTGCAGTCAAAAGACTCAAAAACTGCAAAATACTTGGCATTAGGAGAGATTGGAATATCCCAATATTCATCAGAAGGGGGTTCAACATATGTGAGATGTGGAGTGTAGTCTTCATCCAGTAGACTGCGGAGCGGATTGACCCATGAATTTATCAAGGACTCATCAATCATAGTATCGAATCCGCATTCTCTCCATATGAGTTCAGCAACCTTGGCCGCCTTCTAGTCATGTTTTCTTTGGGCTATGGCAGGGGAGTCTATGGAGCTTGCGGATGACATGTTTTCCTCAAGATTTTTTAGGTGAGGAGGAGTCTCAAGCTTTTTGGTAGTATCTTTTGGAGATGGTGGTGGAGAGGGCTACAGTGTGGGGATTTTTTTAGTGGTGAGGGGAGGACTCTGATGAATGGAAGTATCGGAGCGGTGGACTTCATCTTCACTTCCCCCTCTTGAGGGATGCAACGGAGGTGCTTCCTCAAGCCATTGTTTAAGTCCATCCACCTTGGCACAGACTTCTTGAAAGTAAGCTTTTATAGACTCGGCCAATTGGGAATTGTTTGAGGTGGAAGAATTGAAGAGCAGCTTGTGTATGTCTTTGGTAAGCAGGAGGATCTCAGGGCCATGGAAATTGGAGGTAAAGGATTTCTGCATTTGGTTGATAGTTGCATGAAGAACAGAGATAGTGGACTCATAAGCAGTATGAGTCTCACCTATCACCTTCTGAGATAGTGTAGCTTGATCCGTAATGGTTGCTTGAGGATCCTGTTTGATTATGGTCACCTCAGTAAAGAGGCATTCCGCTGCAGCCATGAATTCCTGATGGTCAACCCTGCGGTTGTTGTCAAGGGACCGGATCCCCATTTCTACCTTGAGAGAGATGCGCTCAGCAGCCATACGCTCTCTCGTCTCGAGTCATTCAACGCGTTCAATTAAAGACTGTGGTCCTGGAATGTCTTTAGGTGGAGGTTGGCTAGGTTTAATCGCAGCTAAAATTTGATCAACTTTGGCTTGGAGACTTAGGAATTCCTTCCTGGTGACAGCATCCTTCTTCTTCTTCTTTTTTCTTTTCTTTAGGCTTTGAAATTGAATACTGAGAACCGCTAGACTCTTCTTTTTCCTCAAACATCATTAGGTCGTCGTCTGAAGGGTTTGGTTTGTTGACCTCTTGGATATCGTCATCATCGAGACCGAAGGTAGGGGCTGAGCTGAGTTCAATTGCGGGCTCTTCTTCTTGAGATGGGTTAACTGCAGGAGATGGAATAGGATTTGGAGTAGGAGGAACTTTGGAGGTAACTGCGGCTGCGCCTGAAGCTTGAGCTTTCATCATAGTTTTTGCCATTCGATCCATCCAGTTTTGAACCTTTTGGATTGTGGCAACAGTATGGGCATTGCTGATGGCATTTGCTCAATACTTATCCACGGACAGTATTTCTTGTTCCTTTTATTGTTGTTGTTTGACCTGTTGCTCCTTGCGGGCTTGCAAGGCTCTTTTAAAGGCAACATATTTCTTGATTTCGGCATCAGTAGTTGGCTGATATCGACTCCAAGAATCACTTGAGTCATCGCCGTCAATTTGTTGGGTACGAACCAATGTGTCCCTTGGGTTCACGGATCCTTGCACATATGTGCTCACCGTGCCTAAACCACCTGTAAAGGATGGAAGCAGAGTAGGATTTCCTGGGCTTCCTTGGTCTCTTTGACCCGTGGTCAAGTCTAGCCTCGGCCCAGTTCTGGCATGGGCGAAAGAGATGCCCTGCGGATAGATTAGTGTTTGAAGTGTTTGAGATACATTCCAAAGGATGGAGTCTAACTCCTCAGAAGAAAAGATGTGCAGTCGGGAAGCCCTGGAGACCTTAGGGCGATGTCCAAATTTATCTACTTGAGATATAACTGGGAGGCTGTCTCCACGTTCAGATGATGAAGAGGATGAAACAATCTCACATGATGAAGTTGAGTGGTATTCGAGTGTGGTATTGAACGGATGTGCGGCCATCCCAAGGACTACCGAAGCCTGTTGAGAGGCTTCAGTATCAGTCCGGTCACACATTTGGCTAGAGACTTTGGATGTTTTTCTTTTCTTGAGGATAGATATTGGTTGTCTATCTTCCTCAAAGTCACTGCTCGATACAGTGGTGGGTTTGGTTTTGCGTTTCTTTGAGGGTGCGGTTTGTTTTGGAGTTGTCTTCTTAGTTGTACTAGATTTTTTCTTGGATGCCACCGTTTTTCTCCATTGAGAAAGGTTAGATAGTGTAGTAGCAGAGGGGGCTGCGGTACCCTCAGTGAGAATGGTTGTGGATGGAAGAGGTAGAGTAGAAGGGTATGGGGCAATACCCTCCGTGGCCTCTATGTAATCTGAGACATCAGCAGTCTCAAGACCAAGCAAAGTAAGAATGTGGGTGGGAAGCCTGCGGATAGGTCCAAATAAAGTTTGATTAGAAGAGGGATTGTACTTTTTGAGATCCTTAGTGACAAAGAAATTAATGTCACTGCCCATGTCAATGCCTGCATCCGTATGTAAATCTGAGATGCACAGTGACCAAAATCGAGCAAATGTTAGCTTTGTTGGGTTTTCCCTTGGGTGTTCTTTGGGGATGTATTGGAGAAAGTCTTCCCAAAGAATTTGACCATAATTGACATCGTGGCCTATGTAGATGCTCCATACCAGTTCAGGTAGCTTCAAACCCATGTTGTCAATGCCTCCAGTTCTGCCGGATAAGCAGCGAATGACGAAGTGACACACAAACTTCCAAAACGCAGGCAGTTGGTTCTTCTTTACTTCACTAATCCCTCGGATCGGTTTCTGATAACCCATCTGGTAGAGTGCGATGGTGTGAAGATCTTGATGGATGGATGAATCAGAAGATTTATGGCAGACAAGAACTTTTCTTTGGACAAGATGATCAAAGAATCATTGATAAGGTTGAGATGCACTTCTTGAGGGTTCTCCAATGGACGGTATGCAGAAAACGCACACTTGAAGAGTGTAGAAACAGGAACAACGTCTGTGAATGCATCAAATGGACCAAACATAATATGGTTCTTGAGAAACTTGATCATAAGCTTGGTTGGGGCATTATATGATGGGTGATCTTCAAAAACTGCTCTGAAGTTGCTTGAAGCTAACGTTGGAGAAGTGGAACCAGTTGGATTCATGGAGCCTGAAGCCTTGGATTGCTTCTTTGATGCACCTGATTTTGCCATTGTGAGATAAGAGAATGGAGTTCTTGAGAGTTATGGGAGTTTTTGAGAGTTGAGAGAGAACAATCGATTAAACAGAGAGCATAAACGATTTTTGAGAAGAAGACGGGTTTATAAAGGGGGTGAAAAGATTTTAACCCTAGGTAAAAGATGGAAGAGAGTAAGAAGTCGAATGGGGTTTCTGGGGTGAATCAATGATTTTAGGATTAAATCTCAGCCACACGAAGATAAAACGGGTTTAAAAAGATTTTGAGAGATTTCAAAAAGGGGTTTGTATTTAATGTAGGATTAGACGCATGTCAATACGTCAAGTAAATGTGGGGAGATGATAGAGAAAGTTGGAACTGATGGGACGTGGGAGGGAGAGGAAAGGACAAATTAAGGATGAGTTTATTGGAAAATCATTCTTTTTGTTATCATCCCAGATATAGGTATGATACGGGGTTTATTCAGAAAGAGAATGTGACAGCTTCTAAAGGGAATGTTTTATTTTATTTAATGAAGGATCATTAAAATAGCACACAACGATTCGAGAGTTAATGAAACTGTTGGACTTTATTTAAGATGATTGCGGATGGAATCATCATTGCGGTTGAAAAACTTCATCGCGGATGAACAAAGGAAAGATTGCAGTGAGGATCTGTGAGAAAAACACTTGTACAAAAGTTAGAAACAAAAGACCATTAGAACCCATGAGAGATACGTATGACATATGGTTGCGGTACCTAGACTACGGTACCTAAACCATCTTTTATATGTAATTCTCAGTTAGAACCGCAATGGAGACCAGTGATGGTCTGCGGTAGCTAACACTTCAGAAAGAATTGTGGGTCTGGATTCATCATTCCCAACATTTTAAAGAATACATTGAGTTTTGTAGAGTCAAGTGCTGTTGTAAAAACATCAGCAATCTCTTCATGAGTAGGAACAAAGATGAGTTCAATATTACCTTTCAGAATATGATCTTTGATGAAATGATACCGTAACTCAATATGTTTTGTCTTGGAGTGTTGAATAGGATTATGTGAGATCGCTTTACCACTTTTAGAGTCATAGTAAATTGGTATCCGCAACATTCTGTACCCGTAGTCTAGCAATTGTGTCTTCATCGAAAGAACTTGGGAACAACAGTTGGCTGCAGCCACATACTCAGCTTCTGCAGTAGATAGAGATACACAAGTTTGTTTACTTGAAGACCAGCTGACAAGTCTTCCACCTAAGAATTGACATCCACCAGATGTACTTTTCCGATCGAGCTTGCATCCAGCATGATCAGCATCTGTGAAGGCTTGTATGCTGAAGTCATTGCCTGCGGGATACCATAGGCCCATAGATTTGCTTCGTTTGAGATACCGAAGAATTTTTTTGGCTGCGGTCAACTTAGACACTTTTGGATCAGCCCGATATCTTGCATACACACCAGTTGCAAAGACAATGTCAGGTCTGCTTGCGATGAGATACATCAGTGAACCAATGATATCTCTATAAGTCTTGTGATCTACCGATTCACCAGAGGAATCAGTAGAGATCTTATAACCGAAGGCCATAGGGACCTTAGCAGAAGAGCAGTTGTCCATTGAATATTTCTTCAGAAGTTCAGTGGTGTATTTCTCTTGATGAATGAATATTCCTTGCTGAATTTGTTTGACTTGAAGACCTAAAAATAAGTTAATCTCTCTATTCATGCTCATTTTGAACTTGTTGGTCATGAGCTTGGTAAATTCATCTACCATGCCTTGATAAGTCGATCCGAAGATGATATCATCCACATATATTTGTACCATCATAAGGTGGTCACCATTTGCTTTTCTGACTAATGTGGGATCAATTACTCCTCTCTTGTACCCGGATGAGACAAGAAATTCAGAGGGTGTCTCATACCAAGCTCTTGGGGCTTGTTTCAAACCATAGACTGCTTTTTCAAGCTTGAAGCAGTGGTCTGGAAATTCAACATTTTCAAATCCTGGAGGTTGCTGAAGATAAACCTCTTCTTTTAGTTCCCCATTGAGAAAAACACTCTTAACGTCCATCTGGTGTACCTTGACATTTTTGTGGGTTGCGTATGCTAGAAAGATCCGGATGGCTTCCATGCATGCTACTGGAGCATACGTTTCATCGTAGTTAATGCCTTCTAGTTAACTATAGCCCTTGGCAACAAGCCTTGCCTTGTTTCTGATGACTGAGCCAGATTCATCTAGCTTGTTCTTGAAAACCCATCTTGTATCAACAATAGTATGACCTTGTGGAAGGGGAACAAGTTTCCATACTTTGTTTCTTTCAAATTCTTCTAGTTCTTCTTGCATTGCGGCTATCCAGTCCGGTTCATGCAATGCTTCTTTGATCGTTCTAGGTTCTATCGAGGACATAAATGCTGCATAGTGGCAGTGATCAGATAAGTCCTTAGAAGATCGAGTCTGGATACTTGCGGATGGGTTGCCAATAATTTGACCTGGTGGGTGGTCTTTCGTCCATACATGAAGACGTGGCAGCAGATGATCAGCAGCTGTGGTAGAAGGGATATCTTGGATGTCAGAGGAATCTGCAGTTGGAGATGGCAGTTCCCCCTGGATTTGAGAACATCCTGCTGAATCATCTTGATCTATTGTAGCATAATTTTTTTGAGTAATCGGGAGAGGTTGAGGTTCCCCCTGGATTGTGGACGAGAGTTCCTCTGGAACCTGAGAAGGTTCCCCCTGGACTGCAGATGGGAGAGTGACAATTCTTGGATCGGTTCTAGTGTCAATATTCTCTATGAATTCATCATCTGAGTCCGAAGGTTCGTTTGATGGTAAAGTGTCACACCCCGAAAACCGAAGGCGGAAACATTTCCGGGGTTGACTCCACGTTGAGTATCAAATCCAATGTACATAGTAAGTAAAGTGAAACAAACATTACATTATATATTAAAAGTTTTACAATTTGTTTCAAAAGACACAATTTATACAGTTGTGATACATAATATAGACATAAACAAAATGAACGAGCCTTGCACGCACACGATCCTTAACCAAGTAAGTCTTCGGGTACCTGTACTATCGCTGACCTGAGAACACAAGCAATTTGAAAATCAGCATAACGCTGGTGAGTTCATAAGCAGTTTTGTTTTGTGAAAATATTTATGTTTCCTTTCTGTTTCTGAAAATATAACACACACCAAGAAAATCCCATATTTTCTTAAAAGTTGGTAGTTGTTTCATAAGAGTAATGTATGGTTTAGTTATCCGGCACATTGTTTTATGTCTTAATGTATCAGTGTATTCCCAGGAAAGTCCCATACTTTCCTGAAGTGTAGTTATTATAAAAGATGTAATGTTATTCAATTGGTTACTCTTATCTGATTATGTGTAGGTTACCCAGGAATGCCCCATGCTTTCCTGTATGTTTGTTTTCAATGTAAAATATGTATTCTGTTAAACCTGGTTGTGTACAAGATTTCCCAGGAAGGTCCCATACCTTCCTGAAGATTGGTTATCATATGTAAAAGGTGTAAAAGATGTAAAAGATGAAAACTGAATCCTGGTTGTCTGAAAAATGTAGTATGTGATTCATTATTACTATTAGTAAATCTCTGTTATCCTAGTTGCGAGTTCCATAACCATACTAAAGACTGAACCTGTGGCAATAAGTAGTCCACAGCCTTGTGGCAATAAGTGGTCCACAATCCTTATGACTTTCGTCACCCTTGAACCATTTTGGTTCGGCTGTAGCTAGCAGCCAGGTGTGGGGTAGTCAGCCCCGTATAGATCTATACACTCAAGTCACGCTCTCTAAATCCCAGAGATTCTGGTTACGGGTGTAGTCCTCCACTCGCGTATCTCTGTGGAGTGTTCGCCGAGGACGTGTCTCCAATCATACGGAATAACAAATTTACTAGTAATAATAGGATAATCCTCCATTCGCGTATCTCTGTGGAATGTTACCGAGGACAAGACAGTGTACAAATTATATTGTTCATGTGTTATAATGTCATGATTTTAACTGATAAAATGTAGGAACCATTTGTGAAATATATATAAAACATAACCGTTTATAAAATCCATTTCACAAATAAATGTTTAAGTGAACTGTATGATCTACTGGTTATCAGTTACGTATATCAGTATTAAAGCATATGAAATGTGAAACACACACACGAAAAATAAGTTTTGAGTACAAGAAAACCCTTGTACTTTGTTTGTGTCCCCCCTGAAAACAGTGAAAAACAGTGAAAAAGGTAGGGGTATGAACTCACCGGACTCGGAAACGTGTCGGTTTTGGATACTAGACGTTGGTTCGGGGTTTGATTATTCGCGATGTCCCTATGTAAAATGAAATAATGTCCATATATATACAATTAGAGATACATTCACTAATCATATGGAACAATACACTCCAATGAGGTTAAACACCTCAAAACGAGCGTTTGGAGTGACCCGGGTGACATCTTCGGACTTGTAATGGCACTAGGGACTTGGGACTTGAGTTTACTCTCCACAAGTAAACATTTGAATGAGTTTACAACCATAAAACACACCCACACATGAGTTTACGGCCGTAAACTCATGTTGGTGTGGTTTTGGTGATCTAAGGGCTTAAATGGACATGGGGATTGCTAGAATGGATTTTCTAAAATGCATTGGAACACTTGGAATGAATTTAAATCATCAAAATGATTATTTTATGGGAGTTTACGGCCTAATATAGGCTCCTGGCCGTAAACTCCTTAATCTTCATGAAAATGGTGTTAAATGTTGTTAAAACAAATCACATGTGATTAATAGGATTATTCCAAGACCTAGTATGAGTTTTATGGGACATATGAGGGGTGTTATGGAGTTTACGGCCCATGAGACCCTCCTCATGGCCGTAAACTCTTATATAGGTTGATACAAAGTGATTCAAGGTCTAAAACTTGCATAGAAGGGCTTCTAAAATTCATCTAAAGGCTTTAGGGGTGTTTAGTTTGCATTCTAACACCAAATTTTTTGGAGTTTACGGCCCAAGAACAAGCCTTGACCGTAAACTCTTAGAAATCCCATGAATGATGTGTTTAAGGCCCTTGAAGTATTTTTGGTTGTTCCCTTGATTTATTTCAAGTTTTGGGGAGTTTACGGCCCAAGCACTCACCTTGGCCGTAAACTCATCTAAATCCCCCAAAATTCATGTTTCAAGTGTCCAAATGCTAGAACCAAAGTCCTATAATTCATATCTAAGCCATAGAAGTGATTTGGAAGGATTTAAGGGCATGAAAAACCCCTTTTACATGAGTTTACGGCCCAAGCTTATGCCTTGGCCGTAAACTCCTTCAAATGGCTCAAAATCAAAGTTTCAATTGTTCTAAGTCCATATCTTGAAGTCCCATAGCCATATCTAAAGTCCAATTGAGTTTAGGAAGGAGTTTAAGAGCTTAAAAACCCCATTTAATGGAGTTTATGGCCCAAGCTTGCTCCTTGGCCGTAAACTCATGTTCTTGGTCCTAAAACTCAATTAGTTTATCAATTTGAAGGCTAAAGGTGTTGATTAACATGCTAGGGAGGTTACCTTAGAGATTTGAAGCCTTAAACTTGAGATTTGGACCTTAATTCTAGCTTGAGGAGAGAGGTTGTAAGAGTTTAGTGAGAAATTGGCCAAAGGCTTCAAATGGAGTCTTAAACATGTTTATATAGTGTTCGGGAATTGGACACGATAGAATTCTACCCGATACCGACGTTAAGTGGGGCTTTTGGACGTACCCGATTGAGTTACCGTAACCCGATACGGTAATTTCTAGAATTATTCTGATCACTAATGTTGGGTGTTTAAAATGGTTTCTAAATGTATTAAGACACCCATTAAGTCATTTTAGGCCAATATAAACTAATGACTTAATAAAATAGCGAAATTGGAAACGAAATTGAAAATAACGTTTGGTTGATCGGATCAGATTACAAGTTGTGATACAAGAAGTGACATGAAATTTCGGGTTGTTACATTATCCCCCCGTTAGAGGGAAGTGCGTCCCGAAATTCAAGACAAGAATAAGATAACATACAATTCATTGACCTAGAAAGAGTTGTGGATATTTTTGTTTAATCGAGTCTTCTCGCTCCCAAGTGAACTCCGGTCCCTGCTTGGCATTCCAGCGAACCTTCACCAACGGGATGCGACTCTGTTTTGTACGTTTGACTTCTCGATCCATGATTTCGATTGGTTCCTCCACAAAGTTGAGGTTTTCACCGACCTCAATCTCGTCTAATGGAATCACTAGGGTTTCATCGGATAGGCACTTCTTGAGGTTTGAAACATGAAAGACGGGATGGATGTTACTAAGTTCGTGAGGTAAATGAAGTTTATAGGCTACCGGACCAACTCTGGCGATGATTTCAAATGGTCCAATGTATCTCGGATTAAGTTTTCCACGTTTACCAAAGCGTACAGTGCCTTTCCAGGCCGAGACCTTCAACAGAACTCGGTCCCCAACCTGGAATTCTAGTGGTTTCCGACGATTATCAGCGTAACTCTTCTGACGATCGCGCGAGGCTTTTAGTCGTTCACGGATTTGGAAAATTTTCTCAGTGGTTTCACGGATGATTTCAGGACCGGTAAGTGCACTGTCGGGGACTCGACTCTTGGCTAACTGTGTATCTCCTACCTCGGCCCAACATAAAGGGGATCTGCACTTGCGACCGTATAGGGCTTCGAACGGGGCAGCCCTAATGCTGGCGTGGTAACTGTTGTTGTATGAAAATTCGATCAATGGTAGATGTGCGTCCCACGACTTTCCAAAGTCAATGACACATGCCCTAAGCATGTCCTCCAGAGTTTGGATTGTTCTCTCGCTTTGATCATCAGTCTGAGGATGGTATGCCGTGCTCATGTCTAGTTGGGTTCCAAGGGCTTTCTGAAGAGACTGCCAAAAGCAGGAAGTAAACCTGCTATCTCGATCAGAGATAATGGATGTAGGTATGCCGTGTAGTCGGACTACCTCTTGGATATATATCCGTGCGAGTCTTTCCATCTTGTATGATTCTTTAATTGGCACGAAGTGAGCTGATTTTGTCAAGCGATCGACAATCACCCAAATGGTATCATACCCATTCGAGCACTTGGGTAGTTTGGTGATGAAATCCATGGTGATCATCTCCCATTTCCATTCAGGTATCTCAGGTTGCTGGAGCAGACCCGAGGGTTTCTGATGTTCAACTTTTACCTTGGCGCAAGTCAAACACTTGCCCACATATGAAGCTATCTCAGCCTTCATATTTGGCCACCAATATTGCTTCTTGAGATCTAAGTACATCTTGTCAGAGCTCGGGTGAACAGAGTATCTGGTTCTATGTGCTTCCTCCATGACTAACTCTCTAAATCTTCCAGACTTGGGAATCCAGATTCGATCCATAAAACAATGGACTCCGTCACTTCTGATCTCAAGTTTCTTTTCCATCCCTCTCAAAGCTTCAGTTGTCATGTTCTCAGGTTTCAGGGCTTCTAACTGAGCTTCTCGGATTTGCACGGGTAGGTAGGAATGGATGGTTATCGACTGACTCTTCACTTTGTTGCTGGTACTCTCCTTTCGACTAAGGGCATCTGCTACCACATTGGCCTTGCCAGGATGGTAGCGGATTTCACACTCATAATCACTGAGTAGTTCTACCCATCGCCTTTGTCTCATGTTCAGGTCTTTTTGGTCAAGGATATGTTGCAGGCTCTTATGATCAGTAAAGATCGTGCACTTGGTTCCGTAAAGGTAATGCCTCCAAATCTTCAATGCAAAAACCACGGCTCCTAGCTCCAAGTCGTGTGTGGTATAGTTGACCTCATGTGTTTTCAACTGCCTAGAGGCATAAGCAATTACTTTTCCTCTCTGCATAAGCACACAACCTAAACCTTGAGTAGACGCATCGCAGTAGACAATAAAGTCCTCTGTCCCTTCGGGTAGGGATAGGACAGGCGCACTGCACAAAGCTTCCTTCAATGTCTGAAATGCGGTCTCTTGTTTATCACCCCAACAAAAGGGTGCACCTTTCTAAGTTAGAGTGGTTAGAGGTTTGGCGATTCAGGAAAAGTTTTGGATGAACCTTTGATAATAGCCAGCGAGACCCAAGAATTGTCGGATTTCTGTGGGTGTCTTCGGTGCTGACCAATTCTCTATTGCTTTAATCTTGGAAGGATCAACATGAATACCTTCCTCACTTATCACATGACCAAGGAAAGTTACCTTCCGTATCCAGAACTCACATTTTGAAAACTTCGCGTATAACTTCTCGGATTGCAGGGTCTCCAACACTAACCTCAAGTGTTGTTTGTGGTCTTCTTCACTTCGGGAATAGACAAGTATGTCATCAATGAATACTATGACAAACTTATCCAAATAAGGACGACACACCCGGTTCATCAGATCCATAAACACTGCCGGTGCGTTGGTTAAACCGAAGGGCATCACTACGAACTCGTAGTGTCCATATCGAGTCCTGAAAGCTGTTTTGGGCACATCACTTTCATGAACTCGCAACTGATGGTACCCTGACCGAAGGTCTATCTTAGAGAAGTAACTGGCTCCCTGGAGTTGATCGAAAAGGTCATGTATTCGAGGAAGAGGATATCGGTTTTTGACAGTCAACTTGTTTAGCTCACGATAATCAATACACATACGAAAGGATCCATCCTTCTTCTTGTAAACAAAACCAGAGCTCCCCAGGGTGAGGAACTCGGTCTAATGAATCCTTTGTTAAGCAACTCGTTAAGTTGACTGGATAACTCCTGCATCTCTGCTGGAGCTAAGCGATACAGAGACTTCGCTACAGGAGTAGCCCCAGGAATTAGGTCAATACGGAACTCGACCTGACGTTCGGGAGGAATTCCTGGAAGCTCTTCGGGAAACACATCAGGAAAATTACAGACCTCGGGGATGCTCGCGAGGTCTTTAACTTCTTGTTTCTCATTGATTACATGGGCTAAGAATGCAATACACTCATTTCGCAGGAGTTTCTGAGCTTTGATGCAGGAAATGATATGAAGGTTGGAACCGAGTTTATCGCCATAGATCATTAGAGTTTGACCCGATGGAAGATTAAGACGGATGGCTTTTTCGAAGCAAAGAATATCTGCATGATTGAGACTCAACCAATCCATGCCAATAATGACATCAAAACTCTTTATGGATACGGGCATAAGATCGATAGGAAATGAATGGTCGTTTAAGGTGAGAATACAATTTACGAATACCTCACTCGCACTCTCTTTCTCTCCGTTTGCCATTTCGACGGTAAACATTTCGGTTAGAGGTTGGGAATCATGTTTTAGGTTATGTTTGAATGCATGGCTAATAAAACTTCTTTCAGCGCCCGAATCAAAAAGAATATTAGCATACGAGTTGTCGAGAAGAAACGTACCCGAGACAGCATTGGGATTGGCAATTGCTTCTTCTCGTCCCATAGCAAGGACCCTTCCTGTGTTGCCAGCAACAGTCTTCTTTGGGCAATTCCTTTTAAAATGCCCGGCTTCACCACAGTTATAACAGGCTTGACCAACGCCTGTTCCAGAGGATTGATTTGCTGACTGAGTCGGAGCTTTGCAATATCGAACAGTGTGCCCCTTCTTACCACAATTGGTACAGGATAGTTCTTGACAGGGACCAGGGTTGTGGTGATATTTGCATTTTTCACAAAGAGGGAGGTTACCAACATATCGGTTGGTAGGAGTTGGTGCTGTGGATCCTACAACAGAAGCAGCAGCTATGGGGGTAGTAGCAGCATGAACTGCTACTGTTTGTTGTCTTTTGGAGGAGCCTTGGGAAGATTGACCCTTCTTCTTCTTCCAGAATTTTCTTTTCTTGCCACTGCTTTTGGTCGACTCAGGGGTAGCAGTGGTGGCTTCCTCGATATCATCACTGTGATGAATTATAGCTTGGGCTAGAGTTTTGGCATTGTCATAAGTATCTGGGCGAGCAGCTAAAACATGACCTTTGGTCGGATTGGTTAACCCCCAAATAAACCTCTCGATCTTTTTGCTTTCAGGAGTGACTAGTCCAGGGCAGAGAAGGGCAAGATCATCAAATCGGGAAGTGTAGGCAGCAATGTCAGAACCTTTCATCTTTAGGTTCCAGAGCTCGTGCTCTAGCTTTTGCATTTCGCCTCTGGGACAATATTCGGCAAGGAGGAGTTCTTTCATAGTCTCCCAGCCCATGGCATTGGCTACGGGGAGAGTTAAGGATTTGACTCGGCCATTCCACAAAGTCAATGCTTTATCAAGGAAGGTACAAGCTGCGAACTTGACCTTATCGGACTCATCACAAGCACAAATTTCGAAGATGGATTCAATTCTCTCGAACCATCGGGATAAGGAAATGACACCACCAGTGCCATTGAAGAAAGAAGGCTTCGCATTCATGAAATCCTTATAGGAACCATCCTTACGGCGTTCCTGATTACCATCTTGATTTTGATTACTACCTCCTGAACCACCGGTATTTAGCTGGGACATGGCAGCTGCCACCGCGGCGGTAACAGCTGTTTGAAATAACACGGGATCGATTTCAGGAGGAGGTGGTGGAGGGTTGTTGGAGTTGGATCTTCTTCTGGGAGGCATCTTGATCTAATAAGATCAATAAAGAGAGAGGATGATAAGTCCTCTGAATCGAGAGATATGACAGGTATTAATTCCAATTAAGCGGTAAAGCAGGAAAGAGTTATTAAAGCAAGTAAACTATCGATAACGAAATGATCAGGGTCTAAACATGCACAATGATTTAAGAAATACTCCCATAGTATTTCATGGTTTGCCACGATACTAGCTCGATGTTTGGGGTACTAGGGTAAGTTTTAGGCATGCCGCATATCACAATCACTCCCAGGCACATGTTGGCCGTGTCTCGAATGAATATAGTTGGCCAGGCTATATTGACCCTAGACACGACTACATAACTGCCCAGGTTTAACTGCAATACACAACACCCATTTACTTATGTTTTGTTCTATTTATAGATACGAATCTCGACGGTTCGGTATACTTGTATATTTTTGAAAATACTTGTATTCTGAAGATACTTTTATTTCAGAGCACTTAGGCCCTTTTAGTGTTTATAGTTTTATACCATGTAAGGTTTGGTATACTTTATTCACTATAAACAAGGGCTCTGATACCAATCTGTCACACCCCGAAAACCGAAGGCGGAAACATTTCCGGGGTTGACTCCACGTTGAGTATCAAATCCAATGTACATAGTAAGTAAAGTGAAACAAACATTACATTATATATTAAAAGTTTTACAATTTGTTTCAAAAGACACAATTTATACAGTTGTGATACATAATATAGATATAAACAAAATGAACGAGCCTTGCACGCACACGATCCTTAACCAAGTAAGTCTTCGGGTACCTGTACTATCGCTGACCTGAGAACACAAGCAATTTGAAAATCAGCATAACGCTGGTGAGTTCATAAGCAGTTTTGTTTTGTGAAAATATTTATGTTTTCTTTCTGTTTCTGAAAATATAACACACACCAAGAAAATCCCATATTTTCTTAAAAGTTGGTTGTTGTTTCATAAGAGTAATGTATGGTTTAGTTATCCGGCACATTGTTTTATGTCTTAATGTATCAGTGTATTCCCAGGAAAGTCCCATACTTTCCTGAAGTGTAGTTATTATAAAAGATGTAATGTTATTCAATTGGTTACTCTTATCTAATTATGTGTAGGTTACCCAGGAATGCCCCATGCTTTCCTGTATGTTTGTTTTCAATGTAAAAGATGTATTCTGTTAAACCTGGTTGTGTACAAGATTTCCCAGGAAGGTCCCATACCTTCCTAAAGATTGGTTATCATATGTAAAAGGTGTAAAAGATATAAAAGATGAAAACTGAATCCTGGTTGTCTGAAAAATGTAGTATGTGATTCATTATTACTATTAGTAAATCTCTGTTATCCTAGTTGCGAGTTCCATAACCATACTAAAGACTGAACCTGTGGCAATAAGTAGTCCACAGCCTTGTGGCAATAAGTGGTCCACAATCTTTATGACTTTCGTCACCCTTGAACCATTTTGGTTCGACTGTAGCTAGCAGCCAGGTGTGGGGTAGTCAGCCCCGTATAGATCTATACACTCAAGTCACGCTCTCTAAATCCCAGAGATTTTGGTTACGGGTGTAGTCCTCCACTCGCGTATCTCTGTGGAGTGTTCGCCGAGGACGTGTCTCCAATCATACGGAATAACAAATTTACTAGTAATAATAGGATAATCCTCCATTCGCGTATCTCTGTGGAATGTTACCGAGGACAAGACAGTGTACAAATTATATTGTTCATGTGTTATAATGTCATGCTTTTAACTGATAAAATGTAGGAACCATTTGTGAAATATATATAAAACATAACCGTTTATAAAATCCATTTCACAAATAAATGTTTAAGTGAACTGTATGATCTACTGGTTATCAGTTACGTATATCAGTATTAAAGCATATGAAATGTGAAACACACACACGAAAAATAAGTTTTGAGTACAAGAAAACCCTTGTACTTTGTTTGTGTCCCCCCTGAAAACAGTGAAAAACAGTGAAAAAGGTAGGGGTATGAACTCACCGGACTCGGAAACGTGTTGGTTTTGGATACTAGATGTTGGTTCGGGGTTTGATTATTCGCGATGTCCCTATGTAAAATGAAATAATGTCCATATATATACAATTAGAGATACATTCACTAATCATATGGAACAATACACTCCAATGAGGTTAAACACCTTAAAACGAGCGTTTGGAGTGACCCGGGTGACATCTTCGGACTTGTAATGGCACTAGGGACTTGGGACTTGAGTTTACTCTCCAAAAGTAAACATTTAAATGAGTTTACAACCATAAAACACACCCACACATGAGTTTATGGCCGTAAACTCATGTTGGTGTGGTTTTGGTGATCTAAGGGCTTAAATGGACATGGGGATTGCTAGAATAGATTTTCTAAAATGCATTGGAACACTTGGAATGAATTTAAATCATCAAAATGATTATTTTATGGGAGTTTACGGCCTAATATAGGCTCCTGGCCGTAAACTACTTAATCTTCATGAAAATGGTGTTAAATGTTGTTAAAACAAATCACATGTGATTAATAGGATTATTCCAAGACCTAGTATGAGTTTTATGGGACATATGAGGGGTGTTATGGAGTTTACGGCCCATGAGACCCTCCTCATGGCCTTAAACTCTTATATAGGTTGATACAAAGTGATTCAAGGTCTAAAACTTGCATAGAAGGGCTTCTAAAATTCATCTAAAGGCTTTAGGGGTGTTTAGTTTGCATTCTAACACCAAAATTTTTGGAGTTTACGGCCCAAGAACAAGCCTTGACCGTAAACTCTTAGAAATCCCATGAATGATGTGTTTAAGGCCCTTGAAGTATTTTTGGTTGTTCCCTTGATTTATTCCAAGGCTTTTGGTGGTGTTGGATGGCTTTCTAACACCTTAGAATTGGATTTATGTCAAGTTTTGGGGAGTATACGGACCAAGCACTCACCTTGGCCGTAAACTCATCTAAATCCCCCAAAATTCATGTTTCAAGTGTCCAAATGCTAGAACCAAAGTCCTATAATTCATATCTAAGCCATAGAAGTGATTTGGAAGGGTTTAAGGGCATGAAAAACCCCTTTTACATGAGTTTACGGCCCAAGCTTATGCCTTGGCCGTAAACTCCTTCAAATGGCTCAAAATCAAAGTTTCAATTGTTCTAAGTCCATATCTTGAAGTCGCATAGCCATATCTAAAGTCCAATTGAGTTTAGGAAGGAGTTTAAGAGCTTAAAAACCCCATTTAATGGATTTTACAGCCCAAGCTTGCTCCTTGGCCGTAAAATCATGTTCTTGGTCCTAAAACTCAATTAGTTTATCAATTTGAAGGCTAAAGGTGTTGATTAACATGCTAGGGAGGTTACCTTAGAGATTTGAAGCCTTAAACTTGAGATTTGGACCTTAATTCTAGCTTGAGGAGAGAGGTTGTAAGAGTTTAGTGAGAAATTGGCCAAAGGCTTCAAATGGAGTCTTAAACATGTTTATATAGTGTTCGGGAATTGGACACGATAGAATTCTACCCGATACCGACGTTAAGTGGGGCTTTTGGACGTACCCGATTGAGTTAGCGTAACCCGATACGGTAATTTCTAGAATTATTCTGATCACTAATATTGGGTGTTTAAAATGGTTTCTAAATGTATTAAGACACCCATTAAGTCATTTTAGGCCAATATAAACTAATGACTTAATAAAATAGCGAAATTGGAAACGAAATTGAAAATAACGTTTGGTTGATCGGATCGGATTACAAGTTGTGATACAAGAAGTGACATGAAATTTCGGGTTGTTACATAAAGCTTTGCTTCAGGCAGGAATGTAAGTAGCATCAAGTACTGGAACCTCAACGGTTGCGACTAGATCTGGAGTAGAGCGTTCCCCCTTAACCGGAGAGGTGGAAGTATTGAGCGATACTACTTCAGATAAAGATGGTCCAGATACATCAGCATGTTGTTGTTGAGCTGCGAGTGACACCAGAACATTAGATAGTTTCTCCGTTTCAACAGGATCAAAAAGATCGTCATAATTGACTTCAACTAGATTTAAGGGTCCTGAAGAAGCAGGAATGTCACATTCCATGATTGCAGTGGTTTCGGTGGACGGAGGGACGTTGCGGTTGTGAGAATCATCAAATTTCACATCGAAGCTTTCAACGATCAGCCTTGTACGTCTGATGAGCACACGATATGCAACCTTGTTAGTGGAGTAACCAAGGAAGATACCTTCGTCAGACTTTGGTGCAAACTTGTTAAGTTGATCTCTATTGTTGATCACGAAGCATCGACACCCAAAAATATGAAAGAAACGAACATTTGGTTTGCGGTTGTTGAGACCTTCATATGGTGTTTTATTGAGACGTTTGCACACAATACTTCGGTTTTGAACAAAGCATGTGGTTGCTATTACTTCATCCCAGAAGTAGAAAGGAAGTTGGGCGAAGTTAAGCATGGATCTGGCTGATTCAACGAGTGTGCGGTTCCTTCTTTCTACTACACCATTTTGTTGCAATGTATAGGGTGCTGAGAAGTTGTGAGAGATGCCTTTGGAAACTAGGAAACTGTTGAGAATATGATTAGTGAACTCGGTTCCATTATCACTGCGGATGCGTCTGACTGGAAGCTTGATCTGAAGTTCGATTTCTTTGATGAAGTTAATGAATATCTGCGGTGTTTCTGATTTGAGTCTAAGAAAGAAGACCCATGTGAAGCGTGTATAGTCATCAACAATAACCAGTATATATTTTCTGTGGTAAAGACTGGCTACGGTTGAGGGACCGCAGAGATCAATGTGTAACAGCTCCAATGGTTCAGAAATAGAAGAATCCATTATCAAAGGATGACATGCTTTATATTGTTTCCCGTATTCACAAGCTGGATAGAGAGAATCGTTGCTGAATTTGAGAATAGGGAGACCATGGACTAGTTCTCCAGTGACCAGGTTGTTGATGTACCGAAAGTTGAGATGAGCTAGCTTGCGGTGCCATAACCAGCTGACTTCGGATACAGCTTTGGACAAGAAGCACAGTTGCGGTTTGCCAATGATGAGAGAAACATCCAGAGGATACATTGTACCTTCGAAGATGGATTTGATTAAGCAAGTGCTTCGGTTACCCGTCATTATGTAACAGAATTGATCATCAAATTCAACACGATGTCCTGCTTTACAGAGTTGGCCAACACTGATGAGATTGTGTTTAAGGCTTTCAACATAAGCAACCCTTTGAATGGAAAAACTTCCCGTAGTGAGAACACCGTAACCTTGGATGACACCATTTGCATTGTTGCCAAACGTGACATTTCCACCATTGCATATAGGCCTGAAATCACGAAGGTACTCTAACCTTCCGGTCATGTGCAAGGAGCAGACACTGTCAATTAACCATTCTTCTTCTTGTTCCTCGTTACACAAAGCCTTAGAATTGCATGGTGAGTTTAGGCATCCAAACAAGTTTGGAGCCAGGGACAATTGATGTATTTCTGAATGATGCATAGTCCGAGGTTGCATGAACAAGTCTCTTGTCTACTTTTAGATCTAGTCTTGGGTGTTTGTTCAGATTTGGTTTGTTGTGGGTTTTTTTGAAAGATACGAGGTTTCTGACTTCGATTTGATTTGATATGAGATAAAACCTTTTGACAACTACACTAACATTTACAAAAAGAAAGTTTGCCATTGAATCTGATATTTTGTTTGGTCAGCGGTTTATAGAGTGAATTGGACTTGGTACTAGTCCGAGGTGGGTAACTTCTGAAAGATTTGACATGCATGTTGTTTGGTTTCTGAAAAGTTTGTTTTGAAAGAGGTTTAGCACGTGCAAATCTTTGAGTCCCTTTAGGTGGATTTGGTAAG
This sequence comes from Lactuca sativa, assembly GCF_002870075.4. NCBI lineage: Eukaryota > Viridiplantae > Streptophyta > Magnoliopsida > Asterales > Asteraceae > Lactuca > Lactuca sativa. Next base: position 31,937,167 of record NC_056630.2, on the reverse strand, counting down.
ATACCCTTCCATCTGTTGAAAGTTTGATGTGATTTTAAAAGTGTTGGAGTGGGTAAAATTCCTTTCCAATTAGGGTCAATTGAGGAATAGACCTGAAAAACGTAGTTTCTTACAAGTATGACACCTTTTTGGGTTGTGTCAAAAGTAGCAGGAATGACTTTTAAAACTAAACTTCCATTTTTTTCTTGTTTCCATGAAAGAAGAGTTTTTTGAAATGTAGTTTGTGAAAACAAATTTTTCTGGACTCTTAAATTCTCACATTTTTCTTATTTTTTGAAAAACTTTGTCTGCTTGTGCCTCAAGATCTACTTTCTTCTTTGAAAGCCCTTTTTGCCAAAGATTTTGGTGAACCGCAGTGAATGTTATTCAACTACGGTTTCATGGAATTTTTCGAATGATTTTGAAAACGTGGGCTTGAATCATCAGAACTTGAGGATTCTGGAATTTGAGAGCATTGGTCTACTTCAAAATTTTCTATAGGTAACTCATGAAATATTGGATGAAGAGTTGTGGTTCCTTGAACTGATGGTTTTGGTAGATATGATTTAACTACCGCAAAGTAGGCTTTAGATGAAACTACGGTGGGACACTTCTGGGACATTTGACTATAGTGTGGAACACTGTGGTCTGAGGACAAAGATGGAAAGTTCTTTGAGACTTCGGGGCCTTCAAAAACAATTTCTTTATCAATTATGGATGAAGTTTGAGAATGTGAATGGATGGTGCCACTGATAGGAATTTGATCACATGTGTGACCAGAAGTCTCAGGCACAATTTCCTCAATGACACAATTATTTCTTAAATTGTGTAGTCTACCGAAGTGAGTTTTGATATCTTCGGGAAAAGTCTTGCCATTGACAGGGAAATAAAATTCTCTATCAGGAGGGACATACAATCTGTCTTTGTTGAACCGGGGTGAGGAATCCATTGCGGTAGGATACCCATTTGACCAACCCCAATTATATGTATTGTCCACGGTTCCATTGTTTACCAAATTTTCAATAGCCTCACTTTCATTAAACAATTTTTCAATTAAGAGATTTAAGCATACAATTTCTCTCTAAGCTAAATCTCTCTGGTTCAAAGCTATCTCTAATTGGGTTTCACTTAAGATTCTAGCATCTTTTTCTATCTCTAAATCCTTCTCTAACATTGCCATCTTAAGTCTCTTGTTATCCAGTCGTCCTCTCACATGGAACATTTCTTGGGATGCAATGTTCTTCTCATCTAAGGCTTTGTTATAGTCTGTAAGGACGACAGTACAAGTGTCATTAAGATCATCTATGTAGGGTTGACAATCATGCATACTATAATTTAAAGTTTGCATCATGAGTTTTACCTGTTCGATGAAGCTTAGAGTCCCATCCTTTGCCATGTAGCAGTAGTTTTTGTTCAACATTGTTGACCCATTATCATCCGCAGTGGCCACCATGCAGATTTTCCCTTTTCCTTTAACACTGCTGATGGTCTCTTCTTCGTCTATGGATGACCAAACTTGATGGTCTCTTTGGATATGGACCACATATGCCCTTGCCTTTTCCTTTTCTTCCAACTCTTGAGCCATTCTAAGGTATAATGCTCTGTCTTACACTACATTCGCCTTACAATCTTTTGCAGAGTGATTTTCTTTATTGCATTTGTGACAAATCACAACGTCAGTCTTGTCTTCTGATTGAGTACCGGAGTCATTGTTCTGAGGAGACTGCGGTACCTCCTTTGGTTGATTGTTCTGAGAGCCTTTGGGATATCGAGAATGGTTGTTCTGAGAACTGAAGTTATGGTATAATGGAGGTTTGTTGAATTGTTGATTCTTGCGGAAAGAAGGAGGTGTTATACGGTTGAACTGTTGACTAACCAGAGCAATAGCCTTCTGAAACTCTTCATCATCATACTCAGAATCCGCTTCGTATGACCGCGGTGGAGTGTCATATGATGAAGAGTAGGGTGACTGCGGTGGGGCTTGTGATATGAGAGCAAGAGATCCTCCGAAGTCAGCACAGTCTTTGAGTACAGTGGATTTGTTGTGCTTGAAGCTCTCCATAGAGCTTGTATAGTGACAAAGAGTGAATCTTCCTGTCACCTTAAACTATCATCTTAGCCGTAGTCCAATGTCTTCCTAAACCATTAAGAAACTGCAGATTGGTTTCGTGGTTACTGCGGATGGGACCTGCATTGGATAACTTAGTAACTATCAGGTAGAACCTCTTGAAGGAGTCTTCCAAACTTTCACCAGTATAGGCTTTAAAGTTGTTGAAGTCATTGAGTGCTGTAGTGAGCTTCTTGTCTTGTGCTTGTTCTGAGCCTTTGTACAGATTCTTGAGTACATCCCAGATTTCTTTTGCTGATTTGAAATTTATGATAATATCAAAGTTGACAGGAGCAACGCCACAGGAAATTTCATAAAAAGAAACAACATCATTTTCCATTTTATCGAGATCATCTTTGGTAGGACAACTCATGGTTGGTTGACCTCCTCCTAGCCTGGTTGCAGTGCCGTCAGTTTGGACAAGTGTAAGAACTGGAACGTGTGGTCCTTCTTCCACGGATCGCCATACATCTCTTCCCAGTCTTCTTAAGTACCTCTCCATTCTTTTTAACCAATGATGATATTCATTTGCTACTAGTATTGGAGCTCGGTTAGAACCACCAACACTATTGGAGACATTCAGAGATAACGATTGTGCCATTTGTGTTTTTTTTGTTATTTTTGAAGAAGAAATGAGCTTTAGTGGTATAGAAGGCCTAATGAAAAATCATAGTTCCAATATTCAAAAAGCAACCACTTTGGCTCTGATACCAATTGTTGAGAGAAAAACTTCGAGACACGCTTAAACAAATGTTAGAACAAGTATATTGTGGAATAGTTAATCTCAAAGGATCTTAAAGCTCAACAATAATATAGTTAGATAGTTAGATAGTTAGTTGCGGAAAGTAAAGAAATATAAATGACAGCAATTGTTATATCAAGAATACACTTAAGCTGATTTGTAACAGGGAATGTATTCACTCCGAGTTAATAAGGAAGATCAAGCTTAGTGATTAAGTCTAAAAGACTTGCTTCGGAGAGAGGTTATAGTTAGATATGTTTTAGTAGCAATTTAGAGTAAGAAGAATAGAAAGAGAAATGAAGAAGATAACTTGGAGAAATATATCCAGAATAATTCACAAGTCATCGAGTGATACGAGAGATGGTTGAAGAAGAAATTTAGTAGTAAGAAGTTATTAATACATCAGAAAGAGTCTCTATTTATAGAGTCTCAGAACTAAACAACTCTATAAGCAGTCATGCAAGGCATACTGTATAATAGATTGTTATACATAAAGATAAGTAAAGTAATCTAGATAAGTAGACAGTAGTGACAAAAGTCTGATTGCGGTTGTTGATGAAGAACTGACTCCGGATGCTAAAATGGCTGCGGGTGTTGAGTCGTTGCGGTAGGTAGATGGTTGCGGTGGCTGAGCTCAAGAAGGTCACTTTTATGTTTAAACAAATACTTTTAATATGATCCAAAAATTATTGCCTTTGTCGTAAGTAAAATTGTGTTTGGAAATGTTTGATAAAGATAGAAATCTAAATTGTGGTTTCTAGATAATGAAATCTAGTTAAAGTTTAGAGTGACAAATTTGTACGGATAATGGATAAACAGACATACGGATATACAGATAATGTTATCTGCCAAGGTTGTACTTAACAACCACAGATACGGATATACGGATGGAAGACAAGTATAATTGATAAGCGTAAGCATAAAAGTCTACGATACTTGTTTAAGCAGTTGGTTATTTTAAATAAATGAAAGGGTATCACATTTTTTTGTAACCATTTCTTTCACAATCACATCTTCTTCACTAACATGTAGGCACAATAAAGGTGTCTCCAAAATGGTATAACCTTAAGGCTATCAACTAAAGGATGCAAAAACTAAAAAATCATTTGAAAATTTGAGTGACATGAATCATTATCCTCTCAAGGGAAATCACAAGTATCATTTAAATCTATATTTTTAAAGGATGAAATGGAGGTTCATGATAGTTCCAACTCACCAAAAAGGCGAAAGTTTAATAAGGTGACTATTTCTTTTCCGTTTTAATTAATTTTTTATTTTCTTGATCTCTTTATTTATTAGTGTAACACCAATTTAGTAGGTATCTTACAAAATTATATCAATCAATTCATCATAGAATTTGGTTGAATTGGCAACTTATTAACCATCTATACTTTTATAGATCTCAATGGTTCCAACAAACAAGTTGAAAAGCTACAGTTACACCAATTTGGAACAATATTTCAGCAAGAAATCTTGGGCTTAATAGTGTTGTGTCAAATGTGTGCATAGTTTAGTATGTTTTTATTCCAGTTTTGGCCTGTCCATTCTCAGATTCTCTTAGTGATTTAGACTATAAATATTATGCATGCATGTAACTTTAGGGTTAACGGTTTGGAACCCTAATTGCTATTTCTACGCTCTAACAGAGAAGTTCTTGATAAATCTTCTAGAGTCCATTAATCAAGCATTAGGCACACGTTTAATCTGCATTGTTCTTTTCATTTAATTCATGTTCTTTATTATAGAATCTTTCGATCTTATTTATTGTTTCTACAAATGGCATCAGAGCAGGAGATAATGTAATCAACTCGCTACTCTTCTGTCGAGTTTTTGCCAGGGTTTTACTTAATACTTAGATCCGTTCTTGTTGTCTCAGTCATTCTAATCGGTTGTAGAATCTGGATATAAATCTCAAGACTTTCCCTTGAACACGATTCAAGTTTTTACATATATTGTTCTATATTTGTTCTTGTAAACTTTTGACAATATGTAGAATGAAGATCCTCATATTATTTCGTTCAATCTCTCTATTAGTATTGGATCTACGACAAGGATTCCACTCCTATTTCCTCAAGATTATGAATTCTGGGCGTTGCACTTTGAAGATTATGTCCTTGGAAAAGAAGAACACGATGCTACAATATGGTAAGCAATGACTCAAGAGACATTCTTGCATACTGGAACAAGGAGAGTAATCAAGACTTTGGTTGATTACAATGCACTTATTCTTGAACATACTAATGTTCCATAAGATTAGACGGATAAGCTTATGAGCAACATAAAGGCCATGAGAATCATACGGGTTGCTCTCCCACCAAAGACATTTCATCCTATAAGTGCTTATGAAACTGATAACGAAATATGGGATAGATTGAAGGAGCTTTATTCGGGTGACGTTGGTTTAGAACACTCTGTGCAAACCTTGCTCTTATCAGAGTTTGGAGCATTTGTACAAAAACCTAATGAAAAACTAGATCAGATATTCAATCGTTTTAATCATTTGTTAAGCCCAATGCTTAAACATAATCTCGGTCATGAAGTTATTGAACAAAAAGTTACATTCATGAATGGACTTAGATCCGAATGGAAGAATATTGTGTCGACTGTAAAGCAACATGAACAGTTTAAAAGGTACTCTTTGGCTAAGCTAGTGGGAATTCTAAGATGAAGTTGAAGTGTCTATGGAAGTGAAGCTTGTTTCAAGTCTCAGATCTTTGGCTATGGTTGCGAAGGGAAAGAAGTCAACTGAAGAAGATTCTGAATGAGACCTATTAGACAGCGAAATCTCAAAAGAAGACAAGGCTCTTTAGGTTTCCAATCCCAAGAAGTTCTATAAGAAGAAAATCTCCCGTTTCAGAAACAAGTTCAGGCAAGGTAATTCCAGTTCCGAGAAGTCTAGAGATGAGAGTTTCAAGAATTCTCAAAAGAATGAAGATAAAAAGCTTCTGGGTGATTCAACTTATGAATGTAATCATTGTCATGGTAAAACCACTTTGCAAAAGAATGTATGCTTATAAGGATGAATGAGAAGAAAGAAATTGAGAAAGATGAATCCTACTATCTTCAGAAGATAGAGGATCTTCGGAAAAAGAATGTGTGACAACCCGATATTTCAACTCTTTGTAACGACCAAAATGGGTCAAGTATTGTAACCACTTCTGAATAATAAAAATTTACTTTCATAATAAAATGTACAAATAAGTTCTATTTAATTTCCTTCTATGATTAAATGTCTTTGAACCATGATCGTACGTGAAAAGAACGCCCAAATCCGACTTCATATAGCGAAGTTATAATTTTTCCAAGTTCGGCTTAGCAACAGACAGCTAAAAACTCGAATCGGAGATCGAGCGACTTTTGGCCGGAATGACCTAAACGAGAATCTAAGGTCTCGACAATGGTATTCCAGCGGTAAAGAGTCTGGCAAAAACCGACATCAGATAAAGAAGTTATGAATTTTCAAAGAAATTCCTTAAACACGATGGGTTTTTAATAAATAATAAAAAAAAAATTATTTCGGAATTTGCCGACGAAGTCTAAACGAAAGTTGTAGAGCGTAGTCTCACCTACGCGAGGATATAAAGACCATCGAAAACAGAGTTCGTATGAAGAAGATATGAACTTTTGAAGTTTATTAAATAAATTAATTATTTATTTTATTCAAAATTCGGATATTATCCGAAGGGGAGTCAGCGTTCTCAGCCGATGTACGCGCTGCGTACCCCTGTACGCCCCGCGTAACCGAGAGGATTGGCCTCTGATCGTCCACGTCGCGCTATCCGAAGAAACCGACCCGTCCGACCCGTCCGAAGCCCCGACCCGTCCGACCCGCCGTCCCATCCGACCCGCGTACCCAGCAACCCGTCCCATCCGAACCGAGGCAGTCGAGGCTTCGGTCATGCATGACGTACGCGTACGCGCTGCGTACGAGTGTACGCCCCGCGTACCGAGGCAGACCAGCCTTACTATAAATAGGATGCGAGGGTTTCCAAAGAAAGGGCTCATTTCTCTTCTCTCTCTCTCAACTTTGCCTCGTTTTCCGTGTCCGTTCAAATCCGAAGCTCTGGTCTTTTTGGCTCAAGTCCCGAAGGTCGATTTTACTCCCGAGATTCCCGAGAATCCCGAGGAAAATCCGTTTCCCGAGACGAAACTCTGCCCGGTTTTCCATCTCGCTATCTCCAAAACTTTCAAGTGAGTTTCATACCCCTTAATCAACCGTTTTAATTATTCTAAATACTTTTATATGCTTTCAAGGGGGGGATTACAAGTAAAACACACGAGTATTATCGTGTGTTACATAAAGAAACTCTTTTATATATGGTTATATATTCAAATCACATGCGATTTATAAACCTTTAAGGAACTTTTATATATATATATATATATATATATATATATATATATATATATATATATATATATATAACATATGTTACAATAGCATTCGAACTTTTAAAATATAAAGTTGTTGTAATGCCTGTATAAAACTAAACTGTTCTTAGATTATTCTTTTCTATCTTAGACTCTACACCAAAAATCTATGCTTTCATAAACAAGTGATTCTTTTTCTAGGTATTTCTAAACAAACAAGACACACTTTTTGAAAACTATAATAGGTATAGTTTACAAACAGATTTCTAACTCTTATGTACTAAGAAACATATATTTCAAGAAGTTTACTTTCGTATACAAGAACAAACGTAACATTTTAACAAGTAGATCTGTTTTTATACCACGGTTTTGTGAGACACTAACTTCATGTACGTTCGAGTACACATTTCAAGTCCTGTATTATATACCAGAATCCCTTGGAGGGGGAGCATGGTGTTTGTGTATAGATCTATACGGGCTTGACAACCCGCGCCCTGACTGTTAGCTGCAGTCCACCGTTTGGGGTGACAAACGTCATAACATTCCAACGCCTGAAGAACGTTGTGTATAGGCATTCAGAGTCAATAGTATGGTTATAAAACTCACAAGGGGTATTAAAAATGCATTGATTTACAAGGTTTTCAAACTCATTGGTTATTTTACATTTACATACATTTTGGAAACAAACATTGGTCTTGAGTGAAGGCTACTTTTATACTAGTAGAAAATATAGGATTTTCTAAACACAAACAAACAAAGATAAAACATTTCATTTCATTCAAACATTGTCACTTAAATACTTATGAAATTCACCAGCTTAAATGCTGATCTACTCTTTCAAAATTACTTGTATGTCCCAGGAAATCAGTAATTTCAGGTATTCATTTCGCTTTTGATGAAGGGATGCTGCGGCGCCAGTTTAATCTCGTATTTTGACATCATATTGTAATTGGGTTTTGAACATGTAACTTTTGACAAATGTAAACTTTCAATTATATATATGATGGTTGTATTGCTTTCTTTACTATGTATTCATTTGTTACGTTACCACATGAAGTCATCCGCCCCCGAACGTTTCTGCCGTTCAGGTTTGGGGGTGTGACAGATTGGTATCAGAGCAATGTTTATAGTGAACTAAGTATATCGAACCACATAAGATATACAAACTATAAATGCTTAAGGGACTAATACTCTCTGACAAAACAAATTTTCTTTTTACACTTAAACAGCATTTCGTTCAACTTAAATTGATAGTTCATTTAAGTACAATTACATGCATACCACAAACTATTTTCATGTTATACAACTATACAAGTATTTAGACAAGTTGACACTACGATTGAGACTCGATATATGTAATCAGATTTTGGAGAAATATAGCATGATCAACTATATTTGCCCAAGATTGGACCAACGTATATCGAGGAATGATCGTAGTAAGCAACAAGTCAAAACTTACCAAACCATTACAAGAATCAAACACAAGAATTTAAATACTATAGGAGTATTTGCTATCTAAACTAGTTTAACTTACATGTTTTACATGTTCCGACTTTATTCAATTCTTATAACCCTATTTCTCGTACAGTCAAATGGCTGGATTTCACCACCCTGGCGACCCCTACTTTCCCAACCAAGGCAACGGAGGATGGATCGAAGATGATCCCGAAGAGGACGAGGAACCCATAGAAGTGGGTGATGACTCCGGTACCGACTCAGAGCCGGAAGTTATCGATCCACCACCCATTCAACCTCCCGTCTTCGTAAGGAACTTTCAAGGACCGACTCCCGTCTGGGGAAGTCACCTCCACCATTGGAGCCAACAGCAAAACCTACGCCCTCCCTACGGCATGTGCCGGGACTTCTATGATGTCCGCGGCGGAGGTTCGGCTGATCGAGCACTCCCAGTAATGGTGGGAAAGTTAGCCAATCAGTCCTATCAGTCTGGAGTACAAGCTAGTCGACTCCGGGATATCAACGTGGAAGTGCAGGTTCACACTTCTGACATCCGTAGGCTGGACAAGATGCAAGACAACGCTCAATTCCAAACCGAAGCGTTTCAAGCGCAAATGATTGCAGCCCTCGCCGAACTAAGGGAACAACAAGCCGCTTTCGATAGGCGTCTAATGGAGTCAAAGCAATCAGATACGGAGTCAAGCTCCAAGCGCAACCTTCGACGCAAGTAGTGCTTGTCAAGGACTCAAATTTTGTTATAGCTTAGGACCTCGGCTAAAAGTCTTTAAATTTCTCGAACTTTGTAATCGGAGACCCTTATAGGGGTCAAATTTTCATGATCGTTGTAACAACTTTTATATTAATATAAGTGGCACTATTACTACTATGTTGTGTATTTCGTTCGAACCTTGAATGGTCTTTGTGAACCCAAATACTTGTTTCATACCTTCAGTCTTACAAATAACTTTCATTCTTCTATTTTAAGACTCATACTATCATCTGTTGTTGAACTATAGCGATTTAGTTCATGAGACACATACATTTTCCATTCTATGAAATTCTTATCCTTGTCTTTTCAATCTATAGTTGAAGGATGCCTCCGCGTAGGAATCCAAGGCGAAACAACGGTGAGGAAGCACATATACCACCACCACCTTCACAGATCAATAACTCAAGTGCTAATGGCTCGGGATCTGGCACACACCCATCCAACCATGGCGAGAGTCATGGACCACCTCGAGAATGCACCTATAAGGACTTCACGAATGCCAAGCCCTGGATGTTTTATGGTACTGGTGGTGTGATGGCCCTGAGGCAGTGGATTGAAAGGACGGAGGCAGTCTTTGAAATCTGCTCCTGCCCCGAGCACAGCAAGGTCAAATTTGCAACTTTCACCCTTCTCGATAAAGCTTTAACTTGGTGGAATGGCCACGTTAAAGTACTTACCCTAATCGTGGCGAACTCCATAAGCTGGGAGAGCTTGAAGGCCATGATGATGAGAGAATACTGCCCACGGGGAGAAATTCAAAAGCTTGAACACGAGCTATGGACTCTCGGAATGGTGGGTACCGACATCGCTACTTATACCAACAGATTCTGCGAACTGGCAATCCTTTGTCCAGATATGATTGCTCCCGAGAGCAAGAAGATAGAAAGGTACATCTGGGGACTGACGCCCCAAATGCGATCAAGCGTGTTAGCTTCTAAACCTGACACCTTTGAAAGTGCTAAGGAGCTGGCACAATCTCTGATCGACTACGGAGGTCATCAGAACTCAACCACTTTTGCACCAGCACCACAGAAAGCAAACAACAACAACAACAACAACAACAACAACAACAACAACAACAACTACAACAACAACAACAACAACAATGGCAGGAAGAGAGCGTGGATTAAAGGGAAGGGTGGGTCTTCCCAAGAATCCGCAAAGAAACAACTGGTGTCAGTAAATGCTGCCATTGTACCTGCTACAGCCCCTACAAATACCTACCCAACAAAGCCCTATATAGGCAACCTTCCAAAATGCACCAAATGCAATTACCACCACCATGGACCTTGTCGAGATATGCAGTGCGCCAACTGCAGCAGGAAAGGACACACAGCCCGTTTCTGCAAGGAACCCGCAAAGCCGATCACTCAAGTTCCCGGTGCGGGTGTAGGGCAGGCTTGCTACGGTTATGGCGAGGTGGGCCACTACAAGAGAAACTGTCCTAAGGCAGCAGGCACCGGAGGTGTGGGACGAGTTTTGGCAATAGGCCACAACGAAGCTGTAGCTGACCCAACTATAGTTGCTGGTACGTTCCTTCTCGATAATTCATACGCATGCATATTATTCGATAGTGGAGCGGAGAGAAGCTTCGTGAGTCAAAACTTTATTCATTTACTTAAACCTAAACCTAGCAGTTTAGAAAATTCATTCACTGTAGAGATGGCCAATGGGAAAACCGAAAACACAAATTGCATATACATGGGCTGTACGTTAACATTGGACGGCCATTCTTTCCCAATCAATCTCATGCCGGTTCAAATTAAAAGTTTCGACGTCATAGTCGGCATGGATTGGTTGAGCCTTCTTCGCGCCGACATCATGTGCTTTGAGAAAGCAGTCCGTCTTAACCTCCCTAACAACGAAACATTAGTTATCTACGGCGACAAATCTAGTGCAAACCTTCGCATCATTTCGTGCATCCAAGCTCGAAAGTGCTTGCGGAAGGATTGTCGAGCATTCCTAGCGCACATCGTCGATACAAGTCAAGAACTGAAGGACATCAAGAGCATCTCGGTAGTACGCGACTTTCCCGATATCTTTCCAGAAGAACTACCAGGATTACCACCGCAACGCCAAGTCGAGTTCAGAATCGACTTAATTCCAGGAGCTACCCCAGTAGCGAAGTCGCCTTATCGTCTTGCACCAGCAGAGATGCAGGAACTTTCCAGTCAGCTTAATGAACTCCTTCACAAAGGATTCATAAGACCAAGTTTCTCACCTTGGGGAGCACCGGTCTTGTTTGTAAAGAAGAAAGACGGATCGTTCCGTATGTGCATCGACTACAGAGAGCTGAACAAACTTACTATCAAGAACCGCTATCCTCTACCCCGTATTGACGACCTATTCGATCAACTTCAAGGGGCGAACTACTTCTCCAAAATAGACCTGCGATCCGGATATCACCAATTACGAGTTCTAGAGGGGGACATTCCAAAGACAGCCTTCCGAACTCGTTATGGACACTACGAATTCGTGGTGATGCCGTTCGGATTAACCAATGCACCAGCATTATTTATGGACCTAATGAATAGGGTATGCCGCCCTTACTTGGATCAGTTCGTCATCGTCTTTATCGATGATATACTTATCTACTCTCGAAGTGAGGAAGAGCATAGTCAGCACCTACGAAAAGTCCTAGAAACACTGCGAACGGAGAAACTCTATGCGAAGTTCTCTAAATGCGAATTTTGGATTCGAAGAGTCGAATTTTTAGGTCACGTTGTTAGCGAGAAAGGTATACACGTGGACCCCTCCAAAATTAAGGCTATTGAGAACTGGTCGGCACCAAAGACACCTACAGAAATTCGTCAATTTCTAGGTCTAGCTGGCTACTATCGCAGATTCATAAAGAACTTTTCGAGCATTGCGAAACCTCTTACTTCATTAACCCAGAAAGGTGTGGCCTTTGACTGGGAAGCGAAACAAGAGAAGGCATTCCAGACACTAAAGCATGCCTTGTGCACCGCACCGATACTATCCCTCCCCGAAGGGATAGAAGACTTCGTAGTGTATTGCGATGCTTCAAATCAAGGACTTGGTTGTGTTCTTATGCAGAGAGGGAAGGTTATCGCTTATGCCTCCCGACAGCTTAAGACACACGAATTGAACTATACGACACACGACCTCGAGTTAGGAGCAGTGGTATTTGCTCTGAAGATCTGGAGGCACTACTTATACGGAACAAAGAGTACTATATTCACCGATCACAAGAGCCTTCAACACATTTTCGATCAGAAGGAACTCAACATGCGACAACGACGATGGGTTGAGTTAGTGAATGACTACGAATGCGAAATTCGTTACCATCCTGGCAAGGCCAACGTAGTAGCCGACGCCCTCAGTCGAAAGGAATACACTGGTCGGAGGGTCAAATCTCTGACCATGACTATCCATTCCCACTTATCCACACAAATTAAGGAAGCACAAATGGAAGCTTTGCAACCTAAAAATGTGGCGGGTGAATCCCTGCGAGGAATGGAGAAGAATTTAGAAGTCAAGGGTGGCGGAGCCTACTATCTCATGGACCGAATCTGGACCCTAAATCATGGTGGTTTCAGAAACGTAGTCATGACCGAGGCTCACAACTCAAGATATTCCGTTCACCCAGGTTCAGATAAAATGTATCTGGATCTTAAGAAACTGTACTGGTGGCCTAACATGAAAGCAGAAATTGCTACCTTCGTGAGTAAATGTCTTACTTGCGCTAAGGTTAAGGTCGAGTATCAGAAACCGTCAGGACTACTACAACAACCAGAGATACCGGAATGGAAATGGGAGCGGATTACTATGGACTTCATAACCAAGTTACCCAAGACGACAAGTGGACTCGATACCATATGGGTCATTGTCGACAGATTGACCAAATCCGCACATTTCCTACCCATCAAGGAGACTGACAAAATGGAGAAGCTTACAAGAACTTACTTAAGGGAAGTAGTGCGACTGCATGGTGTTCCGATATCCATTATCTCCGATCGATATAGTAGATTCACTTCAAGATTCTGGCAGTCACTACAAAGTTCCCTGGGAACTAGGCTAGACATGAGTACAGCCTACCACCCACAGACAGACGGACAAAGTGAGAGAACAATACAAACTTTAGAAGACATGCTGAGAGCCTGCGTGATTGACTTTGGAAAGGCATGGGATATTCATTTACCCCTTGTCGAATTTTCATACAACAATAGTTATCATACAAGCATAAAGGCTGCTCCGTTTGAAGCCCTCTATGGTCGAAAGTGCAGATCCCCTCTGTGCTGGACTGAAGTTGGCGATACCCAGTTAGCTAGAGGAAGAGTTCCTGAAAGCACTCTCATAGGTCCGGAGATCATACGTGAAACAACAGAGAAGATCGTTCAGATTCGTGAACGATTGAAAGCCTCAAGAGACCGACAGAAAAGCTACGCTGACCAAAGGAGGAAACCTTTGGAATTCCAGGTAGGAGACCACGTCTTATTAAAGGTCTCACCGTGGAAGGGTTTAATACGATTTGGAAAGCGTGGGAAACTAAATCCAAGATACATAGGGCCTTTTGAGATTCTTGCCAGAATCGGCCCTGTGGCTTACAAGCTTAACCTACCGCGCGAACTTAGTAACATCCATCCAACCTTCCACGTCTCAAACTTGAAAAAGTGCCTGTCCGACGAGACTCTTGTTATTCCACTCGACGAGATCGAGATCAACGAGAGCCTCAACTTTGTGGAAGAACCAGTAGAAATCATGGACCGAGAGGTCAAACAAACAAAACAAAGTCGCATACCCATCGTGAAGGTTCGCTGGAACGCCAAGCGGGGACCCGAATTCACATGGGAACGCGAGGATCAGATGAAACAAAAGTACCCTCATCTCTTTCATGTTCACTAGTATCTTTACTACTTTAAATTTCGGGACGAAATTCTCTCTTACGGGGGATGATGTGACAACCCGATATTTCAACTCTTTGTAACGACCAAAATGGGTCAAGTATTGTAACCACTTCTGAATAATAAAAATTTACTTTCATAATAAAATGTACAAATAAGTTCTATTTAATTTCCTTCTATGATTAAATGTCTTTGAACCATGATCGTACGTGAAAAGAACGCCCAAATCCGACTTCATATAGCGAAGTTATGATTTTTCCAAGTTCGGCTTAGCAACAGACAGCTAAAAACTCGAATCGGAGATCGAGCGACTTTTGGCCGGAATGACCTAAACGAGAATCGAAGGTCTCGACAATGGTATTCCAGCGGTAAAGAGTCTGGAAAAAACCGACATCAGATAAAGAAGTTATGAATTTTCAAAGAAATTCCTTAAACACGATGGGTTTTTAATATATAATAAAAAAAAAATTTTGGAATTTGCCGACGGAGTCTAAACAAAAGTTGTAGAGCGTAGTCTCACCTACGGGAGGATATAAAGACCATCGAAAACGGAGTTCGTATGAAGAAGATATGAATTTTTGAAGTTTATTAAATAAATTAATTATTTATTTTATTCAAAATTCGGATATTATCCGAAGGGGAGTCAGCGTTCTCAGCCGATGTACGCGCTGCGTACCCCTGTACGCCCCGCGTAACCGAGAGGATTAGCCTCTGATCGTCCACGTCGCGCTATCCGAAGAAACCGACCCGTCCGACCCGTCCGAAGCCCCGACCCGTCCGACCCGCCGTCCCATCCGACCCGCGTACCCAGCAACCCGTCCCATCCGAACCGAGGCAGTCGAGGCTTCGGTCATGCATGACGTACGTGTACGCGCTGCGTACGAGTGTACGCCCCGCGTACCGAGGCAGACCAGCCTTACTATAAATAGGATGCGAGGGTTTCCAAAGAAAGGGCTCATTTCTCTTCTCTCTCTCTCAACTTTGCCTCGTTTTCCGTGTCCGTTCAAATCCGAAGCTCTGGTCTTTTTGGCTCAAGTCCCGAAGGTCGATTTTACTCCCGAGATTCCCGAGAATCCCGAGGAAAATCCGTTTCCCGAGACGAAACTCTACCCGGTTTTCCATCTCGCTATCTCCAAAACTTTCAAGTGAGTTTCATACCCCTTAATCAACCGTTTTAATTATTCTAAATACTTTTATATGCTTTCAAGGGGGGGATTACAAGTAAAACACACGAGTATTATCGTGTGTTACATAAAGAAACTCTTTTATATATGGTTATATATTCAAATCACATGCGATTTATAAACCTTTAAGGAACTTTTATATATATATATATATATATATAACATATGTTACAATAGCATTCGAACTTTTAAAATATAAAGTTGTTGTAATGCCTGTATAAAACTAAACTGTTCTTAGATTATTCTTTTCTATCTTAGACTCTACACCAAAAATCTATGCTTTCATAAACAAGTGATTCTTTTTCTAGGTATTTCTAAACAAACAAGACACACTTTTTGAAAACTATAATAGGTATAGTTTACGAACAGATTTCTAACTCTTATGTACTAAGAAACATATATTTCAAGAAGTTTACTTTCGTATACAAGAACAAACGTAACATTTTAACAAGTAGATTTGTTTTTATACCACGGTTTTGTGAGACACTAACTTCATGTACGTTCGAGTACACATTTCAAGTCCTGTATTATATACCAGAATCCCTTGGAGGGGGAGCATGGTGTTTGTGTATAGATCTATACGGGCTTGACAACCCGCGCCCTGACTGTTAGCTGCACTCCACCGTTTGGGGTGACAAACGTCATAACATTCCAACGCCTGAAGAACGTTGTGTATAGGCATTCAGAGTCAATAGTATGGTTATAAAACTCACAAGGGGTATTAAAAATGCATTGATTTACAAGGTTTTCAAACTCATTGGTTATTTTACATTTACATACATTTTGGAAACAAAACATTGGTCTTGAGTGAAGGCTACTTTTATACTAGTAGAAAATATAGGATTTTCTAAACACAAACAAACAAAGATAAAACATTTCATTTCATTCAAACATTGTCACTTAAATACTTATGAAATTCACCAGCTTAAATGCTGATCTACTCTTTCAAAATTACTTGTATGTCCCAGGAAATCAGTAATTTCAGGTATTCATTTCGCTTTTGATGAAGGGATGTTGCGGCGCCAGTTTAATCTCGTATTTTGACATCATATTGTAATTGGGTTTTGAACATGTAACTTTTGACAAATGTAAACTTTCAATTATATATATGATGGTTGTATTGCTTTCTTTACTATGTATTCATTTGTTACGTTACCACATGAAGTCATCCGCCCCCGAACGTTTCCGCCGTTCAGGTTTGGGGGTGTGACAGAATGTGTCAAATGCAAAGTTGGCGTTGATTGTTCAGGATGGAAGTGATGATGATGGACGAGTCGAAGTTTGGTCCACAGACTTAGAGGATGAAGAAATCAGGAAGCCTACCCATGGAGGGTACTTTGTGGAAAAGATGGAAATGCAGGAGTATGAAGGCGGATGCTTATGGTTTTGAATGGAATTTCAAAACAAAGAGGGTATGCTACTGATGGAGGTCAAACTTCTGAAAGCTATTTTCCTCCGAAGATATTTTCGAAGCAAGTGAAAGAATGTGAGAAGGTCATCGTTAAGGTAAATTCCATACTCAAATCTATTAATATTCCCATGTCTCGCTATGATTCTGAATTAGACGATATAAGATATATTGTTTCCAACTTTAGTGATAGTTTAAAAAGAACTCGTCTTAGTAATTCTAATATGAATGATCAACTGAACAGGGTACCATTTAAGAATGAAGAGAGAAGATTAAAAATAGAGAAGTTGGAAGTAGAGCTTACCAAATCAAGAGATGAGATTATTTATCTGAAGAGTGATAGTCTTCAACTTTAAAAACAAAGGAACATTTTTTGTTTAATTGTTAAGAGTTTATATTTCAATATTACTCAATTGCATTTGGTTTTTGAAATAGGGAAAGGTCTGTATAAAATGATTTTAACCTTTCTTGAATTGAAAAATGATGAAATTGATGATGACTGTTATAAATGCGAATCTATTGTTTAATCACATGACGTTTCCGATTCGTACAAGGTTGTACTTGAGAAAATCGAGGGATACAGACAATCCAAAGACCACAAAAACATGTTGAAAGAAATGTTGAATGAAAAAGATAAAGAACAAATCATATTAAATACTATGCAAAAATTTGACTTGTTATGCAAGAAATTAAATTCAGAAAATACTTTTGATTCCGAAAATATTTCGGAATTTGATCAATGTGATATGAGTGAAATTTTTGTAGAGGATGAAATTGATTGTTCTATTTTTGTGCAAAATGCTAATGAACCTAAGAAAAATCTTATTTCTAAAAACTCAATTGAATTTGTTCGGATTGTTAAAAACAAAGGTTCAAATGTTTTGAAAGAAAAAGCAATTGTCTTCCAAAAGTCCAGACTGTTCCGTATCAAGTTTTTGTTAAGACAGGACTGGACAAAAATGATACAAATGAATTAACGTCCCTGGTTGCTGATGACAATGCTAATGGATGAAATGAATTCTTCTAGTCCAAGCCCTTCGATAATGGTGACGAAACAAAACGTCTTTCAGAAATGACCTCATGGAAAACAAAAAGGAAATAAGTTTCCGAATCGTTGAATCGTGTTGAGCTTTGTTATGATCATGCTGGACCAAGTGGCACAAAAGACGTTTCCAATGAAACCTCTTTGGAACAAAATGAAATGGCAGTGAGAAAAGAAAAACCGAAATCTAACATTCATAAGGCTGCTGAAGAACTTATGGATAAGATAAGACTTATGAATGCTAGAAATAGGAATATTTTGCAAGAGAGAAAGCATTTTTGGAAAAATAAGAATTCAAATCAAAGTTCTATCAATTCAGAATCAGCTTCTAATCAAAAAGTTGATTTTTTCAAAAATTTGAAACCTAAATCAAAATTTTCTCCAAAATCACAGGTTTCTAAACCAAATGAAAAGCCAAAACCCAACTTTTCTTCTATGTCCTAATCTTCAAAACCTGAAATCAAGTCAAAAGATGTTAAGGGAAAAAATAAAGTTGCTCCGGAACCAGAGGCAATTCTCAAGGAATACGAACCAAATTTGAAAAGGGAGGAAAAGGTATTTTAAAAAAGAATGTCCTAAAAAATCAAAGATTATACTGAACGAAAATCTAACTTTGTTGAAATTAATCTTTGTGATAACAAAATGGAAGTTTTCAGAATTCAAAAGGGGAAGAATCTAGTTTCGAAAAGAAAATCGTTTTGGGATGATAAAACTAAGATATTTCTTGTTCAAAAGAAATCCTCACAAGGACTTAAGATGGTTTGGGTTCGTAAAACTCTCTAATTTTTGCAAGTTATGCATGATGAACTGTACGATTCAGAATGGTATATCGACAGCGGATGTTCTCATCACATGATTGGGAGAAGAGAAGAATTACGAGAGTTTAGATCTTTGAAGGATAGCGGTAGAGTAAAATTTGGAAACAACACCACTGGAGAAATCAAAGGCTGTGGAATGATTATGAATGGTGAATTCTCTATTCGGAAGGTAGCATATGTGGAAGGCCTGCAACACAATCAGATAAGTGTTTCGCAACTGGTTGTAGGTACTGGTCTGAATGTATCGTTTGATGACGAAGGTTCAGAGATTATTGAAAAGAAATCTAAGGCAGTGCTTCTGAAATCCAAAAGGAAGGAAGAAATGTATCATTTGAATTTGAATCCAATCAAAGGAAAGCCTGATATTTGCCTACTTATGAAAGCATCTTCGGATGATAGTTGGATATGTCACTGAAGGCTCTCCTATCTGAACTTCAAGGATATTAACATGCTTGTATTGGGTGATCTTGTTCATAGACTACCCCTTCTGAAATTCGATAAGGAAAATTAATGTGCTGCTTGCGAACTCGGAAAGCAAAGTAGGAAGAATCTGTCACACCCCGAAAACCAAAGGCGGAAACGTTTTCGGGGTTGACTCCAAGTTGAGTATCAAATCCAATGCACATAGTAAGTAAAGTAAACAACCATTACATTACATATCAAAGTTTACATTTGTTCAAAAGTAAAGTTGTACATTCGTAATACATAGTATATATGAACAAAAGTAGAGACGAGTCTTCTGTACGTTCCGTCTTCTCCAAAAGGATCGCTAGGTACCTGTCTAATGTTGACCTGAGAATACAAGCAGTTTGAAAATCAGCATAAAGCTGGTGAGTTCATAAGATGTTTGTTTTGTGAAAATGTACGAGTTTCCTTTGACTTATCGAAAAGTTTGATATCCAAGAAAATCCCATATTTTCTTAAAAGAAAAGGTTGATTGATTGTTAGGTTACACGGTTCTGGTTATGTTTAACTATGATCCTAAGAAAGTCCCATACTTTCCTGATTGTATATTACTAATTGTGAAAGATATATATAGTTATCTAGTTTTTTACTCCTTTCTAGTTATATAACGTTTCCCCAGGAAAGTCCCATACTTTCCTAAAAGTAATTTTAGTTATTGAAATTTGATATACTGATTGATTTCCATTCGTACCTATTGTATTTGTATTAACTAGGTATTCTGATATCCTAATGGTATTATCTTGAAGTATACTTAGATATATATCTTCGTATTCGTGTTCTTATTCTTCAATATATTCTTATACTTATTCGTGTTCGTATTCGTATTCGTAGTCGTATTCGTTTCCCTATTCCTACTCCTATTACTATTCGTATTCGTATTCGTATTCGCAGTCGTATTCATATTCGTATTCGTAGTCGTATTCGTATTCATTTTGTTCCTAGTTATAGTTTCGTTTTCCGTTCTGTTCCTAGTTATAGTTTCATTATTCGTTCTGTTCCTATTTATAGTTTCGTTATTCGTTCTGTTCCTAATTATAGTTTCGTTATTCGTTCTGTTCCTAATTATAGTTTCGTTATTCGTTCTGTTCGATGATTAGTATGAATTATTCGTAGATTATGAAACATAGTTTAGATTGTAACATTTTATCAAGAAATCTATGATTAGTTTGAAGCTAACTTCGTAATTCGAACTATTTAAATAAACACAGTTATTGATATTAGAACATACAGAATGAAATCAATTGAACAGAAAATGATAAATTGGAGTACAAGATTTCCTTATACTATAGCTTGTATTCCCCCCGGAAAACAGTGAAAACAGTTGAAAAAGGGTAGGGGTATGAACTCACCAGTTGAGAAACGCTATGTTCCGGATGCTAAGTGTCGATTCAAGGCTTGATAACACGCGAGGTTCCTATGTAATACGAAACGATATACAAATATATCTAATTAAATTCATAAACTTTAATTAGACATGAAGTTACACTCCAACGAACGAAAACACCTCAAAACGGGTGTTTGGAGTGACCCGGGTGACATCTACGGACGGGAATTGAAGCGAGGGCCTTGGGATTTGAGTTTACTCCCCAAGAGTAAACTCCCTAATGATGTTTACGGCCTAAACACCCATTTCCCATAAGTTTACGGCCGTAAACTCATGGTGGGGTGGTTTATGGTGTTTAATGGGTCACAAATAGATATGGACACTTCGAAATGCTTGGAATAATTTTACCTAAGGCTTGGATTGAATTAAAATCACCAAATACAACACTTAAGGGAGTTTACGGCCTAAGCATGGGGTTTATGGCCGTAAACTCTCTTATCTCCTTGAATAAGTGTTTTTAAGGTCTTAAAATTAATCACATGTGATTCTAAAAATTCCAACAAGCCTAGAAATGAATTTTGGGCACCATTTGACACACTTTTAGGAGTTTACGGCCATGGGGCATGTTCTATGGCCGTAAACTCTCAAATGTGGGGTTTTGATGTGTTTAAGGTCCTTAAACTATTTTTGGTTGGTCCTATGATTTATTCCAAGGCTTTTGGTGGTGTTGGATGGCTTTCTAACACCTTGAAATTGAGTTTACACCCATTTTTAAGGAGTTTACAGCCCAAGCACATGCCTTGGCCGTAAACTCACACAAACCCCTCAAAATTAATGTCTAAGGTGTTCTAGGTCCATTTCCAATATTCTAAATGTCATGTCTAAGTCTTGATTGAGTCATGGAAGGGTTTAAGGGCTTAAAACCCCCTTAAATATGGGTTTACGGCCTAAGCACTATTCTGGGCCGTAAACTCATATATAAGCCTCTAAATCATTGATAAATCTCGAATTTGAAGGTCCAATATGATACAAAATGAGTATAGGAAGGTACCTTGAAGATTTGAGACCTTAAACTCTAGATTTGGACCTTTAAACTTGGATTTAGGATAGAGGTTAGAGAGAGAGAGAGAGTAGTGACAGAAAGAAAAAGCTTCAAATGATATCTTGAACATGTTTAAGTAGGTCCTAAGTTTGGGACACGGTGGAATTCTACCCGATACCGACGTTAAACGGGGTTTTTGGTCGCACGCGATTAAGTTGCCGTTACTCGATATGGTTGATTCTAGAACTATTCCGATCACTAATACGAGGAGTTAGAATGAGTTTTAAGGGTATTAGGACACTCATTAAGTCATAAAATAAAATCCATATTAATGACTTAATTAATTTACGAAAATCGGAAACGGCGATTGGACGATCGAAACGAGTCGGGAAAAGGGGGTACAAGCAATGAACGAAATTTCGGGTTGTTACATTATCCCTCCGTTAGAGGGAATTTCGTCCCGAAATTCAAAGATTTGAACACAAATTGCGAAGTGAAAAGAGATTTGAGGATGAATCTACTGCTTCGAGTCTTCACGCTTCCATGTGGAATCGAGTCTCCACTTGACGTTCCAGTGAACCCTCACTATCGGGAAGCGTCTAGGTTTCGTTGGGTAGATACTTCTTAAAGACCGAGACGTGAAGTACCAGAGGAATGTTACTAAATTCCGAGGGTAATCGAAATTTGTAGGCTACAGAGTCAATCCTAATGAGGATTTCGAAAAGCTCTATGTTCCTTAAGATACGTGTTTCAGAATATAACACGCCATCTCTCTCTCTTTGTTGGTTACCTTGATGATGGATATTTTGATTACTAATTGAGGACTATGTTTATGAAGAGATTCGAATGGATAGATAACAATTTATCTTTTTAGGACTAGAATTGAAAAAGGATTGCAAGCAGAAGGGTTGTCGAGAAGGAATATACTTGAGGCAACTGTGGGATCGACGGCTGTCTCCCCTTGTCCTATAGTTAGGACTCTTCCAGTGTTGCCAGTTGTTGCTGCATTGGGGCAGTTCCTCTTATAATGCCCGACTTTACCGCAACTATAACAAGCCTGATTGATGCCCGCTCCGGGAGCTTGATTTGTTGGTGTTCTACAACTCCGCGCAAGGTGACCCTCTTGGCCATAATTTTTGCAAAATTTTACACGACAGGGACCGGGGATGTAATGGTGGTAACTGCACTGGTTACACCACGGAAGAACACTGGCATATCCGGTGATCGGTGCTCGGGCTGGGAAACCTACAACAGAAACAGTAGCAGGGGTAGTGGCAGTGTGGGCCGCTACCATCTGTTCTTTCTTCGAGAACTCCTGTGAAGGCTAACATTTCTCCCCCGCCTCCCAGTACTTTCTTTTCTCACCACTTCTTTCTGTCGGCTCAAGAGTGGTAGCTGCTTCCTCTACGTCCTCACTATGGTCGATCAAGATCTGTGCTAGGCATTTGGCGCTGTCGTATGTATCCGGCTTCGCAGCTAAGACGTTCCCTTTGGTTGGCTGGGTTAATCCCCAGATAAACCTCTCAATATTCTTACTTTCCAGGGTAACCATCCCAGGACAAAGAAGCGCTAAGTCATCAAATCTGGATGTGTAGGCAGCGATATCGGAACCTTTCATCTTCAGGTTCTAGAGTTCATGCTCCAGCTTCTGAATTTCACCCCGAGGGAAATATTTTGCGTGCAGAAGTTCCTTCATAACTTCCCAACCCATAGCATTGGCTACAGGTAGAGTTAGAGATTTGACTCGGCCGTTCCACCAAGTCAAAGCTTTATTGGTGAGAGTGCAGGCGGCAAACTTCACCTTGTCGGATTCTGAACAAGCACAGATCTCGAAGATAGATTCGATCTTCTCTAACCACCGTGTTAGAGCAATGACACCTCCAGTGCCATCGAAGAATGTGGGTTTCGCGTTCATAAAGTCTTTATAGGAACACTCCTTTTGGTGTCCCTGGCTACCTCCCTGGTTTTGAGGCTGGGGTCCACCTCCTGAACTACTGAGGTTTGTTTGCGACATGGCTGCTGAAAATGCTGCAGTTAAAACTGACTGAAGGGTTGCCAGGTCGATTTGAAGAGAAGGTGGATGATTGTTGTTTGTTTTTGAGCTGGGTCTCTTTCTTGGAGGCATCTTGATCTAATAAGATCAGGAAAGAGAGGATGGTAAGTCCTCTAAATTGAATCAAGAGATACGATACAAAGGATATCTCTTTATGACATACATAGAATTCTATTAAGCGATAAAGCAGGAAGGAGTTATCAAAACAGATAAATTATCGCTTAAAAAGGATGATTGAGGAGCAATGCTAGGATGAGGAATTCTATAACGGATTTGGTTCGAGAAATACTCCCATAGTATTTCATGATTCGCTGCAGCGACGGCTCATTGTTTGAGTATTGGGTAAGTTTTAGGCATGCCGTACATCACAGTCACTCCTAAGCACATGTTGGTCGTGTCTCGAATGAATATAGTTGGCCAGGCTATATTGATCCTAGACACGACTACATAACTGCCTAGGTTTAACCGCAACGTACAACACCTATTTACTTATGTTTTGTTCTACTTGTAGTTACGGATTTCGACGGTCGGGTATACTTGTATACTATTGAAAATACTTATATTTGAGGTATACTTTTAGTTCAGAGCACTTAGGCCCTTTAGTGTTTATAGTTTTATACCATGTAAGGTTTGGTATACTCCATTCACTATAAACAAGGGCTCTGATACCAATCTGTCACACCCCGAAAACCAAAGGCGGAAACGTTTCCGGGGTTGACTCCAAGTTGAGTATCAAATCCAATGCACATAGTAAGTAAAGTAAACAACCATTACATTACACATCAAAGTTTACATTTGTTCAAAAGTAAAGTTGTACATTCGTAATACATAGTATATATGAACAAAAGTAGAGACGAGTCTTCTATACGTTCCGTCTTCTCCAAAAGGATCACTAGGTACCTGTCTAATGTTGACCTGAGAATACAAGCAGTTTGAAAATCAGCATAAAGCTGGTGAGTTCATAAGATGTTTCTTTTGTGAAAATGTACGAGTTTCCTTTGACTTATCGAAAAGTTTGATATCCAAGAAAATCCCATATTTTCTTAAAAGAAAAGGTTGATTGATTGTTAGGTTACACGGTTCTGGTTATGTTTAACTATGATCCCAAGAAAGTCCCATACTTTCCTGATTGTATATTACTAATTGTGAAAGATATATATAGTTATCTAGTTTTTTACTCCTTTCTAGTTATATAACGTTTCCCCAGGAAAGTCCACTTTCCTAAAAGTAATTTTAGTTATTGAAATTCGATATACTGATTGATTTCCATTCGTAGCTATTGTATTTGTATTAACTAGGTATTCTGATATCCTAATGGTATTATCTTGAAGTATACTTAGATATATATCTTCGTATTCGTGTTCTTATTCTTAAACATATTCTTATACTTATTCGTGTTCGTATTCGTATTCGTAGTCGTATTCGTTTCCCTATTCCTACTCCTATTACTATTCGTATTCGTATATGTATTCGTAGTCATATTCATATTCGTATTCATAGTCGTATTCGTATTCATTCTGTTCCTAGTTATAGTTTTGTTTTCCGTTCTGTTCCTAGTTATAGTTTCATTATTCGTTCTGTTCCTAGTTATAGTTTCGTTATTCGTTCTGTTCCTAATTATAGTTTCGTTATTCGTTCTGTTCCTAATTATAGTTTCGTTATTCGTTATGTTCGATGATTAGGATGAATTATTCGTAGATTATGAAACATAGTTTAGATTGTAATATTTTATCAAGAAATCTATGATTAGTTTGAAAGCTAACTTCGTAATTCGAACTATTTAAATAAACACAGTTATTGATATTAGAACATACATAATGAAATAAATTGAACAGAAAATGATAAATTGGAGTACAAGATTTCCTTATACTATAGCTTGTATTCCCCCCTGAAAACAGTGAAAACAGTTGAAAAAGGGTAGGGGTATGAACTCACCGGTTGAGAAACGCTACGTTCCGGATGCTAAGTGTCGATTCAAGGCTTGATAACACGCGAGGTTCCTATGTAATACGAAACGATATACAAATATATCTAATTAAATTCATAAACTTTAATTAGACATGAAGTTACACTCCAACGAACGAAAACACCTCAAAACGGGTGTTTGGAGTGACCCGGGTGACATCTACGGACGGGAATTGAAGCGAGGGACTTGGGATTTGAGTTTACTCCCCAAGACTAAACTCCCTAATGATGTTTACGGCCTAAACACCCATTTCCCATAAGTTTACGGCCGTAAACTCATGGTGGGCTGGTTTATGGTGTTTAATGGGTCACAAATAGATATGGACACTTGGAAATGCTTGGAATAATTTTACCTAAGGATTGGATTGAATTAAAATCACCAAATACAACACTTAAGGGAGTTTACGGCCTAAGCATGCGGTCTATGGCCGTAAACTCTCTTATCTCCTTGAATAAGTGTTTTTAAGATCTTAAAATTAATCACATGTGATTCTAAAAATTCCAACAAGCCTAAAAATGAATTTTGGGCACCATTTGACACACTTTTAGGAGTTTACGGCCATGGGGCATGTTCTATGGCCGTAAACTCTCAAATGTGGGGTTTTGATGTGTTTAAGGTCCTTAAACTATTTTTGGTTGGTCCTATGATTTATTCCAAGGCTTTTGGTGGTGTTGGATGGCTTTCTAACACCTTGAAATTGAGTTTACACCCATTTTTAAGGAGTTTACGGCCCAAGCACATGCCTTGGCTGTAAACTCACACAAACCCCTCAAAATTCATGTCTAAGGTGTTCTAGGTCCATTTCCAATATTCTAAATGTCATGTCTAAGTCTTGATTGAGTCATGGAAGGGTTTAAGGGCTTAAAACCCCCTTAAATATGGGTTTACGGCCTAAGCACTATTCTGGGCCATAAACTCATATATAAGCCTCTAAATCATTGATAAATCTCGAATTTGAAGGTCCGATATGATACAAAATGAGTATAGGAAGGTACCTTGAAGATTTGAGACCTTAAACTCCAGATTTGGACCTTTAAACTTGGATTTAGGATAGAGGTTAGAGAGAGAGTAGTGAGAGAAAGAAAAAGCTTCAAATGATAGCTTGAACATGTTTAAGTAGGTCCTAAGTTCGGGACACGGTAGAATTCTACCTGATACCGACGTTAAACGCGGTTTTTGGTCGCACCCGATTAAGTTGCCGTTACTCGATATGGTTAATTCTAGAAATATTCCGATCACTAATACGAGGTGTTAGAATGAGTTCTAAGGGTATTAGGACACTCATTAAGTCATAAAGTAAAATCCACATTAATGACTTAATTAATTTACGAAAATCGGAAACAGCGATTGGACGATCGAAATGAGTCGCGAAAAGGGGGTACAAGCAATGAAACGAAATTTCGGGTTGTTACAGAATCACTCAACCATCATCAATACCAAAATCGTTGAGCCACTTGAACTAATGCATATTGATCTTTGTGTTCCATCTGCCATTGAAATTATTGGTCATAATAAATATATTTTGGTTATTGTTGATGATTTTTCTAGATTTACCTAGGTGTTCTTTCTTAGATAGAAATCTGATGCAACTCCGAAGCTAATAGATTTAATAAAGCAAATTGAGCTTCAATTACGAAAGCTCGTTTGGAAAATTCGCAGTGATAATGGTTCTAAATTCAAAAACCAAGCATTTGAAGAATTCTTAACTGGAAAAGGGAAAGCTCACTACTTCTCTACTCCTTGCACTCCACAACAAAACAGTGTTGTTGAAAGACGAAACCGCTCTCTTTGCGAAGCTACAAGGACAATGTTTTCATTTGTCAGTCTTCCTCTCTACTTCTGGGCTGACGCGATATCAACCACTTGTTTCACTCAGAACCGCTCCTTTATCAACAATCGATTTCTGATTACACCTTACGGAATTATTAACAATCGGACACCTAATGTCAAATTTTTCCATGTGTTTGGTTCCAGGTGCTTTATATTGAACTCTAAAGAAAATAGGAACAAGTTCGATGTGAAGGTAGACGAAGGAATTTTTCTTGGTTATTCTGTAACTTAAAAGGCATATAGGGTTCTGAACAAGAAGTCAAGAAAAATTGAAGAAACCTAGTATGCCACCTTCAATTATAACTACATGAAGAGATATCAGAAAGAAGATTGTCAGTCTAGGGAGATCTTTCCAACAACAAACTCTATGATAATTCCTCTCATGAATTTATATAAGGAATTTCTAAATTTGTTTGATGACCCTAAAAAAGCCTTTTCCTCATAATCGAAAGCCAAGGATAACAAAGAAGATGAATTCAATAAGATTGATGAAGCTACTAAAAGCATTGAGACCTCCCAAGAACAACAAATTTCGAATGCTTCTAAATTCCCAAATCCTATATAACCTATTGATGCTCCGCTCCAGGGGGAGGGTTCCATTTCGAACTCTAAATCCGATGATACATTGTAGGGGGGTCTGATTCCGAATGTAGAGTCACATGCAAACTTCCAGGGGCAGAATGAAAATAATGACTAAGACATACAATCAAAATTCGAAGAAGTTTATGCTGAATTCGATCTAGGTCTTGATTCGAATTATCCTTTGATGACTAAGTGGAACAAAGATCATCCACAATCTCAAGTGATAGGAGACTCATCTTTAGAAGTTCTTACTCGGGCACAACAAAAAAGCAAAACAAACTGCATTATTTTCAAAAATGGATGTTTGCGTGTTTAATTCGTTCATTTCCAAGATTGAGCCTAAAAATGTGAAAATATCTCTCGATCATCCAGATTGGGTTCAAGTTATGCAGGTAGAACTCAATGAATTTGAGAAAAAAAAAGTCTAGAGGTTAGTTCCCACTCCGAAGGATGCTTCAGTTGCCAGAATGAAGTGGGTGTTTTTGACTAAATTGGATAAGGAAGGAAACATTATTCGTAAGAAAGCACGATTGGTGGTGAAAGGATATTGCCAAGAGAAAGTAATAGACTACAAAGAGACGTTCGCACCGATAACAAGAATGAAATCTGTTCGGATCTTTCTTGCATATGCCACTCACAAAAATTTTGAAGTCTATCAAATGGATGTGAAGTGTGTGTTTCTGAATGGTGAACTCAAGGAAACAGTCTACATGGAACAATCACTGGGTTTCGTTAAAAATATCCAAATCATTGTAATATATTGGATAAGGCTGTGTATGGTCTAAAACAAGCACCTAGAGCATGGTATGAAACTCTTACTCATTTTCCGAGACAATAAAAATTTAAACAAGGTTCTGTTGACCTAACCTTCTTCCACAAGAAAGACAATGACCATATAATGATTGTTCAAATTTACGTTGATGACATCATTTTCAGATCCATAAATCCTAAATTAACACCTGAATTCCGAAAACTGATGGAAACTAAATTTGAAATGAGTTCAATGGGTCCAATTAACTTTTTCCTTGGTTTAAACATTAGACAGAGTTCAGAGGGAATATTTATCAACCAAGAAGCCTACACAAAGACTTTGCTAGCGAAATTTGGTATGGTGGGGATTTAAAGGTCAAGGTTCCTATGGTATTCAGAATGAAACTCACTCCATCCTTGTACAAACAAGCATCTAATATCACTCTATATCGCCAGATGATTGGATATTTAATGTATCTAACGTCAAGTCGTCCTGATATTATGTTTGATGTATGTTATAGTGCTAGGTTTCAGGCGAATCCCCATGAATCTCATATTGTAGCTATGAAGAACATATTCCGATACGTCAAAAGATCAACCTCTCTAGAAATTTGGTATCCTTCTAACTCCATATTCTTCGTTCAAGCATATTCCAATGCTGATCTTGGTGAATATGGACTTGATCGAAAAAACACTTCAGGGGGATGTTAGTTTTTGGATGGCAAACTTGTAAGTTGGCAATCTAAGAAGCAGAGTTGTGTCTCATTATCTTAATGCAACTGCGGAAGTTGAATACCTCGCAGTTGCATCATGTAATTCCCAAGTAGTGTGGATTCAGAATCAGCTTAGCGATTATGGAATCAACATGAAGAGGATTCCATTGTACTATGATTTAGAAAGCGCAATCAGAATCTGCCATAATCCAGTGCAACATTCAAATACAAAACATATAGCATCACGATATTACTTCATAAATGATCACATTGAGGATGGAAATGTTGAAATCCATTTTGTTAGATCCTAAGATCAGTTGGCAGACATCTTTACAAAAGCTCTACCTGAAACAACATTCAATCAGATTTTAGAATGGCTAGGCATGATTGAAGCGGACTCAGTTCCAAAATCCCCTTAGTAATCGACATCTACTGTTCATATTCCGAATGATTTCGAGCTTTGGAATTGTTCGGAATGCACTGTTCATTGGGGTTTCAGAAATCTTTTGTATCCTTTGTACATTAACTTTCCTCTGATTGATTCTGAGCTTCAGAATTCTTTGGAAGTTACTGTTCATTTGTGTTTCTGAAGTTATCTCTCTTTAATATTTTTCTTTATTTTTATTTTATTTTTAGATATCCAAAAATCGCAAAAATACATTTTTTTTTATTTCTGTTTTTCACTTGTTTTCAGAAAACCAAAAAAAAAAAAAACTTTTTATTTTATCTTTTCAGAAAATAAAAAATACCAAAAATAAAAGTCTACTTTAAGAACGCTATCATTCGCTTTTTAGGTACTTATACTTCAATTCTTCAGTTCAGAACGATGGGGTAGGTATAATTATGAAACTATGTATTAGTTAAGTGTCCCTAGAAACATGCTATCGCATGTTGTCCTAAGCCTCTGAGACTCTATGTTCGAAGCCTTAATAGAACTTATGTTCCGATCATTTCTTCCTTATCAGGCTAATAAATCACATAAGTCATCGAGCTACCTTACTCTTCTCACATTGAGTTAAGATTTGATTACTTTGTCATTCATATATAGCAGAGGTACACTTTCTTCCTCGGAATGAATCTAAACTTTCTCCATCAACTTCACATTCATAAAATGTAACCCTTGAGACTCTCAGCAATTTCCACTAAGGTTTATGGTTGCACAAAATCTGTGTTTAGGATCTTGAATTCGTTATTACCACGATTTTAAGAGAGACCCCAAAATCTGAAACCCATTTCTGAATTGACGGTGAATAATTGAATGTTCTAGATACCTTAACCAAAGAATTGACCTTTAAAACCATTATGGTTTGTACCTTTTAAGTTTGAAATCTCATTTTTCTTTTGAGTGATCTTAATGAAATGTTCTCGACTCAATACATTTCTTCCCAAAATATCCAGGTTTTTTTGTGACAACCTGATATTTCGACTCTATGTAATGACCTAAAAAGTCAAGTATTGTAACCACTTTTGATGCAATGAAATTAACTTCGAAAAATAAAATGTGCAAAAGTCTCTATAGGGATATCTATTATGGTAGATATTGTGTCAAGGTTTACAGAAATACTAAGAACACTAAAATCTGAGTTATAACGAAGAAGTTATGACTATTCTAAGATTTTCGAGAAAACCGGCAACACCGATTAACGAAAAACGCAAAGTTTCAATACAATGGTTTTTAGCCTTAAGTATCTAAATGAAAGTTGTAGATATCATTAAATCGTGAGCGTACACAAAAGAACGTCCAAATCTGACTTCGTATGAGGAAGTTATGATTTTTCCAAGATCCGGATATAGCAGCAGACAGTTAAAAACTCGAAATAGAGCTCGAGAGACTTTTGACCGAAACAACCTAAATGAGAATCGAAGGTCTCAACGATAATAGCACAACGGTGAAAAGTCTAACGAAAACGAACATCGGATGAAGAAGTTATGGATTTTTAACGGACTTTTCGTGTCCCGGCCCGTTAAAAATAAATAATTAAAAATAAATCAAAAATTGCCGATGAAGTCTAAACGAGAGTTGTAGAGCATATTTTCAGCTACGCGTGCATATAAAGAACGTCGAAAACGAAGCTAGTACGCGAAAGTTAAGGATTTTACAAGTTCGGGGTCCAAAATATGAGGCTATCAGGTCTCCCACGACGTGGCACAGTTTACCACGACCCGACAAGGGACTGAGGGAGTCCAATCAACGGAAGAAGATAAGATTTGACCACCACGACATGGCCAACCTTTTGCCACGAAGTGGCACCCAAAAATGAGCCCTATAAATAGAACTCTTGGGGGTGCCGGGTTTAGGTGCTCCATTATTCTATCTCTCGTGCCGAAACTCTGCGGTTAAGCCCCCGAAGCCCTCCCGATGCCCCGCTTTCCACACTCAATTTCCGAAGGAAGATTCTACACTCTCGAGGTTCCCGAGAATCCCGAGAAAATCCAATCTTCCAAGTCGAAGTTCTTCTCGATTATCAACTCGTTTTCTCCAATCTAACAAGTGAGTTTGTACCCCTATAAACTACACTTTCGAATGTTTTATCAATGCTTTTTATACACTTTTAAGCGGGGGGGGGGGGGGGGGGGGGTTGGAAGTACAAGTAAATACACGGTTATTATCGTGAATAACATGAAGTTTCACTACATACTCTTTTTATCAAGTGAATTATATGTGATTCATAACTACTACATCGGAACTTTCGTATGCAATATATATATTCTCGATAACATCTTGTCTTTTGGAAATAAAACATGTTTATATATGTATATACGAATCAAACACTTTATTTATACTTTAAGTATATGTGATCATGTATGCCACTTTAAATGTTATACTCTTCCTAACAAGTGAGAATTACACTAGGGTTTACTATACAAACGAAACACACACTTTGAAAAACTATAATAGGTATAGTTTACGAGAAAATCATGAACATTTACATAGTAGAAACACTATATCAAAGAGATACTTTCATACACAAGAACAAATGGACATTTTCATACGTAAATCTGTTTTTTACTAAGTTTTGTGAGACATTTCACGTACTTTTGATTATGCATTTTAAGTCCTGTATTACATACAAAATATCCCTTATAGGGGGAGTGTGATACTTGTGTATGGATCTATATGGGATTGACAATCCCACACCTAAATTGTTAGCTACAGTTAGGCCGGCAGGCCTAGGGTGACAAACGTCATAACTTTCCAACGCCTGAAGAACGTTGTTATAGGCATCCTGGTTATAAGACTCACAGGGAGTATTAAAAACACATTGATTTACAGGGTTTTTCAAATGCCTTAACAATTTATACATAAAACTACTATTTCAGGCATGAAAAGCACTATTGCATTACGGTTTTGGAACAATTATACTACCATCTACTATAGTAGAAAATATGGGATTTTCTAGGAACATTTAAACATGTACAAACCATTTTCATTCTAATTCATACAAACATTGTCACTAAATACTTATGAACTCACCAGCTTAAATGTTGACCTACTCTTTCAAAACTACTTGTATTTCTCAAGGATTCAGTAATACAGGTAAACTACTACTTTTGAAGAATGGACGCTGCGGCGTTAGTTTAATTTCATTTTGTCAACATATTGTAATTTCTTATGAAACAAGTACCGGCTATAATGTAAAATTTCAAATTATATATATGATGGTTGTGTTACTTTCTTTACTATGTATTCAACTGTTTCGATACTACATGAAGTCATCCGCCCTCGAACGATTCCGCCGTTCTGGTTTGGGGGTGTGACAGATTGGTATCAGAGCATTGTTTATAGTGAACAAAGTATATCGAACCACATAAGATATACAAACTATAAATGCATAAGGGACTAAAACTCTTTGGCAAAACATTTTTACACCTTAAACCTCGTTTCATTTAATTTAGATTATTTTGGGTCTTAAAAGTACAAACAAATGCATATAACAATATATTTTCATGGTTAGAACTATACAAGAAGTATTAAGACAAGTTGGACACTACGATTAGGCCTCAAAATATGTAATCGGATTTGGGATGAATATAGCCTGATCAACTATACTTATCCGAAATTAGAGTAACATATGTCGAGGAATGGTCATAGTGAGCAACAAGTCAAAACTTACCAAAATAAACATTAGTATCAAACATACAAATTTAAATACTATAGGAGTATTTGGTACATGCAATAGTTTAATCGACATGCTT
The DNA here is from genome assembly GCF_002870075.4 of Lactuca sativa. NCBI lineage: Eukaryota > Viridiplantae > Streptophyta > Magnoliopsida > Asterales > Asteraceae > Lactuca > Lactuca sativa. The sequence goes on along the minus strand of NC_056630.2, from coordinate 31,903,505 downwards.
AGTTTTACATGTTTCAAGTTTTTTTCAATTCCTATAACCCTATTCTTGTATAGTCAAATGGCTGGATTCATTCCACATGGAGACCCCTACTATCTCAACCAAGGTAACAGGGGATGGGTCGAAGAAGATCCCGAAGAGGATGAAGAACCTGTCGAGTTGGATAAGGGGATGACTCTGGGACAGACTCAGAACCAGAGGTAATCAACACCACCAGCCGCTCTACCTCCTGCTGTTAGGAGAAACTTTTAGGGACCAACTCCCATTTGGGGAAGTCACCTCCACCATTAGAGTCAACAGCAAGGAGTGAGTCCTCCCTACGGCATGTGTCGAGATTTCTACAATGTCCGCAACGGAGGTTCATCCGATCGAGCACTCCTAGTCATGGTGGGCAAGCTAGCCAACCAATCCTATCAATCCGGGGTTCAAGCTAGCCGGATTCGTGAAGTCAACGTGGAAGTACAGACTCACACTTCCGACATCCGCCGACTGGATAGGTTGCAGGATGACACCCAACTCCGCGCCGACGCATTCCAAGCATAAATGATTGCAGCCCTCTCTGAGATGAGGGAACAGTAATCCGCCTTCGATAGGCGTCTTATGGAAGCAAAGCAATCAGACGCGAAGTCAAGCTCCAAGCGCAACCTATGTCGCAAGTAGTGCTTGCTGAATCCCAAAATTTTGTTATAGAATAGGAACTCGGCTAAAAGTCTTACTTTTCTTTAACTTCTGTATCAGAGATCCTTTGAAGAGTCGGAATTTTCCTAACTCAAAATATAACTCGGCATGTGTTTAATATATATGAAGAAATTCCGTTGTGTGTAAATTCCTTGACTACCACTCAGATTCATAAATTTATCTAACACTATGCAAACTTTTATTATGAGTCAAACTCTAAACCATGGGTAGGTCAGTCGAATTTATAAATTGATAAAAATGAAAAATTTATTAACACACCAAAAACTTATGATCTTCATTCTAATTCCTTATCAGCACAATGCCGCCCCGTAGATCCACACGCCGTGTCAACAACGCACCACCTCCACCACCACCCCCTCCCACGACGGAAAATGCCGCATTGATAGCTGCTATAACGGCTGCAGTAACAACGGCAGTGGCCCAAATGAGTAACAATGGTAATGGTAGGGGAGTAAATAGCTCTACGAATGGCCAACGTCAAGGTCGCTTAGGGGATTGTACATAGAAGGATTTCATGAATAGAAAACCCATTACTTTTAATGGGGCCGGAGGGATAATGGCTCTATCACAGTGGATAGAGAAAACTGAAGTAGTTTTTGAGATTTGTTCTTGTCCGGAAGGGAAAAAAGTGAAGTTCGTTGCATGAACTTTCTCCAAGAGAGCTCTAACATGGTGGAATGGCCATGTCAAGTCACTAACGCTAGTAGTGGATAACTCTATGGGCTGGGAGAATCTAAAAAAAATATTACTGCAAGAGTACTGTCCACGGGGCGAATTGCAAAAGCTCGAACAGGAACTTTGGGGCCTTACCATGGTAGGCTCAGACATCACGACCTATACCAATAGGTATAGTGATTTGGCAATCCTTTGCCCAGGGATGGTTGCTCTAGAGAGCAAGAAAATCGAAAGATACATCTGTGGACTGTCACCCCAGATTCGAGGAAGTGTACTAGCTTCCAAACCAGTCACTTTCGATAGCACCAAATAGTTGGCACAAGCCCTCGTCGACCATGGGGTCTGTCAAGGCTTCGCAACTACCGCTGCGGAGCAACCCAGAGGAAGCAACAACAACAACAATACCAACAAGAAGAAGAAGAAGAAGAAGAATTTCTGGAACAAAAGGAAGAGTCAGCCTTCACAAGAACCTTCCAAAAAGAAACAACTAGTGGCAGTCCATGTTGCTACTACCCCCACTGCTGCTCCTGTTACCCCCGCACCAGTAAAGCAATATGCTGGGAACTTCCCGAAGTGCAGCAAGTGCAATTTCCACCACAATGGAAATTTCCAGGAGATACACTGTAACATTTGCAACAAGACAGGGCATACAACCCGTTTCTGTAGAGCGCCAGCACAACCGATCGCCCAAGTCCAAGGAGTCAGTGTGGGTCAAGAATGTTACGGGTGCGGTGAAGCTAGGCATTACAAAAGAGACTGCCCTAAGGCAAGGAATGCGGGCAGCACGGGACGATTGCTAGTAATAGGGAAGAACGAAGCGATAGCTGATCCCATGGTGGTTACGGGTATGTTTCTCCTCAATAACGTTTATGCATGCATACTCTTTGATTGTGTTGCGGAAAGGAGCTTCGTGAGTCATAAATTCAAGCACGTACTAAAACGGAACCCTAAATCACTCAATAAGATATTTACAGTAGAAATGGCAAACGGTAGGACAGAAAGCACGAACGATATGTACATAGGCTGCACACTAACTCTATACGAACATTCATTTCAAATTGATCTAATGCCGATCACTATAAAGAGCTTTGATATCATCATCAGTATGGATTGGTTAAGCCTACACCATGCCGATAAACTTTTTCACGAAAGGGCCGTTCGCCTGAATCTGCCAAACGGCGAAACTCTTGTCATTTATGGTGACAAACCCGGCACCAATTTACAAATAATCTCTTGCGTCAAAGCCCATAAATACCTACGTAAAGAGTACCATGCCTTCTTAGCCCACGTGGTAGATAAGGAAAATGAAACGAAAGGAATCAGATACATTCCAGAAGTCTGCGATTTTCCCGATGTCTTCCCTGAAGATCTCCCAGGAGTCCCACCGGAACGTCAAGTCGAGTTCAGAATCGACTTAATTCCTGGAGCTACACCAGTAGCTAAGTCACCATACCGTCTAGCACCGGCAGAGATGCAGGAATTATCCAGCCAACTAAACGAACTACTCAACAAAGGATTCATCAGGCCGAGTTTCTCACCTTGGGGAGCACCAGTCTTGTTCGTAAAGAAGAAGGATGGATCTTTCCGCATGTGCATCGATTATTGGGAACTCAACAAGCTCACTATCAAGAACAGATATCCCTTACCACGCATTGATGACTTGTTCGACCAACTCCAGGGAGCGAGTTATTTCTCAAATATCGACTTAGGATTTGGGTACCACCAACTACGAGTATTGGAAGGAGATGTTCCCAAAACAGCTTTTCGAACTCGTTATGGTCACTACGAGTTTGTAGTGATGCCCTTTGGATTAACAAACGCACCAGCGGTGTTCATGGACTTAATGAACCGGGTGTGTCGTTCGTTTCTAGACAAGTTTGTGATCGTATTCATAGATGACATAATCATCTATTCGAAGACTAAAAAGGATCACAGTCAACACCTCCGACAAGTCTTGGAAACGCTAAGAAAAGAGATGCTATATGCAAAATTCTCCAAGTGCGAATTTTGGATTTGGAAGGTAGATTTCCTAGGTCACGTGGTTAACAAAGACGGAATACACGTGGACCTTTCCAAAATCAAAGCAATTGAGAACTGGTCAGCTCCAAGAACCCCAACAGAAATTCGACAATTCTTGGGCCTTGCTGGCTACTACCGTAGATTTATACAAAACTTCTCAAAGATTGCTAAACCACTCACCACCCTGACAAAGAAGGGTGTAACTTTCAATTGGGAAGGAAAACAAGACGCTGCATTCCAAGCACTGAAGCAAGCTCTATGCAGCGCACCTATATTGTCCTTGCAAGAAGGAACAGAAGACTTCATGGTCTACTGTGATGCATCTAATCAAGGTCTTGGATGCGTACTAATGCAAAGAGGTAAGGTCATCGCTTACGCCTCGAGACAACTCAAGACACACGAAGTCAACTACACTACCCACGATCTTGAATTAGGAGCAGTCATTTTCGTGCTAAAGATCTAGAGACACTATCTTTATGGCACGAAATTCACGATCTTCACCGATCATAAAAGCCTCCAGCACTTTCTCAACCAAAAAGAACTCAACATGAGGCAGAGACGATGGGTTGAACTACTGAATGACTACGAATGCGAGATTCGCTATCACTCAGGAAAAGAAAATGTAGTAGCTGACGCTCTTAGTCGAAAAGAATACTCAGGTCGCCAAGTGAAATTCTTAACCATGACGATCCATTCACATCTGTCAACACAAATCAAAGAAGCTCAGAGGGAAGCCTTGAAAATAGAGAATGTGGCAGGTGAAGCCCTAAGAGGAATGGACAAGAATCTTAAAGTCAAGGGTGACGGAGTTCGTTACTTCATGGATCGAATCTGGACACTAAAGTTTGGTGGATTCAGAGACGTGGTCATGAACGAGGCGCATAAGACTTGATACTCCATGCATCCAGGTTCGGACAGGATGTATCTGGACCTTAAGAAACTGTATTGGTGGCCGAACATGATAACAGAGATAGATACCTATGTGGGCAAGTGTTTGACTTGCGCCAAAGTCAAGGTAGATTACCAAATTACCCAAAACAGCAGGTGTGCTAGACACCATCTGGCTAATTATCGATAGGTTAACAAAATCCGCACACTTCCTACCCATAAAGGAAACCAACAAGTTGGAGAAGCTAGCTCGAACCTACATCCAAGAGAATGTACGACTACACGGTGTACCAATATCCATTATCTCTGATAGAGATAGTAGATTCACCTCGCGATTCTGGCAATCGTTACAAAAATCTCTAGGAACGAGGCTCGACATGAGTACTGCTTACCATCCAAACCTTGGAAGATATGCTAAGAGCTTGTGTAATCGATTTTGGTAAAGCATGGGATACCCATTTACCACTAGTTGAATTTTCGTACAACAATAGCTATCACTCCAGCATTAAAGTTGCTCCATTTGAAGCCCTCTACGGACGGAAGTGCAGATCACCACTGTGCTGGACTGAAGTAGGTGACACGCAACTAGCCAAGGGACAAGTACCTGATAGATCTCTCACTGGCCTGGAAATCATAAGAGAAACAACTAAGAAGATTGTACAAATCCGGGAACGACTAAAGGCTTCGAGAGACCGAAAAAAGAGTTATGCGGACAAGAGATGGATGCCCTTGGAATTTCAGGTCGGGGACCGAGTGCTATTAAAGGTCTCGCCCTAGAAAGGGTTAATACATTTTGGAAAATGGGGGAAACTAAAACCAAGGTATATCGAACCATTCGAGGTCCTCGCAAGGATCAGCCCGGTAGCCTACAAACTTCGTCTACCGCAGGAACTCAATAATGTACACCCTACCTTTCTTGTGTCAAACTTGAAGAAATGCTTGTCCGATGAGACCCTCGTCGTCCCTTTAGACAAAATCGAAATCAACGAGAGTCTCCACTTTATAGAAGAACCAATTCAAATCATGGATAGGGAAATTAAAAGAGCAAAACAAATTCACTTACCCATTGTGAAGGACCGCCGGAATGCAAGACGGTGAATAATTAAATGTTCTAGATACTTTAACCAAAGAATTGACCTTTAAAACCTTTATGGTTTTGTTGGGTTGAAGATTTGTTCAAGTGTTGCATCTTTGGGCTCGGCTGTTTATTTATTTTATTTGTATTCCGGTTTGGGCCTGTCCAACCGAGAGCCCATTATGTTTATTATATAAGTATATGCTTGCATGCATATTAGGTTAACGATTGATCTAGAGTATAACGATAGCTTTTACAGATTTCTTTGATCGTTCTTGTAACCTACCAATCCTCTACAGTTGATGTTCTTAATCGAGCTCTTCTGAGGATTTTGTTTTAATCATTCGACACGTTTGATTCACTTTTGCCTTGTTCTTATTTTCGTGTTCTTGCTGTTTTATAATTACTTACCTGTTTAAGATCTAATCGATCTTCAAAGATTAACGTTTTTAATCTCAACAATTGGTATCAGAGCAGGAGGCTGTGTAATCGATACACATCTTTTCTGTGAAAAGGTTTCAATTAGGGTTCTTCCGCAACTACCGATATTTATTGAGCCGTCATCTCATTATTGACGTATCTTGATATTTATTGTTTTGCCCTAATCTGCTTTATTACAAGTCTGATCTTTGAACAGGTTTTTCGATCATAATGGACGAGTCGCAATCAAATCCTATCAATATTTCCAACAGCATCGGTTCAACCACGAAGATTCCAATCCTATATACCCATGACTATGAAGTCTGGGCGCATCACTTCGAAGACTACGTGATAGGATCTGAGGATAATGGATACCTTATCTGGGAAGCTATCATTAATGGACCTTTTTCTCATTCTGCAATGTCCAGGATTATTAAAACTCAAAAGGAGTACAATGATCTGCTGAAGGATGTGAAAGATATTGCACAAGATGAAAAGGACAAATTCCAGTGCAATATCAAGGCGTTAAGGTTGATCAGATTCGCCCTTCAGTCCGACACCTTCAGGCTGTTCAGCTCATGCACGACGGCAAAGGAAGTTTGGGATAGACTTCGCGAACTGTACTTCACAGACGAGGATCTTGAACATTCTATCCAAACCTTGCTCTTATTTGAGTTTGGAGAATTCAGGCAGGGAGCCGAAGAAATAGTGACCCAGACGTTCGATCGCTTCAATCATCTTCTCAGCAAGATGATCAAACACGACATCGAAATGAAGCTTATCGAGCAGAAAGTTACGTTCTTAAATGGTCTGAGGTCTGAATGGAGAGCAGTGGTGTCTACAGTCAAAGCCCATGAGCAGTTTAAATCATACTCTTTGGCGAAACTGGTGGGTATTCTCAAGTCCCAAGAGAAGATTGTGCTGCAGGAGAAGAATGTTGTTTCAAACCTTGGTTCACTGGCCCTCCTATCAAAAAGTAAAGCTGTGATGGAGGATGAAGACCTTAACTTGGAGGAGTATAACCTCACGTCTGAGGATTATGCTATGATGGTGTCTAACCCCAAGAGGTTCATAAAGAAGAGATTCCCCAGCAACAAAAACCGAAACTGGCAGGGGAGTTACAGTTCAGAAAAAGTTAACAATGAACCGAAGGTTGAAGAGCCCAAGAAGGAACTGAAGGTGGATGGTGATTCTGGAGTAAGCTGTTACTACTGTGGTGGGAAAAACCACTACGCTAAAGATTGTGTACTTAAAAAGATGGCTGAAAAGGATGATGAAAAGGATGAGGAAGCTGTGCTGCAGAAAAAGCTCGATGAGATGAGAAAGAAGAAGTCTACCGCTAACCCTTCCATGAATGGTCTTATTGTGCAGGGTTCGGTTGCTGATGACGAGTTCGGTAGCGTGGAAGTTTGGTTTACCGACTCAGAAGACGATGAAGTGAGGAAGCCTACTCATGGAAAGGCTTATGTGGCAAAGGAGGAGAGCAGTGGAGGAAGATGCTTCATGGTGTCTGATGTATCTCAGATGAGGGGATACAATACTGATGGTGGAAGCGATGAACCGAAGGGGCAGGAGGACATGTGCTTTACGGCCAAACCACTCAGCCAACAGTTCAATGAGCTTGATGAACTGATAATGAAGGTACAATCGGTTTTCATTTCATTTAAAGTACCACAATCCTCATATGGGAAAGAACTAAAAAATGTTAATACAAGAATTTCTCATCTAGATAGTAGCTTAACTCAAACTCGAGTCACCAATTCTAACCTAACTGATCAATTAAGCAGGGTGTCTTTGAAGAGTGAGGAGCGGCGGATGTGGATCGAGTTGAAGGAGTCTGAATTAGTTAAAATAAAAGACGAAAACATTTATTTACAAAGAGACAATTTAAAGTTGTTAAAACAGCGGAATGTTTTTTGTTTAATTGCAAAACGTCTATATTCTAATGTTACTCAGCTTCACTTAGACTGTGAAATAGGCCAAAAGATCCATCGCATGATTTTGCCCTTCCTTGAGTTTAAGGAAGATGAAATCGATGCTGAAGCCTATAATTGTGAGAGTGTGATATTTACTGATGATGTCAATCCGACCTACATGTATGGACTGGACAAAATTGAGTCCTTCATTAAATCCAAGGACCACAAGGACATGCTTAAAAACCTTTTGGATGAAAATGATAGACTTAAACTTAGAACCGAAACCATACAAAAATTTGACTCTTTAAACGCCAACGTAAGCTCAGAAAACAAAATTGATGTTGAAAAATGCATCTGAGCTTAACAAGGACGACAACATGAGTGAAATTTCTGTAGAGGACACGGTGGACTGCTCAGAATTTGTAAGAAGCGAGCCTGAAAACCACAAAAATCTAATTTCTGAAAATTCAGTAGAGTTCGCTTGATTGTCCCAACAAAAGTCCCCGATCTTAGCAGAGAAAGCAGTTGTGTATCAAAAGGTCAGGACCACTCCAAATCAAGTATACAAGGTCACTGGAGTTACCGAACATCAGACGGCTGAACTCACAGCTATTGTAAACGAAGACAATGCTGATGGCTGTGATGAGTACTTCTGGTCAGCTCCAATAGATAATGCAAACGAAACGGTAGGCTTATCTGAAAGGACCTCCTGGATGAGTAAAGGTAGATACATACCTGAACCCTAGAATAAGCCAGATAATTTTGATGAGCCAAGCACCAGTGGTACGAAAGACATTCCTCAGGAGAATGAAAGTTCGGCAAAAGAAGACGTTCCCTCTACTTCCGCAGTTCAAAGTGAAACTCCTACAGTTCAAAACGAACCAGCCAAGGAGAAACCGAAAATGAAGGCTAATATTCATCATCAACCGAAGCAGATGAGGAATAAGAAACATGAAAGGAATCAAAGATACAGGAAGAATCTCTCTGAAAGGAGACAATTCTGGCAATCCCAGAATGCATACTTCTCTCATCAAGACAAGAATCTGAAGTATGAAAACAATCCTGTCGGAAAGCCTGAGAGCCACACCAACCGAAAGCAAAGGTTCGGTTCACAAGAGAATACCAACCGAAAGCAAAGGTTCGGTTCTGAGAATGACTTCAACTGAAAGCAAAGGTTCGGTTCAACGAACGATTCCAACCGAAAGCAAAGGTTCGGTTCTGAAGTCAAAAGAGATCAAAACTCTAAGGTCAGTCCCTCCAATGATCAAAAGCAAAAGGGTCACCTAGAGTCTCCTGCCAAGAAGTCCTCTCAATCTAAACCCACTCCTTTTATTTCATCTAATTCTTCTACTTCTACCAACTCATCTCCATCTCGCTCTAAAGCTCATTATGTTCATTCTCAAAAATCTCATTGATCGGCTGAACAAAAAGGCAAACAGAAGGTTTCTACATCCACACCAGAGTCTAAATCGACCGCACCCAATCCTAATAAAATAAAAGTTTTTACCATTAAAAAGAAAGATGAAACAACACTTATAAAACGAACATATCTTGTTGACATCTCTCTTACTGTTCCTGTTCCCATGAAAAGCTCACGTGGACCCAAGAAACTTTGGGTTCCTAAATCTGCTTAATTTTTGCAGGTTATAAGTGACGAGCAGTTCGACGAAGAATGGTACATCGATAGTGGCTGCTCACGTCACATGACAGGGAGGAAAGAGGAGCTCAAGGAATATAGATCTCTTACAAATGGTGGCAATGTCAAGTTTGGAAACAATTCTTTCGGTACCATAAAGGGATACGGAATGATAACTAATGGTGATTTCACTATAAGGAAAGTGGCTTATGTGGAAGGACTCCAACACAACCTCATCAGTGTATCTCAGCTTGTTGGATGTAAAGGTCTCAAAGTCTCATTCGATGATGAAGGTTCTAAAATTATTGAGAAGAAGACAAAGAAAGTAATTCTCAAGTCGGAGCGAAAGGGTGAAATGTTTCCTCTAAACCTTAAACCCATCAAAGGAAAACCAGCTATATGCTTGTTATCAAAAGCTCAATCTGACGAAAGCTGGTTGTGGCACCGAAGACTCTCTCGTCTCAACTTTAAAGATATCAACAAACTTGTCACTGGAGGCCATGTTCGAGGTCTTCCATTGCTCAAGTTCGATAGAGATCATTTGTGTGCTGCATGCGAAATGGGGAAGCAGAGTCGTCAAAGTCATCCATCTGTAATTAACACAAAAGTTGTTGAACCACTCGAATTACTTCATATTGATTTGTGTGGTCCTTCATCTATTGAAAGCATCGGTGGTAGCAAGTATATTCTTGTTATTGTTGATGACTTTTCACGATTTACGTGGGTGTTCTTTCTAAAGCTCAAATCCGAAGCGACTCATAAGCTGAAAGTGTTCATCAAGCAGATTGAAGTACAGCTCAAGAAGGTCGTTCGCAACATCAGGAGCGACAATGGTCTGGAATTCAAAAACAGGGAATTTGAAGAATTTCTAGCAGAAAAGGGAATAAGTCACAACTTCTCAGCTCCCTACACACCCCAACAGAACGGAATAGTCGAAAGACGAAACCGATCGTTGTGTGAAGCTGCCCGAACTATGCTAAGTTTCGCTTCCTTACCTCTTTATTTTTGGGCTGATGCTATTTCTGCTGCTTGTTTTACACAGAACAGGTCCTATCTCAACAAGCGATTCACGCTCACACCTTACGAGATACTAAACAACAGGAAGCCCAATGTGAAATTTTTCCATGTGTTCGGCTCACAGTGTTTCATATTTAACTCTAAAGTACACCGCAACAAGTTTGATGTCAAAGCCGACGAGGGAATCTTTCTGGGCTACTCTCTCACATCCAAAGCATACAGGGTCCTAAACAAGCGTTCGAGAAAAATTGAAGAGACATATTACGTGACCTTTGACGATAACTATGTCAAAAAGTTGCAAGCCAAAGAAGACACCGCTGGGGAAATCTTTCCTCAAACTGGCCAAGTCACAGTCTCGATCGCTAATCTATACGAGAAATTTCTGGAGCTCTTTGACGAACCAGAGAAAGCTTCTCTCTCAGAAGCAGATGCAGCAGACAACAAGGTAGACCACATAAAGCAAATTGTTGAATAAAACTGCTAGGAGAATGAATGAAGAAGGATCAACTTCTGATGAACCTCCATCCAACGATGCTTCAGTCGAGGGGGAGCCAAGCTCACATGTCGAGGGGGAGCCAAGCTCTACAACTCCAACCGAAAGTGCTTCTCCAACCGAAGGTGCTTCAACGCCTGAAAGTCCAGCACCACAAGAAACCTCTGAACCTCAAGTTTCTCCAAGCTCATCAATCGAGGGGGAGCATGATGATATGACGCTTGACTACGATAGCCAATCCGAGCTAGAAGAAATGATCAATGCTGAACTAGACCCAACCTTTGATCCAAATTATCCTCCCCTTACCAAATGGACCAGAGATCATCCTATCTCTCAAGTGGTTGGTGAGGTCTCTGAAAAGGTTCTGACCCGATCACAACTGAAGGCAAAACAAACATCCTTATTTTCAAAGGTTGATTTTTGTATGTTTAACTCATTCGTATCAAAAATTGAACCGAAGACAGTTAATACTGCCCTCGATCACTCTGATTGGGTTCAAGCAATGCAAGACGAACTGAACGAATTTGAAAGGAACAAAGTCTGGCGCCTCATTCCAACTCCTCCAGATGCTTCGGTTGTTGGTCTCAAATGGGTCTTTAGGAACAAAATGGACAAGGAAGGGAATGTTATAAGGAACAAAGCTCGTCTGGTAGTAAAGGGATATTGTCAGGAGGAAGGGATTGATTATGAAGAGACTTTCGCTCCTGTAGCTAGGCTGGAATCTGTAAGAATATTTCTTGCTTATGCTGCCCACAAAAACTTTGAAGTTTTCCAAATGGACGTCAAGTGTGCATTTCTTAATGGAGAACTCGAAGAAATCGTGTATGTGGAGCAACCTCCTGGTTTTGTGAACGAAAAGTATCCAAACCATTGCTATATTCTGGATAAAGATGTGTATGGCCTTAAACAAGCTCCGAGAGCCTGGTATGAAACGCTAACTAAATTCTTAAAGATGTCCAAATTCAAACAAGGTTCGGTTGACCCAACCTTCTTTCGCAAAAAGGAAGGTAACCACCTTATGATAGGTCAAATTTATGTCGATGACATCATCTTTGGCTCAACGAATCCCAGCCTAACAGCTGAATTCAGAAAGCTGATGGAGACTAAATTTGAAATGAGCTCAATGGGTCCTATTAACTTTTTCCTTGGTTTAAATATTAGACAGGGACCCGAAGGCATCTTTATTAATCAGGAAGCTTACACGAAGACTCTCCTAGCAAAGTTTGGTATGATGGGAGACTCCAAAGTCAAAGTCCCAATGGCATTCGGCACCAAGCTGACTCCATCCCTAGACAAACCGGCTGTCGATATCACGCTCTATCATCAAATGATAGGCTCACTAATGTATCTTACTGCTAGCAGGCTTGACATCATGTTTTCTGTGTGTTATTGTGCTCGATTTCAGGCAAAACCCATGCGAACCTCACATGCTTGCAGTGAAGAACATTTTACGCTATCTCAAGCGAACCACCTCCTTAGGTCTATGGTATCCATCCAACTCAGGCTTCTTCGTTCAAGCCTATTCTGATGCTGACCTTGGAGGATGCGGACTCGACCAAAAAAGCACTACTGGTGGCTGTCAATTCCTTGACGGGAAGTTGGTCAGCTGGCAATCCAAGAAACAAACGTGCATGTCGTTGTCTACTGCCGAAGCGGAATACATAGCCGCTGCTTCCTGCACCTCACAAGTGATTTGGATCCATAGTCAACTTCGAGACTATGGACTCAATATGAAGAAGATCCCACTATATTGTGACTCTGAAAGTGCAATTAGGATCTGTCATAACCCAGTGCAACACTCTAAAACCAAACACATAGCACTGAGGTATCACTTCATCAAAGATCACGTGGAAGATGGAAACGTCGAAGTTCACTTCGTAAGAACCACTGATCAACTGGCTGACGTCTTTACCAAAGCTCTTCCTGAAGCATCATTCAACAGAATATTGCAAGGGCTAGGTATGATGGAATCAGAGTCAGTACCTCACACTACCTCTCAACCTCAAACGTAAGAAGCGAAACCAACCGAACGTTCGGGTTCGGTTAAACCATCTGACTCGCTCATCTCTTCCAAGGTAGTTTTTCTTGGTTGTATATTACTTGTACAAAATTGTTTTTCTTAGTGTTGAAAACATTTTCCAATTGCATGTCTAAAATCCTTAGTTTCTTAAAATTTTCCAAAACCGAAACCTACCGAAGGTTCGGGTTCGGTTTTTCAAAATTTTCTGGAACCGAAACCAACCGAACGCTCGGGTTCGGTTTTTCAAAATTTTCTGGAACCGAAACCAACCGAACGCTCGGGTTCGGTTTTTCAAAATTTTCTGGAACCGAAACCAACCGAACGCTCGGGTTCGGTTTTTCAAAATTTTCTGGAACCGAAACCAACCGAATGCTCGGGTTCGGTTTTTCAAAATTTTTCCCAACCGAAACCAACCGAACGTTCAGGTTCGGTTTTTCATATTTTTTCCAAAGTTTTTTTTTAAGTCTTATTTTTTTTTCTTACTAATTTTTTTAATTTTATTAAATTTTTTTTTCTTTTCTTTTATCTATTTATTATTTCTTTAATAAATCTCAAAAACTCCAAAAATATTTTTTATTTTTCTTGTTATGTGTTCATTCGTTTATGGGGGTCTAAATGTTGGATTACTTAAGTGTCCCTAGAAGCATGCTGCTGTATGTGTCCCAAGCCTCATAAGATTTTGAATAACAGCCTTCATGACCTGGTATAAACAAACCTTGTCTTCCCAATAAGGCTACCTCATTTATTCTAATCATGAGCTACCTCACTCTCTTCTCACATGAGTTAAGAGTTTTTCTGCTTGGTCCCTATTTTCGCAGCAGAGGTACATGATCTTCTTACACCATCTCCATTACACTTCTCCATTACATTCGTTTCATCAAAGTAACCCTTGAGACTCTCAAAATTACCACTGAGGTTTATGGTTACACAACATCTGTGTTTATGATCTTAGTTTCGTGTCACTATGAGCTGAGTGAAACCCAAAATTCAACACCAAATCTGAATTGACGGTGATCAATTAATTTGCTCAAGTTTTCACCAAAGAATTGACGGATGTACTTTCATGAAATCTCAAATTTTATTTTGTGTGATTCCTATGAAATTGTGAAATACCATAACATTTCTTCCCTTGGGATCCAGTTTTTTTTTTTTTTTTTTGAGATTTTATATTTTCCACGCCAATTTCAAATAAATTCCTACCTACTTGTTCAACAGACTACACCGGTCTCACAAGTACTTTGATCACTTTCTTTCTTATTTCAAGATTAGAATTGTTGCATCAAAGCGAAAGCCACCCTAAAGTAGCCTAATTAAAAGAAGCCTTTCAACATTTCTTAAAAAGTGTTTGATCGTAATTCAACGGGAATCCACATTAACACTTTAAGGTCTCTCTTGACCTTGACGGAAGAGATTCGTGCCCGGGATCATCAGTTTCGTGTCATTATTGACATCACAGTTAAATCCTAAAAAGAGTTGCTTTATTTCTTTTCTTTTTACACTCTTTGCACGAAAATCCTTGATTTTCAAAAATTCCGTTACTAATTAATTTCAGGCTGATTTATTGCAATGGTGGTTAATTATTAAGACGTGGTCAACAATCCTCCATGTGGGCAGTTTATTCAAAAGATGCGAATCAAACCGATAAGACGAAGGGTTGCTGACTCAGGCGGGAAATAAAAGGATTGAATTTCAACCGGTGGTAAAAATTAAAAATGGGCGCGTGTGAATTTGAAACGGCCAGTCTACAACGGGATCAACTTGGATTTTGGGTTGGTCCTCTGGCAACAGCTCATCCAGAGCCTTTCTTCTTCATCACGGCATTCGGAGGTGTCGCTTGCCCGATTCTGGATCCTTATCACCAAGTGGGCGATGGACAAGCTGGATATCCCTACTGCTGCTGGTGCGGTGATGTCTTCGGTCGGTACTTTTCATACCACCAAGATAATCGTATCTGATGCGTCCAAATTTTCCTTCATTGGCTCTATTCCGGAGTCAATGTACGGCGATGTTCCTTCTGACAGCAGGATCATCAGGACGATCAAGGAGTTCAAACAGTCAGGGCCAAGGGAACTCACACCGGAAATGCTCAAGTCCATCCACGATGCTGACAAACTGGTGCCAAGGGGCAAAAAGGCGGACAAAGGGAAGCAAGCGACCAAAGCTGCAAAGGGTCCTTCTCCCAAGAAGAGGAAACAGACAAAGGCTGCACAGTCCCCACAGCCGAAGAGGAGGAAGACTCAACCGAAGCGCAAGCTTGTCATCCCTTCCTCTTCAAGTGACTCAGAAGGTGAGAGTTCGGGTTAGGACGGCTCTCAAGGAGGCGAAACCCCTCAAAGAGGCAACACCCCACCCCGATCTCCTACTCCAGATATGGAAATCCACAACTCACCCATCCCTTCACCCACACAAGCTATCCCTACTTCCATTCCGACCATAAACCCCACTACCACTATTCCCCCAACCTCTTTTCCTATACCACCACCCATTTTCACTGATACAACAACAACCACTGCAAAGGTTACAACCAACGTATCTGATACGGGGGTTCATACCAGTGCAACCGAAACCCCACCCGTAACCGAACCACCACAAACCGAAACCCATACAACCGAACCTACCCACACTCAACCACCACCCGAAACTACCCCACCCCACACTCAACCTGAATCCACAAAACCCACAACACCCCCAGCCTCAACACCCCCACCATCTCCAGACAATGCCTCTGATGGAGATGCCCCGTTCCTTGGCGGTGATAACATGAACTTTGATTCGGTCTATTTTAGTCCGTTTCAGGTTCAGAGTGACGAAGAGGATGATGCTCCAGTGACATAGAAGCATCTTAAGGAGCTCAACGAGAAGGTTGACTTACTTCTCGCCTCCTCTTCCAACCAACAGTCCTCTCTATCTGAAGCTGCACTTCAGAAGATTGTTGAT
This sequence comes from Lactuca sativa, assembly GCF_002870075.4. Taxonomy (NCBI): domain Eukaryota; kingdom Viridiplantae; phylum Streptophyta; class Magnoliopsida; order Asterales; family Asteraceae; genus Lactuca; species Lactuca sativa. The sequence goes on along the minus strand of NC_056630.2, from coordinate 31,887,713 downwards.
GCCTTCTCCAAGGCTCAGCATGATTCGGTAGCCTCCGCAACTGCCGCCATCGACACCTCTACCAAAGCCTGTGAGGCTGCGACCGCAAAAGTCGATAAACTATTCTCAGAAGCCTCTTCTCTGCTGAAGTCATTACAGGAGAGTGCGGATTCTACTAAGACAACTTTGGAACCGATTGTTCAACAATTGGCCAAGTTCGTCTCAACGGAGTTGACTTCGTTCGTTGCCCTTCGCCAAACCATAAGCGACGACAACTTGGCTCTTCGTGCCTCCATTGATGAGCGCCTTGCTAAGCTACAAGAGGATCTTGCAGCTGAAAACTTTTTAATGGACGTTCTAGCAAGCAAAACCACCGCCCTCAAGGTCAAGAGCACTCAGCTATCCAACTCTCAACAACAGCTGGAAGCTCTTCGATCCGAAAGGGAGGTCATCAAGACATGTGTTTCGGATGTACACGCTGCCTTATCCAACATCCTAGAAGCACATGATCCGATTCTAAACCATTCGGTGAGGCGAACCCTTGCTGAAAAGCTTTCTCCTGCCATGGACCTTCTCAGCAAAATAGAAGGCTTACCTAGTTTCATGTCCAATCCGAAAACAAGGGGGAGAAGAGAAGAAGACCGGATCGAAACCACCTCCTTCCTCCAAAGCTACTCACACAACCGAACCACCTCCGACTGGTCAAGCTTCGGGTTCGGGTGTGAAGAACAAAGGAAAAAATATAGCTGAGGAAGAAGATGAAGATGAAGATGAAGACAAGGAGACCATTGCAGACATGTTAAAATGAAAGAACAGTCGCAATGTTGATGAAGATGTAAATCGTGTGGCGCGAGAGGCTGAAGAAGCCGAATGCAAGCAGAAGGAAGCCCACGATCTCCTTGAGAGCAGGAAGACTCTCTTCCCTGCATGGACTCGGGAGCGAATGATCAAAGAGGCCATAGACACTCCCAGCATCTTATGGCTCGAGCCGGTGATTTCGTTCGACTGCGTTAATTCTGTCGATTCGCAGTTCGACATGTCGTTAACTCGAAAGGCGTTTATCTTCCATGCCTTCTCAAATATCTTTGAAGTCCCTCATCCGAACGCTGAGCTTGATAGGGAGCTCATCGACTTCTGTCTGACGGCTGCTCGTCCTCAATATCTAACTTGGAGCGCCCAGAAGATAGTGAGCGTTTGGGTACTGAAGCCTTACACCGAAGGGAGATTCATAAACGTTCGGTTCAAGGTGATTCGGGGATCTGCAAGAACTGCTCATCATATCTCCCTGGCAGATCTACCGAACTTAAATCCTCATGATTGGATCGTTCTGCATAACATCCTCTTGACAAATGAAGCTGAATATGGTCCGATCATAGACCATATCAAGAGGATGATTGTCTGTTACATCATGGAGGTAGCCCTTATGGATCCGGAGGTTGCCACTATCTTCAAGAAGAAACCGAAGATAGCTCCTGTGGGATCGGCCAGTGATCTCAATCAGATGAAGATGGGCAAGATCGACCCGAGACGCAATTCGGTCATGTTCACTAGAGCAGAACGACAGAAATGTCTCTTTGCTTTAGCTGACAAACATCTTTACACCACTGCTTGTCTAGAGCACGTGTTATCGATCATTCGAAGGTGTAAAGAGAATACAGCGGATGATGTTAAGTACTTCGATGACATGATCCAGTGGTACATCAGATTTAGGCAGACGATTCTGGCTCTAATCTCTCGTCTGTTTAACACTGTGAAGAAGAAGGTACCTGGCTCCGCTGCTGGCCCAAGTAACAAGTGAAGGTCTCGCTCCAATTGACGCAAAGGGGGAGATTGTTGGGTTGAAGATTTGTTCAAGTGTTGCGTCTTTGGGCTCGGCTGTTTATTTATTTTATTTGTATTCCGGTTTGGGCCTGTCCAACCGAGAGCCCATTATGTTTATTATATAAGTATATGCTTGCATGCATATTAGGTTAACGATTGATCTAGAGTATAACGATAGCTTTTACAGATTTCTTTGATCGTTCTTGTAACCTACCAATCCTCTACAGTTGATGTTCTTAATCGAGCTCTTCTGAGGATTTTGTTTTAATCATTCGACACGTTTGATTCACTTTTGCCTTGTTCTTATTTTCGTGTTCTTGCTGTTTTATAATTACTTACCTGTTTAAGATCTAATCGATCTTCAAAGATTAACGTTTTTAATCTCAACAGGTTTGTACCTTTTAAGTTTGAAATCTCATTTTTCTTTTGAGTGATCTTAATGAAATATTCTCAACTCAAGACATTTCTTCCCAAAATATCCAGGTTTTTTTGTGACAACCTGATATTTCGACTCTATGTAATGACCTAAAAAGTCAAGTATTGTAACCACTTTTGATGCAATGAAATTAACTTCGAAAAATAAAATGTGCAAAAGTCTCTATAGGGATATCTATTATGGTAGATATTGTGTCAAGGTTTACAGAAATACTAAGAACACTAAAATCTGAGTTATAACGAAGAAGTTATGACTATTCTAAGATTTTCGAGAAAACCGGCAACACCGATTAACGAAAAACGCAAAGTTTCAATACAATGGTTTTTAGCCTTAAGTATCTAAATGAAAGTTGTAGATATCATTAAATCGTGAGCGTACACAAAAGAACGTCCAAATCTGACTTCGTATGAGGAAGTTATGATTTTTCCAAGATCCGGATATAGCAGCAGACAGTTAAAAACTCGAAATAGAGCTCGAGAGACTTTTGACCGAAACAACCTAAATGAGAATCGAAGGTCTCAACGATAATAGCACAACGGTGAAAAGTCTAACGAAAACGAACATCGGATGAAGAAGTTATGGATTTTTAACGGACTTTTCGTGTCCCGGCCCGTTAAAAATAAATAATTAAAAATAAATGAAAATTTTCAGATGAAGTCTAAATGAGAGTTGTAGAGCATATTTTCAGCTACGCGTGCATATAAAGAACGTCGAAAACGGAGCTCGTATGCGAAAGTTACGGATTTTACAAGTTCAGGGTCCAAAATCCGAGGTTGTCAGGTCTGCCACGATGTGGCACAGTTTGTCGTGACCCGACAAGTGACTGAGGGCGTCCAATCAGCGGAAGAAGATAAGATTTGACCACCACGACGTGGCCAACCCTTTGCCACGACGTGGTACCCAAAAATGAGCCCTATAAATAGAACTCTTGGGGTGCCGGGTTTAGGTGCTCCGTTCTTCTATCACTCGTGCCGAAACTCTGCGGTTAAGCCCCCGAAGCCTTCCCGAAGCCCTGGTTTCCACACTCAAGTTCCGAAGGAAGATTCTACACTCCCGAGATTCCTAAGAATCCTTAGAAAATCCTCTCTTCCAAGTCGAAGTTCTGCTCGATTATCATCTCGTTTTCTCCAATCAAACAAGTGAGTTCGTACCCCTATAAACTACACTTTCAAATGTTTTATCAATGCTTTTTATACACTTTTAAGGGGGGGGAGTACAAGTAAATACACGGTTATTATTGTGTGTAACATGAAGTTTCACTACATATTCTTTTTATCAAGTGAATCATATGTGATTCTTAATTACTACATAGGAACTTTCGTATGCAATATATATATTCTCGATAACATCTTGTATTTTGGAAATAAAACGTGTTTATATATGTATATATGAATCAAACACTTTATTTATACTTTAAATATATGTGATCATTTATGTCACTTTAAATGTTATACTCTTCATAACAAGTGAGCATTACACTAGGGTTTACTATACAAATGAAACACACACTTTGAAAAACTATAATAGGTATAGTTTACGAGAAAATCATGAACATTTACATACTAGAAACACTAGTGTTCTAAAAGGCGCGCCATGGCGTGAGGTGCGGCGTCGCCGTTACGAAAAGCTTCATAACGTTGCTGGTAGGCGTGGCGCGTGGCAAGGCGTGATATGGCGTGCCATGGCACGTTATGGCATGTTATGGCACGTGTTTTTTTGTTTGAGACACGTTTTTTTGCTCTTTTTTATAGCTTTTCTAATCCGACTTACAAGTATTGTGTTTTTTATTAACTTTCTGTTATTAGTTGTTGATATAACACTTCTAAAAGCTAGGTATATTTGATATAAATTTATATTTATACGGTAATATAATTATAAATTAATACAAAATCGCCACCTTACATCACGCCTTGAAAAACGCCATGGCTCGCCATAACTCGTTAAGCTTGAGGCTTGGCCTTGCCGCCACGCCACGCCTTACGCCTTTTAGAACCTTGAGAAACACTATATCAAAGAGATACTTTCATACACAAGAACAAATGGACATTTTCATACGTAAATCTATTTTATACTAAGTTTTGTGAGACATTTCACGTACTTTATTTTAAGTCCTGTATTATATACCAAAATCCCTTGTAGGGGGAGCGTGATACTTGTGTATAGATCTATATGGGATTAACAATCCCACACCTAAACTGTTAGCTACAGTTAGGCCGGCAGGCCTGGGGTGACAAACGTCATAACTTTCCAACGCCTGAAGAACGTTTTTATATGCATCTTGGTCAAATAGCATGGTTATAAGACTCAAAGGGAGTATTAAAAACACATTTATTTACAGGGTTTTTCAAATGCCTTAACAATTTATACATAAAACTACTATTTTAGGCATGAAAAGCACTATTGCATTACGGTTTTGGAACAATTAAACTACCATGTACTATAGTAGAAAATATGGGATTTTCTAGGAGCATTTAAACATGTACAAACCATTTTCATTCTAATTCATACAAACATTTTCACTAAATACTTATGAACTCCCCAGCTTAAATGTTGACCTACTCTTTCAAAACTACTTGTATTTCTCAGGGATTCAGTAATACAGGTAAACTACTGCTTTTGAAGAATGGACGCTGCGGCGTTAGTTTAATTTCATTTTGTCATCATATTGTAATTTCTTATGAAACAAGTACTGGCTATAATGTAAACTTTCAAATTATATATATGATGGTTGTGTTACTTTCTTTACTATGTATTCAACTGTTTTGATACTACATGAAGTCATCCGCCCTCGAACGATTCCGCTGTTCTGGTTTGGGGGTGTGACATTTTTATTTTTCTTGAGATTTCCAGAATATCCAGTCACTTAAAGAATATTCAAATCATACTCGTTCTTATGGCTACACTAGTCAGACAAGTACTTCTCTCAGATCTTTAAACTTATGTCAAGTTTTAGAATTTGATTGAAGCTTAAGCCACCCTTATAGCCTACTTAAAAGAATCCTTTCACTATTTCTTAACAAATAGATGATTGTAAATTAACAAGATACCACAGAAGCACTTCTGATTCTCTCTTGACTCAGAAGGAAGAGATCGTTGCCTGGGATCCATCTGATTTTCATGTCATTTTTATTTAACATCACAAAATTCCACAAATTTTATTTGGTTTATTTTTTTTTTCTTTGGCACACTCCTGCACAAAAATCTTTATGATTTTTCAAAGTCTGGTTCTAATTCCGATTGATTACTTTACTTCAGAGAACAGGTTAACGTGGATTGGCAATTTATTTTGAATGAGTCGCAAGTTGAAATGACGGTTTTTTGGAGATAAGGATTCAAATCAAGCACGACTTTTTCAAATCCCTGATATCATGTGTGTCAGTTACAACGGCGTATGACACATGGATGAGCTGTCACACTTTTTAAGACAACTTTTATGGGGTACAAGAACGTCAAGTCAAGATTTTCTCTCACCACTCATAACAAACTATATAAAATGGTGTTGAAGTTTCATTATCTCTCACCGCTCACACAATACTCAAAAAACCTCCAAGAAAAAATCGCAAACGCTCGCTACTGTTCATCATCTTTCTTGTTGCTTCAATGGAGGGATCATCAGAAACCACCTCTTTCACTGATCAATCTGCCTCCATTATCATGTTGAATGTGAAGCCAAACCAAAACCTCATCTTGATCTCGACTTATCTCGCTACAATGAAGCCCTAAAGCTTATGATTGAATGCTTAAGGTTCTCGTCACTGGCACAAGCTTTAACCATGGCAGAATATGTTCCTTTGGTCCATCTTTCTAAGGCTTATCTGTCTGCTAACTACAATCAATCTGATGGAGTTATTCACTTCGAGTTAGCTTATCACAAGTCCTCAATCTCCAAATCCCATTTCTGCAGACTTCTAGGGTTTGCTTCATCTGAAGGTCTCGTGGATCCATAATCGATTCCCACTTCTGCACTCATCGATATGTTTTACTAGATGGGATACATTGGAGATATATCCTTATTGTCAAAGTTCAGGAAGCACTTTCTTCCTCCAATGTGGAATGGGCTGTTCACTCTCCTATTCAAGAGCTTTACAGAAAGAGCTGCAGGCGCTGACAACACAAGTAGGTTGTTCTATACTATTATCTATGGCCTCTACCATGGCATAAATCTTGATTTTGGTTCAATATTGTGGACTCAGCTCATCCAAAGCACGGTCTCCACCACTCGCCACACTGAGATCACTAGTGCTCGATTTTGGTTTATTGTGATCAAACGAGCTCTAGGCCACTTCAAGGTTCCACAGATTGAGGATTCGATAATTGTTTCCATTCCGATTCTACAAGAATCAATATTTATGATGTTGGGTCAAAGCAGATTCAGCTTTGTTGGTTCAATTCCAAAAACTATGTTGGTAAAAGTTCCCACATACAATGTGATTGTGAATTAATATCGTAAGCTGCCAACATCTGGTGTTCACCCTATGACAGAGGAATTCCGAAAGGTAATGGAGGAAAGTAATAAACCGAAGAGGGGAGGCAAGAGAAAAGCGAAATTTTCTCCTTCTGAAGTAGTAAAAACTTCAAAGAAGATCAAGAAGCAGGCTAGGAAACCGAGATCTACATCTTCGGTTACACAAGAGGACCTAGAATCCCGAACAGTATCTGAAATTCGAGAGAATGCCATAGTTCAGAATGAAGTTGAGGATACTATTGCAACTTCAGAACCCGTTCCTACTAACTCAATTCCGAAGGTATCCACTCCACCTCATTCTTCTATTCCTTTTTCAGATGATTTTCAGATGAACACTCCTTCATCCTCACCTGTGACAACCATAATTTCGATCTCCTCTATCTTTCCTCTTCCACCAAAGATTTATGTTTGAATTTGACTTCCACATATATATGTTCCTCTTTCAACACCTCTCCTTACATATTCAACCGCTATTACACCAACAGTAACCAGTACACCAGAAGTCACTATTAGTAAGTCCGTTTCGGAGGAGGTACATACTTCCGGTAGTCATGTCAATGTATGTGATACTGGGACAAATGCCAATTTCGGTGTAACTACACGATGACGATCCTGACATCCTTTTTGGTGATGATCAGGAGAATTTTACCGATTTCGTTTTCAGCCCCTTCAGGGTTAATGCCAATTAATGTGTGTGAAACAAACTAGTTTTGAACATACTTTTAATTATAAAATAAACACACAAAGGCAGTGGACCTATCAATTGTGGTAAAGCTAAATAAGTAGGTTATCGAACACAGGGAACGGTAAATTAAAACTAAAAACTAATTTTATCTAAACTTAAATAATAAAAGGGGTTTTCTCTAGTTTTACAAGACTAGAAACTTACTAAAAACTACTTAGACTAAAAACTAGAAAAGCAAAGATTCAACTAAATTCAATGACGAAGGGAACTTCTGTTTAGTTCAACTCAATTGATCCTATGGTTGATATTATGGTAATAGTGTAATGGATTAATTCTTCTACTGGCTACCGATTCAAGTGATTAGATTCATGTTCGCTACACTAATCCTTAGAGAACAAACTAACTCAAACAGTGGCCAGTTGTCTAATTAATTTAATTCACTAGGTTATTTATTCAGGTTAATTTAGACTTGTAATAGCTAACTAGTTTGGTCCTTTAGTTAACCTCTTGTTGATGGTCATCACACAAGCTCACACATGAATTTACCTATTTTCTTTTAATTCTAGTTTCACAGTCGCTAATCCTAGTCATATAATAAAGTGGTCACATAAATTATATGAAGTAACAATTAAAAGATGTTCATGCAGCTTAATTATCTTCCTATTAACAGAAAAATAGTTATCATTCACACATAAGTTTCTTTAACAAGCTAGAATCAACAAAATCACTAATATTAAATTAATCATACCAAAAATCAAACCATAGTATCAATATTGTCTCCCCAAACAGAAGTTTAAAGGTTTTAGCTCATGATTGAGGTATTTAACAGCACAAAAACGAAATCTAAAAGTCTAAACATGATGAAGAGCAATAGATTAAAGTAAGAATGATGTAAATTTGCCTCAAATCTCCTTCAGAATTGGTTTTAGGGTTGTATCTTCGTTCTCCAAATCTCTCATGACTCTAATTCGTAGCTTCCTTCCCCCCAAGGGTTCCAGAATTCCTTGTGTCAATCTGGAAAGTTGTTTTTATAGATTCGAATCGACTCACCGAGTCCATGACCGACTCGTCGAGTCCATCCCTTAATTCCTGTGCATGGTAAGTCAGAGAGTCCTTATCTTATCGATTCTTCAATGTGACTCGCTGAGTTGTCGACCCTACTCGTCGAGTACCTTGTATTTTTAGCATTTTTCTTCTTTGTTCAACTCCCAAGCTCCCAACCGCTTCTCCTGCTTCCTTTTGCTTCCGAGCTTCGCTTTTGGACTGAAAACATAATTTAAACACTTTTAAGTATCTTTTGTCCATGATATACAATAAATTAGCTAATAAATGATAAAAATCTATACTTAATATAAGGTTAAATAAGAAAATATCAAAATACCCCACACTTGACTTTTGCTTGGCCCCAAGCAAAACTGAATTATAACACATTAGAATCACATAGGACAACTCCACTCGAACCCAGCTATTACGCCAAAACCGCAACGCGTGCATTTGTGTCTAAATTTTTCCAAAAAAATCCCAATATTCCAAATACTTGCAATCCTCATAAACATTCACCCAATTATCCCGAACAATGCTCATTTTATGCATCCCTTCGAATCCATCCGCAGAAAACCTCCTATCCTCAAGGTATTTTTGGTTGAGCAACCCAAGCATACATAATCTAGAATTAAAATTTATGATACCACTATGGAGCTCTTTTCAATTCTTCACTTCCTTGATAATTTGATCTTTGATTTCTTTGAATTCACCACCTTGTTTGATTTGATTTTTGGTATCCTCAATTTTTGAACTTTTGAAATTTTGATATTTTGATCTTCACTTTAGTTGCTCCAAAATTCTTACAACTTTTCTTGTAATTATCTCTCTTTTTTTTACATGTACCTCACTTTTTCTCACTCAAAACCCTACATGCTTAAGCAGGGGCGCTCAACTTCAACCTTTATTGGCTAAAATAATAATTTTCATGGATACATTTCTGGTACATGATGCTAAACATATTGCATCCTTTGAGCTAAGAGAGGTCGTGTTTTTGTCCCATGATTTCACTGGAATAAGGAAGCCACAAATGCACTAGAATGTATATAGGCTCAACTAAATATTTGGATCTTCATGCAATCATCAACATAATTCTAACATGGAATCCTAATTACTTTTTACCAAAGTTTTCTAAATTAAGTCCTAAGCAACATTTTTGGTATGCAAAAATTTAAAAATTTTAAAGTTGATCTAAATTAGGACATTAAGATTCTAAATTTACTAAAGTGAAATCAACCCCTACCCCACACTTAATTTATGCAATGTCCTCATTGCATGTATTCCATGAAAAGAAAAACAAAAAAATATAGAGGGAATTGGAACAACCTCCCCTGGGGTAGCAGTTGATAGGCTGATCATCTTCTATTAAGCTTCTACTTCAATCGACTTTAGACATGGGAACAGCTCATCCATGTCTTGGGCATCAAATCGCATGTGGGTAGCTTCAAATGTGCATGAAAAATACTGTAAAATCTTCAGGAATTGATTGCAAAGAACAAGTGGTCAAGTGGTGTAGCTATCAGCATCAAATCAGCAGCCCTTGTGGTAGATAAATGAAGGACTCGTCGAGTCATATAAACGAATCGTCGAGTAATAGTACGAAATTGTTGAAATCGTGAAAATGTATTGCGACTCGTCGAGTAGGTTAACTGCACTCGGCGAGTCATCGCTGGGTGAAAAATAATTAACTCTATCATGAATCCAGCTTCTAGTGGACTTCAAAACTTCCCATAGCTTCAGTAAACGTTCACTCATAAACCCTTTCGGACCAGACTCGACATTTAAACTCAATACGTCAACCTTTCTTGACTCGTTTCCATGTTTTTCTCACATACTCTAGACTCCTTATGCAAGCATTTCCTAAAACAAATTCTGAAATAAACCAAGGGAAGTAGAACATCAAGCACATAAGAGTTTAAGTCCTAATTAAGAATTTAAACACACCAAACAAAATAAAAAAAAACAAATAAAAATTGTTCAATAAGACATAAAAGAAACTAATCATCATCTTCTTCCTCATCATGGCCATGCACAGCCCTGCTCCCACTAGCTCCACTCCGCCTTGCGTTAATGACCTCGTCCCAAGAAGGAATGTAGGGGAAGTTACCCCCATCAATGGGTGGAATATGAAAATGGTCAAAAAGCCACATGTGGGATTCGTTTCTAAAATTAATACCCCTCGCCGTTTGGTCTTGGAGCCACCTCATCTCGACATTGTACCAATCCATTGGTACTTCGTCATTTTCCACCGGAATCACCGGCGGTTCCTCCTCCACTTCCCGCTCACGTCTCGATCAAACCCTCCGTCACGGTGCCTCGGGCCCGATCACCGGATCGTCATGTGGGATAGCATAATGACCTCCTCCATAATCTTCAATAATGTGTGCCCTGCGAAAAAGAATAGGATTAAAGGGAGATGTCGGGATCTCCGTCAGCAAGTTCCAAGCACCACTAGTCATTAACCCGTAAGGGTGGGCTAAACGTGTCACGAACATGCCACCATTAATTTTTGAAGTTTTGCGGTCCTTGACTGCTCCCTCCGCCAAGTATGAAGTGATGCACCATGGAATGTTGCAAAAAGTATTGGGTGTAATGATGCTGCAAAGAAAGAAAACATCAAGGTTAGAAACCTTGTCATCATCTTTTCTTTGGTTAATGGTGTTTGAAATAAGCCGGTGACTAAGGCGGTTTGTAGGTGATCGTATGCTCCCTTCTTGAGCTGACTTTGGAATGTAAACTTTATTAGCAATGGTGCTCCACCAACTTGAACTTGTGATCCCATCCGGAAATGCTTTATGGCAATGCTCCAAAAATGTACAAAATGCACCCGTGTTGACCACTTGTTGATCATATATCCCCAATCTCCAAGCTAGTTCGACCATAGAACAATGACGAAGCTCCCCCCAAGACAAAAAGTAGTACTTCTGGGGTTATAATATTCATCCACACCCTGGAAATGTATTGTGGAAAAGAACTCCAAGCACAACTCACGATAAATCGGTTCTTGAATACGGAAAACACGACTCCATCCATCACATGTAATGGATACTCCATTGTGTACAAATGTCTTGACTATATAAGGGGACAACTCTTCTTCATAACGAACTCTCCCCAACCATTCCCAATCAATTGTATTGGGAGCACATATCTCTTTTTTCTGGAGCTCCGCAAGCTTCTTCTTCCACTTGGTTCTTGTTGAATTTGAGTTGATTTGTGGAAAATGCAACCAAGGAAAATCTCCTTGACTTCCTCGAGAGTTTTGTCCCCGTGAAAACATGGTTCCTGTAAAACAATTAACAAACAATCCAGAAGACACAGAAACACATTAAAACAAAATCATTTTGGGTTCCCGACTGGACTCGTCGAGTCCATGACCGACTCGGCGAGTCTGATGAACTGCGCGAGTCAGTCGACGGGTCAGTGCCAATGCACCCATAAAAAATCAAAATTTGACCAAGGGTTTGTCCAGGGATGTCCATAAGGTGTATTAGAGCACGAACATCCATCTAAAACACCACAATTAATCCAAAATCAAAACCCTAAAAACTCACTAAACTTCAAAAATGGGTGTTCTATAAAATTGATACTTTATAACATCTAAAAATCATGACTTTAACAGAATTATTGAAGAAATCAAGTACCTTGGTTGATGAAATTCGATAATTTTGAAGAAAATTTGAAGAACTTGATGACTGCTTGAGAGAGAATAAGAGTAGGCGCACGGCGAGTATGAATGGAATATGATCACATTAGGGTAAAAACCCTAGTTTTACCAGATGTAAAAAATATAATTTTTTTTTCTGTAAATAAAATCGACTCGTCGATTTAGGGTCAGACTCGGCGAGTCTAGTCGCGAATTGAAACTCATCTGGATTCTGAATAGACTCGTCGAGTCAGGGTCAGACTCGCCGAGTCACTTGCAAACATTTCAAAAATTATATCATTTTGTCATTTATTCATAAAAAATTATTCAATCCACCCCACACTCAGACCATGCGTACTCTCAAGCAGTCATGTTTGATGATTTAGAAGATGAAAACAGAAAAAGAAAATCTTAAAAACAAAAATCAAACAAAAACTAAAACGATAAAGATAAAACAAAGCAAAATCTCATAACGGGTGCCTCCCACCAAGCGCTTCTTTTTAAGGAGTCGTTAGCTGGACTCCTTCCCATCTACGTTTCTTCATTTTCCTGCATCGGGAATGCACGCCTAATCTTTTGCGGTTTATACTGCGTCTTATAGGCATGTATCTTCCTCTTGTATGCCTGTCTCAATTCTTCTCTCTTTTTCCTTGTGGCATCTTCTTGAATTGCATGCATGTTCCTTTTCCCCACCTTCTTCTTCACCCCATTCTCTTGAACCCTCTTTTGTACTTCTCCTTCTTTAAACTTAATTACTTCATAATTGGTAAAAACTCGGGCTCGAGGTTTGGTTATACGTGACCCAATAAATGGCTTATCAGCATCATCTTTCCTAACCGTTGTATTCTCCTCTTCTCCAAAACTTGCCTCCTCGTCAAGTCGAATGTCTTCATCTTCTTGCATCATTGTATCGAGGCAAGCTAATTGAACGTGTTGGAAGTTACCATACGCTTTAACAATTCCGCCTTCTGCTGCTCGATCTTCTAAAGAATTAGGAAAAATCTTCATGTCCAAATCAGGCAAGGGACTGGTGACAAGAAGGTCAAGATAATCCAAATTGCTGAAAATTTTGACTGGACTCGTCGAGTCTGTCGACTCGACTCGGCGAGTTGGTGCGAATTCCTCATATTCCCTTGTGTTTTATGAATCAGTTCCTTTCAGCAGCTTCACTATCTCCTCTAAGTCTTTTTCAACGTCATCATTTCCTCCAGAAGATAGTAGAAATTTACTTGGATCTTCTTCTTGTAGGAGTGCAAGTTCTTTTTGGAGTATTTCATCATCCAAATCAATGGTGGAAACTTCTTCTTTTCTTGTTTCTTCTTGCTTAATCTCTGGTATAGCTTTAAACACAGCTGACTCGTCTCCTACCCTCAATGTTAGTGTGGACTCGCATACATCTATCAATGCGCATGCGGTATTCAAAAATGGTCTCCCCAAAATAATTGGAATTTTGGGGTCTTCTTCCATGTCAAGCACTACAAAGTCCACGGGGAATACAAATTTGTCCACTTTTATGAAAATATCTTCACAAACACCTCTTGGACGAATGATTGTCTTGTCCACTAAATGGATCTTCATATTAATAAACCTTGGCTCCGGTACATTCAACTTCTTGAAGAAATAAAAAGGCATTAAGTTAATACTTGCACCCGAATCGGTAAATGCTTGAGTAGCAAGTATATTTCCAAATTGGCAAGGAATCGAGATGCTTCCCGAATCGCCCTTCTTTTATGGTAGTTCATTTAATACTAATTCCGCGACTTTTGCCATATCTTTTCTAGCAGCAAAGAGAGCCTTAAGCAAGTTTAAATATTTGGGTGTTTGAAGCATCGTTTCAACAAATGGGATGTTAACTTGAAGGGCTTTAACATGTTCCATGAAAGCTCTGTATGCTTTGACCTTTTCATCAAGTATGGCTCGAATTGGAAATGGCAAAGGAGGCCTGTAAGGCTTTAAGGAAACAACAGATTTGTCATCAGGGCATGGACTCGTCGAGTCCATTAGAGGGACTCAGTGAGTCGGGTCGGGTTTAGCTGAACTTGACTCTTCTGTGTTTTCTGCTTGCACTTTAGTTGAGACCTTCTATGCAGGGGTCAGAGGAGTGAAAATTTCCCCATAACTAGATGTTATAGCATTCACATTATCCATTCTCGGATTATTCTCAGTTATACTTGGAAGTTCACCCGGTCTTCTCTCCTTTACTTGATGTGCAAGTTGTCCTAGCTGTTTATCAATGTTGAGTATAGATGGTTGCTAATTCCTAAGTATAGTCCTGGTCTCTTGTATTGCAGCATCATGATCATTGTGTCTCTTCTCGGACGCGGCTATAAATCTTGTGAACATTTCTTCTAAATCGACTCTTTTTTCCACAACCGGTTCTTCCTTTTGATAGAAACCCCTCTCTTTTTGCTTGTATTTCTCTTCCTTTTCCTTTTTGTATTCTTCATACGGGAGCCATTCCCTCTTGGGTTTCTGCCAAGTTTCATCATACCTGTCACCACTTAAATAGAAAACTTGCGCCTTTTTGTTTCCATTCTCATCCAAGTCACACTCTTTAGTTAAGTGAGGTCCCCTACAATTTTCACATTCCACCCAGATAGCATGGATTGTTTGATCCATCTTCGTCATTCTTCTATCTAAACTGTCTAGTTTAGCCATCATTGTTGCCATGCCATCGTTGACTGTGTTCACTACCCCCCTACTTACTTCATTTCATGGGTTGTGGTATTCTCTAGAATGTTTAGAGAACTCTTCAATTAATTCTTTGATCACCAGGGGATGCTTCTTTGTGAGCGGGCCTTGCGAGTCAAGTAACTACCTTGTTGTGACATTGACTCCGTCATAGAAAATGGAGACTTCTTGTTGGCTATTAAGGTCATGGTGTGGGCAATTCCTTAGCAGGCTCTTGTACCTCTCCCAAGCTTCATATAGTGACTTTCCAGATTGTTCTTTAAAGTTAGCAATGGCCTTCTTCAATTTGGCTATTTTAGAAGGTGGGAAAAAGTGGTCAATAAATTCTTCTTTCATCTTAGCCCATGTGGTGACCGACCTGGGAGGGAGTGACTTGAGCCAATCTTTTGCAGCACCCTTGAATGTAACTGGAAGCAAGCGAAGTAGCTAGGTCTCGCGAGGTACATTTGGAACATTAAAGTAATCAGCTACATCATTGACTTCATCCAAGTGCTTGTAAGCATCTTCGTGGTCTTTTCCATAGAAAGGAATCTCCTTTAGCTGAGCGAGTATGTGGCCATTTAGTTCGAAAGTAGCAGTAGTGGGAATTGCGGGTTGCACAAGTCCCAGGCCGGTATCGTCACGCATCCTCTTCTTCCATTCCCCCATGGGGACTTCATCGATGTTAACCATGATAATGGCTAATTCGTCGTTGAAGTCGGATTCGTTCCCGAAAGTGGGGTCTTCTTCTGCTTCGGTTTCGTACTCGGTGTCCTCTTTGATCGGGTCTTCTATTGCTATAGAGGCGCTGGAAGCTCTTGATTTGCTGCTCTTCTTCTTGCTGAAAACGGACTTTAGATTCTTTAGTGGCGAGTTCTTTGAAGAAACGGATTTTCGTTTGTTCTTCCTTAGGATGGACTCCGGGTCTTCTAGTGGAGGGACCAAAGGTGTATCAGATCCTCGGGTCATGAAACAACTGCAAATAAAAGAAGAAAAATGCATAAAAAGAAAAAAAATAAAATAAAAACTAAAATTGTGAACAGCGATGGACTCGCCAAGTCGTCTCAAGGCAAAAACAGAAAAATTTTCTAATTAACTTATTAAAACAAATATTTTTCAAAATCTATATTTCCGAAATTAATCTATATTTGCAACGGCTTGTCGAGACTCGTAACTCAGTGTTCACTGTCTCTGTTCGACAACATCTTTCGGACAAAATTCAACCAGTGTTTGCAATGCTAAATCAAATAGAAGGTGTTTCAGGAAGTGGTGCTCTTCTGAAACAAGGGGAGAAGACAAATAAGAATCCCGAGCAAAGAATACCACTGGTGCACATGAACAAGAACAAAAATCGAAGGAAAATGATCAGAATGGTAATGACGCTTCTGCATCAAATAAAGGCAAAACAAAGATCATTGATGATGATGAAGAAGAAGAAGAAGAAGAGGAAGAAGAAGAAGAAGAAGAAGAAGAAGAGCTCTCAAAATCAGAGAAGCTTGTGAGAAAGAAGTGAAAAAGAACCTGATAATCTTCTGAATCTTCGTAAGAAGTTGGAAGCACAAGAAGCCGAGGCTAATATTACAAAAGTGATGCTTGAAACTCAGAAGTCACTTTTTCCTCCATGGTGAGTTGATAGAATTTAGGGAGAAGCCATTGATTCTCCGATTGTCTATTGTCTTGAGCCTATGGTATCTTTTGATTGGAATAATGAAGCAGACTCTCAATTTGATTTTCCCATCACTCCCAGGGCTTTTCTGTTTTGGTGTTTTGAGAAGATTGAAAAGACTCTGATTTTTGACAAAGGGATGAATCTGAAACTCTTCAATTTCTACTTGAAATATGCAAAGCCTCAATATCAGTCTTGGAGCTTAAAGAGGATTATGGGGTTGAAGGTTTGCTTTGAAGAGCCTACTAAAGATTTCGTGAACATAAGATTCAATGGCTTTCGAGGTGTTGATAAAGTGTTGGATGATTTTACTTTGGCAGATTTTCCATTCTTGAATCCATTCGACTGGATCTCAATGTTCAATATTCTCATGAAAGATAAGAAGAAGTATGAACCTATCGTTGCCCATCTGAAAAAGATCTTTATCTACTACATTTAGAAATTGCGAAGATGGATGTGGAGAAAGCGATAGTTCTGCAGAAAAAGCCCATTTGACCCAAAGAGCAGCCTCAGGAAATTAAGAAGATGAAGTTTGGTGTTATTCAGAAAGAGCACTTGAGTGTTGCTTAAAATCTGAAGTCTGGTGAAACAGTTCAGAAGAGTATGTTCTTTCTGAGAGACAAACATCTTTACTCCACCAATGCTCTGAAGACTATTCTCACCATGGTTGAAACTTACAAAGCAAACAAAACAGCAGATCTGAAATGCTTTGCAGATATGATCAGTTGGTATCTTTATGTCTGAAATGTGCTTCTGAATTTGATGCCTAAAATTTTCAACATGCAGAGAAGACAACAATGAAGACTCTCCTTCAGAACTTGACACAAAGGGGGAATGTTGGGCTTAATAGTGTTGTGTCAAATGTGTGCATAGAATGGTATGTTTTATTCCAGTTTGGGCCTGTCCATTCTCGGATTCTCTTAGTGGTTTAGACTATAAATATTATGCATGCAAGTAACTTTAGGGTTAATGTTTTGGAACCCTAATATCCTTTGTATGCTCTAACGAAGAAGTTATTAAGAACTCTTCTAGATTCGATTAATTAAACATTAGGCACACGTTTGATCTTCATTGTTCTTGTCATTTAATTCACGTTCTTTATTATAGAATCTATCGATATTATTTATTGTTTATACAAGAAATCATTAAAGCTTGATGATTTGGATATGGATCTGAAGATGTATCTACCTAGAAACAACGGAAATAATGAACCATACATACAATGGGATTCATCGTCACCATCCTTATAGATATCATATTCTAGTTTGACTACTCAACTAGAACTTGGCCAGGCGTCACAACTAATTTTAATGAGTTGTATTCATTGTTTCATTCATGGGATGGTATGTGATGCTAATCTAAAATGTACAAAATGTTACTAGGGGGATTGTTTACTTGATATGTATTGTACGAGTATTATATAAAATATAAAATGATGTAGTTTTGCATATTTCCGAGAGGTAAATAAATTTCATATGGTAATGATTTCAAAGTTTTTGGTTCTAGTAACCTCATCATCTTTCTTTATTTAATTACTGAATATTTTATATATATATATATATATATATATATATATATATATATATATATATATATATATATGTATATGTATATTAGCCTGTTTATTAAACTAAATAGTATTTAGTTAAAATTTGCTCAAGAAAGAATAAAGAAAACACGTGGGTGTCTTGTGTAACGACAGTAGTGGACAAACACAAACACACATGCTAAAGAGAGAGAAATCGAGAAACAAATAAATGCAAGAAGGGAAGATAGGAAAAAACAGAAACATTATAAAAGTATCTTTAGACGGGGAGCATGAAGATGGATATGAAATCCACATCATTGTTACTAGCAGAAAAGGTGGTCGTTAGTGGTGTTATTAGTGGATGGTTTACCACATTTAACCCCCACACGTCTTTGCATCTACTAATTAGACATCGTCAAGAAGATGTATAAAATCAAGGATTGAATGCTAGAATCTTAGAATCATAAACTAAATCTATCCAGGTGAGTATCTTTATTTTTACTATGATATTATGTGGTCGATATAATATTATGTCTATGATATTGTGATAAATTCCCATCTATTCATGTGCGCTTGTATGTTGAAACATAAAAAGAATAGATATGCATGAGAAATGCGAAAACTAATGAAAGATTAGTGATATTTATTTGAGATATATCATTTGGCTAATTTTCAAGTGTATTTGTAGATGATAACTTGGAATTTTTATTTAAATATAAATGAAATATATTTTTTATTGAATAATGAGAGAGAGAGAGAGAGTGTGTGTGTGTGTGTACCTATTTTCTTAATGTGAGATACATTTAAATTATGTGATATATTTTGTGCTCAAGTTAAATGTATTGTTGGTTTTTCCTTTTTCTCAAGTATGATGTATTGGAAGATATATTTTACGTTCTAGTAAGATTTATTGTAGGATGTGTTTTATTTCATAATAAAAGTTACAGTAAGATTTGAAATTCGATAATATATATATATATATATATATATATATATATATATATATATATATATATATATATATATATATATATATAAAAGTTATTGTAGGATGTGTTTTATTTCATAATAAAAGTTACAGTAAGATTTAAATTATGTGATATATTTTGCACAACATGGTGTATTTCTTGAGTATGATCATCTTCTAGGAAAACGTGGATCAACATGGCACAATAAAGGAATCGAGATGGCCCATCATGTACCAAGATGGTCCATGATGGCGCCACATCTCCTCCATGGAGCAACATCTCATGAGGATGGCATAACGTCTCCTTAAGATGGCACAACTTCTACTCCTTGGTGCAACTCTACTCATTGATGGTGCAACATCAACCTCTTGGCGCGACTTCACTCCCTCATGGCACAACATCCATTCCTTTGACACAACTCCTTTCCCCTTGGCTCAACAACTTCTTGAATGGCGCATGATATGCTCCCATGGTGCAACATCCTCTATTCTCTATGCAATATCCATCTTCATGGCACAACATGTAGCTCCATGTTGCTCCAAGTTACTCCAAACTACTCCATGTTGCTCCAAGTTACTCCAAACTACTCCATGTTGCTCCAAGTTACTCCAAACTACTCCAAGTTACTTGAGGCCACTCCAAGTTGCTCCAAGCCACTCTAAGTTTCTCCAACCCACCTTTTGGAAGATCCGTTCCTTTGTCACTTTATTCGTTCCTTTGTCTAATGATCCAATCCTTTCTCAGAAGATACGTTCCTTTGTCATATGCTATAGGAACCCCACATGCACCATTGTGATCTAAGTACTCCAAATATTCCATGAGCATGATCCAAATGCTCAAGTCACATTTAATAATCTCCACCTTGACTTGAGCATCCAATAAACTTCACCTCGAACAAGAACTTCCTCTCCCATCATGTCATTCATCCCCAAAGGGACCTACCTCGTATGAAAATCAACTATGTCCAAGCAAAGCTTAAACTTCTCCGTGGGCAATGACTTTGTTAACATGTTTGTTGGGTTCACCTTAGAATCAATATTCATTATTGAAAATTTGTGCTCTTCTAGAATATTCTGAATGAAATTCTACGTGACATCAATGTGTTTTCTCTTCTCATGATCCATTGGGTTCTTAGCAAGACTCAAAGCACTTGGATTGTCACAATACAACAAAGGCTTCTCAATCTTCAGACCAAGACTCTTAATAAGCCCATCTAACAATATCTCCTCATTTATTCCTTTTGTCTTGGATAATTACTCGGATTTATTTGTAGACTAAACAACGGTATCTTGTAATGTCGACTTCTGATTGATGGAAAATTCAAACAAAGTGAATATGTATAACGCTCGTTACCTGCGCTTCAAAAAATCACCACAATAATCAGAGTCCGCATATCCAACCAAGTCAAATTTTGTGTTGGCTCCATACACCAAGAAAACATCTGTTGTTCCTTTCAAGTATCACATGATCCACTTGACAACTTCCCAATGAGCCTTCCATGGATTATTCATAAACCTACTTACCATATTGTGACACCCTAAAACCAAGAACGGCGGAAACCTTCTGGGGCGGAGGACATCATGTACAGTATCATAACAATGCAAAGTAGTAAATAAGCAACAACATCATCCATTGAATTAATAGTATAATTTCATACAAGTGTGTACTTTAATAGTAATAAGACACCAAAAAGAATAATAAAAATAAAAGACGAGTCTTGAAGATGCTCCGTCTTCTCAAAACCTGGTCATCGGTACCTGTCTACTGGTGACCTGAGAATACAAGTTATTTTGAAAGCGTAGATCAACATTAAAGCTGGTGATTTCATAAGTATTTAGTGTCAATGTTTGTATAAGTTTGATGAAAATTTTTGAAATTGAACAATGTAAATGTTTGTATATGTTTGAAAACTCCTAGAAAATCCTATATTTTCTACTAGTATAAAAAGTAGTCTTCTACCAAGACCCGACTGTTTTGTATGTTTGTCTCTTTGTAAAAGTGAAAGATTTTCCCAAGTATGACTATCATTACCAAAATATAGTTTTATATTACCCTTTATGTTAGAAGATCACAAGTTGAATATAATGGGAAAATGTACATATGTACTACACTATTATTGGTGGGTTTTGGCCATATGAACATTCCTATGTGCACATGCAAACCCTAATGCTTGGATCTAGGTTTCTCTAATTACACATGCATTGAATCCAATACTTCTAATGGCTAATAGAGTATAAGAACAATACAAAATCAGAGTTAGAAGCTTACCTTTAAACACTTGTTTGATCTTCTTGTTCTTGGAGCCTTAGAGTCACAAATGTCACTCCTCTAATGGCTTACAAACACCAACTAGCAAGAGGATGATTTGAGAGAGAGGAGATGGAGGAAATCGGCCAGGGTTTCTTTGCTTTAGCAGAGGTGCCGATTTCCGTTGCCCTAAGGGTCTATTTATACTTGTAGGCTCCTAGGGTTTCACCCTTAAACCCTAGTTGGATAAAATTTACTCAAAGCAATCCAAATCCTTTCCTAAGATAAGCCCTTGGACGATTTGTGGCTTATCCCAAGCCCTTGAAATCGTCCAACCATATCCAAGAAGGATTTACAGCCCAAAGTGTAACTATCAAACAATTGACAGTTTATACCCTCTTATTTAATTAATCTCTTTAAGTCACCAAATTAATTCTAATTAATTTTATGACTTATATTAATCAAATAATAATATTATTATTCCTTATATTATTCTCATAATATATTAATAATATTTATTCTCTCATAATAAATCATCCTGTCAAGTTGCTATGGTGAAGGCAACCCAAAAGGACCATGCACAATCGGGTCAAATAGTTGCATAATATAGTTGCAGCCTTAGACACTATTCCAACAGTCTCCCACTTGGATAAGTCTAGTAACTATATGCACAAGTACAATTCGATTTGCAATCGTAGCTATCAAAGACGCTGTCAAACTCTGATCTAATCAATCTTGTCCTTTAGATAAAGGATCGTACAGTCCTCTGTTAGATATCATGCTGACAATTGTATGGAATAATTTGTCTAGCATTTGGTTTCTCGATCTCCGATTTATTCGACATAGAACTTAATCGAACACATTAATTCAGTTCTGACCGGGCCCGACACATAAGTCAAATCAAATCATCGAGCGGCCGAGATATCGCTTTTACCCTCTTAGGATAAAAGTAACAGATAAACTTTGACTTATATGCATTTACATATTCATTAATCAACTATACACAATAATGCGTTTTATAACAACCGAGTTACTGATGCGTTTTCGCATTATCAATGTACAACCAATTAACAAATAACAAACCATATATCTAGGTTTTAAGACTATATGATATTATCGTCTTGCGATCACCCTTTTATATCATATTCCATATGGTGATTCCAGCAAGTGTGGGTTTGTTCCAATGCTCAAAACTAGTTCATAAGCACTCATGAACATTGCAGCAACCCTTTGCTATGTCTAATACCATTTAGACAATCTACACACCGATTCATGACAACCTTCATTCATATCTACTTCCAACATATGAACGAATGTGGACAATTTGAATAATTCGATTATTCTTAATAAACTCAAGTATTCTGGAAGTCAAAACATGCAAAATGAAACAATAGTTTAAACAATTAACATAAGACAGTAACATTACTCATAAATAATACCCTTTTATTTATTCATCAAATGTTAATTACATTTATCTATTACACGTTTCTACTACTATCTAATCTATGCTAATATCATCCTTCAGCCCAATACTCCTAGCATGCTGCAAGTGCTTAACCCTACTCAGTCCCTTTGTAAAAGGATCTGCTGGGTTATCTTCTGCTGATATCCTCTTCACTACGAGTTGTCCTTCTTCTACACGATGTCTAATATAGTGATATTTTATGTCGATATGTCATGATCTACCATGATCTCTCGATTCCTTGGTCTAGGAAACCGCTCTTCATTATTACAAAAAATCTCTATGGGCTCCTTTATGGCGGGTACAACTCCAAGATCACCGATGAAGTTCTTCAACCATATTGCCTCCTTCGACGCTTTGCTCGCTGCAATGTACACTGATTCGCATGTTGGATCAGCTACGGTTTCCTGCTTGGAACTTTTCCAAGTCACTGCTCCTCCATTCAGGGTAAAGACCTAGCCCGACTGCGAACGGTAGTTGTCCCTGTCGGTCTGAAAGCTGGCGTCACTATACCCTCGCACCTTCAAGTCATCACTCCCTCCAAGGACTAAAAACCATTCCTTCGTCCTCCGAAGGTACTTAAGGATATTCTTCACCGCAATCCAATGGGCTCTGCTAGGGTTCCCTTGATATCTGCTAACCATGCTCAAAGCAAAGGCTACATCAGGGCGAGTACAATAATACTCGGACTTTGAGTCTTACTCAACTTGGCATTACTTTGTATCAATAATTCTCCCTTCTTCGAGTTTTCCATACTAAAACGTTTTAGTACCTTATCTAAGTAAGTGTTCTGACTAAGTCCTATTAGTCTCTTACTTCTCTCTCTTACTATCCTTATTCCCAAAATATAGGAAGCCTCTCCGAGGTCCTTCATAGCGAAGCACTTCCCGAGCCAGGACTTAACATCCTACAGAGTCGGAACATCGTTTCCTATGAGTAGTATGTCATCGACATACAAAACGAGAAAGCTAACTATGCTCCCACTAGCTTTGACATATACACAAGATTCATCTTCGCTTCGTACAAATCCAAACTCTTTGACTTTCTCATCGAAGCAAAGATTCCATCTACGAGATGCTTGCTTAAGTCCATAAATGGACTTCTCAAGCTTACACACTCTATTCGGATGCTTCGGATCCACAAACCCCTCTGGCTGAGCCATGTAAACATCCTCAGCCAACTTCCCATTAAGGAAAGTGGTCTTGACATCCATTTGCCAAATCTTGTAATCATGAAATGCGGCATTTGCTAGCATCACTCTAATAGATTTTATCTTCGCAACTGGTGAGAAGGTCTCATCATAGTCAACTCCGGGAGTTTGAGTAAAGCCCTTCGCGACGAATCGCGCCTTATATGTGTGTACGTTTCCATCCACGTCGGTCTTCTTCTTGAAGATCCATTTGCACCCAACAGTATTACGTCCGGGCACATTATCAACCAAATTCCAAACTTGGTTATCATACATGGATTGGATCTCGCTATCCATTGCGTCTTTCCATTTTGCAGACTTCAGCATCATCAACTTGACGTTTTCGCTTTAAAAGATCAGCGATAGTCTCTTTGTCTTCATCTTCATCCTTAGCAATATTATTGCCTTTATCTTTCACACCAGAACCGGAGGCTTGACCTACTGGAGGAGGTTCGGTTGTGTGAGTTGCCTTTGAGGATGGAGGTGGTTGATACATGGACTCCTTCTCTCCCCCTTGTTTCGGAATGGACACGAAATCAAGAAGCCCTTCAATTTTGCTGAGCAGGGCAAGAGCGGGAGCGAGCTTCTCTGCAAGGTCTCGCCTCACAGTGTAGTTCAGGATGGGATCATGTGCTTCAAGGATGTTGGATATGGCAGAGTGGACATCCAAAACACACGACTTAATCACCTCCCTTTCGGACCGAACAGAATCAACCTCCTGTTGAGAGTTGGAGAGTTGAACACTCTTGATCTTCAGAGCGGTGGTCTTCCTGGCTAAAACATCCATCAACGAGTTCTCAGCAGCCAAATCTTCTTGGAGCTTTGAGAGACGCTCGTCAATAGTAGCACGAAATGCTGAGTTGTCGTCTGAGAGCGTTTGACGAAATGAAGCGAAGGGCTTCAACTCAGTGGAGACAGACGTGGCCAACTGTTGAACAATCGGTTCCAACGTAGTCTTAGCGGCATTTGCACTCTCCTGTAAAGACTTTAACAGGGCAGAGGCATCAGAAAATAGTTTATCGACTTTTTCGGTCGCAGCCTGACAGGCTTTTGTTGAGGCATCAATGGCGGAGGTTGTAGAAGCGAGAGAATCTTGCTGAGCCTTTGAGAAAGCATCAACAATCTTCTGAACTGTAGCTTCAGAAAGTGATGATTGACACGTGGAAGAAGAGGCAATGAGCAAGTTAACCTTGTCATGGAGCTCCTTGAGATGTTTCTTTGTAACCGGAGCGTCATCATTATCATCGCTCTGTACTTGAAACGGACTATAGTAGACCGAGTCAAACGTCATATTTTCCCCACCAAGGAATGTTTCGTCTCCCTCAGAGGCGTGACCGGGAGATGGTGGTGGTGGAGAAGCGGGTGGTACAGTAGTATGGGTAGGTTCGGGTTGGGTTGTTTCGGGTGTAGGTGTAGGGGTAGGTTTGGTTGCTTTTGGGGTTTCGGTTGTGTTTGTGGTTTCGGGTGCTGGTGTAGGTTCGGTTGCATCAGTATGAACCCCCGTATTAGATACGTTGGCTCTAACATCTGCAGTGGATGTTGTGGTTGCATCGGTGAATATTGGTGGTGGCATTGGGATTGAAGTGTTTGGAATGTGTGTAAAGGGGTTTATAGTGGGAATGGAAGTAGGAATAGTTTTAGGAGGAGAGGGAATTGGAGAAGGAGGGATTTGAATTTCAGGGGTAGGAGATTTGGGTGGAGTGTTGCCTCGTGGAGAGTCGTCAGAATCCGAACTCTCACCCTCAGACTCGCTTGAGGAGGAAGTGATAACCAGCTTTCTCCTGGGTTGGGTTTTTCGCCTCTTTTGCTGCGGAGACTGAGCAACCTTTGTGGGTTTCCTCTTCTTTGGAGACGGGCCTTTAGCTACTTTGTGTCTTCATTCCCACCATCTGTGTTGTATCCCTTCATCTGAGATACATCAGACACCATCAAGCATTTTCCACTGCTACCCTCATCTTTCGCCACATAAGCCTTTCCATGAGAAGGCTTCCTTACTTCATCATCCTCAGAGTCGGTTGACCAGACCTCCACGCCACCGAACTCATCATTCGCTACTGAACCCTGCACAATTAAAGCATTCATAGAAGGGTTAGCAGTAGATTTCTTTCTCTTGATCTCTTCCAGCTTTTTCAACAACATTGCTTCTTTATCTTTCTCCTCATCCTTTTCTTCCATTTTCTTAAGAACACAATCTTTGGCATAGTGGTCTTTCCTCCACAATAATAGCAGCTCACTCCCGAATCTCCTTCAGCTTTCGGTTCCTTCTTTGGTTCTTCTGCCTTCGGTTCTTCCCTGACCTTTTCAGAACTATAACTTCCCTGCCAATTTTGGTTCTTATTGGTGGGGAACCTTTTCTTGATGAACCTTTTTGGGTTTGACACCATCATTGCATAGTCTTCAGAGGTAAGGTCATAATCCTCTAGGTTGAGGTCTTCATCTTCCATCACAGCTTTGCTTTTGGACAGAAGGGCCAATAAACCCAAGCTTGAAACCACATTTTTCTCCTGTAACACGATCTTTTCTTGAGATTTCAGAATGCCTACCAGTTTCGCCAAAGAGTAAGATTTGAATTGCTCATGTGCTTTAACTGTGGACACAACCGCTCTCCACTCAGATCTGAGACCGTTTAAAAACGTAACCTTTTGTTCAATCAACTTCCTTTCAATATCATGTTTAATCATCTTACTGAGAAGATGATTGAAGCGATCGAATGTCTGAGTTACAGTTTCTTCAGGACTCTGCTTGAATTCACCAAACTCGGATAGTAGCAAGGTTTGAATGGAATGCTCAAGATCCTCGTCCGTAGAATACAATTCTCGTAGCCTGTCCCATATTTCTTTGGCAGTTGTGCATGAACTCACCAGCCTGAAAGTGTCAGATTGAAGAGCGAATCTGATTAATCTCAATGCTTTAATATTGCACTGAAATTTATCTTTTTCGTCTTGAGCAGTATCTTTAACGTCTTTCAAAAGATCATTATACTCCTTCTGAGTTTTAATAATTCTTGAAGTTGCTGAATGAGCGAATGATCCAGATACGATTGCTTCCCAGATGAGATATCCATTGTCCTCAGATCCGATGACATAATCTTCAAAATGATGTGCCCAAACTTCATAATCCTGAGTATAAAGAATGGGAATCTTTGTCGTTGATCCAATGTTGTTTGAAATGTTAATGGGATTGGATTGTGACTCGTCCATGCTTGATCGAATAACCTGTTTAAAAGATCAGACTTGTAATGAATTAAATTAGGGCAAAACAAATAAATGCTGAGTTACGTCAATTATGGGATGACGGCTCAATAAATATTGATTAATTCGGAATAACCCTAATCACAACCTTTTTCACAGAAAAGATGTGTATGAATTACACAGCCTCCTGCTCTGATACCAATTGATAAGATATTAAATAAACTTGAAGATCGATTAGATCTTTGTAACAGGTAGTACGAAGAACATAAACAATAAACAAGACAAAGTTGAATCACAATATGTCGAATGATTGATTCAAACAATCCTCAACAGAGCTCGACTAAGAACTTCCGTTGTAGAGGACTTAGGGTTACAGAACGATAATGAAACTACTCTGATCGATCTATTCTTTTGTTACTATCGTTTCAGTCGTTTTTTTTTAAGATGCATGCAAGCACCTATATTTATAATAAACCCTATCAAGCTCACGGTTGGACAGGCCCAAACCGGAGTTACAAAACTGGACTAACTAGCGAGCCCAATCGACGCAATACATAACAAAACACGACCCAACAGGTTCATCAAGATTTATTAGTGTACCATCACTAATATACGTGTCCCCTTCGGTAGTAATATGAAAACCATAAAACTGGGGTTGAACTCTAACTCTTTCGGAACATCTAAGAGGTAACGACTCGCCAATCGGTTCAACTGGAGTTTCCTCTTCGGGTTGAGTGCCAGCGGTATAGGTTCCTTCATCTATCGACTCTTGAATCTCTTCAAGCTCGATTTGCCTCCCACTGTCTCTTTGGCTTATGAGTTCTTGTTCTCGGAAAACTCCTCTCCTCGCAACGAAGACAACATTGTCCTTCGGTCTATAGAAGAGATATCCAAAGGATTTTTGCGGGTAGCCGATGAAAATACATCGCTCACTACGAGGTTCGATCTTGTCATGAGTATTTCGTCTTACGAAAGCCTCACAACCCTAAACCTTGATATGTGCCAACGAGGGAGCTTTCCCTGTCCACATCTCGTGAGGTGTTTTGGCAACCTTCTTAGTAGGGACTCGGTTAAGGATATGGACGGCAGTCTCTAAGGCATACCCCCAAAAAGAGATAGGTAGTGAAGCACAACTCATCATAGAGCGAACCATGTCCAACAAGGTTCGATTACGCCTTTCTGCCACACCATTCAATTGTTGTGTCCTAGGTGGCGTCAATTATGAAACTATTCCAGACTCCTTGAGATAATCATGGAATTCAAGACTTAGGTACTCTCCTCCTCGATCGGATCGAAGCATCTTGATTTTCCTGCCCAAATGATTCTCCACTTCATTCTCGAACTCTTTGAACTTTTCAAAAGTTTCTGACTTTTGCTTGATTAAGTGGATATACCCATATCTACTATAGTCATCGGTAAAAGTCACATAGAAGCGGTTCCCATCCTTTGTGCTTGATCTAAACGGTCAACATACATCGGTATGTATTAGGTCCAATAGACCCTCACCCCTTTCGCACGTACTTGTGAAGGGTGACTTAGTCATCTTTCCAAGTAAACAAGACTCGCATGTGTCATCTTCCCTAAGGTCGAATGACTCCAACACTCCATCCTTTTAGAGTTGGGCTATGCGCTTCTTGTTGACATGTCCAAGACGACAATGCCACAAGGATGCTCTATCCATACTATTGGAAGAATCCATGCAGAAAACATCATTTCCTAAGTTATCTACAATGATAACGGTTTCATAAATTCCATTACATGGTATAGCTTCAAAATAAAAGACACCATTTAGATAAGCCAAAATAGAACCATTCTCATTATTAAAAGAAAATCTAAAACCTTGTCTAAACAAACCATGAAATGAAATGATGTTTCTAGCCATTTCTGGCGAATAGCAACAATTGTTCAAATCTAAAGATAAACCATTCCTAAGCACTAAAGAATACACTCCAATCTTGGTCACAGGCGACGATCTTCTGTTCCCCATGATTAGATTTATCCTTCCATGCTCCACGTCTTTATTTCTTCTTAGTCCCTGCACATTAGAACAAATGTGGTAACCACAACCGGTATCAAGAACCCAAGAAATATCATGAGATGAATCGTTAGATTTAATTGTGTATATACCTGCGAAAGATGGATTGATCTTTCCTTCCTTGATGGCTTGCAGGTACTCTGGGCAGCTTCTCTTCCAATGTCCTATCTTGTGGCAGTGGTGGCACTCTGCCTCCTTTGGGTTAGGGCAGGGTTTAGCAGGATCAACTTTGGTCCCACTAGAAGAGGCACCATCTCGGAGCTTAACCTTGCGATGGTTCTTAGACGAAGCCTTCCTCTTCTTTTCCCTTCCTTTTCCAATTGCCAAGACAGGAGCAGCGGGTGGATTGGGAGTTGGTGCAACAGACTTGTCCTTGAAGTTGCTCTCAGCGACCCTCAAGAGACCTTGGAGCTTGCTTAGGGTGACCTCTTCCTTGTTCATGTGGTAGGTCATCCTAAATTGATTGTAACTTGGAGGCAAAGAGTGAAGCACCATGTCGATCACCAAGTCTTCCCCAAAGTCAACATACAACTTGCGAAGACGGTCGACATACCTTTGCATCTTTTGCAGGTGAACGGTAAGAGACTCTCCATGACCCATCTTAGAGGAAATCATGTTAGTGAAAATATCATAACGCTCTTGTCTCGCGTTTTGGTGGTATCTCTCCAACAAGTCTTGGTGCATCTCGTACAGCTACATGTCCTCATAGGACTTTTGGAATTTGGAGTTCATAGTGGCTATCATGATGCAATGTACCTTCGTTGCATCACGCTTGTGAGTTTCAAAAGCGGTCATTTCAGCCGGAGTAGCGATTTCAGGGTTGATTTTCTCAAGCTTCTCATCGAGGACATACTCCTTGTCCTCATAGCGAGCAATAGTGCGAATGTATCTTATCCATTCGCTAAAGTTCGTCCCATCGAAAGTGACCTTTTGACAAAGGCTTATAAATGTGAAAGAACTAGCAGCAACGTTGTTCGCGTTCGACATCTACAAATAGAAAGGACAACGATAGATTAGAAAATGAATCCCTAATTATCACCTAATAAGAAAAAGACAAAATTGCAAGAATGGTCCCTATGGTTAGGTCGAAATTGCCACTTTGGGCCATACAAGTTTGGACTAGCACTCATGGTCCAAAGGTTTTCATTTTCTTGCCACTTTGGTCCAATCTACTTTAATTTTTTTGATAATGACCATTTTGCCCTTTGTTTCTACTTTTTCAGTTTTTATTTATTTATTCAAATACTTTTGTAATTAAAATAAAAATAAAAAAGAAATTTTTTTTCTATCTTTTTCTTTTCTCTCTCTCTCTCTTTCTCTTTCTCTCTCCCCATTAGAATCACGAAGCTCTCTACATCTACTCCGAGCATCTCAATCACTACCCTCCACTATTCTTTCCAGAACCACCACCTACAACTACCATTACCCCCTCTTGTCACCACCACCTTCAGATTCCACCATAATAAAAGAATAAAAAATTACAAATCATTTTTGTTTCTTGTTTTATCTTCTTGTAAAAGAAAAGTTGATCAACTATGAATGTTCATCTTTGTTTCTTGTTTTAGAAATCATTTTTGTTTCTTGTTTTAGAAATCAACAATCTATCTTTGAATGTTCATCGATTTTAAAGCACACAAAACATTCAAAATCATATTACAAAAGCACTAATCTATCCAATAACATTCACAAATCAGTTTTCAAAACTAGATGCAAAATCTGATGTTAAAGCAACCCTAGCACACACGATGCATCACCACCAAGAAACCCTAGCCGCCATGAACATCCCAGATCTATGCAAAAATCATATTTTCCATCCTCTATTTCAGTAAGGCAATAAACCTAGTTCCGCGAAGCAGAAGGTACTGATTACAAAAGAAGATAAGAAGGTGGAGAAGATGATGAACAATACCTATATAGAGCTGGTACTAATTTTGAAGATCTAAACTGGAGAGTCACACACACCAGAGAAAACACACACACACACACACACACAATGTATTGAAGATCTGAACCAGAGGAAGCCGACATAAAAGACCGATAAAAACCACAACACAAAAACAAGCTTGAAACTTTGATTTTCGGGTGTATCTGAGGTCGAAGATGTTGGTGGTAATCAAAACACCGATCTGATTTTCCCAGCGCTCTGGTCTCGTGGATGGTGGACCTCGACGGAGATGTTTGGGCTAGGGGAGAGGACCGATGGGTGAGAAAGGAAAACGGTGGATTTGGGTTTTGAAGAAGATGAAAATGGTGGATTGAGTTCTTGGTATTGAAACAAAAGTTTCCATTTTTTTTAGAGAGAGAGAGAGATTTTCTTTTTTATTTTTCTTTTAATTATAAAAGGATTTGAATAAATAAAACAATTGAAAAAGTAAAATCAAAGGGCAAAATGGTCATTATTAAAAAATTTAAAGTAAATTGGACCAAAGTGGCAAGAAAATGAAAACCTTTGGATCATGAGTGCTAGTCCAAACCTATTTGGCCCAGAGTGACAATTTCGACCAAACCACAGGGACCATTCTTGCAATTTTGTCTAAGAAAAATTAGGGCTAGGATCCAACAACAATATTTACATATTAGAAAAGGGATGCCGTAATCTAACATGCAAATAATATGAAGGTAAGTGAATGACGATTCACTAATTCTCCACCATAAAACATAACTTTATGTCCTAAATTTATTGAGAATTCCTACGTTTGGATGAGATTCATTGAAACTCTTCAATGGCATGTTTAAATCTCGATATGCCCCTCTTGTTTGTGACTGGGATACCGAGGATCACAAAGCGGGTGTGAATTACCATGCAAATTCACATGGTGCCTTCATTGTAACGATCACCTATTCGATGTGCCGGTAAACCACACACGCTCCATCGAACTATGATAAACAATGAATCACCATTTTCCACCTTTGCTTAGAACCAATTAGTGTGCCGGTAAACCACACACGCTCCACTAACTTCTTAGTAAGGGTGCAAAGTGTAATTTCATGGGATTGCATCAATTCACTTTTCCTAAAGTAACTAAGATTGGGAAATTTTTTTAAAAATGTAGTTACTTTGTATTTCATATTATACTTTTAATGAGAGGATGAGGTTGCCCTATCCTACCCGTTCGGCTAACGACCCTCCACCGAACAAGCAAGCGGTAGGTGTGAGTGTACACCCCTTAAGCGCCATTTTATATGCAGCAACCTTATACCCACCTTATAGATCGGCTTCGTGAATGAGGCCTACTAACGGTAAGACTAGCATTTTAGTGATACATATATATATATATATATATATATATATATATATATATATATATATATATATATATACATATATATATATTAATCTTGTAATATTATATTAGTATAGGGTTGGATTTTAAACTTGTAAAATTCTAGGGTTTGAAATTTAAATTGTCTAAATTAAACATTTAATCACAAAACATAAATTTCAAAACTTGAGGGCAAGTTTTAAACATTTAAAAAATAGAGTATCAAATAACAAATAATCTTAATTAACAATTAATTCCATAATTATCCATATTTGATTTATTTAATAATTTCTTGCAAGATAATTACCAATTCAATCAAAATAATTAATTAATTATCACATAAGGAAATTAAATATTTTATTAATTGATAAATATCATTAATTAGATCAAGATTATAGTCATATATATCAAAAAATCGGATTAGGGTTGATCTAATATGATAAAGCCAAGTTTCCATAAGATAAATATCAAAAAATCCCGATTTTAGCTCTTCCTGACGCTCGGACTCGCCGAGTGCACCATGGGACTCACCGAGTCCATGACTCAGAATCACAAAATTCAAATTTTGCAAGCAAGAAACAAACAATCATGCATCAATTTAATAGAAACCAGTCTAGGCTCTGATACCACTGATGGTTTTTGGCCATATGAACATTCATATGTGCACATGCAAACTCTGATGCATGGATCTAGGTTTCTCTAATTAAACATGCATTGAATCCAAGACTTTTAATGGCTAATAGAGTATAAGAACAATACAAAATCAGAGTTAGAAGCTTACCTTGAAACACTTGTTTGATCTTCTTGTTCTTGGAGCGTTAGAGTCACAAATGTCACTCCTCTAATGGCTTACAAAAACCAACTAGCAAGAGGATGATTTGAGAGAGAGGAGAGGGAGGAAATCGGCAAGGGTTTCTTTGCTTTAGCATAGGTGCCGATTTCCCTTGCCCTAAGGGTCTATTTATACTTGTAGGCTCCTAGGGTTTCACCCTTAAACCCTAGTTGGATAATCTTTACTCAAAGCAATCCAAATCCTTTCCTAAGATAAGCCCTTGGACGATTTGTGGCTTATCCCAAGCCCTTGAAATCGTCCAACCATATCCAAGAAGGATTTACAGCCCAAGGTGTAACTATCAAACAATTGATAGTTTATACCCTCTTATTTAATTAATCTTCTTAAGTCACCAAATTAATTCTAATTAATTTTATGACTTATATTAATCAAATAACAATATTATTATTCCTTATATTATTCTCATAATATATTAATAATATTTATTCTCTCATAATAAATCATCCTGTCAAGTTGCTATGGTGAAGGCAACCCAAAAGGACCATGCACAATCGGGTCAAATACTTGCCTAATATAGTTGCAGCCTTAGACACTATTCCAACAATTATTTGTATTAATTACTGAATTCATAACTACCTTAAAACCAATGGTTTAATTAAGGCAAAATGTGATATGATTGTTACCATGCTAATCTGACTATAACACGACGATGAAACACGTCTGAACAACAAAGGTGTAGGATAGTCAATCCAATATAGATCTATACGCAAACTCACGCTCTCCCTCCAGGAGATTCTGGTTACAAAACGTGATATAACAAAATGGTCAATGTGTCAAGAAGTAGTATTTCACATTATGTTATCTCTAAACCTTGTTATAGTATGCTTCTTATAGTAATAGTATTCTATGTATTGTATTCTCTGAATAGTATCCTTGTTATAGTATGCTCTGTCTAGTATTCTCTATTATAGTATTCTCTATTATATTATTCTCTGTTATAGTATTCTCTGTTATAGTATTTGTATATGATAGTATCCTCCTAAACTATACCTATTATAGTTTACTAGTAAGTTATGTATATGAATAGATGAATGTACACCCTTGCTACCTAAAGGTAATGAACCGATTGAATAGAACTTTTATGTATACATATGTATACATAATATATATCTAATATTTATACAACCTTCGGAAAACTGACCGATACCCTAAGTCCACATCCAAACAAGGAAAAGGAAATAAAGCGAGCTAGCAATCCTAAGTCCTTTAAACATTATGTATATAACTATACATATATATATATATATATATATATATATATATATATATATATATATATATATATACATGCTTTTGACAGTATATATAAGTTGAAAAGAGGTTTTGTAATACATTTAAAGAGTTTTGAACAATCAATAAATAATGACTTGATGTCAGTTTATAAAACGATTTAAAAGTAGATTGTTTTGAAACATAGTTTGAAGTATATGAAATCCTTGTTTGAAACACAGTTATAAATCACATGTGATTGATTTTGTAACTAGCATGTTACCTACTTGTATTCCCCCTCCCCCCTTTTAATCATTGAAAATATAAGTTTCAGGGATATGAACTCACCTGAAGTGAATGATGCGATAGTAGGATCGGTAACGGATGCTAAGTGTCAAGTGAGGACTTAAACACACACAATGATCCTGGTTAACATATAATGAAACATATATGTATCTAATTACTCATTTAACAACTAATTAACCAAGTTAAAACACTCTAGGACATGGAAACACTTTGATTCAAGTGCTATTGATACCAAAGGGTTGCATCTAAGGGTTGTATGCCAAGACATTGGAGTTTATGGGCCAAGAACCACTCCTTATGGAGTTTACGGCCCGTGGTCATTTCCCCATGATTTTATGGCCATAAACTCATGGTACTAAGTTCCATTTGGTGTTTTGAGGTCTTATAAGTCAATATTGAGCATCCAATGATCAAGTCCAAGCCTTAGGAAAGCATTAAGGGCACAGTATCACTACTTTGTAGAGTTTACGGGATAAGGACCAAATCCTTATGTGTTTACGGCCGTAAAATCTTATGGGGATATGTTTTGATTGTTGCTTAAGGTCTTAAACACTTCTAGGAAGGATCAATACTAGTATCCTAGGATTAGGAAGGGACTAGGATCCATTTAATCCCCTTAAGAAGGGTTTACGGCCCAAGAACATCCTTGGCCGTAAACTCCTTTGATCTTATGATTCTTGATGATTTTCAAGTGTAAACAGGTTCTTATTATGCACACAATAATCTAGGGTAAGTGTACTTACAAGATAGAAGCTTGATTGGGTGTTTAAGGTCCAAGAACACTAGTGTGTGTTCTTGGTGTTTTGAAGAACACTTGAAGATCTACTTGAAAAGCAATAATGAATGGATGAAATGACGTATAACAACTAGATGTTAGGTTATAACAACAAATCAAGTTGAGAAATACTTACGTTTTCGAAAGATCGGGTGAAGAACGGGATGCTAGTTGAGAGAGAATGGGGTGTGTTCTTGAGGCTGGACGTGAGAAATGAGGGATTTGGGGAGTAAACTCTTGCCTAAGGCATGAGTTCATGACTACATGGGAGTTTTAGGCTCAAACTCTAAAAGTTTGGCAATGAACTCCTTATTAGGGTGCTATGTGTGGGTTTGCTACTCCAAGACCCGAGACGATACTTCCTTTCATTCGTTCGTTTGAAGAATAAATACTAAAAACACTCAAACGGACTTTAAATTGGCCAATAATTATCAGAAATATAATTGGCTTTTAATTGAAGAGCTTGACATTAGGGTTTGTACGAATGAAAATTTCGGGTTGTCACACACACTAACTAAATGAGCCAAATCAGGTCGACTACAGACCATTGCATAGGTAAGACTTCCAACAACACTTGAGTATGGAACCCTGTTCATGTACTTCCTTTCTTCATTAGTAGTGTGATTGTGTTTGGACCAATTTTAAAA
The DNA here is from genome assembly GCF_002870075.4 of Lactuca sativa. NCBI lineage: Eukaryota > Viridiplantae > Streptophyta > Magnoliopsida > Asterales > Asteraceae > Lactuca > Lactuca sativa. The sequence continues at coordinate 31,851,634 of NC_056630.2, read as the reverse complement.
GTGAGCCACCAAGTGAGTTCCAACTGGTTTGGACTGATCATAGTTCAAACACTACAAAACATTCTCAATGTACTTTTGTTGAGAAATACTTAACCACCCTGCTCTTCTGTCGCTCTGAATCTCCATCCCCAGTATCTTATTTTCTGAACCCAAATCCTTTATTTCAAACTCATTCTTCAGGGTCAGCTTCATGTTACCCTAATTCTAGTTAGGGTTCAAGAACTTGACTTATTGAGTAGAAAAAATGGATAAATTTGGAAAGTTTATCTACACAAAGAGGGAATAGATCCAAATATGAGCTTTTGAGCTCAAGAGGATAATGGTTAAGTGATTAATCCATTAAGTTATTTTGGATGCTCACCATTTCGAGGTGAGTGGTGGGCCACATCATGGTGATTTGCATACCACATGTCTGTTTTGTCCAATAGTGACCATTATGCGACTAAGTGAATTGCTTGTGGCATGGTGGTCGATAGTTGGTTGACCGTTGACTTTTTTGCCAGATTAACTTTTGGTTATACTTGGGTAGAATTTAATATTTAAGTAAGGACTAGTCTTGGTTTGGATTTAGGTAGATTCGTTTAGCGGTTATGTTTTTGAGGTTACTGTTGAGCTTTTGTTGAGTATTTTATGTGAGTCTTCTCTTACTATACTATGTAGGATATTTGGTGTTATGGTATGCTAGATTGTCTTTGCAACTCTTTCATGAAAGACCATGGGGGTATCATGGAATTAAATTGTATGAAAGACCATGGGAGGACCATGAAAATTATATGAAAGACCATAAGGGGACCATGACATAAGTATGAAAGACTATGGGGGACAATAGGAGGAAAGACTCCAGGGGGCTATAGCAAGAAAAGTATTATAAGAATATGGGTGGATAAAAGCATTCACATGGGTTGAAATATACCCCTTAGGTAGGGCCTACTGTTATGTGATGTATGTGGTATCTTGGGGAACTCACTAATCTTTGTGCTTACAGTTTTAACTCTTATGTCCATACATTGATCAACGTTTTAAATTAAATGGTTTTACTTAAATCTTTAAATTTGTCATTGGAACAATTGCTTTTAATATTAAACGAACAATGTACTTTAAACTTTGGGACGTTATAATTACATATATGAAAAATTCATATACAAACTGAGATTTATGGCTTAAATATTATATATGTAAAAATGTGCTTGTTTTTATCTAAAATATGTATAATATGTTATATGTTAGGCACTATGAAAGGTACTTTATAGTAGTAGATATGTTTATTTTGGTACATAATTATACAAATTCAAAAAGAATATAAAGTCTGTCATTTCTATGTTTGATTTTTATATTGATGATTATATATATATATATATATATATATATATATATATATATATATATATATATATGGATACCTTATAGATATAGTCATACCATTCATACTTACTTTTTACAGCTAATCAATTACCAGGACAGCTCAGAATGAGCTATGCCACATAATAGAAGATGTCGTCATTCACATGGATAACTCACCATTCAATGTTTCATTTATATCAGTTGGTTTTATTAAATAAATGAAATGCTATCACATATTTTTGCAACCATTTCTTTCACATTCATATCTTCTTCACTAACATATAGGCACAATAAAGGTTTCTCCAAAATGGTAAAACCTTATGGCCATCAACAAAAGGATGCAAAAACCATAAATTCTTATGAAAATTTGAGTGACATGAATCAATATCCTCTCAACAAAAATAATAAGTGTCATTCAAATCTATGTTTTTTAAAGGATGAAATGGAGGTCCATGATAAATCCGAATCAGCAAAAAGGCAAAAGTCTAATAAGGTGACGATTTCTTTTCCCTTTTAATTATTTCTTTATATCATTGATCTATTTATTTATTAGATTAACACCAGTTTAGTAGGTATCTTAAAAAATTATATCAATTAATTCATCATAGAATTTACTTGAAATGGTAACTTATTAATCCTCTATACTTTTATAGATCTCAATGGTTCCAACAAACAAGTTAAAAAGCAACAGTTACACCAATTTGGAGCAATTTTTCAACAAGATATCATCAAAGCTTGATGATTTTGATTTAGACCTGAAGATGTCTCCACCTAGAGCAGACAAAAATAATGAGCCATACATACAATGGGCTTCATCATCACCATCCTTACGGATATCATACTCTAGTTTGACTACTCAACTCGAACAAGGCCATGGGTCACAACTAATTTTAATGAGTTGTCTTAGTTGTTTCATTCATGTGATGGTGTGTGATGCTAATCCAAAATGTCCAAAATGTTTCAAGGGGGATTGTTTACTTGATATGTATCGTACCAGTATTATCTAGAAATATAAAATTATGTAGTTTGGCATATTTCCCAGAGCTAAATAAGTGTCATATAATGATGATTTGATAGTTTTTGGTACTAATAAACCCATCATCTCTCTTATTTAGTTATTGAATATTATATATATATATATATATATATATATATTAGCCTGTTTATTAAACTAAATTGTATTTAGTTAAAATTTGTTCAAAAAATATTATAGAAAATATGTGGGTGTGTAGTGTAACAACATTAGTTGGACAAACACACACACACACATGCTAGATACATTGATTGATTAGGATAAAGAGAGAGAAATCGAGAAACAAATAGATGCTAGAATGGAAGAGGGGCAAAAGAGAGACATTATAGAAGGCTCTTATGTGAGGAGGATGAAGATGGAGATGAGATCCACATCATTGTTACTAGCAGAAAAGGTGGTCGTTAATGGTGTTATTAGTGGATGGTTTTCCATATTTAACCCGCACACGTCTTTCCATCTACTAATTAGACTTAATCAAGAAGATATATAAAATCAAGTAATGAATGCCAGAGACTTAGAAGCATATACTAAATCTATCCATGTAAGTATCTTTATTTTTACTATGGTATTATGTGGTCGATATAATATTATGTATAGGATGTTATGATAAATTTCCATATATTCTTGTGTCCTTGTATGTTGAAACATAATAAGAATAGATATACATGAGAAATGTGAAAAATAATTAATGATTAATGATATGTATTGAAGATATATCATAAGACCAATTTTCAAGTGTATTTGTGGATGATAACTTGAAATTTTTCTTTAAATATACATGAAATATATTTTTTTTATTGAATAATGAGAGAGTGTGTACCTATTTCCTTAATATGATATATTTTTTGTAAGGTAAGTGTTAAATCCTCTTTGATATTATATATATATATATATATATATATATATATATATATATATATATATATATAAATCAAAAGTAGAAAAAAGGTTGAGAACATGAGAACAGTTATCTACCGATCATCATATGAGGGTAAATTACTCACTTTGTATCTAAACCAAATTGTAACTGAATAATTTTACATCATGAATTTTTACAAGACAAAATCAACCTACTTCTAAACCTTCTTCAAATCTTTATATGGAGAACTTCAACTCCTCGTTTGCCTCAACATATGTCATTCACTATGACACCCATTGAATTTTGTCAAAAATCATCATTTGTAAACGTGACAAGAGTCAAAGAAATAGACTTAAGGTATAGTATATGACAACTCTTGATGAAAATACAATATTATTGTTAGGAAGTAAAGCGGATAAATAGCAAAATTAAAAGCACACAAGACACAATATTTACGTGGTTCAGTGAAGATGACCTACATCCACGGGCAGGATGTTACATCCGGAAAATTCATAAAATTTTTTAAACTTTTTCAAACATCCAAAAAATCACTCTTTATTACAAATTGTTTTCAAAATAGTTTGTCATCAGAGTAATCCCATAAATCTTAACATAAAATATGACGAGGTTCACGATCAAGCCTTCGCCTTCCTGCGATTGTCCGAAGTACCTGAAACAATATCCACAACTGTATGCCCGAATCATAGTGAGTTCCCCCAAAATACCGATACATAACAAATAGTACAACTAATAACAGCATGTAATTGGTCCACAACTTTATAGACTGGATTACCCATGAGTTCACAACATGAGTCTGGCTTGCCTATCGAGCCCATAGCTCATGTCTGGATTGCTCCCGAGACCACAATATAAGTCTGGCTTGATACCTCAGTCCTTGGACTGGAATACAAAAGATAGTCCATAGTACGAGTTTGGCATGCCCTACCTGACCCTCAGCTCATATATGGAATGCTCATGAGTCCTCAATATGAGTCCGACATGCCCTCCCTGGCCCTCAGCTCATATTTGGCATACCTTAAGGTTTGTTGGCTATAGCACATAGCAATACAACCTCAACCCAACCCAAACAACATGTCAACATGTAACAGATAAATACACATACATATTATCAGATAATATCACCGTTAGTCCTACAGATCTACCAGACTAGCTTATCAAACTAGCATGCATATCTAACTCATACTCAACATATCAATAACTACTAGGATATCTATCTAGTATGCCGTTCTTGGTGCCTTTGACCCCTGAGTATAGTGAGGAAAACTCACCTCACAAGTAGTGCTGAATCGGTAATATAAATCCTGTCTCACAGCTCCAACTCCACTTCCTACAATCACCAATGACTACTTCATTAAAATCCCAAAATACCCTCAAAAGTCAAACTTGGTCAACCATGGTCAAAGTCAAAGTCAACAGTCAAGGTCAACAGTCCATGTTGACTCAACTCGTCGAGTGCATCTTCTAACTCGTCGAGTTCCTTCATGTCTCAGAAAATCGTGAAAAGCTCAAGGCAAGTCGCCCAGTTCTTCAGCATCCAGAAAGCGGTAAAACTCGAACCAACTCATCGAGTTTTCCTAGCCTTAATGCATTAAGACACTTCCAAGCGAAACCAAAGCCCTAAACTATAGATCTAGTCCCTTAGGACTGAAATACCATGTAAAGTTGCTAGATTTACGTCCATGCATGGCATCAAGACGACTAAAACACTCAAATAAGGCTTATCAAGGGACGTAGGGCATGAAGGAGGGCCAAGAGTTGATAAAGTTGGCAAGTTTAAGTCCATGGAGGCCATGAGATGTCCAGATCTGAAACCATGGCTTCATAAAATGCTCAAATCCAATAATAGTCCCAAAATAAGCTAACAATGGCCATAACTTTCAAAAGAAGACATCTAGAAAAAGAGATGATCAAGATAATGAACTTATACCTCCAAGTGGCAGCGACAACACTAAAAATCCTAGATCTAAAGCTTTTCCCTTCAAATTAGCACCACCAACTTCAAGCTCCTTCAAAAAAAGCACCAAAGAATACTTTTTAAGCTCACACACTCAAAATAGAGAAAGAGGCACAATTAGGGTTTTCTCTGGACTGAGGGGATGATACGGGAGGCTAACAATGAGAGTTAAGGCCTTTAAATAGGGTGCAAACCCTAAAAATTTGGGTTTTCATGTTCAGACTTCAACTCGTCGAGTTGGGGCCTTCCAACTCGTCGAGTAGACACTGAAAGATACGCAGACATTAAATAATTTACACGTTGAGTTTGATCCTTCCAACTTGTCGAGTTTCCCTGAAAATATAAATATAAAGCTTTAAATTCTAACTTGAAGATTGGTATGTTACAACTCTCCCCCACTTGAACTAGCCTTCATCCTTGAAGCCTGCTGCGGTGAACAATTTCGGATAATGCTCTCGCATCTCGGCCTCCGACTCCCAAGTCCACTCGGATCCCCTCGATGCTGTCAATGTACCTTTACCAAAGGTATCTCTATGTTACACAGGACTTTTATCTTCCTTTCTAAGACAACAATTGGCTTCTCAATGTAATTCAGGCATTCATCGACCTGAATTTCATCCGATGACACTACCACATCCTCGTCTAATATACACTTCCGCAATTGCGAAATGTTGAAAGTACTATGAATCTGACGGAGCTCCTCCAGAAGGACTAGTCCATATGCCACTTTTCCAACCTTGGCAATAATCCAAAACGGTCCAATATATCAGGGACCTAACTTTCCCCTCTTCCTGAAGCGAATCACACCCTTATAGGGTAAGACTTTCAGCAACACCATGTCGCCGACTTGAAACTTCGACTCGGATCGGCGCCGGTCGACATAACTTTTCTGCCGAATCTGAGCAGTCTGCAATCGCTGCCTGATCTGTTAAATCTTCTCGGTAGTCTGCAGAACCACCTCGGTCCGACCCATGACCATGTGGCCAACCTCGCCCCAACATACTGGGGTACGACACTTCTGCCCATACAACAACTCAAAAGACGGAGTACTAATACTGGAATGAAAGTTGTTATTGTAGGAGAATTCTGCAAGAGGTATGTAGCAGTCCCACCTCCCACGAAAGTCAATGACATAGGCCCTTAACATTTCCTTGAGGGTTTGAATGGTCCGCTCACTCTGGCTGTCGGTCTGCGGATGATAAGTTGTGCTGAAATGCAGTCTTGTGCCCAGTTCCTCGTGGAACTTTTGCCAGAAACGGGAGGTGAGCTGAACATCACAGTCTGAAACAATAGAGATCGACAGCCCATGAAGAGGAGCGATCTCCCGGATATACACATCGGCCATGGATTTCCAGAAAAGGGGCACTATTGGTCAGTCGATCTACGATGACCCATATAACGTCGAAACCCTTTTCCGTTCTCGACAACATGGTAATAAAATCCATCGTGATATGCTCCCATTTCCACATGGCACCTCTAGAGGCTGCATCTTGCCATGCGGCCTCTGATGCTCGGCCTTGAACATCCTGCATGTCAAGCACCTCCCGACGTACTAAGCAATCTCTCTCTTCATGCACGACCACCAGTAACTCAGCCTCAGATCCGGGTACATCTTGGTGGCCCTGCGTGAATAGAAAAGCGAGACTTATGAGCCTCCTCCAGTACAATCTATCTGAACCCACCAAACATCGCAACCCACACCCGACCGCAACGGTTCAACAAACCACGACTATCCTGCACGAATCCGATGATCTCACCACTGATCCTCTCAATTTTCCAATTCTCTGTCGTACACCCTCATTCTGATCTTCCTTGATTAAGCTCATTAGTTGAGAATCCACAGATATCCTCACACATGATGCCGGAACTGAAGATCCAGCCGACTATGTACATTGGTTGTGATATTACATGATGTGCTCCGCCCCGGAACGTTTCCGCCATCGTTTTCAGGGTGTGATAGATTGGTATCAGAGCCCTTATTTATAGTGAACTAGCATACCAAACCTTACATGGTATAAGACTATAAACACTAAGGGGCCAAAATGCTCTGAAGTAAAAGTATACTTTAAAATATAAGTATTTTCAAAAGTATACAAGTATACCTAACCGCCGGAATCCGTAACCTCGAGTAGAACAAAACATAAGTAATTGGGTGTTGTACGCTGCAGTTAAACCTGGGCAGTTATGTAGTCGTGTCTAGGGTCAATATAGCCTGATCAACTATATTTATTCGAGACACAGCCAACATCTTCTTGGGAGTGACTGTGGTATTAAACATGCCTAAAACTTACCTAATACCCAAACAATGAGTCGTCGTCACAGCGAAACATAAAATACTATGGTAGTATTTTAGCCAAAAATCGAATACATCGTAGAAATTCATTCCGAGTATTGCTACTCGTTCCTTCTTTAGCGATAGTTTAACTGCTTTGATAATACTTTCCTGCTTATCGTTTATAGAACCCTTTACCTTTCATAGTGAGATATCTTTTATTTCATATCTCAATATTCAATTCAGAGGACTTAACATCCTCTCTTTCCTAATCATTCTAGATCATCATGCCTCCAAATAAAGGACCCTACTCAAGGAACAACAACTCTCCGCCACCGTATCCTTATCAATTCGACCCTGTCCTATTTCATTCAGCTGTTACTGCTGCAGTGACGGCTGCAATGGTGCTTTTGAACCCTAGCAGGTCCAGTGGACCAGGAAGTAACACCTATCCCCCAAACCATGAAGATGATCAAGAGCACCAAAATGAGCGTAATAAGAGTAAGAAGGTTTTCTGGAAAAAGCGAAAGGGTCAGAGTTCACAAGGACCCTCCAAGAAGCACAACACGGTGACAGTTCAAGCTGCTACTACTCTTGCCGCTGCTCCTACAGCTCAAGCACCTGCCACTAGGTATGCTGGTAACCTCTCTAGGTGCAACAGGTGCAGTTACCACCATCTTATCCCCGGCCCATGTCGTGAAAAGCTCTGCAACAATTGTGGCAAGAAGGGCCACCTTGCGCGAAATTGCAAAGCACCGACTCAACCAACCAATCAAGCTTCCGGATCGAGTTCCGATCAGGTCTGCTATGGTTGTGGAAAAGTCGTACATTCAATAGGAACTACCCCAAGGCAGCAACAGCTAGCAACGCTGGGATGGCTATGGCTATAAAGCAGGAGGAGGCAGTCGCCGATCCCACCGACGTCGTGGGTACGTTTCTTCTCGACAATTCTTATACTCGCATCCTTTCGGAATCTACTGCTAAAGAAGTTTTATTAGTTATTTGTTCAAACACTTTCTTAAACATAGTCCTCCTCTAGTAACCGAAACATTTATCGTTGAGATTGCTAACGGTGAAAAAGAATACGCCAACGATATATTCATAAGCTGTACCCTTACTCTGAACGATCATTCTTTCCCCATTGACCTAATGTCAGTTTCCATAAAGAGCTTTGTTATTATCATTGGCATGGATTGGTTGAGTTCCAATCATGCAGATATCCTTGTTATGAAAAAGCCATCCGTCTTAATCTCCCCTCTGGCCAGACTCTCATAATCTACGATGATAAACTTAGTTCCAATCTTCGCATCATTTCTTGCATCAAAGCTCAAAAGATTCTGCGAAAGGAGTGTTACACATTCCTAGCTCATGTAATCAATGAGAAACAGGAAGTTAAAGACCTCGAGAGCATCCCCGAACTCTGCAACTTTCCTGATGCCTTTCCCCGAAGAGCTTCCAGGAATTCCTCCCGAACATCGAGTTGAGTTTCGCATCGACCTAATTCCTAGAGCTACCCCCGTAGCCAAGTCCCCATATCGCTTAACTCCAGCAAAAATGCAAGAGTTATCCATCCAGCTTAGTGAGCTATCTAGTAAAGGAATCATCAGACCGAGTTCCTCACCTTGGGGAGCCCCGGTGTTATTAAAGAAGAAAGATGGATCCTTTCGGATGTGCATAGACTACCACGAGTTGATCAAGTTGACAGCCCAAAAACCGATATCCTCTTCCTCGAATAGACGACCTTTTCGATCAACATCAGGAAGCCAGTTACTTCTCAAAGGTAGACCTCAGATCACGGTACCATCAACTTCGAGTTCATAAGAATGATGTTTCCAAGACATCATTCAGGACTCGATATGGTCACTACGAGTTTGTAGTGATGCCCATCGGTCTAACCACTTTCCTTAGTCACGTGGTAAGCGAGGAAGGTATACACGTGGATCCGTCCAAAGTCAAGGCGATAGAGAAATGGTCAGCACCGAAGACACCCATAGAAATCCGTCAATTTTTGGGTCTTGCTGGCTACTATCGCGGATTCATCCAGAATTTTTCTAGAATCGCCAAACCCTTAACTACGTTGACACAGAAAGACTTAAACATGAGACAACGGCGATGGGTAGAGATGCTCAGTGTTTATGAGTGTGAAATCCACTACCATCCCGGCAAAGCCAATGTGGTAGCAGATTCCCTGAGCCGAAAGGAGAGTTCAAGTTGCAAGGAAAAGACATTAACGATGACCATCCATTCCCACTTGTCCGCTCGGATCCGAGAAGCCCAGTTGGAAACCCTAAAACCTGAAAATGTGTCGAACGAAGCTCGCAAGACCAAATACTCTGTTCACCCAGGTTCGGATAAGATGTACCTGAATCTCAAGAAGCTATACTGGTGGTTAAACATGAAAGCCGAGATTGCTACCTTCGTGGGCAAATGTCTGACTTACGCCAACGTAAAAGTCGAGTATCAGAAGCCCTCGGGTCTGCTCCATGCGGCCCGAGATACCTGAATGGAAATGGGAGATGATTACCATGGATTTCATCACCAAGTTACCTAGATCTCCGAATGGGTACGATTCAATTTGGGATAATTGTCAATCGTTTGAAAAAAATCCAATCACTTCATTCCGATCAAAGAATCATTCAAGATGAAAAGACTCACGCAAACCTACATCCAAGAGATAATCCAACTACACGGTGTACCTGCATCCATTATCTCCGACCGAGATAGCAGGTTTACCTCAAGGTTTTGGCAGTCCCTTCAGAAAGCTCTTGGAACTAAGCTGGATATGAGTACAACTTATCATCCCCAGACAGACGGAATGAGTGAGAGAACTATCCAAACCCTAGAAGACATGCTGAGAGCCTGTGTCATCGATTTAGGAAAGTTGTGAGACACCCATTTACCCTTGATCAAGTTCTCGTATAACAACAGTTACCACACCAGTATCAAGGCTGCCCCGTTCGAAGCACCCTACGGTCGAAAGTGCAGATCCCCTCTGTGCTGGGCCGAGGTAAGGGACACGCAGCTAGCCAAGAGTCGATTACTTGATAGTGCTCTCACTGGTCCTGAAATCATCCGCGAAACCACCGAAAAGATCATCCAAATCCGAGAACGACTGAAAGCCTCAAGAGACCGACAGAAGAGTTACGCCGATAAACGATGACAACCTCTGAAATTCCAGGTTGGAGATCATGTCCTGTTGAAGGTCTCACCCTGGAAAGGTGCGATACTCTTTGGAAAGCGTTGAAAACGTAACCCGAGGTACATAGGACCCTTCGAGATCCTCGCTAGGATCGGTCCTGTAGCCTAAAAACTCCAATTACCCCAAGAGCTTAGCAACATACATCCTGTATTCCACTTCTCGAATCTTAAGAAGAGCCTATCTGATGAAACCCTAGTAATCCCTCTTGATGAGATTGAGATCAACGAAAACCTGAATTTCGTGGAAGAACCAATCGAAATCATGGATCGAGAGATCAAACGTACGAAGCAAAGCCGCATCCCGATAGTGAAGGTTCGTTGGAATGCCAAGCGGGGACCCGAGTTCACTTGGGAGCGCAAAGACTCGATGAAACATAAATATTCGCATCTCTTTCCAAGACCATGATTTGTATCTTAATTTTGAATTTCAGGACGAAATTCCCTCTAACAAGGGGATAATGTGACAACCCAAAGTTTATTCCATCGCTGTAACCTGTATTTATCAATAAAACTCGTCTTTATCAATTTGTTTCGTTTACATCTTAAATTAGATTATTTAATTTGAGATTTTCATTATGACCTCGTGAGTATTCAAACCCGTTAGAAACACATGGAAATACCCCCAAAATTCTTATTTAAAAAATTTTAAGTTTTATTCCGTCGGATTACAAACAATTAAATCGAGTACGACCATAAGCCTCGTTTAACGTTAGTATCGGGTAGATTTCCACTGGACCATAAACTCAACCCCTATATAAGGGATTGAGTGACCACATTTTGAAGCTTTTTCACTCTCTTAAAACACTTTCTCTCACTAGTCTCTCTCTAAAACTCGACTTTGATCCAAAATCATCCATTTCAAGCTCCAATTTGGTAAGAAATCCATCCTAGCTCATAGTATAACATGTTTGGCTTTCAAATTCGTGTTTACATCATGAAATAGGACCAAGAACTTGTATTTACTGTCTGGGAACCTCCCCAAACCGTGAACACCTATAAATGGGGTTTTGGAGCCCCAAAACCCTTCCAAATCACTTCTAGTGCTTAGTTAAGATCTTTGGACTTGCAGGAATGGACTTAGAGTACCAAAATCTTACCATTTAGGGGGTAAGCATGAGTTTATGGCCCAAGAACATGCTTGGACCGTAAACCCTCATTCATAGACCATAAACACCTTTTAAGGTGTTAAATTGCCCCTTAAACACCTCCAAAAGCTTCTATGAACCTCCATGAGTGCATAGAACCTTATATTCCTTCATGAGATGCACCAAAACATACACAAATGAGTTAACCTTGAGTTTACGGCCCAAGAACATTCTTGAACTGTAAACACCCCTTCTTAGACCATAAACACCTCCAAAGGGTGTTAAAGTGCCCTTAACACCTTGTATGGATTAGAATTCGACCTAGAACTTTGTATGCTTAACGTACAACCACCAAAACACTTGATTCATGGACAAACATGAGTTTACTGCCGTAAACTCATTTGTTTACAGTAGTAAACTCCCTAAGAACCATAAACTCCTTTTCCTAGGTCAATTCAAGTCCCAATCACTTCCTAAGCCATGGAATCAACCCTAGAACCTTCTGTTGTGCATTGTAAGACCATTTAGCATCCAAGAACACACCACCCATGAGTTTACGGCCGTAAACTCATGGGGATATGGTCATTGGACCGTAAACTCCCTTAAGGGCTTACTCTTGAACAGTATACTCCTTATCTAGTCCCTATACACCCTTAGATGCAACCCGGATCATTCTAAACACTTGATATAAAGTATTTTCGCGCCTCGGAGTGTATATTCTTAATTAATTAGTATTTCAAGGTCTAATTAGATACAAATGTGTATCTCTTCATATTACATAGGAACCTCTGCGTGTTTTCAAACCCCGAATTGACGTTAAGCACCCAAACCGACACATTCCTCGACTGGTGAGTTCATACCCCTACGCCTTTTTCCAAGTTTTTCAATGTTTTCATGGGGGGAATACAAGCAAATTATAAATGTTTTTGATAAACATAAAACTGATGTAATTCTATAAAAATCTGGCAAACTTTTGGATATCTTTACCCCTTTTGTATTATGCAGAGCAAAGGGATGTTTTCTGAATATAAGTACATAGATTTCAATTACAGTGTAGGAAACAATCAAAACAATCAAATTATTATGGGAATAATTTGGGATCTTCACTTCTTCTTTTATGAGTTCAGATTTCATGCAGAGTCAATAGATAAACTATGTCTGATTCAGTTTATCTAAGTTTAATTTAGAATATCATGCCAGATAAGTTCTTTGTATTCAATTGTTTATACTCTATTATGTTTCAAAACGATTACGATATTTGATAATGACCGAGTACACCGTGAATAATGTAATACTAGCTTGTGAGATTCGTATTCATTAAACCCTTCGGGTTATCAATAAATCCTCCACGGAAGTATAACCAGAGTCTCCTGGAGGGAGAGCGTGGAATTTGTGGATAGATCTATTCGGGACTGACAATCCCACACCTTAACTGCTAGCTAAAGTTAGGCGGGCACGTTTGGGGTGACAAATTATTGATATCGTGTGACGCCTGAAGAACGTCAAGGAGGTCTCAGGTCAGATTAGCATGGTTATACGACTCACAATACGTATTAAATATAAATTTTGTTCACGGATTTTATTTCTCTAATTTATAGTGTTATGTATTAAAACTACCTACTAGTGTACTGGATGGTATTCCAGGGTTTTCAATCTATAGTTCCACTTATTAAACTACCTACTATGGTACCGAACGGAATTCAGCAAATTTTAACTTATGTTTTCTTAACATACTAGTAATAATCATGACTTATTTTATAGAAATCGACACACGTGATAGAAAATATGGGATTTTCTTGGATAACAACTGTTTCAGAAAAGCAAAGGAAACTTGTTCTATTTCATAAACAAACTGCTTATGAACTCACCAGCTTTATGCTGATTTTTAAAACTGCTTGTATTCTCAGGTTCTCCTTAGACAGGTATCCCGTGTTCTTTTGCAAAAGACGAAGCGTATGGAATTCACGTCTTTACTTTTGTTTAAACTAATGTATCTATAAAACATGTGTTACCTTACTTTCAAACAAATGTAATGATCCTATGTAATGTATTGTTTTGTGTTTACTATGCTTACTATGTACATTGGTTGTGATATTACATGACGTCCTCCGCCCCGGAACGTTTCCGCCATCGGTTTCGGGGTGTGACAGTTGACTATGTCTAGCCACCTACGCTACCTCATGTTTAGATTCGGATGATCCATGATATGTCTCAATCTCTTGTGGTCCGTGTAGATGGTACATTGGACCCCATATACGTAATGTCTCCAGATCTTGAGGGTGAATACTATCGCTCCCAACTCAAGATCATGCGTGGGATATCTCATCTCATGCGGCTTCAGATGCTACGAAGCGTAAGTTATCACTAGTCCTCTCTGCATGAGGACTGCTCCCAACCCAGTGATGGATGCATCATAGAAAACTACAAAATCCTCAACTCCCTCAGGGAGTGTCAAAACTAGAGCCTCGCAATGTCGTTGTTGGAGGGTCTCAAATGTTGTCTGCTGCTCAGGTCCCCTACCGGAAATCCACCCCTTCCTCATCAGACGAGTGAAGGGTACTTCAATCATGGAGAAATCTTGTATAAATCTCCGGTAGTACCCTGTCAATCCCAGAAAACTCCTGATATCCTAGGGAGATTTCAGAACCTCCCATTGTATCACTGCCTCGATCTTGGCCGGATCGACCAAAATCCCCTCCTGGTTAATGATATGTCCAAGGAACTGAATCTTTCACAGCCAAAACTCGCATTTCAAGAACTTGGCATAAAGCCGTTCTCGCCTCAAAACTCCCAGTAGCTCGCGGAGATGCTCTGCATGCTGCTCTCTGGTCTTGAAATACACCAATATGTTGTAATGCCCGTAGATCTGGGCTAGTCAATTTAGAGACAATAGGGGTCAAAAACGACTTTTCGACAAAAGATTATTTAGAATAAACAATCTTAATTGTCACACCCCCAAACCGGAACGGCGGAAACGTTCGGGGGCAGAGGATGTCATGTTCAGTATCATAACAGTTCATAGTAAGGAAAGTACACACCACCAAATATATAAATATTTAAAAGTGTTTACATAATCATAGTTGTTACATATTCAAAATATAAATACAATAACATGTTTCAAAAGAAGTCATTAACGCCAGAATGTTAATCCCCAAAAGATGATTTCCAAACCTACTTAGTGGTTCCCTGAGAATACAAGTTATTTCAAAGAAAAAGTGTCAACAATTAAGTTGGTGAGTTCATAAGCGGTTTTGAGAAAATGTATGTCATTCCAAAGTTCGTGCGTTTTCCAAGAAAATCCCTTATTTTCTTATAAAAGTATGAAATGCATATGAATGTTCGTGTTGTGAATTGTAAATAGTTGCACCAGGAAAATCCCTTATTTTCCTATTAGTTGATTGTTTTAGATGCATGAAAATCCCTTATTTTCCTAACGTAACAGACAGTCTTTAATGTCCAAGACCGAAAATCGCATGCAACCGATGTGCTTAAAGGTTGAGGCGTAGTTTTATATATTAAAGCTATAAGAAGATCGCACTTGTTAGATGAAGAATATTTTTAATAACTACTCAATCATAAAGTCATAATACCATAATAATTGTCTATCCAGTGAGTTTTATAACCATACTAAACATAATATGCCTGTGGCGACGGTCTTCAAGCATCGAAACGTTTATGACAAACTGTCTCCCAAAGGACTGTAGCTAACAGTCAGGGTGCAGGATCATGACTTCCCGTATAGATCTTTACACAGTTGACACGCTCTCCAAATTGGAGACTCTGGTTATAATAGACAGGACTTTAAGTTGTACCTTTTCGCAAAAAGGTAGCGTTGAAGATGTAAATGTCTCACGGATTCTCAACTAAGTCTGTATTAAGGTGATAGTTTTGTATACAATGTTTATTCTCTTTAATAATGTTTGACTAAGTATAAATCATAAGTTCTTTGAATGCATAAAATGGTTTAACAAGGCTGGCTACCCTGAATACTATGCATTTTGTATAAATCTAGTGCATGCAAGATATAACAAGAGTTTTCACGTTTTCACTCGGGATTAACCGGGTGTTTACTTGTATTCTCCCCCGAAATGTATTAAAAGTACATTATAAAGTATTTGAAGGTGTATAAAAGGGGAATAAACTCACATGATGGCTAACAACAAGTTCACGAGTAATATGATGAAAAATCCTTTGTATGAAATGATTTCCTTTTCTACCGTGTTAAAAAGGCGTGATGATGAGTTGAGTTTTCTTGTAAAAGCATCATATTATAGTTGAAAATGGTTACCCTTGATATGATGTAGTATGCAAACATATAAATAAAACATATTTCTATTTATAGAACGTATTGTATCCCAAGAGGGTAAAGTTGTGTCGTGAGGTGTTTTGCATGATAACAACTTCATATGATAGTTAAAACAACAGTATGAAAAGTATAGCAAAAGATCGATGTTTCACATGATTTTTGTCGTGTGTTTACTTAATCCCCCTAAAAGTGTTTAAAAGCGGTTAAAAATGTATTTAAAGTGTGTTTGTAGGGGTATGAACTCACTTGATTGAAGTGGTTGTTTTGAAGTAGTCGAGAGAAGAATCAAGCAGAACTTCGACTTGAGAGAGTTGAAATCTTGGGGATCTCGGTAGTATAGAACTTCGTTCAGAGCTTGACTATAAAACTCGGGGCTTCACATAGGCATTACTTCGACTAGAGAGAAGCAGTGTCTCGAGAACTTCGGGGCGTCGGGCCTTGCGTTGCGTTCCAGGAGTGTTACCGGGGATTCGGGGTGGTTTAGAGGGGCTTAACAGAGAGTAGAAGTAGGAGAGTGGTTAGGAATGAGCAGCCAAATCCGAAAGGCTTCGATTTCTATATATAGGCTAAAAATCGAAGTTCACATTGTGAGTTTTGCCAATTCACGTCGTGAGTTTGCCCAAATTTTTCATGGCATGTGTCATCTATCAAGTGGCTCTTAAATGCTCAGTCAGACGGTCCACGTCGTGAATACTGACAATTCTGACACAGCGACGAAATTCGTGTCCCGAACTTCAGGAAATCATATATTTTGCATACGAGCTCCATTTTTGACGTTCTTTATATCCACGCGTAGCTAAGAAAAGGATCTACAACTCTCGTTTAGACTCCGTCGGCTAATTTTGACTTTATTTTTATTATATTGTTTTTAACAGGCTGGGTCTCGAAAAGTCCGTTTAAATTCCATAACTCCTTCATCTGGTGTCCATTTACATCAGACTTTTTACTATTGTACTCCTATTGTAGGGATCTTCAACTTTCGTTTAGGTTGTGTCCGCTAAAGATCTCTCAATCTCTATTTCGAGTTTTTAGCTGTCTACTGCTAGGTTAGAAACTTCGAAAAATCATAACTTCCTCATACGAAGTCAGATTTGGGCGTTCTTTTTATGTATGTTCACGGTTTATTGATATCTATGACTTTCATTTAGATACCTAAGGCTAAAAAGTATTTTATCGGGATTTCGTATTTTACGTTTAACAGTGTTTTACCGGTATTGCAGCGGATCTTCGATTGGTCCTAACTTCTTTGTTATAACTCGGATTTTAGTGTTCTTTATATTTTTGGAAACCTCGTTACGATATATACCACTTGTTATATCCCAATTATTGTTTTATAAAAGTTAAGTTTATGACCCTAATTTCGCTAGTGTTACATTATCCCCCCATTAGAGGGAATTTCGTCCCAAAATTCGCATTTGAATGGGACATCGATGCTTGGGGAAAGGTGAGCGTACTTCTGTTCCATTTGAATCTTCTTGTTCTCTACATAATCCAACTCTTTGATTGGTTTAAGCCATATGAACATTCCTATGTGCACATGCAACCATAATGCTTGGATCTAGGTTTCTCTAATTGAACATACATTGAATCCAAGACGTCTAATGGCTAATAGACTATAATAACAATATGAAATCAGAGATTAGAAGTTTACCTTGAATCACTTGCTTGATCTTCTTGTCCTTGAGGCTTTAGAGTCACAATTGTCACTCCTCTAATGGCTTACAAACACCAACTAGCAAGAAGATGATTTAGGAGAGAGGAGAGGGGATCAAATCGGCCAGGGTTTCTTCTCTAAGCACAAGTGCCGATTTCCCTTAACCCTTAGGGTCTATTTATACTAGTTAGGCTCCTAGGGTTTCACCCTTAAACCCTAATTGGATAACTTAAGCCCTAAGCAATCCTAATCCCTTCATGATAAGCCTTTGGACGATTTTAAGGCCTATCCAAAGTCCTTAAAACCGGCCACCCTTTATCCATAAGGGATTTATAGCCCAAAGTATGACTATCATACATTTGACAGTTTATGCCCCTTTATTCAATTAATCTCCTTAAGTCACTAAATTAATTCCTAATTAATTTATGAATTATATTAATTAAATAACAATATTATTATTCCTTATATTATTCTTATAATATATTAATAATATTCCTTCTCTCATTATAAATCATCCTGTCAAGTTGCTATGGTGAAGGCAACCCAAAAGGTCCATTCACAACCAGGTCAAATACTTGCCTAATATAGTTGTAGCCTTAGACACTATTCCAACAGTTTCCCACTTGGATAAGTCTAGTAACTATATACAAGTATATTCCGATTAGCAATCGTAGCTCTCAAAGACGCTGTCAAACTCTGATCTAATCAATCTTGTCCTTTAGATAAGGGATCGTACAGTCCTCTGTTTAGAAATCATGCTGACATTTATATGGAACTAATTTGTCTAGCGTTTGGTTTCTTGATCTCCGATTTATTCGACATAGAACTTAATCGAACACATCAATTCAGTTCTGACCAGGCCCGACACACAAGTCAAATCAAATCATCGAGCGGCCGAGATATCGCTTTTACCCTCTTGGGATAAAAGTAACAGATAAACTTCGACTTATATGCATTTACTTATTCATTAATCAACTATACACAATAATGCGTTTTATAACATCAAGTTACTAATGCGGTTTCTCATTATCAATGTATAACCAATTAATAAATAACAAACCATATATCTTGGTTTTAAGACTATATGATATTATCGTTTTGCGATCAACCTTTTTATCACATTCCATACGGTGATTCCAGCAAGCGCGGGTTTGTTCCAATGCTCAAAACTAGTTCATAAGCACTCATGAACGTTGCAGCAAACTTTTGCTATGTCTAATACCATTTAGACAATCTACACACCAATTCATGACAATCTTCATTCATACCTACTTCCAACATATGAACGATTGTGGATAATTTGAACAATTCGATTATTCTGGAAGTCAAAACATGTAAAAATGAAAAAATAGTTAAACAATTAACATAAGACAGTAACATTACTCATAAATAATACTCTTTTATTTAATCATCAAATGTTAATTACATTTATCTATTACACGTTTCTACTACTATTTAATATATACTAATATCACCCTTCAGCCCAATACTCCTAGCATGCTGCAAGTGCTTAACCCTACTCAGTCCCTTCGTAAGCGGATCTGCTGGGTTATCTTCTAATGATATCCTCTTCACTACGAGTTGTCCTTCTTCTACACGATGTCTAATAAAGTGATATTTTTTGTCGATATGTCGAGATCTACCATGATCTCTCGGTTCCTTAGTCAAGGCAACCGCTCCTTCATTATCACATAAAATCTCCATGGGCTCCTTTATGGCAGGTACAACTCCAAAATCACCGATGAAGTTCTTTAACCATATAGCCTCCTTCGACGCTTCGCTCGTTGCAATGTATTCTGATTCACACGTTGAATAAGCTACGGTTTCCTGCTTGGAACTTTTCCAAGTTACTGCTCCTCCATTTAGGGTAAAGACCCAGCCCAATTGCGAACGATAGTTGTCCCTGTCGGTCTGAAAGCTGGCGTCACTATACCCTCGCACCTTCAAGTCATCACTCCCTCCGAGGACTAAGAACCATTCCTTCGTCCTCCGAAGGTACTTAAGGATATTCTTAACCGCAATCCAATGGGCTCTGCCAGGGTTCCCTTGATATCTGCTAACCATGCTCAAAGCAAAGGCTACATCAGGGCGAGTACAAGTTATAGCATACATGATTGAGCCAACTGCGGAAGCGTATGGTACTCGGCTCATTTATGCTATTTCAGCTTCGGTACTCGGACTTTGAGTCTTAATCAATTTGGCATTACTTTGTATCGGTGATTCTCCCTTCTTCGAGTTTTCCATTGTAAAACGTTTTAGTACCTTATCTAAGTAAGTGTTCTGACTAAGTCCTATTAGTCTCTTACTTCGCTCTCTCACTATCCTTATTCCCAGAATATAGGAAGCCTCTCCGAGGTCCTTTATAGCAAAGCACTTCCCGAGCCAAGACTTAACTTCCTGCAGAGTCGAGACGTCGTTTCCTATGAGTAGTATGTCATCGACATATAGAACGAGGAAGCTTACTATACTCCCACTGGCTTTGACATATACACATGATTCATCTTCGCTTCGTACTAATCCAAACTCTTTGACTTTCTCATCAAAGCAAAGATTCCATCTGCGAGACGCTTGCTTAAGTCCATAAATGGACTTCTCAAGATTACACACTCTATTTGGATGCTTCAGATTAACAAAACCCTCTAGCTGAGCCATGTAAACATCCTCAGCCAACTTCCCATTAAGGAAAGCGGTTTTGACATCCATTTTCCAAATCTCATAATCATGAAATGCGGAAATTGCTAGCATCACTCTAATAGACTTTATCTTCGCAACTGGTGAGAAGGTCTCATCATAGTCAACTCCGGGAGTTTGAGTAAAGCCCTTCGCAACCAATCGCGCTTTATATGTGTGTACATTTCCATCCACGTCGGTCTTCTTCTTGAAGATCCATTTGCACCCAACGGTCTTACGTCCGGGCACATTATCAACCAAATTCCAAACTTGGTTGTCATACATGGACTGGATCTCGCTGTCCATTGCCTCTTTCCATTTCACAGACTCAGGGCCTGCCATGGCTTCCTTATAGCTATTAGGTTCATTTAGATTTATTAGTGTACCATCACTAATATACGTATCCCCTTCGGTAGTAATATGAAAACCATAAAACTGGGGTTGAACTCTAACTCTTTCGGAACGTCTAAGAGGTAAGGACTCGTCAATCGGTTCAACCGGAGTTTCCTCCTCGGGTTGAGTGCCAGCGGTAGAGATGCCTTCATCTATCGACTCTTGAATCTCTTCAAGCTCGATTTGCCTCCCACTGTCTCCTTGGCTTATGAGTTCTCGCTCTCGGAAAAATCCTCTCCTCGCAACAAAGACAACATTGTCCTTCGGTCTATAGAAGAGATATCCAAAGGATTTTTGCGGGTAGCCAATGAAATACATCGCTCACTATGAGGTTCGAGCTTGTCGTGAGTATCTCGTCTTACGAAAGCCTCACAACCCCAAACCTTGATATGTGCTAATGAGGAAGCTTTCCCTGTCCACATCTCGTGAGGTGTTTTGGCAATCTTCTTAGTAGGGACTCGGTTAAGGATATGGGTGGCAGTCTCTAAGGCATACCCCCAAAAAGAGATAGGTAGTGAAGCACGACTCATCATAGAGAGAACCATGTCTAACAAGGTTCAATTACGCCTTTCTGCCATACCATTCAACTGCATGGTCCTAGGTGGCGTCAATTGTGAAACTATTCCACACTCCTTGAGATAATCGTGGAATTCAAGACTTAGGTACTCTCCTCCTCGATCGGATCGAAGCATCTTGATTTTCCTGCCCAATTGATTCTCCACTTCATTCTTGAACTTTCTGAACTTTTCAAACGTTTCTGACTTTTGCTTGATTAAGTAGATATACCCATATCTACTATAGTCATCGGTAAAAGTCACATAGAAGCGGTTCCCATCCTTCGTGGTTGATCTAAACGGTCCACATACATCGGTATGTATTAGGTCCAATAGACCCTCACCCCTTTCACATGTACTGGTGAAGGGTGACTTGGTCATCTTTCCAAGCAAACAAGACTCACATATGTCATCTTCCCTAAGGTCGAATGACTCCAACACTCCATCCTTTTGGAGTTGGGCCATGCGCTTCTTGTTGACATGTCCAAGACGACAATGCAACAAGGATGCTCTATCCATACTATTGGAAGAATCAATGCATAAAACATCATTTCCTAATTTATCTACAATCATAACAGTTTCATAAATTCCATTACATGGTATAGCTTCAAAATATAAGACACCATTTAGATAAGCAAGAATAGAACCATTCTCATTATTAAAAGAAACTCTAAAACCTTGTCTAAACAAACCATGAAATGAAATGATGTTTCTTTCCATTTCTAGCGAATAGCAACAATTGTTCAAATCTAAACACAAACCATTCCTAAGCACTAAAGAATACACTCCAATCTTGGTCACAGGCGACGATCTTCTGTTCTCCATGATTAGATTTATTCTTCCATGCTCCACATCCCTATTTCTTCTTAGTCCCTGCAATTCAGAACAAATATGGTAACCACAACCGGTATCAAGGACCCAAGAAATATCATGAGATGAATCGTTAGATTTAATTGTGTATATACCTGTGAAAGATGGCTTGATCTTTCCTTCCCTTATGGCTTGCAGGTAGTCTGGGCAGCTTCTCTTCCAATGCCCTATTTTATGGCAATGATGGCACTCTGCCTCCTTAGGGTTAGGGTTAGGCTTAGCAGGATCAACTTTGGTCCCACTAGAGGAGGAACCATCTCGGGACTTTCCCTTGCGGTGGCTCTTAGATGGAGCCTTCCGCTTCTTGCCTCTTCCTTGCCTAATGGCCAAAACAGGAGCAGCGGGTGGATTTGGAGTGGGTGCAACAGAATTGTCCTTTAGGTTGCTTTCAGCAACCCTAAAGAGACCTTGGAGCTTACTTAGGGTGACCTCTTCTTTGTTCATGTGGTAGGTCATCCTAAATTGATTGTAACACGGAGGCAAAGAGTGAAGCACCATGTCAATCGCCAAGTCTTCCCGAAGTCAACATTCAACTTGCGAATACGATCGACATACCTTTGCATCTTTTACAAGTGCACGGTAAGAGATTCTCCATGACCCATTTTGGCGGAAATCATGTTAGTGAAAATCTCGTAATGCTCTTGCTTCGCGTTTTGGTGGTATCTCTCCAATAAGTCTTGGTGGCTATCATGATGCAATGTACCTTCGTTGCATCATGCTCGTGAGTTTCAAAAGCGGTCATTTCAGCCGGAGTAGCAATTTCTGGGTTGATCTTCTCGAGCTTCTCATCGAGGACATACTCCTTGTCCTTATAGCGAGCAATTGTGCGAATGTATCTTATCCATTCGCTAAAGTTCGTCCCATCGAAAGTGACCTTTTGACAAAGGCTCATCAATGTGAATGAACTAGCAGCAGCGTTGTTTGCGTTCGACATCTACAAATAGAAAGGACAAAGATAGATTAGAATTTGAATCCCTAATTATCACCCAATAAGAAAAATTAGGGCTAGGATCCAACAACAACATTTACATATTAGAAAAGGGATGCCGTAATCTAACATGCAAACAATTTGAAGGTAAGTGAATCACGATTCACTAATTCTCCACCATAAAAACATAACTTTAAGTTGTAAATGTATTAAGAATTCCTAGGTTTGGATGAGATTCATTGAAACTTTTCAATGGCATGTTTAAATCTCGATATGCCCCTCTCGTTTGTGACTGGGATACCGAGGATCACAAAGTGGGTGTGAATTACCATGCAAATTCACATGGTGCCTTCATTGTAATGATCACCTATTCGATGTGCCGGTAAACCACACACGCTCCATCGAACTATGATAAACAATGAATCACCCTTTGCGACCTTTGCTTAGAACCAATTAATGTGCCGGTAAACCACACACGCTCCACTAACTTCTTAGCAAAGGTGCAAAGTGTAATTTCATGGGATTGCATCAATTCACTTTTCCTAAAGTAACTAAGATTGGGAAATTTAGAAAAACATGTAGTTACTTTTATTTCATATTATACTTTTAATGAAGAGATGAGGTTGCCCTATCCTACCCGTTCGGCTAACGATTCTCCACCGATCAAGCAAGCGGTGGGTGTGAGTGTACACGTATTAAGCGTCATTTTATAGGCAGCAACCTTATACCCACCTTATAGAACGGCTTCATGAATGAGGCCTACTAACAGTAAGACTAGCATTTTAATTATACATATATATATTAATCTTGTAATATTATATTAGTATAGGGTTGAATTTTAAACTTGTAAAATTCTCGGGTTTGAAATTTAAATTGTCTAAATTAAACTTTTAATCACAAAACATAAATTTCAAAACTTGAGGGCAAGTTTTGAACTTTTGAAAACATAGAGGTGTTGGGTTTTGAGCATTCTAACACTCCTAAGTGTACATGCAACCCTAAATACCTTGGATCTATGTTTTCTCTATTATACATGCAAATAAGAACTTCCAAGGTATTATCCTAATCTAGCATACAAAAACAATGAATGTAACAAGATAGAATACATACCTCTTGATGTAGAAAGTCTTCACGAAGCTTGAGTGCCTAGCCCCAATAGTGTGGAAGCCTCAAATGGAATCACAATCACCAAAACACTTAGAATAACTTGAGAGAATTCTACAACTCATGAAATCGGCTAGCCCTTTCACTTCACACACTAGTGGCCGATTTTGGTTAAGAATAAGATGCTTATATAGTTAGGGTTACACCATGTAATCCCTAATTGACATGGCCTTTCATTTCCATGATCCATGGGTACAAATACACCATGGAGCATCCATGGACCATCCTATGGGTTTTAGCCCAACTTGATTATCCATGGAGCATTAGCCCACTATACAAGTATGGATGATTTACACAATCAACCCATATATTTAATTAGTCTTCTTTTGATCACTTAATTAATCCTAGATTAATTCTTGATCAATACTAATTAAATAATCTCATTATTCTTATTATTAATATACTAGAACTTATAATATATTAATAACCATAAGTGTCTTATTTCTCTCATTATAGTCTATCCAAGTGCATGATGGTATGCAACCCAAATGGACCATGCCGGGTCGGGTCAAGTCTTACCAATTATAGTTATGGACTTAGACATTAATCTAACAGTCTCCCACTTGGATAAGTCTAAAACTATTATTTCGTATGACTTCAGGAACCAACTGGCAATCGTAGCTCTCAAAAGCTTCTGTCGAACTCTGACCTTGTAGATGAACTCTGACCTTTGTCAATGACTTGTCCATTAGATAAGGGATCATATATTCCTCCATTCTAGATATCATATGGACTGAGACATGGATTATAATCATTCTCTCTGTCCATTTGTTGTTTCCCGATTTTCGATTTATGACGACTGACTAATTGTACAAATCAAATCAGTCCTGGCCCGGCCGAGCACTTCCGTTTGTCATCATCAAATCATCAAGGGGCCCACAGATATCGCTTTTATCCCGAAGGTAAAAGGAACGGATAAACTTCGACTCATATGGCTTGTTCTACTACTTGTTGAATCATACACAAAGGCACGTTTTATAGCACCGAGTTACCAAATGCGTTTTCGTGCAATCAATGTACTATCAACTCATAGTAACAACTCATATCTCTAGGTTTGAAGAATATAAGATATTATCGTCTCATGATCACTCGTGATAAAAACCATGAAGTGATTCCAATGAGCGCGGGTTGAATCCAATACTCAGAACTTATGAGCACTCATAAGTGTTGTAGCCCTTTGTCCAACACCTTAGACCTCTACATGCCAACCCATGACAGTCTTAATTCATATCTACTTCCAACATATGACCGACTGTGGATGGTTTGAATAACTTAGTCATTCCGGAAGAATAACCCAGTTTATTCGGGAAGTCAAAACATGCAAAATGAAACACAATAATAATTGAATCCAATATGGTATCAACCCTTTGAACATAAATAAAACACCTTTTATTTATCACCATATGATTACACATTATTCATTGTATACTGTTTCAGCTATCAACTTTATTCTTGAATTTAAAACAATAGTTGTCCCATGCTCCAAGCATGTACACTATGTTTTCTAAACACTAGTCATGCCATACACCAAGTATGCATACTATGTTTGTCTATGACCTTTACATTGTGAACTAGATCAATTGAACATAACTTCAATGATTCTCTTTTCACACTCCCAAATCCTTACCGCAAATGCAAGAATTCCAAATTCATGCCATTTACTAAAATCTATTAGATTCTAAACTTATATGCATTGAACCTCTTGTAACGATTATGCACAAACTCACAAAGACTTGGCAACAATCATTATAGAGTATTCCAAAGGAGATCAACTCCTTGGAAACATCCTTCTTGCATTAAGTTTCCTTAATCTTTCACAGATTGAAAATTCTAACTTTCAAACATTTCCAGATTCCATTTTGACTATCACTTCTGAACAAGAGTTGCCTCCTTCCAGATTATGTCAATATGGTCCTTCCAGAATTATCACTATACTTCCAACTGTCCTTGAGCAACCAATCTTTGGTAAACCTTAGATTGTCCTCGACAATTGTTTAATCCTTTTAGTCATATCCAGTTCTAAACCTTTTCCCTTCTGAATGCCCTAGGCATTTGGAAAATTTTAGAAAGGATGAATATAGCACATGTAATCGATCCTATATCCGAAGCATATGGGAATCGATTCATGATGTCTCACATAAAGACTAAACCAGTCTTTTGCTATAACATTTCCATTTCTATTTGCCAAGTTCTCATAATTCAGATTATGAAAAGGGATGCCGTAATCATAATCGAATTTTAGAACACAAATAATGGACCCATATACAGAATTTCCTTATGTTGAGCCATTCCAACATGAAATTCATATATATATCCTTGACTAAATGATTAAAACCTCAAGATCTAAGCTTATAGATTTGAGATGAAGTATAATTTCCTCTCCCTTAAATATAGCAAAACAACTTTTCCAACCCTGCAACCTCACGAATTGAAACTTTTTGTTTTCTATAATTAACATTGCTAACTTGCAATACTTATCATAATTATCATGCTCCCACTAACATGATGATTATTAGCATAACACTTATGCTCCCACTAGCTTTGACAGGTACTCAAAAATCAGCTAACTTTCTTACCAAAGTTCAGATTTCTGATACTAGATTGTTTTGATAAAACTTTATCAAAAGCATACACCTTCCCTTAGTTAGCACACTTGTGTGTCTAAACAATTATGAAGAGGGATGCCGTAATCATAATGGTTAGACCTTTTTGCCACTTCTCACAAGTCCAGGTTAGTGTGCCGGTAAACCACACACGCTCCACTAACGACTTTGAGAATGCAAATATCACAATTGCTATCTAGCTAAAATCTACTTAGTGAAAGTGCTTCCTCACCATCATTTTCATGAATCGGAGAGAAACCTTATGACACTTAGATTTTTAATGGTGTATGTGTTCTTATCCATGTGAATTGTCAAAACCTTAGTCACAGGACAAGGGTAATGACAAATCCAAACTCATATGGACTAAACTCAATCTTAATTTCTTGCCACCTGGCATCTCAAGGGCCTGCCATTGCTTCCAAGTTGTTGTGCAACAAATTGAGAACTCTAAGAACTCATATGCAAAGCCAACTTTAACTGGAATGGGCACAGAATATGTCAACACGATAGGTTATGAACCTCAAGTTGTGTGCTAGTGAAGAACTTTAGGTTTTATTCTTGATTAGTTCTTGAGACTTTCAAGACTTTTAAGACTCCCACTGTCCTCTTGACCTTTAAGACACCCTTGTCAAACATCCAAGAGATAGTGTGGATTCTTATCAAGACAAACACTTCACACAATTGGCCTAAGTTGGTCTTTGTTTTATCCAAAACATCACAACTTACCAATTTCAAATGTACAAGAGTACAAAACTTTTACTCTTACATTTGACAAGTGTTTTAAACCTTCTTTAAGACATGTCACTCAAATTACAATCTTGGAGTATGACTCTAAGACTTGTATTGGAATGAAGTATGACTCATCTTCTTGATTTAACCATTTCAACAATTCAAGTTCCTCTTCTTAGTCATAAGAATGCACTAAGATTTCCTTAGAGAACTAATTTTCATATGGTTTCTTAATAATTAAGATGATCACAAAAACTGGTACTAAAGTACTCTCCCATCTTTTCAGATTTGAGAAACTTTTATCCTTCTGCCTAATTTGATTCTTCTTATTCGCTCTGCCTTACATTGGAACCATTTTCCAATGTCTCAGAGTTACACTTAAGCTGTAAGTATAATCATATTTACTGAGCTTTAGTAAACTATGACAAATAGTCTTATCGATCTTATGTGGTGGACTTAATCAGTGCACATGAATGTGTACTCGATCCCTTAGTCCTTCACTTGACTCACACATCCATGTGAACAAGTAATTAGTCTTAATTTTCCAATACTTGAAAGTTCTCATTCATCATGCTATACAACTTTCATGATTCCAAGTCCCGGTCCAAATGAAACTTGGGTGATGAGAATCTTTCCTTATTTGGTAAATATAGACATTACCACAAATGAAAGAATCAACTTCATATTTCCACTCTTGCTCTTAATGGAACCATATAAGCAACAATTTTTCCTCTAATGCCATTGTAAGGATATTTTAAAATAAATAAAATAAAAAATTTTCTTTTATTTTAAAACTTTGCGGAAAACTATCCTTACAATCCATATGAAAACTTGTTGTTATCTATTCCTAAGCAATATCTCATAACTCCTAAGAAGTAGCTCAAGAATCCGATTTTCAAACTATGCGATAGAAATCCATCTACGCGATCAGATTCAGCATATTCTTTCTTTAAGTTTCTTCACTTTTCTTTGATTCTTAAAACATCACCATGTGACCCAGTCACATCATGTATCAAGAATCTCAGAATAGAAACTTAGCAGAGTTAGAAAGTGGACTTTACCTGAAGTAGAGTCAAACTTATTGACTTCAACATCCTTAGGTAAATTTGGCAGCTTCGCAACCAATGCCCCTTCCTTTGGCAATATAAACATATGGACCCTTTGATAATGGTACACGGGACTATCACAGACTTAGTTTTTCTCTTTACCATTTGGTCAACCGAGTTGACTATGGCCGATCCCTTTCCATTGGGAAGAGAATGCTTTTCTGGATATCCAATGTCATCATTGTCAATGTCCATCAAGTTTTAAGGAAGTTGATCTTAACAAATAGATAAGATCATTAAGGGTCTTGTCATAGTCTGTTTCATAGGTGTTCCAAAAGAACCCACTATGTGACTCAGAAAGTAGTTGAACCACCAACTTTCTCAAGACTTTGACACCCAACTCTCCCGGCTTGTCAATATGTGACTACATCTCCAAGATGTGTTCACACCTAGACCTTGCCTTGCCAATAGGGCTTGAGTGACCTTAAACTTTTCAAGAACTTGTGGGTTAGGGAGATTAGTTGGAGGAGGAGAAAGAAGTATGATATCCATGGGACATCATCTTCATTAGGAAACCTTGTTTCAAGAGATTTGGGAAGATCATAGGTGTCTAAACCAGACATCTTTTGGGAGATATTCAAGATAGTTGATTTTTAAGTCCTTAATATGACACCCAATATGAAATATTAAGGCTAGGACCCAACAAACTATTTTATAACTTAGAAGAGGTATGCCATAATCCAAGCTATAAAATATTTGAAGGTAGGTGAATGACGATTCACCAATTTCCACCAAGATAAACGAAATGTATTATTAGGTTTTAATTGGTTTTGAAACTCCTAGATCTTTGAGATTCATTGAACTGTTCAAAGGCATGTTTCAATCTCGAGTGTGTCCTTCAGGTTTTGTGACTGGGATGCCGAGGATCACAAAACAAGGTGTGAAGTAACCATGCAAATTACTTGGTACCCTTAAGTGTTTACCCCTTAATCGATGTGCCGGTTAACCACACACGCTCCATCGATACTATGATAAACATTAAGTTACCCTTTGCCTACCTTGTTAAATACGCGTTAGTGTGCCGGTTAACCACACACGCTCCACTAACCGACTTAAACAAAGTGCAAAGTGTAATTTCATGGATTAGCACCTTATTCACATTTTTCCTAAGTAACTAAGATTGGGTATTATTAAGAGTTTAGTTACTTAGTATTTATCATTAATCCTTTTAATGAAAGGAGAATTATAGTCTTGTCAAACCCGTTCGGCGAACGACCCTCCACCAGTCAAGCAAGCGGTGGGTGAGAGTGGACACCCATTAAGTTGCCATTTTATAGGCAACAACCTTATACCCACCTTATAGACCGGCTTCGTGAATGAGGCGTACTAGCGGTAAGACTGACTTTACTCTTATACATATATATATTATTAACTTATAATATTATAAAGTATAAGGGTTGAATTTTAACTTTTAAAATTCTAAGGGCTAACTTGGAATTAAAGTATTCATAAGGAACACTTTTCAAATTCCAAAACTTGAGGGCAAGTTTTGAAACTATTCAAAACTAATTAATTCCATAACTTATGTGTTTAAAGTAGTTTTAATCCAAAAACTCTTCAAGTTCCATAACTTGAGGACAAGTTATGGAAGACTTTAAACTAGTAAAAGAACTAACTTTTTCTTTATTTTATAACTTATGGATTTAATTATGGTTACATATTTTTCTTTTAATGAAGTGACTCTTGAACTTCCATAACTTGAGGACAAGTTATGGAGTCATAAAAATTATTCAATGACACAAGACTCTTCATTTTGTAACCATTGCCAACTTTTATGAGTTTTATGAAACTTAAATGTGACTTTTCATATAACTTGAGGACAAGTTACACAAACACATTTTAGAATCAACTCTTAGATTAATTTGGATTGAAAACAATAATTTCACACAACTTTCCTATTAATCTAAGCAACTCATAAGAACAAGATAATTCAAATCAAACTTTTTCATGTAATTAGCCTAATCACTAAACTAATTCAAAACATGAATCTATTGAAAATTATCTTTGAAATTGGATTAGCATGAACATTACCACATCAAAAACAAGTTTATAAGTTCAAAAACAGCTTAAGGTAATGTTCCTAGTCCATTTCTAGCCAAAAACCTCGAATATATGCTGTCTGGGGCTCCTACTCGGCGAGTGCATGAACCTACTCGGCGAGTAGGATGATTTTACTCATGGACTCGGCGAGTTCATCAGTGGACTCGGCGAGTCCAGTGCCCAGAAAGCCAGAAAATCGAGTTTTTCAGCATTTTTCAGCAATTTGCATCAAGTATAATAGAAAACAAGCCTAGGCTCTGATACCACTGTTGGGTTTTGAGCATTCTAACACTCCTAAGTGTACATGCAACCCTAAATACCTTGGCTCTATGTTTTCTCTATTATACATGCAAATAAGAACTTCCAAGGTATTATCCTAATCTAGCATACAAAAACAATGAATGTAACAAGATAGAATACATACCTCTTGATGTAGAAAGTCTTCATGAAGCTTGAGTGCCTAGCCCGAATAGTGTGGAAGCCTCAAATGGAATCACAATCACCAAAACACTTAGAATAACTTGAGAGAATTCTACAACTCATGAAATCGGCTAGCCCTTTCACTTCACACACTAGTGGCCGATTTTGGTCAAGAATAAGATGCTTATATAGTTAGGGTTACACCATGTAAACCCTAATTGACATGTCCTTTCATTTCCATGATCCATGGGTACAAATACACCATGGAGCATCCATGGACCATCCTATTGGTTTTAGCCCAACTTGATTATCCATGCAGCATTAGCCCACTATACAAGTATGGATGATTTACACAATCAACCCATATATTTAATTAGTATTCTTTTGATCACTTAATTAATCCTAGATTAATTCTTGATCAATACTAATTAAATAATCTTATTATTCTTATTATTAATATACTAGAACTTATAATATATTAATAACCATAAGTGTCTTATTTCTCTCATTATAGTCTATCCAAGTGCATGATGGTATGCAACCCAAATGGACCATGCCGGGTCGGGTCAAGTCTTACCAATTATAATTATGGACTTAGACATTAATCCAACAAGAGGATCAAATAACAAATAATCTAAATTAACAATTAATTCCATAATTATCCATATTTGATTTATTTAATGATTTCTTGCAAAACAATTTACCAATTTAATTAAAATAATTAATCAATTATCACATAAGGATATAAATATTTTATTAATTGATAAATATCTTCAATTAGGTCAAGAATATACTCATATATATCATAAAATCGGATTTATGTTGATCTAATATGATTAAGGCAAGTATCTCAAAGATAAACAACAAGAAATCCCGAAGATTGCTCTTTCTGACGCTCGAACTCGCCGAGTACCCGGACGGACTCGCCGAGTTGAGCCTACTCGCCGAGTACCACCTTGGGACTCGCCGAGTTTATCAGACAGAGGAAAAAAATGATTTTTTAAGCAACAAACAAGCAATCAATGCATCAATTCAATAGAAACCAATCTACACTCTGATACCACTGATGGGTTTAAGCCATATGAATATTCCTATGTGCACATGCAACCCTAATGCTTGGATCTAGGTTTCTCTAATTGAACATACATTGAATCCAAGACTTCTAATGGCTAATAGACTATAATAACAATATGAAATCAGAGATTAGAAGTTTACCGTGAATCACTTGCTTGATCTTCTTGTCCTTAAGGCTTTAGAGTCACAATTGTCACTCCTCTAATGGCTTACCAACACCAACTAGCAAGAAGATGATTTAGGAGAGAGGAGATGGGATCAAATCGGCCAGGGTTTCTTCTCTAAGAACAAGTGCCGATTTCCCTTGACCCTTAGGGTCTATTTATACTAGTTAGGCTCCTAGTGTTTCACCCTTAAACCCTAATTGGATAACTTAGGCCCTAATCAATCCTAATCCCTTCATGATAAGCCTTTGGACGATTTTAAGGCCTATCCAAAGTCCTTAAAACCGGCCACCCTTTATCCATAAGGGATTTATAGCCCAAACTATAACTATCATACATTTGACAGTTTATGCCCCTTTATTCAATTAATCTCCTAAAGTCACTAAATTAATTCCTAATTAATTTATGACTTATATTAATTAAATAACAATATTATTATTCCTTATATTATTCTTATAATATATTAATAATATTGCTTCTATCATTATAAATCATCCTGTCAAGTTGCTATGGTGAAGGCAACCCAAAAGGACCATTCACAACCGGGTCAAATACTTGCCTAATATAGTTGTAGCTTTAGACACTATTCCAACACTCTTAGCGTGGGTATGCCGACGGATCTTATGACACCAGTCAAATTTTGGTCAAAAATTTATTGATCTATAATTATAATTGGGATGAACCAAGTGGTAGAGTTTGTAACAAGGTTTCCAAAAATATAAAGAACACTGAAATCCGAGTTATAACGAAGAAGTTATGACCAATCGAAAATCCGCAATAAAACCGGCAAAACATTGTTCAGTGTAAAAAGCAAATTTTTGATAAAAGGATTTTTAGACTTAACAATCTAAATAAAAGTTGTAGCATATGTTAAACCGAGAACGTTCAAAAAAAGAACGTCAAAATCTGACTTTGTATGAGGAAGTTATGATTTTTCGAAGTTTCGGTTTAGCAGTAGACAGCTAAAAATTCGAAATATAAATCGATTGATATTTAGCTGATGCAACTTAAACAAGAATCGAAGGTCTCGTCAAAAGTAGCACAACGGTAAAAAGACAGACAAAAACGGACGTCGGATGAAGAAGTTATGAATTTTTAACGGATTTTCCTGTCCCGGTCTATTAAAAATAATAATATTAAAAATAAAAATCAAAATTAGCCGACGAAGTCTAACTGGAAGTCGTAGAGTATAATTTTACCTACGCGTGCATATAAAGAACGTCAAAAACGGAGTTCGTATGCAAAAGTTATGAATTTTAGAAGTTTTTGGCTCAAAAACCGAGAAAAATCGCATACTCACTATTCTGCCACGTCACCCTCGCATGCGAGACTGCCACGTGTCATCTTCGGGTTGGACCGCAAATCGCCGTGTCACCATCGGATTGGACCGCAGCTGCGGTCCAATAAGAAGCCTATACCTTCGGATCGGACACCCCCTTCGCATGCGTGGCCTTCTCCTATTGGACCGAAGTCCGGTCCACTCAGAAGCTGACATGTCCGAAGCCTCGCCTCGTGTACCACCCTCCTATCCGACACGTGGCTGCTGACTCCTCGCCCTCGCCATCTGTCTCCCTTCGGACCGCACCCTCGCACCCCTATATAAAGGGTGCGAGACTTCTCGGATTTGAGAGGTTTTTCACCCCAAATTTCTCCAATTTTCACCTTTTCACCCCCTCGACTTTCTCACGACCCCCGAAGGCCCCGGTATCACGTCTATAGCCTGAAGCAAGCCCCAGAGCCCCGTAAATCTCGAAAATTGATCCTCTCTCCTGTCGAAACTCTGCCCGGTTTGAGCCGTTTTTTCGTCAAACAAACTCTTTTCCGGGAAACGAAACGCTGCCCGAATCACCGCTTATCAAGGTGACTTCATACCCCTATAATTTACATTTTTAATGGTTTCTAAATTCTTTTTAGGGGGGAATACAAGTTTAACACAATATTAAATTGTGTTAATAACTGTATGTGATAATAATCACGCAAATAGTTTTCGTATGCTTTCAAGAATTACCAAATACATCCAAAATGACTTAAAGCCATGTTAAATCTTTAAAGTCATGTAAACTCCGTTAAATTCTTTGAAAAATGTTTAATAAACTATTTGAAATTAGAAATGCCAAAAATCATGTTTATATATGTATAAATATATAAATAAGATTTGAAGGACTTAGCACTAATGAATTATCTTATTTCCTTTTCCTTGTTTGGATGTGGAGTTAAGGTTGTGTTATTTGTCCGAAGGTCGTTTCCTTCTTAATTATATATATTATACATATATTAGTATAAAAAGGTCACTCGTTTTGGTGTCATTACCTATGTATCAGGCTGAGCAAAGGTGTTCATCCATGAGAAATCATGTTAACCAGATAGAGCATATAAATTATAATAGGTATAATTTATGATTCAAAACTAAAAATACGAGTATGATTCACATTCCAAGGAAAGTACCAAAACTTATTTAACTATACCAATATATGTATAATGCCTTTAATATACGAATAACATATTAAAGAAGTAAAGATACATCATACCAGGTTTGCATTAACAAAGGTACGATACAGAGTACCAGGGTTAGCAATCACGGGGTAATAATACATCATACCGAGTTTGCATTAACAAAGGTACGATACAGAGTACCAGGGTTAGCAATCACAGGGTAATAATACATCGTAAATCTCGTTGAAACAATAAATTTGTTAGACCCTTCATGGTGTACTTATCTAAGTACGATTTTAAGTCCTGACCTATTAACCAGAATCTCTAGTAGGGAGAGCGTGAATTTGTGTATAGATCTATATGGGACTGACAACCCCGCACCTCTACTGTTCGCTACAGTTTGGCCGGCAGGCCCAGGGTGTCAAATATCATTCCATTCCGATGCCTGAAGAATGTCGCCGCAAGCATATCAGTCATATTAGTATGGTTAATAGAACTCACATGGATAAAACAATGAGTGAATTACTAAGTAATATACTTCTCTTAAAACAGTAAGAAAAGATAATTACATCCCGACCAAATATACCTTCTGTAGTTTTTACTTACAATAAAAGCTACGTATCATGAAATCAAGTATGGTAAATATACTTGTACTTCTGTTTTTGAACATTTAAAACCACAAGGCAGTATTATGGATATTATAATATTTTCCAGGATTGATACTAAGGTTTTTACCATAGAGCACATATAACTAAGAATACTTTTACAAATGAAACGGTTTATGGAATTAAACCAATCTTTCAAAAGAAACGGGTTATGGGATTTAACCACTTATACAAAGGAAACGGTTTATGGGACTAAACCACTTTTACAAATGGAACGGTTATGGGATTAAACCACTTTTACAAATGAAACGGGTTATGGAAATAAACCACTCATCAAATGGAACTTAGTCATTCAATCTCTGTAAACTAGTATAACATAAAAGACCTTTAGTGGTTAATTCTATAAGTCCTTAGTTATTACATCAGTTATATATAAGTAATATCCGATTGATAGTGAAATGTGTGACTTCCGCCTTACTTCCTGTTCCTTGTTTGGTTGTGGGCTTAGGGCAGATACACCCATTTCACTGTCAGTTCGATATTAGGTTATACATAACTAATATAAACTAAGTAATTATAGAGGGAAACTATTGAGGTTATCAGTTTATTACCTCAGGAAATATAGGATTTTCTGGAGGAACCAGTGAACTTTTCCAAAGAACCTAGAGTATACTTTATAGAACTAAAATACTTATGAACTCACCAGCTTAAATGCTGATCTACTCTTTTCAAATAACTTGTATTCTTAGGAATCCAGTAGACAGGTATACCCCCGAAGCTCTTGAGAAGACTACCTAGTATCGTACCGCGACTCTTGTCTTCTACTGTACCTACTTTGGTTTTTGAATATGTAATGTTTAAACACTTATGTAAAACTTATACTTATTAATGAAATGGTTGTTTGTACTTGGATTACTATATTGCATGTGTTGTGATACCTACATGAAGTCCTCCGCCCCCGAACTTTTCTGCCGTTCTGGTTTGGGGGTGTGACAGATCTTCATTATTCCGTCTATCGCTTCGACCGATTGGGATCGTGTGGTTTTGGGTTTATTTACTTATGTTTCTTCTAAATGTTAACATATTCATTCGACGCTTAGGGCACCTTCGTTTTGAAGTTCATGGTTGAATTCACTCCTAGTTTCTATATTTGTAGTTGACTCGTCGTACACGTGGTATTTCTAAATGATATGTTGGGGGATACTACGGGAAGGTTGTAAGGATATAGTACTCCTCACATGAGTACCTCGGGGTTTTGAAACCTATCTATGATTTTGGAAATTGTGTTGGGTATGTCGTTATAGATCGAAAGGTTTTTGTTAGTCACCGGCGAAAGTGAAGGGTCTTTTCATAGCACATGCAATTGGTATTGTGAAGACCAAGCCAATCCATTTCTAGTAGCTATTTGGGAAATTCTTGTCATATTAATAGAGAAGTCGATCAGTAAAAGTGTTCGTTAGTGGGATAGTGCATGCTAATTATGGGTTTTCAGTGCTTTCAGTCTATTGATATTAGTACTATGAAGGTTTTGCTTAATGATTGGGTTGTTTGATTGAGTATATTTTTAAATCTATGTTTTACGAAACTCATCTCCGCTCCACTAATAACCAAAATGCATGTATAGGAGTTATCGAGGGGAAATGTACTCGACCTCTCCCGTCAGCATTTCTGTTGCTTGCTCTCGGGCAGTCCCTTCGGAAGTGCCCCGTTGCTCCACACTCATAGCAAGTATGGCCAACTTCGACATTCATGGTTAGAGCGGGTGGTTGGATTGGTCCTCTGTAGTAACGGACGGTGTGCCCCTTCCTGTTGCACCTAGCGCAATACCTTTCACGGCAAGGTCCGTGATGATGAAAGTTGCATCGGTTGCACTTAGGCTGGTGGCCGTTAGCCTTAGGGGTGTTGGGGTGGTAGGAATAGTAACAGTGTGAGCTGTCACTATATGTTGTCTTTTGGGAGGCCCTTATTTCAAACTGTTCCCTTTCCTATTCTAGGGTTTTCGTTTCCTGTTACGAGGTTTGTGGGTTGGAGTATTCTTATGGGCTCGCACTTGTTGGTTTCCTTGATTGTTGCAGAGGTTTGAATTGTCGACACCATTCCCATTTTTACTAGCATTACTTGCATTGATATAAGCCATGATGGCTGATATGGCGATTATGACTGCAACGTGAAGAGTAACCGAGTCTATATGCATAAGTGGTGTGTCGTTGGTTGGTTGATTACTTCCAGGTGAAGATATGATTCTGTTATATGATGTGAAACGAGTTGGTTAGATAACTGGGATTGTTGTTAGTTGGATTCTATACTTATAATTTCCTCACTTTGATATTCGGTTCCTAATGTTCCGGCTTACATTCCTTATGATGTGTTTATACTTTAGGGTTGAAATCTCAAGTTGATCTAGTTTCATGCGTTTTGGGAGAGGGTATATCCTTTACCTTTCCGAGTTATGAAGAAGGATGTGATGTATCTATCACAAAGCGTGAGTATTATACTTACCAACTCATTAGGTAATAATAATTATTACTTATTAGTCTGACGCATTAGGTTCTCTACCACCTCTCATGATTCACGAGTGGTTCCCTTTGTCCTTTCCTCGATGGTAACAATTTGTTGTATACTATATCTTATGAACACGGCGTCCTTGCTTTTCCTCAAGCACGGTTTAATCCCCGTCGTTTTTTCGATTGCCCTAGTTGAAGTTATAAAGGTTTGTTATCCTATGATAACTGTTTCTCTCTCTAAAGGATGTAAGAAAAGTTGGGTTGATCGAAGGGTTCAGTCCGTTTGATTAGCGAGAAGGCATTTTTCCAACTATAGGGTTACCGATGAAATGGTGGCAAGACTTCGCTAGCGATGTTGAGTTCAATAACATTGAACTACAATAGATTAGATCGACAGGGACAGTGTAGTTAGTTGCTATAACAGTTTATGACATGAACTGCTTACATAGCCAAAGCGCGGAGTGATAAAGATAATCTTTAAAGGTAAAAACAGGTCTGTCATTATAGTTGGTACAAAAGTTAGATAGAATTCGGAAAAACTTAACCTTGGCGTATGTCTACAACATAACATACTGGGAAAATTTGACAGCATAGAGGTCTAGTGAAACAGAAATTGCTAGACGGAAATATTTACACGAAAAGAGTACTACTTATAGTACATACTAAGGTTATTTCACAACCCAAAAGAAGGAGTGAGTAGAGTATCCTCTACTGGCGGCGGGAACTTTTCTGCTGAGCCTTTTGACCTGCCAACTGACGTTCCATCTCGAGCAAACGCATTTCATACCTTGCCTGGCGTGCTCTAAGTTCCCCGACTTCAGTTTGAGTTTCAGTTAGCTCTCTCTGCCAAGCCTCATTTTGATTTACGATTCTCCCATGAGCTAATCCTAATTGTCGAATGCGAACTGTATTAACTCCAGTGTTCGCATCATTCTCCTCAGTTCGATGGATGGTTGTCCTTCCTTATTCATCAATGCGAGCAATTCGGCGAACCAATATAGGAAGAACTCTGTCTGCTGAACCTCCCTCACTTAGATTGTAAAAGTTTCGGTCTCCATTGAATGGAAGGGGTTGATCCAGTTTGCGACTCCACCTATTTAGGTTGGTTGCCCATAGAGGTGTCGAGCCATGAAATTTCGGTCGAGGATTAGGATTTTGAATTGGAGCCGCTAAGGGTAGGTTATTATCCTCGTTCACATTTCCATTATTGTTAGAAACATACAACCATCAAGTTTTCATAAATGCCATTGCAAGGAGATATAAAGTAAAACAAACTTTTATTTATTTATTAAATGCGGAAAAACTTTTCCTTACAATGAAACTTTAAATGAAAACTATGTTATTACATGTTTCCTAGCAATGTATCGTAACTCCTAAGAGTAGCTCAAGAATCCGATCTTCAATCAAGCGATAGAAATCCATCTTCGCGGTCAGATTCAACATACTCTTTCTTTAAGTTTCCTTCACTCTTCTATTGATTCTTAAAACATCAACATTTGACCCAGTCACATCATGTAATAGAATCTCAGAATAGAAACTTAATCGAGTTAGATAGTAGACTTTACCTGAAGTAGAGTGAAACTTATTGACTTTACCATCCTGATGATCTTTCAGGTAAATTTGGCAACTTCACAACCAATGCCCTTTCCTTTTGTCAAGAGAAACATATGGACTCTTTGTAAATGGTACATGGGACTATCACAAACTTTCCTTTCACTTTACCATTTGGTCAACCGAGTTGACTATGGTCAATCCCTTTCCTTGGGAAAAGAAGGCTTTTCTAGGTATCCAATGTTTCCATTGTCAATGTCCATTGAAGGTTTGGAAAGTTGATCTACTAATCAAATTTGCTTTACCAAATCTCCAAATCATTGCTGATTCAGCAATACCAAGTAAATAGATAAGATCATTAAGGGTCATGTCATAGTCTATTTCATAGTAGTCCCAAAGGAACTCACTATGTGACTTAGAAAGTGATTGAACATCCAACTTTCTTATGACTTTGATACCCAACTCACCCGGCTTGTCAATATGTGACTTCATCTCCAAGATGCAACCACACATGGACCTTGCTTGCCAATAGGGATTGTGGGACCTTGAACTTGTGGGTTAGGGAGAATAATTGGAGGAGGTGGATGAAGTGAAGTTCCAAGAGATTTGGGAAGATCATAGATGTCTGAACTAGACATCTTTTGGGAGATATTCAAGATAGTTGATCTAAAGTCCTTAATATAACACCCAATATGAAATATTAAGGCTAGGGCCCAACACAATATTTTATAACTTGGAAGAGGGATGCCGTAACCCAAGCTATAGAATATTTGAAGTTAGGCGAATGACGATTCACCAATTTCCACCATGAAAACAAAATAATTTAATTTGGTTTTACTTGGATTTGAAACTCCTAGATCTTTTGAGATTCATTGAACTGTTCAATGGCATGTTTCAATCTCGAGTGTGCCCTTCAGGTTTTGTGATTGGGATGCCGAGGATCACAAAACAAGGTGTGAAGTAACAATGCAAATTACTTGGTACTCTTAAGTGTTTACACCTCAATCTATGTGTCAGTTAACAACACACGCTCCATCGATACTATGATAAACATTAAGTTACCGTTTACCTACATTGTTAAATACGAGTTAGTGTGCCGGTTAACCACATACGCTCCACTAACCGACTTAAACAACATCCAAAGTGTAATTTCATGGATTAGCACCTTATTCATCTTTTCCTAAAGTAACTAATATTGGGAATTATAAAAAAGATTTAGTTACTTTATATTTATCATTAATACTTTTAATGAAGGGAGAATTATATTCCTTGTCCTACCTGTTTGGCTAACGACCCTCCACCAGTCAAGGAAGCGGTGGGTGAGAGTGGACACCCATTAAACTGCCATTTTATAGGCAGTAACCTTATACCCCCTTATAGACTGGCTTCGTGAATGAGGCCTACTAATGGTAAGACGACTTGCTCTTATACTCTTTTATATATATATATATATATATATATATATATATATATATATATATATATATATATATATATATATATATATATATAATTATATATTATTATTATTATTATTATTATTATTATTATTATTATTATTATTATTAACTTATAATATTATAAAGTATAAGGGATGAATTTTCACTTTTAAAATTCTAGGGCTTAACTTGGAATTAAAGTATTCATGGGAAAACTTTACAAATTCACAAACTTGAGGACAAATTTTTGAAACTATTCAAAACTTTTCATTTCATAACCGTAATGGTTTATTAAAATGAAGACTCTTCATTTTTTATGTAACCTCTTATTCTTTAATAACACTTTTAAAGAAGTGACTCTTAAACATCCATAACTTGAGGACAAGTTATGGAGTCATAATATTATTTAATGAAAAACACTCTTCATTTTTTTATGTAACCTATGACACTTTTATGAGTTTTAAGATTCATAAATGTGACCTTTTATGTAACTTGAGGACAAGTTACAAAAACACATTTTATGAACTACCTCTAGATTAATTAGGATTGAAAATAACTAAAACACAATTTTTTTCCATTAATCTAAACTAACTCATAAATCAAGAAATCATAAAACTTTTGGTAATCCATAACTTATGGAGTTAAATGCATGTTTTATGATGAAACTTTTCATGTTCCATAACTTAAGAATAAGTTATGGAATTCTTTTAAAACATTAACACCAAATTTTGTAACTCCATAAAAACTTTGAATCAATTTTTTTTTTAAACCTTTTCATATCCATAACTTATGGAGGTTTCTAAAAAAACTCTTTAGATCAAACTTTTAAAACTAATAAAATAATCATATCATTTTATCTTTTACTAAATTTGACCTAATTCAACTCATATGGCAAACGATTCAAATTTTACAAATAATTAATTTTTCACAAAAACAAGTAATTATCTTAAAATTTGACAAACGTCATGTTTTTTTTTTCCTTTTTTTTTCAACTTTGAAAATAAAACATTTGCATCAATATAACAGAAAACAACCTATGGCTCTGATACCACCGTTGGGTTATGAGCATTCTAACACCCCTAAGTGTACATGCAACCCTAAATACCTTGGATCTATTTTTTCTCTATTATACATGCCAATATGAATATTACAAGGTATTATCCTGTTTAGCATACATTCTATGATACTTGGGAAATAAAACAAGTTAGAATACAAACCTTGTTGATGTAGCTTGTCTTCATGAAGCTTGAATGCCTAGTGCCCCAAGTGTGACACCTCAAATGGTTCACACAACACCATGAACACTTGGAATAACATTGAGAATAAGGATACTTGGTTCTCTCTAGTGAAATCGACTAGCGCTCTTAGTGTACCCACACTAGTGTAAATTTCACAAACCAAGGACATCTTTATATAGTGTGGAGACTAGGGTTAAACCCATGACCTTTCATTTCATATGATTCTTGGGTTAAACACTCCATGGAATATCCATGAAAGTTTAGCCCAACCTAAATGAACTTGGCCCACCATACATATATATCTAGGAGTCCATATTTAATTAGTTCATTTTGATCACTTACTTAATTATAAATTAATTCTTGATCAATACTAATTAAATAATATGATTATATATTAATCTATTAGAACTTATAATATATTAATATATATCACTAGTATCATGTTTCCTCATCTTGTCATCCAATTGTCCCGATGCCATGCAACCCAAATGGACCATGTCGGGTCGGGTCAAGTCTTACCAATTATAGTTATGGACTTAGACATTAATCCAACAGTATAAAA
This sequence comes from Lactuca sativa, assembly GCF_002870075.4. NCBI lineage: Eukaryota > Viridiplantae > Streptophyta > Magnoliopsida > Asterales > Asteraceae > Lactuca > Lactuca sativa. Next base: position 31,808,864 of record NC_056630.2, on the reverse strand, counting down.
CCTGGCGACTAAGAGACTTAGTGCCTAAGCCCTGGCGACTATGCGGCATAGTGCTTGTTGTATAAACCCTGGCAACTATGAGACTTAGTGCCTAAACCCTGGCGATTATGAGACATAGTGCCTGTTGTATAAACCCTGGCGACTATGAGACTTAGTCCCTAAACCCTGGCGACTATACGACTTAGTGTCTGTTGAGTAAACCCTGGCTACAATGGATTTCGTTCCGATTCCTTAGGATGATCCTTAGGAATGAATGAACGAGGAATAGCTAATTCTTAGGGTAGATCCTTAAGAGTAAAGAAGACAATGGGGATGGGTAATTAGGTTAATTGTTTGATGATTAAACATAATAATTATATTATTATGGGTTGAAAACCCTATGTACTCATTAGGTTTCTCAACCTGACCCACTCAATCACAGGAGTTGATATGAAGTCACATTACACTGAGAGATTAAGGAGATATAAATCACTAGTGATCATGAATGTAAGTTCTGTTTATGCTTATGTTTTTGTTTTGACGATGACATCCCAAATGTTTTAAAATGAATAGAAATACTTTTATTCGGAAATGCCTTGATAATGTATTTATCATTTTTAATGGGAACAAATTCCGCAACATTTTTATTAAAAGAAGTACTCTGATTTTTATAAATCATAAACAAAAACCGGTCTTTCTGGCCATGAAAATGGGGATGTCACAATTGGTATCAGAGCGTCAGTTTAAGCGAACTAGGAATTTGTAGGATTTCTAGACTTAAACTTAGAATGCTAAGCGATGATTGTGAGATGTGAGCACTAGCTTATTTTAGGAATTATGTCTAAAATGCTTTTATGTGCGAAATGCTTTGTGCCTGATATGCTGTTATTTGTTCGGATCTATGGTATGTTGCCGACCGGATCTGGAAACCTTATGTGTTTAGGATTCTAAATGTACGACTACGATATTAGAACTTACATGTAAACGTTTCGGAGAGATAAGGATGATTTAAAAGTCTATCTGAAGTAAAGATCTAAATTCACCCTATTCGGTGTAAAGATCAAAATGGCGAGAACCCGCAGTGGAGTCAGGAATGCAAATGGGAACAGGAATTAACCTCCAGTGATTGAGAAAATACCCGTTGTCGTAGCCGCTCCAAAGCAAATCACCATGGCTGGAGTGCAAGCGATGATCCTGACAATGTTGGATCATCAAATGGAGGAAACGAGGCGGTTACTTCAACAGAATCGGGAAGAAACCACGATGCCTGTTGAACAACCCCAATTGAACGATGGGCAGTCAGAAGGAGGGAACTACAGTGGGACCATTGGTCAAGCCAACCCACCAATAGTTAGACAAAAGAACCAGGATGACGGAGTCGATAGGAATGGATGTAAGTATAAGGATTTTCTGACTTGCAAGCCATCAACTTTCACGGGAAAGGAAGATCCGATCGGAGTCATGGATTAGATCTCGGAGATGGCGTTAGCTTTCATGACGTGTGGTTGCAGAGGCAGACTACAAACCACATTTGATGTGCGCCAGTTCAGAGGAGGCGTGGTTCGTTAGTGGAACACTCTGGGGAAGACACTAACCCCAATGAGCCCCTACAACTAACGTGGGCAGAGTTTTTGGTGCAGTTCAAACGCAAGTACTGCTCAGCCCAAAACTTGCTCGAGTTAGAGAACCAATTCCTGACCTTGAAGAAAGGAAGCATGTCGATTGATGAATACACCAACAACTTCACATAGAAGATGGAGTTCGCCTTGCATCTTGTTCCAGATGAGCTGGCGAAAATCGACAAGTACGCAACGAGACTTCCATGGGAGTACGCGGTGCCAGTGCATCAGGCACCTACTCTGGAGGTAGTTATCTGGGCTACCAAGTCTGTGGAGGACATGATTAAAAGAGCTGCCAGCAAGGTTGAGGTTGGCGAGAAGAGGAAGTTCGAGGGGTCCGTAAAGCCAAACATTAAGAAGATCAAGTCTAGTTCAAAGGAGTTTAGTGGAGGAGGAAACGAAGCAAAATAATGCGATAAGTGCAAGAAGAAGCACTTCGAGAAATGTAGCAAGTAAGTGACCTGATACAAGTGTGGGAAGACCGGTCATTACGCCAACGAGTGCACCTCCAACAAAAGGGTGTGTTATGAATGTCATGAAGAAGGGCACGTTGCTAAGGATTGCCCGAAGAAGAAAGAGGCGGAAAGACCAAACATTCCACCGAAACCGAAGGCAAGAGTGTTCCATATGATCCTTGACGTAGCAGATGGCAATGAAAGGGATCAGGAATGAGGATCTATGAAATATTCATGTAGATACTACCACCTGGTGTAGCCTATTAGAGGCATAGTATAGGTTGAACCTGAACACCTATGTAATCATTTCAAGGAATAATATAAAACCTTCATTTTGTTATCTGATGTGCCAAGTTGTTATGTCATTTCCTTGTATGGTGACTTGGGTGAACTTCAAGACAATACTTGGGACGAGTATGAGTAGGTGTGAAAGGTAGTAGAGGCCTATACTACCGGAAGCACAGGACTCACACTTGGATTAGACAAAGTCACAAGGTTACCAAGAAGCTAGTAATTGATTCCGTTTTGTTCGTGTATGTCGTTACCATTGTTTCGGTAATAATTAAGAAGATGATTGTTATTCTGACCCTAGTGGTCATATCAAATTGAGTCCAGCTACGATGAGTATGTTACGTGGTTCAGAGAACCAAGTTCGATGTAACATCTAACTTAAGCCAAGAAGATTGAAGTAAGAGATAATCGAAGCAGTATCACACTCATAGTTAAAGAAGTTGGTAGCTAGAAATGCTACATGTTGAAATGTGATTATATCACATTAGAACATGAAGAAAAGTATCTTCCATTCCAGAATTTGACTCTAAGAGACCTGAGTCTAAGCATTACAACATATGTTGAGAGGTCATTAGAACGTGACCCATCGTTCTATTGTGGAAATAGAATAACCTATCTTAAGGTTGTTAAGAAGAAGAAGAAGAAGGAGTCTCCAATAAAGATCGAGATCATGACATGAAGATCATGATTGGAAGTCTAACATGAGATAGAGATCGGGTCCCAGATCGGGCACCGCCTGCAGTCATGAAGTCTTAGAGTTAGATACTCGTTCGAAGAAACATCAAAGTCACGGTTATTACTTAGGATGAAGAGATAATGTATGGAGTCATCATGTGAGCCCTGTTTCGTTGATGACTCCGGGACGTAATCATCTTAAGGGGGAGATAATTTTAACGCCTGTAGATCCGAGCTAGTCAATTTAGAGATAATAGGGGTCGAAAATGACTTTTCTGTTGGATTAGTGTCTAAGTCCATAACTATTTTGGTATGTACTTGACCCGATGGTGCATAGTCCTTTTGGGTTGCCTTCACCAAAGCAACTTGATTGGAGAAATAAATAGAGAGAGAGGTTATTATGATTTATTAATATGTTATAAGAATAATATATTAAAGGAGAAATCATATTTGTTTAATTAATATTGGTCAATAATTAATTAAGAATTAATTTTGTGATCAAGTGTAATTAATTAAACTAGAGGGCTAAATTGTAATTATGTGATAGTTACAAAATAAGGTAAGGATTATCTTAAATATAGGGTGAACGAATTTAAGGAGATAATGCCTTAGAATTCGACTAGGATAAGGGTTTCTAAGACTTATCTTATGTTTGCTTGGTGGGCAAGCAACTAGATAAGGATAAGGACTAAAACCCTAATCTTCACACCTATATAAACCCCCTAAGGCTCATGAATTCGTCTAAGCCTTCCCAAGAAGTCCTAAGGACGAATTCCTACCTCTCTCCTCTCTCTTTATACCTTCTCCATTTGCTCTTGGTGTTTGTAAGCCATTAGAGGAGTGACACTTGTGACTCTAAGCCTTCCAAAGTCAATTCAAGGAGGAATTGGGATTGTTATTGCTACATAACAATCAAGGTAATATCTTAAACCTAATTATATGTCAATATCGATTTCCATATGCTAGAATTAGGGTTTATAGTCTTGGATTCAAAGCATGTACAATAGAGAAACCTAGATCCAAGCATTAGGGTTTGTATGAGCACATAGGATGTCTTATGACCAAAACCCATCAGTGGTATCAGAGACTTGATTGGTTTCTATTGTATTGATGCTTGATATGTTTGAAAATTTTGAATTTTGTGTTTTTAGAGGCTGGACTTGCCGAGTCCATAGATGAACTCGCCGAGTCCAAGGTGACTCGACGAGTCCATGCCTGACTCGACGAGTCGGCTCGTCAGATGGAGGGTACTTCGGGATTTCTTGCTGTTTTTGCTTATGGATAGTTACCTTATCATGTTATATCAATATTAATCTGATTATATGATATATTTGACTATAATTTTGATCTAATTGCAGATATTTATCAATTAATAAGATAATTGTTTCCTTATAAGATAATTGATTAATTATTGTGAGTAAATTGATAAATTGTTTTGCAAGAAATCATTAAATAAATCAAATATGGATAATTATGTGATTAAATGTTAATTTGAATTATTTGTTATTTGATCCTTGTTGTTATGAAAAGTTTCATATTTTCCCCTTTAGGTTTTATAGTTTAAATTTGAACCCCAAAAGTTTTGCTGTTTTGAAATTTAAATAGTTGAAACCCTAATGTTTTGAAAAAGGTTTCAAAACTTGCCCTCAAGTTTTGGAATTTAAATTTTGATTAAATGGTTTAATTTTGATGTATATTTAAATTCTAAATCCTAATGTGTTGAAATGTTTCAAAACTTGCCCTCATGTTTTGGAATTTAAAAGTTGATTAAAAGTTTAATTAGGAATGTTAAATTCTAAAACTCTTGTATTGTTTTGAAAAAGTTCAAATCACACACTTATGGTTTTATTAATTAAGGTGTATAATTAAAAGAAGTTTAATAAATCCATAAAAGTTTAGGTTTACAATTTAATTGAATTAAAAGTATAATTGTTAAATTAGACCACCTAGTATTTTAAAGTATAAAATACACCCTATACTATATACATAACATTAAAGGTATAACATTATATATATGTATGAGTAAAAGTCAGTCTTACCGTTAGTAGGCCTCATTCACGAAGCTGGTCTATAAGGGGTGTTTAAGGAAATTGTCTATAAAATGGCGAATGAATGGGTATCTACTCTTACCCACCGCACTCTTGACTAGTGGAGGGTCGTTAGCCGAACGGGTAGGATGGGACAAAACCTTCCATTATAAGTATAATGAAGTATAAAAGTAACTAAATGTTTTTCATAAAATTCCCAATCTTAGTTACTTAGGCAAAAGTGAATTGATGCAATTCCATGAAATTACACTTTGTGCCCTTGCAAAGACGTTAGTGGAGCGTGTGTAGTTTACCGGCACACTAAATGGTTCTAAGCAAAGGTAGCAAAGGGTGACTCAATGTTTGTCATAGTTCGGTGGAGCGTGTGTGGTTTACCGGCACATCGAATAGGTGACTGTAACATGTGAGGGCACCATGTAAGTTTGCATGGTTATTCACACCCGCTTTGTGATCCTCGGCATCCCAGTCACAAACAAGAGGGGCATATCGAGATTTAAACATGCCATTGAAAGTTCAATGAATCTCAAAGGATCTAGGAGTTTTCATAGATTTAAAACTTAAATTTCTTTTTCGTTTTTGATGGTGGAAATTAGTGAATCGTCATTCACTTACCTTAATTAGGGTTACGGCATCCCTCTCCCGAGTTGTAGAATATTGTGTTGGGTCCTAGCCTTAGTATTTCATTTGGGTGATTTACTAAGGACTCAATCTATCAACTAACTTGAATTCGTTTTTCTCCCGTTTTGTAGATGTCAAAGTTCGACAACTATGGTCTTCTCAAATCCCGTGGAACAAGCATTCCACATGAAGATGATATTCCACGATTCGATCGAGGAATAAGAAATCATGCCTCACTTCCTCTACCTCCTCCAATTATTCTCCCTAACCCACAAGTTCAAAGGCTTGAAAAGTTCAAGATCACTCAAGCCCTTTTGGCAAGTAAACATAAAGAAGGAAAGTCCGTGTGTGCACACGTCCTAGGGATGAATTCACACATTGATAGGTTAAGAAAGTTGGGATCCATTGTCTGTGAGGAAATGGCTGTTGATTGGGTTCTTCAGTCACTTCCCAACTCATATAGTGAGTTCGTAAGAGAGTACTATATGATGAACTACGACGTGACCCTTATAGATCTCACCTATGCTTATTGCTGCTGAATCAGCAATGATTTGGCGCAATAGGAAAGAAAAGTTGATTGGTGAATCTGCCTTTGAGACCTCTATGGATATAGACAATGGCAACGAAAGACATGCTATGATCGAAAAGTTTGATCACAAGAGAAAGACAATGTCTGAAGTAGTTCCATTGTCTGAAGTAGTTCCATGTCATGTTCCAAAAGAGTCATTTGCTTTTATTGCCAAGAGAAAGGGCATTGGAGACAAAGCTGCCCCATTTACCTAATAGATCTAAGAGATGGGAGAGTCGAAACGTATGGCTCTAATTTAGGTAAAATCCATTGACTAACTCTTTTAAGCTTCATTCTAGATTCTGAATACATAATGTGATAAGATTACAATTGATGTTTTGTAGGATCGAAGAAAAGAAAGGAAGCTTAAGGGAAGAAGTGAGCAGAATCTAACCGTGAAGGAATGGATTTCGATCGCATTTCTCAAAGATTAGATTCTTGAGCTACTACTTAGAGTTAGAATTAGATTGCTAAGAAAGATGTATTAGCATAAGTTTTTTCAATGAGTTGCATTGTAAGGACAAATTTTTCCGCAATAAAATAAATTTTGATTTTAAATTTTATTTATTTATCCTTACAATGGCGTGTATGAAAAATTGATGTTAAAATGTTTCTATTATTAGCAATAATGGATTTGGTTCTTATTATGTTATGGAAAGTCGAGAGTTTACCAAATAGGGAGAGTTTCTCATCGCCCAAGTTTCAATTGGACAGAAACTTGGAATCATGCAACGTGGATGCACGATAAATGAGAAATTTCGTATTTGGAAATTAGACTAATTCATTGACAAAGTGTCAAGTGAAGGACTAGGAGATCGAGTACACAAAGTTGTGTGTTGATCAAAGTCCACCATAAGAGTAACGAGATATTCGTCATGATTTACTAAAGGTTTAGTAAATAGATTAAGTGTAATTCTGAATTGATTGAAAAAATTTAAATTGATAGTAGAACGAATAACAAGAATCAAGTAGGCAGAGAGATAAAAGTTTCTCCATTCTAAGAAGAAGGGAGAGTACCTTTTATGCTTTATGATAGGTCTTAATGATTAAGAACCATATCTCAATTGATCCTATAAGTGAGTCTTGGTACAATTGTATGTCCAAGAAGAGGAATCAAAGATTGAAGAAATGGTCAAATCAAGAAGTCAATCATACTTCGTTCTAAAACAAGTCTTAGAGTTAAGATTGTGACATTGAGTGAAAGAGTATTAAGAAGGTTTATAACATTTATTAAATGTGGTAAGTTGTGATGTCTTGGATAAGACAAAGACCAACTAGGACCAATTTATGAAGTGTTTTGATAAAAGCTACACTAACTCTTGAATATTTGTTTGTCAAGAAATGGTTAATGACAAGAGAATCTTATATGTCAAGGAGTCAGTGGGAGTCTTAATGGTCTTGAAAGGTTTCAAAAACAAATCAAATAAACCTTATCGATCATCACTAGCACACGAGTTGAGGTTTACAACCTATCGTGACGACATTATTTTGTTTCTGTACCAATCCAATCAAGTTAATTATGCATTTGAGTTCTATGAGTTCTCATTTTGAACGCATAAAAGGCAAAGCACCTTAATCGATGAAAGGTACATTGATAGGAAAGGGTGAGCTGCTTAACTACTTGGAAGACATGGTGGGCAGCTGTGCTACCATAAGGCAAGAAATCAAGATTAAGAAAGTTCGGTCCATATGAGTTTGAATTTGTCGTAAACTTTGGTTTCAACAAATTCACATGGATAGGAACACATACACCGCTTAAAATCTACGTGTCATAAGATTTCCTCCTTCATGAAAATGATTGTGAGGAAATGCTTTCACTAAGAAAGATTTTAAGAAGATAGTGATTGTAAAATTGCATTCTCGAATTCGATTATGGTTACGGTATCCCTTTCCATAATTTGAATTGTGAGATTTGGCAATTAGTCTTAAGTGTTTAGACACACATATAAACTATCGAAGGCAAAGGTGTATAAGTTCAAGAAGCCTTGATAAAAGATTATCAAAGCACTAAGTATTAGAAACATGGACTTAAGAAATTCAATAAGTATTGTCTCTCTGAAAGTTAAGATGTTTATGAATACATGTCAAAGCTAGTGGGAGAATAAGTGTTATGTTTTATAATAATCATCATGATAGTGGGAGCATAAATGTTATGATTGTATGATTATTAAGGCACGTATTGCAAGTTGGCAATATTAATTATAGAAAACAAGAGTCATTCTTTGCAAAGTTGTAAGGAAGGAATAGTTGTTTTGATATAATTAAGGGAGAGAATATTATGCTTCATTCCAAATCTAAAGGTTTAGGTTGAGAAATGTTAATAAATTTAGTCAAGGGTATATAGTGTGTTCTTAAAATTTCGATTATGATTACGACATTCCTCTTCACAATTCGAATTTTGAGAACATAGTAAATAAAACATTATGCGTCGTGTCCCATACGCTTCGGGTATAGGATCGATTGCAAATGCTTTAATGTTTGACCATTCTAAAATTTTACAAATGTCTAGCGCATTTAGAGGGAAAAGGGACTAGAATCGGTTTTGACTAAAATAATTAAACAACTATCAAAGGACAATCCAAAGTTCGACGAGGATTGGTCGCTTGTGAGTAGTTGGAAGTATAGTATTGGAAGATATGGAAATGTTCTCATATTGGATGGACCATATCGACATTATTAGGAATAGATAAGATTCTATTAAAAATAAGTTGTCATATGGAAAATATGGAAATGTATCTATATTGGGAATTGAATATTGAAAATCTATGTCTAGATTAGAAACTTTTATGCAAAAGGATGTTCAAAGGAATGTACTTTGAGTGAGAGACATCATATCTAAGGAATTGTCTTGCAACAATCTCCGATAGAAGACTTTGTAATATCATTGGCAATGGTCTTTGTGACTTTGGTGTAGTGACATTACGAAAGGATAGTTGCATAGAATGTTAGAATCTAGCATATTCTATAAGTAAGAAGAATTTGATATTCTTTAACTTATGAAAAACGGATTTGGAGTTGTGAAATGAGAAGGATTGGAAATGTGTTCAATGTGATCTATTTCACAAAGTAAGAACCATAGGTAAACATTGTGTGCATGCTAGGAGCATGGGACAAGTGTTGGAATTCAAGTAAGAAGTTGATTACCCGAAACGAAAAATAATGAGTAATGAATATGGTGATAAATAAAAGGCGTTTTATTTATACTCAAAGGTTTGAGGCCATATGGGATTAGTATTATTCTTGTGTTTCACATTTGCATGTTTTGACTTCCAGAATAATTGAGTTTATTAAGAATAATCGAATTATTCGAACGGGCCACAGTCGTTCATATGTTGGAAGTAGATATGAATGAAGACTGTCGTGAATTTGTGTGTGGATTGTCTAGAAAAGTGTTAGACATAAGCAAATGTTTGCTGCAACGTTCATGAGTGCTTATGAATATGATTTGAGCATTGGATTAAACCCACGCTCACTTGGATCACTCCATGAATTGTATAACGAGTGATTGGTGAGACGATAACATCTTATATTCTTGAAACCGAGATGTGTGAGTTGTATCTTGCGAGTCGGTTTCACATTGATAATATGTAAACGCACTAGTAACTTGGTGTTATAAAACATATTGTTGTGTGTGATTCGGTGCGTGAGTGCAAGCGAGCATTGTATCAAAGTTTATCCATTCCTTTTATTCAAAGTAGGATAAAGGCGATATCTTTGGGCCCCTCGATGGTTTAGTGATGACAAACGTAAATGCTCGGTCGGGCTAGGGCTAATTTGATTTGTTCAATTAGTCGGTCGTCATAAATCAGAAATTGAGAAGTAGTACAAAGAGAATGATTTGAAATCATATCTCATATGATATGTAGAATGGAGGAATATATGATCCCTTATCTAGAGGACACGCGTATCTGATAGGATCAGAGTTGATAGCTGCTTTGGAAAGCTACGATTGCAGATCGGGATCCGAAGTCATACGCAAAATAGTTGTTAGACTTATCCAAGTGGGAGATTGTTGGATTAGTGTCTAAGTGCATAACTATTTTGGTATGTACTTGACCCGATGGTGCATAGTCCTTTTGGGTTGCGTTCACCAAAGCAACTTGATTGGAGAAATAAATAGAGAGAGTGGTTATTATGATTTATTAATATGTTATAAGAATAATATATTAAATGAGAAATCATATTTGTTTAATTAATATTGGTCAATAATTAATTAAGAATTAATTTTGTGATCAAGTGTAATTAATTAAACTAGAGGGGCTGAATTGTAATTATGTAATAGTTACAAAATAAGGTAAGGATTATCTTAAATATAGGGTGAACGAATTTAAGGAGATAATGCCTTAGAATTCGACTAGGATAAGGGTTTCTAAGACTTATCTTATGGTTGCTTGGTGGGCAAGCAACTAGATAAGGATAAGGACTAAAACCCTAATCTTTACACCTATATAAACCCCCTAAGGCTCATGAATTCGTCTAAGCCTTACCAAGAAGTCCTAAGGACGAATTCCTACCTCTCTCCTCTCTCTTTATACCTTCTCCATTTGCTCTTGGTGTTTGTAAGCCATTAGAGGAGTGACACTTGTGACTCTAAGCCTTCCAAAGTCAATTCAAGGAGGAATTGGGATTGTTATTGCTACATAAAAATCAAGGTAATATCTTAAACCTAATTATATGTCAATATCAATTTCCATATGCTAGAATTAGGGTTTATAGTCTTGGATTCAAAGCATGTACAATAGAGAAACCTAGATCCAAGCATTGGGGTTTGTATGAACACATAGGATGTCTTATGACCAAAACCCATCATTTTCGACAAAAGATTATTTAGAATAAATAATCTTAACCAAGTTGTAGAATATGTCTCAAGGGTTCCGTACATATAAAGATCGCCAAAATCCGAGTTATAACGAAGAAGTTATGACCCAACGAAGTTTCGCGATGGAAACAGCTCGGCACCGAGAGACGTAAATAGTGAATTTATGATACAACAATTTTTAGCCTTAGAAATCTAAATAAAAGTCGTAGAATATGTTAAATTGAGAGCGTCCATGAAGCCCAAATCTGACTTCGTATGAGGAAGTTATGAATTTTCTAAGATTTGGCATAGCAGTGCATGACCCGAAAGTCGAATTATGGATCGAGTGGTTTTTGGCCTACACAACCTAAATGAGAGTTTAAATCTCATTAATAGGAACTCAACGATAAAAAGACAGATGAAAACGGAGTCCGTATGTAGAAGTTATGAACTTTACGCGGATATTTAACAGTATAATCTCCTTCTACTGTTAAATTTAAGATTGGTCGAGAATTAGCCGATGGAGTTTAAACGAAAGTTGTAGATCTTGTTTTTACGAAAGTTATGAATTTTAGAATTTGGAAGGAAAATTGTGAGATTGATGCAAAATTGATGACATGGCATGATCTAGGCCGTTGCTTGCTGATCACGGTCTAGCCTTCGGATCCGAACACCTGGCTTCGCTACGCCCCGCGTAGGTCTTTAGACGCCCAACATCTGCACTACGCCTCGCGTACACAGATTAGACGCCTCGCGTTCTCAGAAATGCATGGTTTCGAAACAGGCCACGTCGCCCCAGTAGCCTTGTGACGCATGTTGTACGATGCGACCATTACGCCCAACATAGTGTGAGGCTTCGCTGGCTTTAAAAAGGGTGCGAGAGTTTCGGGTTTTTCAGACCTTTCTCACTTCTCTCTCTCTCACTACTTTCTCTCTCTAACCCATTCCAACCCCTTAAACCTTAGGGAACCCCTAGCACCCGAAGGAAGCCCTAAGGCTCCCGGAGTCCCGAGAAAAAGGGTATTTCGGTTCAGAAACGTTGCTCTAAGCGAAGCCCGGGTTTCGAGAAAACCCGCTGTAACTGAGCTACGCCTACGCTATTTTTAATATAGCTTCTAATTAATTATAGTAACATTATTAGGACCTTAAAATAATTATTTGGGCTATTATTATGAGATATATAAGAGTGTTGTTTAACGCTTATATAATAATAGTAATAGCTAGACTATTAATTAGTCGCGGTTAAAGTTAGGCTAAACCCTAGTGGTATTGATACTAGGTTTTGTCAAGAGAAAATTGTTTTGAGATAACGAAGTGTTGTCTGAGTTCAGAATTGCCACCTTAACAAGTGAGTTCATAGTTACTTTCAGCTTACACGTAGATATGAAGTACTTTATATAACTTACGTGCTATGTGTGAATATTATCTGTATACTTGTTATCTATGCTGGATGAACGATTTTATACATGTTTTAAATGATTTAAATTGTATATGTATTTTATAACTACGAATATGTTGGGTAAAACGTGGGTAGATGAACGAGGAGGGATGAAAGGGGATATAAGTAAACATTGGCGACTATAAGACTTAGTGCCTAAACCCTGGCAACTATGCGACGTAGTACATGTTGTATAAACCCTGGCGACTATGAGACTTAGTGCCTAAACCCTGGCGACTATGCGACTTAGTGCCTGTTGTATAAACCCTGGCGACTATGACACTTAGTGCCTAAGCCCTAGTGACTATGCGACGTAGTGCCTATTGTATAAACCCTGCCGACTATGAGACTTAGTGCCTAAATTGTAACGCCTGTGTTTCCGGGCTTTCCGTTTTTAGCAATGTAATAGTCTAGGTTAACCTTTGTAACCCATTTTGAAATAATAAGAATGTATTATTTGAGTATTATATGTTTTGTGCTTAATTGCTTAATTATGTGGTCTGATTAATTAAGAATAAAAATAAGCGTCAAAATTTAAGTGTAAAATAAACTTAATATCTTTGGTTAATGTTGTAGTAGTTGAAATGAGGATTCCGAATATATATAGAACGCCCAAATCTGACTTCGTATGAGGAAGTTATGATTTATCGAAGTTTCGACTTAGCGGTGTGCAGCCTGAAATACTCGATTTGAGATCGAGCGGTTTTTAGCCGAAGCAATCTAAATGAGAATCGAAGATCTCATTGTTGGTATCGAAGCGATAAAAAGTTAGGCGAGAACGGACGTCAAACGAAGAAGTTATGAATTTATAACGAAGTTTTTCTGTCGCGGCCTATTAAAAATAAATAATAAAAATAAAGTCAAAATTAGCCGACGGAGTCTAAACGAAAGTTGTAGAGTGTAGTCTCACCTTTCCGTGGATATAAAGAACATCGAAAAGGGAGTTCGTATGAAGAAGATATGAATTTCCGAAGTTTATTAATTATTTTGTAATTAAATTAAATCATTAATTCGGAAGCTTTATCCGAAGAGTAGTCACCGATCTGATCCGAGGTACGCGCCGCGTACTCGTGTACGCCCCGCGTACTCCGAAGGTGTCGACATCGCAGCAAGTGGCTTCGGATACGTAAGCAGTGATGTTTCTCGGACCAGTACGCCCCGCCTACTTCGAGGCTCCAGCCTCCTATAAATAGGATGCGAAGGCAGCCGAGTCTTTTGCCAATTTCTTCTCTTCTCTCTGCCGTTTTGCATCGTTTTGCATGCCAGAAATACCCCGAAGCCCTGGTATCATACTCTAGCCCCGAGGCAAGTCCCGAGATCCCGAAGATCCCGAGAAGTGCGGTTCCCGAGCCGAAGCTCTACCCGCGAGAAGTTCGACTTTTGTGGAAATCTTCCAGATCTGCTGTGGATTACTACTTCTGCAAGTCGTAGTGCTGTCCGATCATCTTCTGATCAAGTGAGTGTATACTACCTTTCATAAACACGATAATAATACAAGTGCGGTTTGAGTGTATTAAGTAAATTGTGGTTTATATGTGTGAGGGTGCAGTTACTTCCTTCTAACAAGTAACTATGAAGTATTTTATGCGATATACTTGTTATGTGTATATTTTGTGATTGTATGCATGAATGGATATTCACTTTATTCCATCTCATAGATATGAATTGCTTTCTATGAAATACGTGTTATGTGGTATGCCTCATCTGTATGTGGAACATATATATTGAATGAAAATGATATACAGGTTATTAACTATGTATGAAAATATATATTCTTATCTACTAATATGTTGGGTAGAACATGGGTAGATAGTTGGTGTGTAATAAACAGATGAGAGGCCTCAATGTTGTTGTTGTTGTTGATCTAGTTATTCAGTGGAGTATGGATAACGACCACGGACTCCTTCTAGACAGTCCAGTGGAACGCTAGCAGGTTCATAACCTGTAGGTGTTGTGAACGATGTGTTCACCGGTGTACTCTATCCCCCTCATGGTTGCCTTTAGGATATCTATTGTTGAGGAAACCCCTTCGCAGTGATGTCCGTCCCGATGAAAATCCTAGATTAGGTCCCTTGAGATAGTTGTTATTTTAGGGACGTAAAGTGAGGATAACGGGAATGGGTAATCGGGATAGTGATTGGTTGGTGAAATTAAATATAACTTATTTATTGTGGGTTGAAAACCCTATATGCTCACTAGGATCCCAAGCCTGACCCACTCAGTTTTATTTGTATTACAGGAAGTGGCACAAGGGTGTAAGATGGACGGATCATCTTGTTGTTTTGTTTACAAGTCTGTATATGTATATATTTGTTGAATGACTTGTAATGTTATCGTTTATACTTTATGGTCTGTATCGGAACATGACATCCCGAGTTTTGATTATATAATGAAATGCATCTCTTGATGAAATGCTTTGATAAATATTATTTTATCATGTCTTGTTTTGGGAACAAATTCCGCAACTCTTTCAAATCAAAAGGATTTACTCTGAAATTATTTAAAAGCATAAATGAAAATTGGTCTTTTCTGGCCGTGATTTTGGGGATGTCACAGTTGGTATCAGAGCATTAGTTTAAGCGAACTAGGAATTTGTAGGATTTCTAGACTTAAACTTAGAATGCTAAGTGGAATTTTAAGATGTGTGTCTGTTGGATTTTAGACACGAGCACTAGTTTATTTTAGGAAAGTTGCCTAAAATGCTTTATGTGCTAAATGTTATATGTTGCCATATATGATATTATTTGTTCGGATCTACGGTCTGTTGCCGACCGGATCTAGAAACCTTATGTGTGTAGGATTCTAAGCGTGCGTCTACGTTATTAGAACTAGCATGTAAACGTTTCGGAGTAATAAGGATGATTTGAATATCTATCATGAATAAGGATCTAATTTCACCATATTCGGTGTGTAGATCAAAATGGTGAGAACAAGGAGTGGCGTTGGAAACGCGGATGAAAACAGGAATCAACCGCCAGTGATTGAGCAGATACCTGTTGTAGCAGCAGCACCAGAACCAATAACAATGGTTGCGGTGCAAGCCATGATTCGGGCTATGCTAGCCGAACAAAGGGAGGAGATGCGACAAATGTTGCATAATAATAGGGATGAACCTATCATACCTATTGAGGAACCTGAATTGATTCCTGAGCAATCGGAGGAAGGGAACAATAGTCGCATGATGAGTCAAGTTGGGACTCAAGGGGAACGAAGGAACGATCCAGAAAGGAGAAATAACAAGGATGGGCGAATGTACAAGAACTTCTTGGGCGCCAAACTGCCAAGTCTTTCTGGGAGCCCAAAGCCTGTTGAGATAATGGATTGGATCTCCGAGATGGAGATGGTATTTGAAAGTTGCAACTGTAGCGACAAACAGAAGACTGTCTTTGCGGTTAGACAACTAAAGATTGGAGTCTTGAATTGGTGGAAGTTGTTGGCAGATACTATGCCACGAGGAGAAGCCATGAAAATGTCATGGGAGGAGTTCTTGGAACAACTAAGGGTGCAGTATTGTTCAGAGATAGATCTGATTGATCTGAACAATGAGTTCCAAAACTTGAAGAAGGGGAAGATGAGCATAGATGACTATGCTACTGCATTTACTGAGAAGATGAAGTTGTTTCCGTACCTAGTGCCAACGGAACTCTCTAAGATTGAGAGGTTTGCTAATGGACTGCCTGCCGACTTTGGTCCGACAGTCAAAATGGCAACCACTCTGAAAACGGTTGTTCGTGCAGCTAAGAATGTGGAGGCCCAGCAGAAGGAAAAGGGTCTGGAAAGAATAGATATTGGTGAAAAGAGGAAGTTCGATGGGACTTCAGGGTCCAACAAGAAAAACAAGTTCTCGAAGTCTGGTTCGAGGGGAAGTGGAGGTGAAGCGAAATGGTGCGACAAATGTAAGAAGAAGCATCATGGAAAATGTGAGGTGGCGAACACATGCTACAAGTGTGGAAAGCCAGGGCACTATGCCAATGAGTGTACCCTCACAAAGAAAGTTTGCTATGGTTGTGGTGAGGAGGGTCATATGTCGAGGGACTGCCCGAAGAAGAAGGAGGCAGCTAGACCCAACATTCCACCAAAGCCAAAGGCGAGAGCATTCCAGATGACACTGGAAGCTACTAAAGATGAAGCTGATGTCGCTTCAGGTACCTTTCTCGTTAACGAATTGCCTGCCCAAATTTTATTTGATTCTGGAGCCAACTACTCCTTTATATCGCATGAATTTGGTAGAAAGCTAGCTTTGCCTGTTGTTAGACTAGATAATGCCTTATTAGTCGAAGTTGCTAGTGGCAAGTTTGTACCTGTTAGCTATCGCATGAAAAACATCTTAATTGATCTGAATGGGAATAAGTTCCACGAGGAATTATTTCCTATCGAACTTAATGGTTTCGACATCGTATTTGGAATGGATTGGCTTAGCGCCAACGACGCCGAAATTTTATGCAAGAAGAAAATAGTCAAAGTAAACCCGCCTGGGAAAGATTCGTTTATGGTGTATGGAGATAAACACAGAGTGAATTCTGGAATCATTTCATTGATGAAAGCCAGAAAATGTTTGACCAAGGGGTGTACATCATATTTAGCATTCGTGATTGATGCTAAGAAGGAAAAGAAGGTGATGCAGAATATTCCAGTGGTGTGTGATTATCTGGAGGTATTTCCCGAAGATCTTCCTGGATTACCCCCAGATCGACAAGTGGAATTCCGTATTGACTTGTTGGCAGGAACGACGCCAATTGCAAAAGCACCTTATCGATTAGCACCGACGGAGATGAAGGAGCTAATGATGCAACTTCAGGAGTTATTGGACAAAGGTTTCATTAGACCTAGTTCATCACCCTGGGGAGCTCCGGTGTTATTCGTGAAGAAGAAAGATGGAAGTATGAGAATGTGCATTGATTACCGAGAGCTGAACAAGGCAACAATAAAGAATAGATATCCGTTTCCGAGGATTGATGACCTGTTTGATCAATTGCAAGGTTCGAGCTATTTCTCGAAGATCGATCTAAGGTCAGGATATCATCAGCTAAAAGTAAGAGAGCAAGATATCGAGAAGACTGCATTCAGAACTAGATATGGACACTACGAGTTCTTGGTTATGTCGTTTGGACTAACCAATGCTCCGGCAGCGTTCATGGATTTGATAAATAGGGTTTGCAATCCTTTCCTTGATAAATCCGTGATAGTGTTCATAGACGACATTCTGATTTACTCGAAAAGCCAGGAGGAGCATGGCAGACACTTGCGGGAAGTGTTAGAAGTTTTGAAGAAGGAGAAGCTTTATGCAAAGTTCTCCAAATGTGATTTTTGGATTCGTGAAGTCCAATTCTTGGGTCACGTGGTCAACCAAGAAGGGATAATGGTTGATCCAGCAAATATTGAAGCTGTAACGAAGTGGGAACAACCGAAAAGTCCCACGGAGATTCGAAGCTTTTTAGGATTAGCCGGATATTACCGAAGGTTTATCCAAGGCTTTTCTTCGATTGCTACTCCGTTGACAGCTTTGACCCACAAAGGAGCTACTTATGCTTGGAGTGAGAAGCATAAGGAAGCATTCGAGAAGCTAAAGGAGAAGCTATGCGAGGCACCGATACTTTCTCTACCCGATGGTGTTGAAGACTTCGTTGTCTATAGCGATGCGTCTGGTGTTGGATTGGGTTGTGTTTTGACCCAAAGAGAAAAGGTGATAGCATATGCGTCTCGACAGCTGAAAGAGCATGAAAAGAACTACCTGACTCATGATCTGGAGTTGGAAGCGGTAGTTTTCGCTCTGAAAATATGGAGGCATTACCTCTATGGCACAAAGTGCAAACTTTTCACTGATCATAAGAGTCTCCAATATCTCTTTAATCAGAAAGAATTGAATATGAGGCAACGACGCTGGCTAGAATTACTTAAAGACTACGACTGCGAGATACTTTACCACCCCGGTAAAGCTAATGTTGTTACTGATGCTCTCAGTCGGAAAGTCAATCTTGAAAGGAAAAGGCCAAGAGCGTTGAGAATTGAAGTCGTCTCGACTATTTTGGAAAGTATAAAGAAAGCTCAGAGCGAAGCTTCTGAGAAGAATGACAGAAAGGAGGAACGTTTGGGCAAAACGTTGGTGTTCGGTGTAAACAGTCATGGACTAAAGGTGTTCCAAGATCGGATTTGGATACCTAAGACAGGAGGAGTCAGAGATCTTCTGATGGAAGAAGCTCACAAGACCATGTACTCGATTCATCCGGGTAGCACTAAAATGTATAGGGACCTGAAACCCTACTACTGGTGGCCGACGATGAAGCTTGATGTTGCAAAGTATGTGGCCGAGTGTGTGACTTGTGCGAGAGTCAAGACACAACATTAGAAACCGTACGGGAGTTTAGAACCTTTGCCTGTGCCTATGGGTAAGTGGGAAGATATTGCTATGGATTTTGTCACTAAACTGCCTAGAACAAAGAATGGTCACGACATGATTTGGGTGGTCGTTGATCGATTCACTAAGAGTGCGCATTTCATAGCAGCCAAGGAGAAATGGTCTATGGAAAAGCTTGCGAATTCTTACGTGAAGGAAATTGTGAGGCTTCACGGTGTTTCGTTAACCATTGTGTCGGATCGTGATAGCCGTTTCACCTCACGATTTTGGAAAAGTCTACAAGAGGAATTGGGTACCAAGTTGTGTTTAAGTACAGCTTACCATCCGTAGACTGATGGTCAGAGCGAACGAACGATAGAAACACTTGAAGATATGCTGAGAGCATGTACTATGGAATTCCTAGGTAATTGGGATGAACATTTACCATTGGTAGAATTTTCCTATAATAATAGTTTCCACTCGAGCATTAAGATAGCACCTTACCAAGGTTTGTATGGACAGAAGTGTCATACGCCGTCTTGTTGGCTTGAGGCTGGGGAAAAGCAGTTTATGGGACCGGAGATGGTTCATCAAACTACTGAAAAGTTGAAAATAATTAGGGAAAGAATGTTAGCAGCTCAGGATCATCAAAAGAGCTATGCTGACAAGAAGCGAAGACTGATAACTTTTGAGGTTGGGGATTCGGTTTTGCTTAAAGTCTCGCCGTAGAAGGGACTTATAAGATTTGGTAAAAGGGGAAAGTTGAGTCCAAGGTTTATTGGACCGTTTAAAGCTCTTCAGAGGATTGGGAACCAAGCTTACAAGCTCGAATTACCAGAAGAACTGACTGGAATTCATAACACTTTTCATGTGTGTTATTTGAGGAAGTTCACGGGAGAAGTTCCCGACATAATTCCAATCTCTGAATTGAGAATTGATGAGAACAAAAGGTTGATTGAAGAACCAGAGGCAATTGTTGACCAAAAGACTAAGAAATTGCGACGCAAGATGTTTGGGTTAGTGCTTGTCCGATGGAAACACACGAATGGGCTGAATCTCACCTGGGAGACGGAGAGTGACATGATGGGTCACTATCCGCATTTGTTTGTTGATGTGTGATTCCGGGGACGGAATCATTCTAAGGTGGAGAGAATTGTAACGCCTGTGTTTCTGGGCTTGCCGTTTTTAGCAATGTAATAGTCTAGGTTAACCTTTGTAACCCATTTTGAAATAATAAGAATGTATTATTTGAGTATTATGTGTTTTGTGCTTAATTGCTTAATTATGTGGTCTGATTAATTAAGAATAAAAATAAGCGTCAAAATTTAAGTGTAAAATAAACTTAATATCTATGGTTAATGTTGTAGTAGTTGAAACGAGGTTTCCGAATATATATAGAACGCCCAAATCTGACTTCGTATGAGGAAGTTATGATTTATCGAAGTTTCGACTTAGCGGTGTGCAGCCTGAAATACTCGATTTGAGATCGAGAGGTTTTTAGCCGAAGCAATCTAAATGAGAATCGAAGATCTCATTGTTGGTATCGAAGCGATAAAAACTTAGGCGAGAACGGACGTCAAACGAAGAAGTTATGAATTTATAACGAAGTTTTTCTGTCGCGGCCTATTAAAAATAAATAATAAAAATAAAATCAAAATTAGCCGACGGAGTCTAAACGAAAGTTGTAGAGCGTAGTCTCACCTTTCCGTGGATATAAAGAACGTCGAAAACGGAGTTCGTATGAAGAAGATATGAATTTTCGAAGTTTATTAATTATTTTGTAATTAAATTAAATCATTAATTCGGAAGCTTTATCGGAAGAGTAGTCACCGATCTGATCCGAGGTACGCGCCGCATACTCGTGTACGCCCCGCGTACTCCGAAGGTGTCGACATCGCAGCAAGTGGCTTCGGATACGTAAGCAGTGACGTTTCTCGGACCAGTAAGCCCCGCGTACTCCGAGGCTCCAGCCTCCTATAAATAGGATGCGAAGGCAGCCGAGTCTTTTGCCAATTTTTTTCTCTTCTCTCTCCCGTTTTGCATCTTTTTGCGTGCTAGAAATACCCCGAAGCCCCGGTATCATACTCTAGCCCCGAGGCAAGTCCCGAGATCCCGAAGATCCCGAGAAGTACGGTACCCGAGCCGAAGCTCTGCCCGTGAGAAGTTCGATTTTTGTGGAAATCTTCCAGATCTGCTGTGGATTACTACTTCTGCAAGTCGTAGTGCTGTCCGATCATCTTCTGATCAAGTGAGTGTATACTACCTTTCATAAACACGATAATAATACAAGTGCGGTTTGAGTGTATTAAGTAAATTGTGGTTTATATGTGCGAGGGTGCAGTTACTTCCTTCTAACAAGTAACTATGAAGTATTTTATGTGATATACTTGTTATGTGTATATTTTGTGATTGTATGCATGAATGGATATTCACTTTATTCCATCTCATAGATATGAATTGCTTTCTATGAAATACGTGTTATGTGGTATGCCTCATCTGTATGTGGAACATATATATTGAATGAAAATGATATACAGGTTATTAACTATGTATGAAAATATATATTCTTATCTACTAATATGTTGGGTAGAACATGGGTAGATAGTTGGTGTGTAATAAACAGATGAGAGGCCTCGATGTTGTTGTTGTTGTTGATCTAGTTATTCAGCGGAGTATGGATAACGACCACGGACTCCTTCTAGACAGTCCAGTGGAACGCTAGCAGGTTCATAACATGTAGGTGTTGTGAACGATGTGTTCACCGGTGTACTCTATCCCCCTCATGGTTGCCTTTAGGATATCTATTGATGAGGAAACCCCTTCGCAGTGATGTCCGTCCCGATGAAAATCCTAGATTAGGTCCCTTGAGATAGTTGTTGTTTTAGGGACGTAAAGTGAGGATAACGGGAATGGGTAATCGGGATAGTGATTGGTTGGTGAAATTAAATATAACTTATTTATTGTGGGTTGAAAACCCTATATGCTCACCAGGCTCCCAAGCCTGACCCACTCAGTTTTATTTGTATTACAGGAAGTGGCACAAGGGCATAAGATGGATGGATCATCTTGTTGTTTTGTTTACAAGCCTGTATATGTATATATTTGTTGAATGACTTGTAATGTTATCGTTTATGCTTTATGGTCTGTATCGGAACATGACATCCCGAGTTTTGATTATATAATGAAATGCATCTCTTGATGAAATGCTTTGATAAATATTATTTTATCATGTTTTGTTTTGGGAACAAATTCCGCAACTCTTTCAAATCAAAAGGATTTACTCTGAAATTATTTAAAAGCATAAATGAAAATCGGTCTTTTCTGGCCGTGATTTTGGGGATGTCACATAAACCCTGGCGACTATGCGACTTAGTTCCTGTTGAGTAAACTGTAGCTACAATGGACCATTGCATACATATGACTTCCAACAACACATGAGTATTGAACCCTATTCATCTACTTACTTATTCATTAATACAGTTTATAGTATTTGGACCAAACTTAAAGTGAGCCACCAAAGGAGTTCCAACTAGTTTGGATTGATCACAGTTGAAAGACTGCAAAACTTTCTCAATGTACTGTTATTGGAAATTCATAACCACCCTGCTCTTCTGTCCCTTTGAATCTTCATCCTCAGTATCTTCTTTGCTGCTCCCAAATACTTTATCTCAAACTCATTCTTCAGGTATACCATCATGTTACCCTAATTCTAGTTAGGGTTCAAGAACTTGACTTATTGAGTAGAAGAAATGGATAAATTTGGAAAATTTAGCTATGCACAGAGGAAATCAATCTCTGAGCTTTTGAGCTCTGGAGGATAAGGGTTAAGTGTTGGGTCACGACATGCTATTTTTCATACCACGTGTCTTTTTTCTCCAATAATGACCATTATGCGACCAAGTGGATTGGCCGTGGCGTGGTGGATGATAGTTGGTTGACCGTTGACCGTTGACTTTTTTGCCAACTTGACTTTTGGTCAAACATGGGTAAAATTTAATATTAAACTAAGGATGGCTCTTGGTTTGGATTTAGGTAGATTCGGTTATCGGTTACTTTTTTGAGGTTGCTATTGAGCTTCTATTGAGTATTTTATGTGAGTTTTCTTACTATACTATGTAGGATATTTGGTGTCATGGTATGCTAGGTTGTCTTTGTCACTCTTGCATGAATGACCATCGGGATACCATGGAATTAAATTGAATGAATGACCATGGGATTACAATGAAAATGGTATGAAAGACTATGGGGGACAATAGCAGTAAAGATTGTAGGGGGGCTATAGCAAGAAAAGTGATTGTAAGACTATGGGTGGATCATATCATTCACATGGGTTGAAATATACCCCTAAGGTAGGGCCCACTATTATGTGGTGTATGTCATATCTTGGAGAACTCACTATTCTTTGTGCTTACAGTTTTAACTCTTATGTCCATACTTTGATCAACGTTTTAAACTAAAAGGTTTTATTTAGATCTTTAAATTTGTCACCGGAACAATTGCTTTTAATATTAAACGAACAATGTATTTTTAACTTTGGGACGTTACAATTACATATATGATAAGTTCATATATAAAATGAGATTTATGGCTTAAATATTATATATTAAAAAATGTGCTTGTTTTTCTCTAAATTATGTAAAATATGTTATATGTTAGCTACTATGGAAGGTACTTTATAGTAGTAGATATGTTTATTTTGGTACATAATTATACAAATTCAAAAACAATATAAGGTTTGCCATTTCTGTGCTTGATTTTTATATTCATAATTTTATATATATGGATACGTTATAGATATAGTCATACCATACACGAGGCACTTTTCACCGCTAATCCATTACCAGGACAGCTTAGAGTAAGCTACGTCACATAATAGAAATGACGTCATTCACATGGATAATGCGCTTTTTTTCAATAATGGGCGGGATGAAGCGAGCCTCTCAGAGAAAAAAGTGCTAGTTGTAGCGCGCATTTGACTAAAAACATGTCTTATAAAGTTGTCTTCATTTCTGAACTCACCTTTCAATGTTTCATTTATATCAGTTGGTTATTTTAAATAAATGAGATCCTAGCATATTTTTTTTACAACCATTTCTTTCATATTCATATCTACTTCAATAACATATAGGCACAATAAAGGTTTCTCCAAAATGGTAAAACCTTATGGCCATCAACAAAAGGATGCCAAAACCATAAAATTATATGGAAATTTTAGTAACATGAATCAATATCTTCTCAACGAAAATCATAAGTGTCATTCAAATCTATGTTTCTTAAAGAATGAAATGGAGGTTCGTGATAAATCCAAATCAGCAAAAAGGCAAAAGTTTAATAAGGTAATTAACTATTTCTTTTCCCTTTAAATTAATTGTTTATTTTCTTGATCTCTTTATTTATTAGATTAACACCAATTCATTAGGTATCTTAAAAAGGTATATCCATCAATTCATCATCGAATTTACTTGAAATGGTAACTTATTAACCCTCTATACTTTTATAGATCTCAATGGTTCCAACAAACAAGTTGAAAAGCAACAGTTATACCAATTTGGAACAATTTTTCAACAATATATCATCAAAGCTTGATGATTTCGATTTGGATATGAAGATGTCTCCACCTAGAACAAACGGAAATAATGAGCCATACATACTATGGCCTTCATCGTCACCATCCTTACAGATATCATACTATAGTTTGATTACTCAACTAGAACTAGGCCAATGGTCACAACTAGTTTTAATGAGCTGTCTTAGTTGTTTCATTCATGTGATGGTGTGTGATGCTAATCCAAAATGTCCTAAATGTTTCAATGGGGATTGTTTACTTGATATGTATCCTACCAATATTATCTAGAAATATAAAATTATGTAGTTTGGCATATTTCCTAGTGGTAAAAAAATGTGAAATGATGAGGATTTGAAAGTTTTTGGGTTCTAATAACCTCATCATCTCTCTTATTTATTTATTGAATATATATATATATATATATATATATATATATATATATATATATATATATATATATATTATCCTGTTTATTAAACTAAATAGTATTAATTTAAAATTTGTTCAAGAAAGAATAAAGAAAACATGTGGGTGTGTTGTATAATGAAATTAGTAGGACAAACACATACACATGCTAGATACATTGATTGATTAGGATATATAGAGAGAAATTAAGAACAAAATAGAAGAAAGATGGGAAGAGGGAAAAATAAAAATATTAAAGAAGGCTCTTAAGTGAGGAGTACGAAGAGATAGATGCACATTATTGTTACTTGCAGAAAAGTTGGTCGTTAATGGTGTTATTAGTGGATGGTTTTCCATATTAAACTCCCACACGTCTTTGCATCTACTACTTAGACATAATCAAGAAGATTTATAAAATCGAGGAATGAATGCTAGAGTCTTAGAAGCGTAAACTAAATCTATCCATGTGAGTATCTTTACTTTTACTATGGTATTATGTGGTCGATATAATATTATGTATAGGATATTATGATAATTTTTTTGTATAATCTTGTACCCTTTTATGTTGAAACATAAAAATAATATATATATATATATATATATATATATATATATATGGGAAATGTGAAAATTAATTAATGATTAACGATATGTATTGAAGATATATTATAAGACCAATTTTCATGTGTATTTGTAGATGTTAACTTGAAATTTTTATTTAAATGTACATGAAATATATTTTTTTTATTGAATAATGAAAGAGTGTGTACCTATTTTCTTAATGTGAGATTCATTTAAATTATGTGATATATTTTATGCTCGAGTTATATGTATTGTTGGTTTTCCTTTTTTCTCATGTATGATGTAATGGAAGATATATTTTATGTTCTAGTAAGATATTATATATATATATATATATATATATATATATATATATATATATATATATATATATATATATATATATATATATAGGTTAAATCAAAATACAAAAAAGGTTGAGAACATGAGAACAGTTTTGTACCAATCATCATATGAGGGTAAATTACTCACTCTGTTTTTAAATTAAACTGTAAATGAATAATTTTATATCATGAATTCATACAAGACAACATCAAATCACTTCCAAACCTTCTTCAAAGCTTCGTGTGGAGAACTTCAACTCCTCCTTTGCCTCAACCAATGTCATTCACTATGACGCCCATTAAAATTCGCCAACAACCATCATTTGGAAACAGGAAAAGAGTCAAAGCAATAGACTTAAAGTATAATATATGAAACTCTTCATGAAAATAAGATCTTATTGTTAGTATGTCAAGCGGATAACTAGCAATACTAAAAGAACACATCCACGGGCAGGAGGGGAGTATTCTATATTTCAAGGATCTTAAATAGAGGTTACAAATACAATTTTCACAGAGATTTGCCTAACACTCAAGAATTTAATATACAAAATGACCTAGCTTGCATCCTTATTTGTACTTGATGGATCATACCTAAAAATCTAATGGGCCAAGCCCATTAGACAATGAAAGGTTTCAACCCTTCACAATCCGCCATGCAACAGCTTCTAGAACATTCTTTCATGTCATACAACCCTTGAGTATCATTAACGCACATGATGGACCACCTTGACCATAATGGAATATCATGATGCACAGGTGGCGCAAGATGAATACTAATGGTGCAACTACCATCATGTTTGCACAACATGGTGTATTTATTGAGTGTGATCATCTTCTAGGAGAACGTGGATCAATATGGCACAACAAAGGAATTGAGATGGTGCATCATGTACCAAGATGGTCCATGATGATGCAACATCTCCTCCATGGCGCAATATTTCACGAGGATGGCATAAGTTCTCCTCAAGAGGGCACGACTTCTCCTCCTTGGCACAATTCCACTCCTTGACGGTGTAACTTCACTCGCTCATGTTGCAACATCCATTCCTTTTGCGCAACTCCTTTCCTCTTGTGTAACACCCCAAAATCAAGGATAAAAATTTCATTTTTATTATAATCAAAACACCATTGCAACTTTATCCAAACATTTAAAAGTATTTCAAATAAGACAATTATAGGAGTTCATCCCCAAAGATCACACATTGCGGAAAAACACAGGTGTATACGCTGCGATCAAGCCGGGCCATTTCCTTTCGAAATGGAAGTACCTGAAACCATAAACCACAAACTGTAAGCACAAAACCTAGTGAGTTCCCCAAATACAACATACCAGACATATCAAACGAGCCTTACATAACATACAAATCATGATCCATATATATCACACATAAACATAATCAATAGGAGCGCTATGTGCCAACCATAGTCTTGCCATTATAACACGAGCCGCCTCTTGGTCTTCCTTGCCATGCTAGGGGCCACAACCATGGGTCTTACAAACAAGTGCCTAAAGCCACCTCCTGGTCTTCCATGCAAGCTTCATAGAGACAACTAGCATATAATTCTACCACTACTAATCAATAATCTGCTAGAGTTCAGACTCTGGTCTCGCATACAGATTGCCAAGGGCCACCCCTTGGCCTTCCTACAATACACAAACCAAATGGGCCGATATTGGTGCCTTTGACCCATAAAATAGTGAGGAGACTCACCTCGAATACAGAAGCTCACTGAAAGAATTCCCCGAGCTGCTGCCCTAACGACACCTCCGAATTATAAGATCAAAATAACACCCAATTAGCAATGGGAATCCATCCCAAGGCCCACCAACCATACTTGGGGTAAAATGACCATTTTACCGCTGACCCCAACATGAACTAAAATTGAGGCCCAAAATCAAAAGATCCACAAAGGCCCACTAATGGCCCAATTTTCCAAATTGGGCCCAATCCCATATAGGTCTTATCCTAAGCCCATAATTTTCTTGATTACAAAGCTGATTACCTCAAATACCCCCTTCGAATAACTTGGTCAAAAGAGAAGGTCAACAGTCAAAGTCAACAGCCTGTGTTGACCCAATTCGCCGAGTTTATCCTTCAACTCATCGAGTTAATCTAACAATCCGTGAAGTCGGAAAAGCCAAGCCTACTCTCCGAGTTTGCCAGAAACTCACATTTTAATACATTAGGTCAACATTATCGACTCTAGGGACTCCACCACTTAGATCTCGACCAATATGAGATCAAGATGAGTAAGGGATTAACCATTAAGCACTTAATCATCAAAGATAATACCCCAAAATGCAGATTTGAACCCATAAGGCCAGATCGCCACGTAAAGTATCCATCTTTACGATTAAGCATGACTAGAAGCAGTTCAAAAGCTCAAAAAGGGCTAAATGAAAGACTTAATGGATGCATGAAGCCCTTAAACCCATAAAGTTGGCACCTTTATGCTGAAAGAGCTCATGAAGACCGTGGATTTGAAAGAATAAACACTTGGGACTTCTACTTCCCCATCAACCACCCATCCATGGCTAAAAGCATATAATCCAACCTAAGAAGAGATCTTAGAAAATATTAAGCATGATTAGAACTTTATACCCGAAGTATATTGGAAATGAAGCAGAGAATCAAGATCTGAAAGCTACTACTTGAACCACCTCCTTGCACCAAGCTTCTCTTCCTTTAATGAGCTTCAAACACACCAAAACACACCCACACTGATCTCACAACACTCAAGGAGGCTCTAGGGTTTCAAGATTCGGGTTAAGGGCTATGGAGGCTGGAAATGAGGCGAACACCTGGGACATAAGGTGTTTAAATAGGGTGCAAAACCCTAAAATTAGGATTTCTCAATCAGCGTCCAACTCATCGAGTTTCCTTCACCAACTCGCCAAGTTGGTGTATAAAAACGCGTCTCCTAAAATCCTCCAACACGTCAAGTTGGACACCATCAACTCGACGAGTTGGTCCTTAGAAAAAGGGATTTATTCCACAATTAATCTTCTAGTTTCCGGGTGTTACAACTCTCCACCACTTAAATTAGATTTCATCCTCGAAATCACTCCTTGTTAACACTAATATCAAAACAATCCTGAGGATCACAATCGGAAATTCTACACATAAGACAATCTTCCAAAGACACCCGAAATGTATTATGGTGTGACTCCCCGACAGAATGTCCACGCTGAAACAACTCCATCTCAAACTCTCAACGAATAACAAACCAAACATAACACTTCCAAATCTGCCCATACAATGGCCTATCCAGATCTGCTAAAACCATCCTTAGAATAGTTCTTCAAGCCCAATGAAGAACGAAACCAAAATTCCGTGAATAAAATCCAATCCTATCTCACCTGAGTTCCAAAACCTAAAGTCTCAATGGTCTGACTGCCTGTCAGACCTCCCATACCAAACCGCCACAATGCCAACCTCATAGAGTTTTGTACCAACAAAATACTTCCGATCCCCAATGACATCGTTGCTTCCAAGGGAACAATGTCACTGACCAAATACTGCTACATAACACTTATACTCGACTGAAGGCTCAGATAATCCTTCGAGTAGAAGATTTATCCCGGTAACGGTTAGACTTAGATGAGAGCTGCGCAATAGGGTCAAATCAATTACTCTAAGATTATATAATCCCACTGCGAGTGAGTTAACATTTCCTAATAAACCCAAAATCATAACTACTACATGGAGCACCGTGCCGCCTTCTAACCGCTTTCCAAAGCAGCTGAGACCTCCCTGGTTCCAACTCGTCTGCCAACTATCTCAAATACCGGATTCCTGCCCGGTCACATTTGACAATATCCACCTTGACTTGAGCATCCTCTGAACTTCACATTGAGCAATAAATTCCTCTTCGATCCTTCCATTCGTCTCTAAAAGGACCTACCTCCTACGAACATCTACTAAGTCCAAGTAAAACGTTTACTTCTCCGTGGGCAACGACTTTGATAACATGTCTGCTAGGTTCACCTTGGTGTCAATCTTCAGTATTGAAAACTTGTCTTCCAGAATATCCCGAATAAAATTCAACCTGATATCAACATGTTTTATATTCTCATGATACACCGGGTTCTTAGCAAGACTCAAAGCACTTTAATTGTCATAATACAACATAGGCTTCTCCACCTTCAGACCATGACTCTTATTTAATCCCAGTGCGAGTGACTTAGCATTTCTCAATCAACTAGTTACCTCACTGTCACACAAAACCTCAAATCATAACTACTACCTGGACCACCACTCCTCCTTCTAACTACTTTCTAAAGTAGCAGAGACTTCCCTGGTTCCAACTAGTCTGCCAACTATCTAAAATACCGGATTCCTGTTCGGTCACATTTAACAGTCTCCACCTCGGAATTCTCTGAACTTCACATCAAACAAGAACTTCCTCTCCCATCCTGCCATTCGTCCCCAAAAGGACCTACCTCTTACGAATCTCTACTCAGTCCAAGTAAATTGTTTACTTCTCCGTGGGCAACGACTTTGATAACATATCTGCTAGGTTCTCCTTGGTGTCAATCTTCAATATTGAAAACTTGTCTTCTTCTAGAATATCCCGAATGAAATTCAACCTGATATCAACGTGTTTTGTCTTCTCATGATACATTAGTTTCTTAGTAAGACTCAAAGCACTTTGATTGTCATAATACAAAATTGGCCTCTCTACCTTCAGAACAAGACTCTTAATAAGCCTGTGCAACCATATCTCCTCTTTTATTCCTTCCATCATGGACATGTACTTGGATTAATGTGTAGACAAAGCAACATATCTTGTAATGTTGACTTCCAACTAATGGAACATCCGAACAAAGTGAATATGTATCACGTCTGTGACCCACACTTTAAAAAATCACCACCATAATCAGAGTTAGCATGTCCAACAAAGTCAGTTTTTGAATTGGCTCAACACACCAAGAAAACATATGTCGTTCCCTTAAAGTATTAGTTGTTCCACATGACAGCTTCCCAATGAGCCTTCCCTGGATTACTCACAAACTTGCTTACCATACTAACTAAATAAGCCAAATCAGGTCTGGTACAGACCATTGCAAACATAAGACTTCCACCAACACTTGAGTATGGAACCTTGTTCATGTACTTCCTTTTTCATTAATATTGGGTATAGTGTTTGGCCAAAGTTTAAAGTGAGCCGCCAATGGAGTTCCTACTAGTTTGGATTGATCACAGTTGAAAAACTACAGAACTTTCTCAATGTACTTTTATTGAGAAATTGATAACCGCCCTGCTCTTTCGTCCCTTTGAATCTTCATCCCCAGTATCGTCTTTGCTACTCCCAAATACTTTATCTCAAACTCATTCTTTAGGTCTACCTTCATGTTACCCTAATTCTAGGTAGGGTTCAAGAACACCACTTACTGAGTAGAAGAAATGGATAAATTTGGAAAAATTTATCTATACCGTGAGGGAATCAATCCAGATCTGAGCTTTTGAACTCTGGAAGATAAGGGTTAAGTGCTTAATCCATTAATTTATTTTGAATGTTCACCATGTCGAGGTGCATGTTGGGTTACGTCATGGTGGTTTGCTTATCATGTGTCTATTTTTCCCAATAATAACCATTATGCGACCAATCGGATTGACCGTGGCATGGTGGTCGATAGTTCGTTGACGGTTGACCATTGACCGTTGACTTTTTTACCAGGTTGACTTTTGGTCAAACTTGGGAAATATTTAATATTTAACTAAGGACTTGTATTGGTTTAGATTAGGTATTTTATGTGTGTCTTCTAACCATACTATGTAGGATATTTTGTGTCATGGTATGCTAGATTGTCTTTGTAACTCTAGCATGAAAGACCATTAGGGTACCATGAAATTAAATTATATGAAAGACCGTATGAGGACAATGAAAACGTTATGAAAGAGCATGGGGAGACCATGGCATAAGTATGAAAGATTATGGGGGGGGGGGGGGACAATAGCAGTAAAGACTGTAGTGGGGCTATAGCAAGAAAAGTGATTGTAAGACTATGGGTGGATCATAGCATTCTCATGGGTTGAAATATACCCTTAAGGTAGGGTCCACTATTATGTGATGTATGTGGTATCTTGGGACACTCATTATTCTTTGTGCTTACAGTTTTAACTCAGATGTCCATACTTTGATCAATGTTTTAAATTAAATGGTTTTATTTAGATCTTTAAATTTGTCACTGAAACAATTGCTTTTAATATTAAACGAACAATGTATTTTTAACTTTGGGACGTTACAATTACATATATGAAAAATTCATATATAAAATGAGATTTATGGCTTAAATATTATATATTTAAAAATGTGTTTGTTTTTCTCTAAAATATGTAAAATATGTTATATGTTAGCAACTATGGAAGGTACTTTATAGTAATAGATATGTTTATTTTGGTACGTAATTATACAAATTCAAAAACAACATAAGGTTTGCCATTTCTATGCTTGATTTTTATATTCATAATTTTATATATGGATACGTTATAGATATAGTCATACGATTCACGAGGCACTTTTACCGCTAATCAATTCCCAGGACAGCTCAGAATGAGCTATGTCACAGAATAGAATATGTCGTCATTCACATGGATAACTCACCATTCAATGTTTCATTTATATCAGTTGGTTACTATAAATAAATGAAATGCTATCACATTTTTTTGCAACCATTTCTTTCACATTCATATCTTCTTCACTAACATATTGGCACAATAAAGGTTTCTCCAAAATGGTAAAAGCTTATGGCCATCACCTAAAGGATGCCAAAACCATAAAATCATATGAAAATTTGAGTGACACGAATCAATATCTTCTCAATGAAAATCATAAGTGTCATTCAAATCTATGTTTTTTAAAGAATGAAATGGAGGTTAATAATAAATCCAAATCAGCAAAAAGGCAAAAGTTTAATAAGGTGACTATTTCTTTTCCCTTTAAAATAATTGTTTATTTTCTTGATCTATTTATTTATTAGATTAACACCAATTTCGTAGGTATCTTAAAGAAGTATGTCCATCAATTCATCATAGAATTTACTTGAAATGGTAACTTATTAACACTCTATACTTTTATAGATCTCAATGGTTCCAACAAACAAGTTGAAAAGCAATAGTCATACCAATTTGGAACAATTTTTCAAGAAGATATCATCAAAGCTTGATGATTTCGATTTAGATCTGAAGATGTCTCCACCTAGAACAAACGGAAATAATGAGCCATACATACTATGGGCTTCATCGTCACCATCCTTACAAATATCATACTATAATTTGACTACTAAACTAGAACTAGGCCATGGGTCACAACTAATTTTAATGAGCTGTCTTAATTGTTTCATTCATGTGATGGTGTGTGATGCTAATCCGAAATGTCCTAAATGTTTCAAGGGGGATTGTTTACTTGATATGTATCGTACCAGTGTTATCTAGAAATATAAAATTATGTCGTTTGGTATATTTCCCAGAGGTAAATAAGTGTCAAATGATGATTATTTGAATGTTTTTGGTTCTAATAACCTCATCATCTCTCTTATTTAATTATTGAATATTGTATATATATATATATATATATATATATATATATATATATATATATATATATATATACACACACACACACATAGGTTTAGCTTATTGTGACAACTCGAAGTTTGTCTCATCGCCTATATATATAGAGTCAAGATCAAATAAGAAGAAAATTTTTGGTAGGAAGGTAAGAAGTTTTTTTTCTACATATTTTTTTAGAGAGCATACAAAATGAATCATTAAATGATTCAAAGGTAAGATGATTCACAAGAAAAAATTCCCAAAAAAACATCTTCATGATTCATTTTTAAGTAAATTAAGAAAAATTTGACTTTTATTACAATTTTACTGAATAACAACGAAATCATTGTGTAAATGAATCATTGGTGTGTTTTTTTTGAGATTTTTTTTGGTGAATCATATTAGTTTTGATTTATCTAGTGATTCATTTCTTTTGTTCGTCAGAAAAGTATTTAGAAAAAAAGCTTCTTACCTTCCTAAAAAAAAAATTCTTACCGGATCTATATCCTATATATATATATATATATATATATATATATATATATATATATGTAGGGTTTCAAAGCACTCCATGGATGATGGCAATGGGCCCCTTTGATGAATTCTAGGTTAAAAGCCCAAGACTTGTCTTTTCCCTATAAATAGTCATGTATTATTCACAATTAGGGTTAAGAGTGTGAGGCAAAATGTAGCCGCCACGTGAGGTTTCTTATGTAGTGTTAGATTCTTTAGTCTATACTTTTAAGTGTAATTTATTTCTCATATTTCAATAAATCGAGTGATCATTCGACATAATCTTCATTATTGTGTTTGTTCTTATTTTCCGCATCTTGTTCATCAAATCTCAATTAGGGTTTTAATCCCAACAAGTGGTATCAGAGCGGGTCTTTGAAGATCTATTGATTTTTGAAGTATCGGTTCTTGATTTGATGATTTTCTGCGCATGTTATTGAAGATTTTTAGTGTTTTGGCGGTATGGAATCAAGATTTTTGTACAAGTTACTGTTCATGGAGATTTATACTGTTCATCTGGTATTTTTTTTTTTTCGATTCATTCTTCTGTTCATATTGGATCTGGTCGTCAGCTTAATCCAAAAATCTATTGATGTTAGTCATTTGTTTCAATCCAATTTGATCTATTCGATTCTAATTTTGATCTGGCCCATATTCTTGGCCGACTCACTGTTCATGGTCCACATATTTGTTAAAGATCTAGTTTTTCTTTGGCCCTAACATTATATCTGCTTTCCGATTGTGTCTTCTGTGTTCAATTCAAGCATCGATCGTTTCTTTGATGCTGCCTTATTCCACTTCATCTTTGTTCTTCTATTCATGAATTGTAATCTGTAAACGATAATATTGTCAAAATCGATTCTTTCATTGAATGTAGATGTTGATTAGTGACTTGATTGATCTGAAAAAAAAAAAAAATAAAAAAAAAATAAAAATAAAAATAAAAAAATAAAAAACGATTTTGTTATTGATCAACAATCGCTTTTGATGGTCCTAGAAAGAAAAGTCAAAATCGGAGGTGTGAATATATTCTTTTTGATTGGAACTGTAAAATCAGATTTTTGGAATAGAAATTGGAACGAAGGAGATTTGTGGTCCTTGTCAGATCTTGAATCATGATTTGGCTTGACGTCCTATTCGCTTTGCCAAGCAGGTCTCTTAATAGAGGCTTAATAACATCGATTTAATGATGTTGAATTCGCGATTTCACTGTGAACAAACGAAATCGGCTTGAATCTCCTTCGTGCAAACGAATCGAATCTTAATTGGTATGCATAATGGTCTAAATGAAAATTCAAAATTGACTATGAACTTTGGAACGAATGCCTCTCCTG
This sequence comes from Lactuca sativa, assembly GCF_002870075.4. Lineage (NCBI taxonomy): Eukaryota > Viridiplantae > Streptophyta > Magnoliopsida > Asterales > Asteraceae > Lactuca > Lactuca sativa. The sequence goes on along the minus strand of NC_056630.2, from coordinate 31,773,762 downwards.
TGAACATTATCGGATTCAAAATGTACTCCATTTGGAACAAATCTTACCCACGAACGTTTGCTGAGTGTGGTTCTTAGCGAATCTGTGATTGGATTCGGTTTGGCTAAAGTTTCGATTTTGTTCTGTGATCTATTGATTTGGAGCGAAAGGATGAGAAATCGGGAACGGAAATATGGGATTGCACTCGTTCTTCTCCCACGATCGTTTGATTCGGAAGTGAACCTGTGATTGGGTTCGTGTTTGAAATTGGTTCGCTTTGGGTGAGATTTTTGGTGTTCAGAACTCAGGGCTCGGTATGAAGGCTTGTGTTCAAAACGAACGTGGAACAAACTTGGGGTCATTTGTTAGCACTTGGAGGGAGATTCGCTTTGGTAGCTATTGGAACGAACCTCGATCTTGGGTTCGCGTGTTTATGCTGGGACTGAAAGAGAAGGATGAACCGAAAGCGAAAGGAGTTTCGCCTGATGAAGCTCGATATGGAAATAAGAAACGAACCGAACGTTCGGTTGTGTTCGCGTGAATAAATGGCGATCTTGAAACGAACTTAGGTTCGGTTGCTTGTACTTGAACCGAAAGTCTACAAGGAGTTGATTGGAATCGTATGTGTGGTTTCGTTTGTGAACGCTCGTATGATCCCCCTTCTAGTCGTGTTCTTTTATCAGGCGTCTAAATTGGGGAAGAAGATATCAAGTTACATTAATGGTCCCTGAAACTTCTACGAAATGACACTTCTGGTCCCTATTGTTTTCACAACTTGGCGATTATGGACGATTTCCAGATTTTGTCAGAAATAATGGGGAGTATTGATGCAGAATTACAATTTCAGTCCCTATTTTTCAGCAAGTGACAATTTCAGCCCATTTTTCGAAAAATTTGCAATTTTAAGGGCTGGTGAACAGTTTTGGATTTTTCAACGCTCATATTTTTTCGTGAACAGAAAAATAAAGATTCCATCAAGTCTTGGCGGTTCGGAAAGTCGTTTTTTTTTAACGTCAAATTTTCACGATTTTTTTCGGATTTTATACTTCATTGTGTATATCTTTTTGTCGTGGGGGAGCATAGTAAATTTTTATCCATTCAAGATCATTCTCATGACCATTTGAAGGCTTTATAATCATGTTTTTGATTATAAATCGGGGGAGAATTTGGTATGACCATTCGAAATTGGATTTGTGACTTTTCAAAGTTGAAGATTTTTGATAAAGCTTGTGGGAGAATTATGAAGGTAGCTTTTACAACAGAAGTTCTTCATCGAGCTCTACTAAGGTTTTTACAAAGAAGTATCCTTTACAGCGGAAGTTTTTCATCGAGCTCTGCTAAGGACTTGTTATATCTCCGACTTCTTGTATTTTCTCGATCAAGTGGCGTTACGAATCTTAAAGTTTGGGTTGTTACATGATATTTTTGATGGCTTATATCATTAGCTTATTTGAAGATCATTGTGACTTGGAGGGGGAGCTCTTCAAAGACAAGAAGTGATTCAGTTTCTTTGTTCTGAAATGGGTTTTATGGCGGGTTTGGTTTTCATGAAGATTCTTTGGGATTACATTCGAAAATGAAGTTTAAAGACATTACTTCAGTGCTTGATTTATATATCCTAGAGCCCGTGTTTGAAGACTATTGAAGAATCAAGATTCGTGGATTGCTTCATATATTCCTCGTTGCAGATCTTTTTATTTACTAGATGCTTGTTTTGGAAGTTAAAGCATTGTCATCCATTCCATACTTTGAGGGGGAGATTGTAGGGTTTCAAAGCACTCCATGGATGATGGCAATGGGCCCCTTTGATGAATTCTAGGTTAAAAGCCCAAGACTTGTCTTTTCCCTATAAATAGTCATGTATTATTCACAATTAGGGTTAAGAGTGTGAGGCAAAATGTAGCCGCCACGTGAGGTTTCTTATGTAGTGTTAGATTCTTTAGTCTATACTTTAAAGTGTAATTTATTCCTCATATTTCAATAAATCGAGTGATCATTCGACATAATCTTCATTATTGTGTTTGTTCTTATTTTCCGCATCTTGTTCATCAAATCTCAATTAGGGTTTTAATCCCAACATGCTGAGATCAATTCATGATGCCGACAAACCGGTGGGCAGGGGCAAAAAGGCAGAGAAGGGGAAGCAAGCGTCCAAAGCTCCAAAGGGACCTTCTCCCAAAAAGCGAAAACAACCGAAGGCTGCTTCATCCCCACAGCCGAAGAGAAGGAAGACCCAACAGAAGCGAAAGCTACTTATTCCCTCCTCTTCAAGCGAATCTGAGGGTGGAAGTTCGGACTCTGAAGGATCTCAAGGAGACGAATCTCCTCAATGAGGCAACACACCACCTCGGTCCCCAACCCCAGAGATGGAACTTCATCAATCTCCAGTTCCTTCACCTCCACCAACTATTCCTATTTCCATTCCCACCATAAACCCCACTATTCCCCCAACCTCTTTCCCTATACCTCCACCCATATTCACCACATCAACCGAAACACCACCAGTTACCGAAACCCCTCCAGTAACCGAACCACCACAAACCGAAACCCATACCACCCAAACTACCCATACTCAACCACCACCCAAATTTAACCCACCACCCACTCAACCTGAACCAACCAAACCCACAACACCCCCAGCTTCACCACCCCCTCCATCTCCAGAAGACGCCTCCGATGGCGACAACCAATACCTTGGTGGTGATCACATGAACTTCCATTCGGTCTACTATAGTCCGTTTCAAGTTCAAAGTGACGAGGAGGATGATGCTCCAGTGACAAAGAAGCATCTCCGAGAGCTAAACGAGAAGGTTGATCTACTTCTCGCCTCCTCCACCAACCAGCAGTCATCTCTTTCTGAAGCTGCCCTTCAGAAGATTGTTGACGCCTTTTCAAGGGCTCAACATGATTCGGTGGCCTCAGCAACTACTGCAATCGATGCCTCCACCCGAGCCTGTGAGGCTGCGACCGAAAAAGTCGATAAACTATTCACCGACGCTTCCGTCCTGCTGAAGTCCTTGCAGGAGAGCGCCGACGCCACCAAGATAACTCTGGAAACGATTGTTCAACAATTGGCCAAGTTTGTCTCGACGGAGCTGTCTTCGTTCGCTACACTCCGACAACATATCAGCAACGACAACTCGGCACTTCGTGCCTCCATCGATGCCCGCCTGGCAAAGCTACAAGAGGATCTTGTAGTCGAGAATTCTCTGATGGACGTCTTGGCGAGTAAAACAACCGCCCTCAAGGTCAAGAGCACGCAACTTTCCAACTCCGAACAACAATTGGAAGCTCTTCGATCCGAAAGGGAGGTAATAAAAACGTGTGTTTCGGATGTCCACGCAGCGTTATCAAACATCCTGGAAGCACACGACCCCATCCTAAACCATTCGGTGAGGCGTACCCTCGCTGAAAAGCTCTCTCCAGCCATGGACCTTTTAAGCAAGATTGAAGGCCTACCGATTTTCGTGTCCAATCCGAAACAAGGGGGAGATGAGAAGAAGGGATCGAAACCACCTCCTTCCTCCAAAGCTACTCACGCAACCGAACCACCCTCTGCTGATCATGCTTCGGGTTCGGGTGTGAAGAACAAGGGTAAAAACATAGCTGAGGAAGATGAAGATGAAGATGAAGACAAGGAGACCATTGCCGACATGTTAAAAAGAAAGAACAGTCGCAATGCTGAAGGTGATGCCAGTCGTGTGGCGCGTGAGGCTGAAGAAGCCGAACGCAAGCAAAAAGAAGCCCACGATCTCCTTGAGAGCCGAAAGATGCTCTTCCCTGCCTGGACCGGGGAACGTATGATAAAAGAGGCCATAGAAACTCCAAGCATATTATGGCTCGAGCTGGTTATATCATTCGATTGCAACAACACTGTCGATTTGCAGTTTGATATGCCGCTGACTCGAAAGGCGTTCATCTTCCACGCCTTCTCTAACATTTTCGAAGTCCCGCATCCGAACGATGAGCTTGACAGGGAGCTCATTGACTTCTACCTGGAGGCTGCTCGTTCTCAATATCTTACCTGGAGCGCCCAGAAGATTGTAAACGTTCGGGTGCTGAAGCCTTATGCCGTGGGGAGATTCACAAACGTTAAGTTCAAGCTCATCCGAGGATCTGCAAGAACTGCCCACATCATCTCCCTGGCGGATCTGCCCAATCTAAATCCTCATGACTGGATTGTCTTATACAATATTCTTTTGACTGATGAAACCGAATATGGTCCCATCATAGACCATGTCAAAAGGATGTTGGCCTGCTATATCATGGAGGTTGCCCTAATGGATCAGGAGGTCGCCACAGTTTTCAAAAGGAAACCGAAGATAACACCAGTGGGATCGGCCAGTGATCTAAACCAAATGCAAATGGGCAAGATTGATCCAAGGCGAAACTCAGTAATGTTCACTAGAGCCGCAGGACAGAAATGTCTCTTCGCTTTAGCTGACAAACACCTTTACACCACAGCTTGCTTGGAGCACGTCTTATCAATTATCAAGCGGTGTAAAGACAATTCGGCTGATGACATCAAGTACTTCAATGATATGATCAATTGGTACATCCGGTTTAGACAGACCATCCTCTCCATAACCAAGTGTCTGTTTAGCACCGTGAAGAAGAAGGTACCAGCATCAGCTGCCTGCCCAAGTAAAAAGTGAAGGTCTCGCTCCAAATTGACGCAAAGGGGGAGATTGTTGGGCTGAAGTTTTATTTTGATGTTGCGTCTTTTGGGCTCGTTAGTTTAGCCATGTATACTCCGGTTTGGGCCTGTCCAACCGAGAGCCTTTTATGTATTGTATATAAGTTAATGCTTGCATGCATATTAGGTTAAGAACGAGATAGAGGTTTACGATAGAGATTTTACGATTAGCGATTCATCTAGAGCAAAGCAGGTTTCTTTAATCGTTTTTGTAACCTCTCAATCCTCTACAGTTGATGTTCTTAATCGAGCTCTTCTGAGGATTTTGTTTAAATCATTCGACACGTTTGATTCCATCTTGTCTTGTTCTTATTATTGCGTTCTTACTGTTTTATATTTATATACTTGTTCAAGATCTAATCGATCTTCATAGATTAATAGTTATTTTAATCCCATCAATATATATATATATATATATATATACACACACACACACATAGGTTTAGCTTATTGTGACAACCCGAAGTTTGTCTCATCGCCGTAACTCGTTTCCGTCCATAAAACTCGTCTTTAGCAAATTGTTCCGTATTCGTTTTTGGATTAAGTCAATTAATTTAAGACTTTTATTATGACCTCGTAAGTATCCAAACCCATTAGAAACACTTGAAAACACCCCAATTTAGTAATTGGAAAACTTTTAGTTTCGACCATATCGGGTTACGACAACTTAATCGGGTGCGACCAAAAGCCTCGTTTAACGTCAGTATCGGGTAGAATTCCACCGTGTCTCCAACGCAACCCATATATAAAGTTCAAAGGACCTCATTTGAAGCCTTTTTCACTCACTCTCTACTCTCTCTCCTCAAATCCATGTTCTAGGTCCCAAAATCACTCAATTCAAGCTCCAAGTCGATAAGGTAAATACCCTAACTCATAGATTAGCATCCTTAGCCTTCAAATTCGTGTTCAAATCATGGAATAGGACCAACATCATGTGTTTACAGCCCTAGAATAGTCTTGGGCCGCAAACAAACATAAAAGGGGTTTTAAAGCCCCAAAACCCTCCCAAATCACTTTTGGAGCTTGGAAATGAGTTAAGGACTTATTTGAAGCAATCATAAGTGTGTTAGGGCCCTTAATCATCAAGAAAACTATCCCCTTAGGAGTTCACGGTCGTAAACTCCCCAAGGAATGGTTCCAGGGCCGTAAACTCCTATAACATGGTCAAATGATGCCCTAAATTCCATCCAAGACTTGTAAAATGAGTTAGAATCACATGTGATTAACCTAGGATCATCAAAACACATAAGGATTGAGTAGGTGAGAGTTTATGTCACATCCCGAAAACCGAAGGCGGAAACATTTCCGGGGTTGACTCCACGTTAAGTTTCAAATCCAATGTACATAGTAAGTAAAGTGAAACAAACATTACATTACATATTAAAAGTTTTACAATTTGTTTCAAAAGACACAGTTTATACAGTTGGGATACATAATATAGATATAAACAAAATGAACGAGCCTTGCACGCACACGATCCTTAACTAAGTAAGTCTTCGGGTACCTGTACTATCGTTGACCTGAGAACACAAGCAATTTGAAAATCAGCATAACGCTGGTGAGTTCATAAGCAGTTTTGTTTTGTGAAAATATTTATGTTTCCTTTCTGTTTCTGAAAATATAACACACACCAAGAAAATCCCATATTTTCTTAAAAGTTGGTTGTTGTTTCATAAGAGTAATGTATGGTTTAGTTATCCGGCACATTGTTTTATGTCTTAATGTATCAGTGTATTCCCAGGAAAGTCCCATACTTTCCTGAAGATTGGTTATCATATGTAAAAGGTGTAAAAGATGTAAAAGATGAAAACTGAATCCTGGTTATCTGAAAAATGTAGTATGTGATTCATTATTACTATTAGTAAATCTCTGTTATCCTAGTTGCGAGTTCCATAACCATACTAAAGACTGAACCTGTGGCAATAAGTAGTCCACAGCCTTGTGGCAATAAGTGGTCCACAATCCTTATGACTTTCGTCACCCTTGAACCATTTTGGTTCGGCTGTAGCTAGCAGCCAGGTGTGGGGTAGTCAGCCCCGTATAGATCTATACAATCAAGTCACGCTCTCTAAATCCCAGAGATTCTGGTTACGGGTGTAGTCCTCCACTCGCGTATCTCTGTGGAGTGTTTGCCGAGGACGTGTCTCCAATCATACGGAATAACAAATTTACTAGTAATAATAGGATAATCCTCCATTCGCGTATCTCTGTGGAATGTTACCGACGACAAGACAGTGTACAAATTATATTGTTCATGTGTTACAATGTCATGCTTTTAACTGATAAAATGTAGAAACCATTTGTGAAATATATATAAAACATAACCGTTTATAAAATCCATTTCACAAATAAATGTTTAAGTGAACTGTATGATCTACTGGTTATCAGTTACGTATATCAGTATTAAAGCATATGAAATGTGAAACACACACACGAAAAATAAGTTTTGAGTACAAGAAAACCCTTGTACTTTGCTTGTGTCCCCCCCCCCCCCCCTTGAAAACAGAGAAAAACAGTGAAAAAGGTAGGGGTATGAACTCACCGGACTCGGAAACGTGTCGGTTTTGGATACTAGACGTTGGTTCGGGGTTTGATTACTCGCGATGTCCCTATGTAAAATGAAATAATGTCCATATATATACAATTAGAGATACATTCACTAATCATATGGAACATTACACTCCAATGAGGTTAAACACCTCAAAACGAGCGTTTGGAGTGACCCGGGTGACATCTTCGGACTTGTAATGACACTAGGCACTTGGGACTTGAGTTTACACTCCATAAGTAAACATTTAAATGAGTTTACAACCATAAAACACACCCACACATGAGTTTACGGCCGTAAACTCATGTTGGTGTGGTTTTGGTGATTTAAGGGCTTAAATGGACGTGGGGATTGCTAGAATGGATTTTCTAGAATGCATTGGAACACTTGGAATGAATTTAAATCATCAAAATGATTATTTTATAGGAGTTTACGGCCTAATATAGGCTCCTGGCCGTAAACTCCTTAATCTTCATGAAAATGGTGTTAAATGTTGTTAAAACAAATCACATGTGATTAATAGGATTATTCCAAGACCTAGTATGAGTTTTATGGGACATATGAGGGGTGTTATGGAGTTTACGGCCCATGAGACCCTCCTCATGGCCGTAAACTCTTATATATGGTGATACAAAGTGATTCAAGGTCTAAAACTTGCGTAGAAGGGCTTCTAAAATTCATCTAAAGGCTTTAGGGGTGTTTAGTTTGCATTCTAACACCAAAATTTTTGGAGTTTACGGCCCAAGAACAAGCCTTGGCCGTAAAATCTTAGAAATCCCATGAATGATGTGTTTAAGGCCCTTGAAGTATTTTTGGTTGGTCCCTTGATTTATTCCAAGGCTTTTGGTGGTGTTGGATGGCTTTCTAACACCTTAGAATTGGATTTATGTCAAGTTTTGGGGAGTTTACGGCCCAAGCACTCACCTTGGCTGTAAACTCATCTAAATCCCCCAAAATTCATGTTTCAAGTGTCCAAATGCTAGAACCAAAGTCCTATAATTCATATCTAAGCCATAGAAGTGATTTGGAAGGGTTTAAGGGCATGAAAACCCCTTTTACATGAGTTTACGGCCCAAGCTTATGCCTTGGCCGCAAACTCCTTCAAATGGCTCAAAATTAAAGTTTCAATTGTTCTAAGTCCATATCTTGAAGTCCCATAGCCATATCTAAAGTCCAATTGAGTTTAGGAAGGAGTTTAAGAGCTTAAAAACCCCATTTAATGGAGTTTACGGCCCAAGCTTGCTCCTTGGCCGTAAACTCATGTTCTTGGTCCTAAAACTCAATTAGTTTATCAATTTGAAGGCTAAAGGTGTTGATTAACATGCTAGGGAGGTTACCTTAGAGATTTGAAGCCTTAAACTTTAGATTTGGACCTTAATTCTAGCTTGAGGAGAGAGGTTGTAAGAGTTTAGTGAGAAATTGGCCAAAGGCTTCAAATGGAGTCTTAAACATGTTTATATAGTGTTTGGGAATTGGACACGATAGAATTCTACCCGATACCGACGTTAAGTGGGGTTTTTGGACGTACCCGATTGAGTTACCGTAACCCGATACGGTAATTTCTAGAATTATTCTGATCACTAAAGTTGGGTGTTTAAAATGATTTCTAAATGTATTAAGACACCCATTAAGTCATTTTAGTTCAATATAAACTAATGACTTAATAAAATGGTGAAATTGGAAACAAAATTGAAAATAACGTTTGGTTGATCGGATCGGATTACAAGTTATGGTACAAGAAGTGACATGAAATTTCGGGTTGTTACATTATCCCCCCGTTAGAGGGAATTTCGTCCCGAAATTCAAGACAAGAATAAGATAACATACAATTCATTGACCTAGAAAGAGTTGTGGATATTTTTGTTTAATCGAGTCTTCTCACTCCCAAGTGAACTCCGGTCCCCGCTTGGCATTCCAGCGAACCTTCACCAACGGGATGCGACTCTGTTTTGTACGTTTGACTTCTCGATCCATGATTTCGATTAGTTCCTCCACAAAGTTGAGGTTTTTTACGACCTCAATCTCGTCTAATGGAATCACTAGGGTTTCATTGGATAGGCACTTCTTGAGGTTTGAAACATGAAAGACGGGATGGATGTTACTAAGTTCGTGAGGTAAATGAAGTTTATAGGCTACCGGACCAACTCTGGCGATGATTTCAAATGGTCCAATGTATCTCGGATTAAGTTTTCCACGTTTACCAAAGCATACAGTGCCTTTCCAGGGCGAGACCTTCAACAGAACACGGTCCCCAACCTGGAATTCTAGTGGTTTCCGACGATTATCAACATAACTCTTCTGACGATCGCGCGAGGCCTTTAGTCGTTCACGGATTTGGATAATTTTCTCAGTGGTTTCACGGATGATTTCAGGACCGGTAAGTGCACTGTCGGGGACTCGACTCTTGGCTAACTGTGTATCTCCTACCTCAGCCCAGCATAGAGGGGATCTGCACTTGCGACCGTATAGGGCTTCGAACAGGGCAGCCCTAATGCTGGTGTGGTAACTGTTGTTGTATGAAAATTCGATCAATGGTAGATGTGCGCCCCACGACTTTCCAAAGTCAATGACACATGCCCTAAGCATGTCCTCCAGAGTTTGGATTGTTCTCTCGCTTTGACCATCAGTCTGAGGATGGTATGCCGTGCTCATGTCTAGTTGAGTTCCAAGGGCTTTCTGAAGAGACTGCCAAAAGCGGGAAGTAAACCTGCTATCTCGATCAGAGATAATGGATGTAGGTATGCCGTGTAGTCGGACTACCTCTTGGATATATATCCGTGCGAGTCTTTCCATCTTGTATGATTCTTTAATTGGCACGAAGTGAGCTGATTTTGTCAAGCGATCGACAATCACCCAAATGGTATCATACCCATTCGAGCACTTGGGTAGTTTGGTGATGAAATCCATGGTGATCATCTCCCATTTCCATTCAGGTATCTCAGGTTGCTGGAGCAGACCCGAGGGTTTCTGATGTTCAACTTTTACCTTGGCGCAAGTGAAACACTTGCCCACATATGAAGCTATCTCAGCCTTCATATTTGGCCACCAATATTGCTTCTTGAGATCTAAGTACATCTTGTCAGAGCCCGGGTGAACAGAGTATCTGGTTCTATGTGCTTCCTCCATGACTAACTCTCTAAATCTTCCAGACTTGGGAATCCAGATTCGATCCATAAAACAATGGACTCCGTCACTTCTGATCTCAAGTTTCTTTTCCATCCCTCTCAAAGCTTCAGTTGTCATGTTCTCAGGTTTCAGGGCTTCTAACTGAGCTTCTCGGATTTGCACGGGTTGGTTGGAATGGATGGTTATCGACTGACTCTTCACCTTGTTGCTGGTACTCTCCTTTCGACTAAGGGCATCTGCTACCACATTGGCCTTGCCGGGATGGTAGCGGATTTCACACTCATAATCACTGAGTAGTTCTACCCATCGCCTTTGTCTCATGTTCAGGTCTTTTTGGTCAAGTATATGTTGCAGGCTCTTATGATCAGTAAAGATCGTGCACTTGGTTCCGTAAAGGTAATGCCTCCAAATCTTCAATGCAAACACCACGACTCCTAGCTCCAAGTCGTGTGTGGTATAGTTGACCTCATGTGTTTTCAACTGCCTAGAGGCATAAGCAATCACTTTTCCTCTCTGCATAAGCACACAGCCTAAACCTTGAGTAGACGCATCGCAGTAGACAATAAAGTCCTCTGTCCCTTCGGGTAGGGATAGGACAGGCGCACTGCACAAAGCTTTCTTCAACGTCTGAAATGCGGTCTCTTGTTTATCCCCAACAAAAGGGTGCACCTTTCTGAGTTAGAGTGGTTAGAGGTTTGGCGATCGGGAAAAGTTTTGGATGAACCTTCGATAATAGCCAGCAAGACCCAAGAATTGTCGGATTTCTGTGGGTGTCTTCGGTGCTGACCAATTCTCTATTGCTTTAATCTTGGAAGGATCAACATGAATACCTTCCTCACTTATCACAGACCAAGGAAAGTTACCTTCCGTATCCAGAACTCACATTTTGAAAACTTCGCGAATAACTTCTCGGATTGTAGGGTCTCCAACACTAACCTCAAGTGTTGTTTGTGGTCTTCTTCACTTCGGGAATAGACAAGTATGTCATCAATGAATACTATGACAAACTTATCCAAATAAGGACGACACACCCTGTTCATCAGATCCAAAAACACTGCCGGTGCGTTGGTTAAACCGAAGGGCATCACTACGAACTCGTAGTGTCCATATCGAGTCCTGAAAGCTGTTTTGGGCACATCACTTTCATGAACTCGCAACTGATGGTACCATGACCGAAGGTCTATCTTAGAGAAGTAACTGGCTCCCTGGAGTTGATCGAAAAGTTCATCTATTCGAGGAAGAGGATATCGGTTTTTGACAGTCAACTTGTTTAGCTCACGATAATCAATACACATACAAAAGGATCCATCCTTCTTCTTGACAAACAAAACCGGAGCTCCCCAGGGTGAGGAACTCGGTCTAATGAATCCTTTGTTAAGCAACTCGTTAAGTTGACTGGATAACTCCTGCATCTCTGCTGGAGCTAAGCGATACGGAGACTTCGCTACAGGAGTAGCCCTAGGAATTAGGTCAATACGGAACTCGACCTGACGTTCGGGAGGAATTCCTGGAAGCTCTTCGGGAAACACATCAGGAAAATTACAGACCTCGGGGATGCTCGCGAGGTCTTTAACTTCTTGTTTCTCATTGATTACATGGGCTAAGAATGCAATACACTCCTTTCGCAGGAGTTTCTGAGCTTTGATGCAGGAAATGATATGAAGGTTGGAACCGAGTTTATCGCCATAGATCATTAGAGTTTGACCCGATGGAAGATTAAGACGGATGGCTTTTTCGAAGCAAAGAATATCTGCATGATTGGGACTCAACCAATCCATGCCAATAATGACATCAAAACTCTTTATGGATACGGGCATAAGATCGATAGGAAATGAATGGCCGTTTAAGGTGAGAATACAATTTACGAATACCTCACTCGCACTCTCTTTCTCTCCGTTTGCCATTTCGACGGTAAACATTTCGGTTAGAGGTTGGGAATCATGTTTTAGGTTATGTTTGAATGCATGGCTAATAAAACTTCTTTCAGCGCCCGAATCAAAAAGAATATTAGCATACGAGTTGTCGAGAAGAAACGTACCCGAGACAACATTGGGATTGGCAATTGCTTCTTCTCGTCCCATAGCAAGGACTCTTCCTGTGTTGCCAGCAACAGTCTTCTTTGGGCAATTCCTTTTAAAGTGCCCGGCTTCACCACAGTTATAACAGGCTTGACCAACGCCTGTTCCAGAGGATTGATTTGCTGACTGAGTCGGAGCTTTGCAATATCGAACAGTGTGCCCCTTCTTACCACAATTGGTACAGGATAGTTCACGACAGGGACCAGGGTTGTGGTGATATTTGCATTTTTCACAAAGAGGCAGGTTACCAACATATCGGTTGGTAGGAGTTGGTGCTGTGGATCCTACAATAGAAGCAGCAGCTGTGGGGGTAGTAGCAGCATGAACTGCTACTGTTTGTTGTCTTTTGGAGGAGCCTTGGGAAGATTGACCCTTCTTCTTCTTCCAGAATTTTCTTTTCTCGCCACTACTTTTGGTCGACTCAGGGGTAGCAGTGGTGGCTTCTTCGATATCATCACTGTGATGAATTATAGCTTGGGCTAGAGTTTTGGAACTGTCATAAGTATCTGGGCGAGCGGCTAAAACACGACCTTTGGTCGGATTGGTTAACCCCCAAATAAACCTCTCGATCTTTTTGCTTTCAGGAGTGACTAGTCCAGGGCAGAGAAGGGCAAGATCATCAAATCGGGAAGTGTAGGCAGCAATGTCGGAACCTTTCATCTTTAGGTTCCAGAGCTCGTGCTCTAGCTTCTGCATTTCGCCTCTGGGACAATATTCGGCAAGGAGGAGTTCTTTCATAGTCTCCCAGCCCATGGCATTGGCTACGGGGAGAGTTAAGGATTTGACTCGGCCATTCCACCAAGTCAATGCTTTATCAAGGAAGGTACAAGCTGCGAACTTGACCTTATCGGACTCATCACAGGCACAAATTTCGAAGATGGATTCGATTCTCTCGAACCATCGGGAGAAGGAAATGACACCACCAGTGCCATTGAAGAAAGAAGGCTTCGCATTCATGAAATCCTTATAGGAACCCTCCTTACGGCGTTCCTGATTACCATCTTGATTTTGATTACTACCTCCTGAACCACCGGTATTTAGCTGGGACATGGCAGCTGCCACCGCGGCGGTAACAGCTGTTTGAAATAACACGGGATCGATTTCAGGAGGAGGTGGTGGAGGGTTGTTGGAGTTGGATCTTCTTCTGGGAGGCATCTTGATCTAATAAGATCAATAAAGAGAGAGGATGATAAGTCCTCTGAATCGAGAGATATGACAGGTATTAATTCCAATTAAGCGGTAAAGCAGGAAAGAGTTATTGAAGCAAGTAAACTATCGATAACGAAATGTTCGGGGTCTAAACATGCACAATGATTTAAGAAATACTCCCATAGTATTTCATGGTTTGCTACGATACTAGCTCGATGTTTGGGGTATTAGGGTAGGTTTTAGGCATGCCGCATATCACAATCACTCCCAGGCACATGTTGGCCGTGTCTCGAATGAATATAGTTGGCCAGGCTATATTGACCCTAGACACGACTACATAACTGCCCAAGTTTAACTGCAATACACAACACCCATTTACTTATGTTTTGTTCTATTTATAGATACGAATCTCGACGGTTCGGTATACTTGTATATTTTTGAAAATACTTGTATTCTGAAGATACTTTTATTTCAGAGCACTTAGGCCCCTTTTAGTGTTTATAGTTTTATACCATGTAAGGTTTGGTATACTTTATTCACTATAAACAAGGGCTCTGATACCAATCTATCACACCCCGAAAACCGAAGGCGGAAACATTTCCGGGGTTGACTCCACGTTAAGTATCAAATCCAATGTACATAGTAAGTAAAGTGAAACAAACATTACATTACATATTAAAAGTTTTACAATTTGTTTCAAAAGACACAGTTTATACAGCTGTGATACATAATATAGATATAAACAAAATGAACGAGCCTTGCACGCACACGATCCTTAACCAAGTAAGTCTTCGGGTACCTGTACTATCGTTGACCTGAGAACACAAGCAATTTGAAAATCAGCATAACGCTGGTGAGTTCATAAGCAGTTTTGTTTTGTGAAAATATTTATGTTTCCTTTCTGTTTCTGAAAATATAACACACACCAAGAAAATCCCATATTTTCTTAAAAGTTGGTTGTTGTTTCATAAGAGTAATGTATGGTTTAGTTATCCGGCACATTGTTTTATGTCTTAATGTATCAGTGTATTCCCAGGAAAGTCCCATACTTTCCTGAAGATTGGTTATCATATGTAAAAGGTGTAAAAGATGTAAAAGATGAAAACTGAATCCTGGTTATCTGAAAAATGTAGTATGTGATTCATTATTACTATTAGTAAATCTCTGTTATCCTAGTTGCGAGTTCCATAACCATACTAAAGACTGAACCTGTGGCAATAAGTAGTCCACAGCCTTGTGGCAATAAGTGGTCCACAATCCTTATGACTTTCGTCACCCTTGAACCATTTTGGTTCGGCTGTAGCTAGCAGCCAGGTGTGGGGTAGTCAGCCCCGTATAGATCTATACACTCAAGTCACGCTCTCTAAATCCCAGAGATTCTGGTTACGGGTGTAGTCCTCCACTCGCGTATCTCTGTGGAGTGTTTGTCGAGGACGTGTCTCCAATCATACGGAATAACAAATTTACTAGTAATAATAGGATAATCCTCCATTCGCGTATCTCTGTGGAATGTTACCGAGGACAAGACAGTGTACAAATTATATTGTTCATGTGTTATAATGTCATGCTTTTAACTGATAAAATGTAGAAACCATTTGTGAAATATATATAAAACATAACCGTTTATAAAATCCATTTCACAAATAAATGTTTAAGTGAACTGTATGATCTACTGGTTATCAGTTACGTATATCAGTATTAAAGCATATGAAATGTGAAACACACACACGAAAAATAAGTTTTGAGTACAAGAAAACCCTTGTACTTTGCTTGTGTCCCCCCCCCCCCCCTTGAAAACAGAGAAAAACAGTGAAAAAGGTAGGGGTATGAACTCACCGGACTCGGAAACGTGTCGGTTTTGGATACTAGACGTTGGTTCGGGGTTTGATTACTCGCGATGTCCCTATGTAAAATGAAATAATGTCCATATATATATACAATTAGAGATACATTCACTAATCATATGGAACATTACACTCCAATGAGGTTAAACACCTCAAAACGAGCGTTTGGAGTGACCCGGGTGACATCTTCGGACTTGTAATGGCACTAGGGACTTGGGACTTGAGTTTACACTCCATAAGTAAACATTTAAATGAGTTTACAACCATAAAACACACCCACACATGAGTTTACGGCCGTAAACTCATGTTGGTGTGGTTTTGGTGATCTAAGGGCTTAAATGGACGTGGGGATTGCTAGAATGGATTTTCTAGAATGCATTGGAACACTTGGAATGAATTTAAATCATCAAAATGATTATTTTATGGGAGTTTACGGCCTAATATAGGCTCCTGGCCGTAAACTCCTTAATCTTCATGAAAAAGGTGTTAAATGTTGTTAAAACAAATCACATGTGATTAATAGGATTATTCCAAGACCTAGTATGAGTTTTATGGGACATATGAGGGGTGTTATGGAGTTTACGGCCCATGAGACCCTCCTCATGGCCGTAAACTCTTATATATGGTCATACAAAGTGATTCAAGGTCTAAAACTTGCATAGAAGGGCTTCTAAAATTCATCTAAAGGCTTTAGGGGTGTTTAGTTTGCATTCTAACACCAAAATTTTTGGAGTTTACGGCCCAAGAACAAGCCTTGGCCGTAAACTCTTAGAAATCCCATGAATGATGTGTTTAAGGCCCTTGAAGTATTTTTGGTTGGTCCCTTGATTTATTCCAAGGCTTTTGGTGGTGTTGGATGGCTTTCTAACACCTTAGAATTGGATTTATGTCAAGTTTTGGGGAGTTTACGGCCCAAGCAATCACCTTGGCCGTAAAATCATCTAAATCCCCCAAAATTCATGTTTCAAGTGTCCAAATGCTAGAACCAAAGTCCTATAATTCATATCTAAGCCATAGAAGTGATTGGAAGGGTTTAAGGGCATGAAAAACCCCTTTTACATGAGTTTACGGCCCAAGCTTATGCCTTGGCCGTAAACTCCTTCAAATGGCTCAAAATCAAAGTTTCAATTGTTCTAAGTCCATATCTTGAAGTCCCATAGCCATATCTAAAGTCCAATTGAGTTTAGGAAGGAGTTTAAGAGCTTAAAAACCCCATTTAATGGAGTTTATGGACCAAGCTTGCTCCTTGGCCGTAAACTCATGTTCTTGGTCCTAAAAATCAATTAGTTTATCAATTTGAAGGCTAAAGGTGTTGATTAACATGCTAGGGAGGTTACCTTAGAGATTTGAAGCCTTAAACTTTAGATTTGGACCTTAATTCTAGCTTGAGGAGAGAGGTTGTAAGAGTTTAGTGAGAAATTGGCCAAAGGCTTCAAATGGAGTCTTAAACATGTTTATATAGTGTTTGGGAATTGGACATGATAGAATTCTACCCGATACCGACGTTAAGTGGGGTTTTTGGACGTACCCGATTGAGTTACCGTAACCCGATACGGTAATTTCTAGAATTATTCCGATCACTAAAGTTGGGTGTTTAAAATGATTTCTAAATGTATTAAGACACCCATTAAGTCATTTTAGTTCAATATAAACTAATGACTTAATAAAATGGTTGGAAACGAAATTGAAAATAACGTTTGGTTGATCGGATCGGATTACAAGTTATGGTACAAGAAGTGACATGAAATTTCGGGTTGTTACAGTTTACGACTGTAAACTCCTATTTTAATGTCGTAAATTCATCAAATGGTCCATATGATTGGTTTAATCCCTTTCCAATGCCCTAGAACCAAACCTAGCATCACCCCTCAAGTGTTTTAAGGCCAATTAGCACCCAAGAGCACCACCATTGAGTTTACGGCCGTAAACTCATGGGGATGTGGTCTTTAGGGCCGAAAACGCCTCTAAGGGTTTACTCTTGAAGAGTAAACTCCATGCCTAAGTCATACACACCCTTAGACGCTACCCGGGTCACTCCAAACACTTGTAATGAAGTGTTTTTGGTCTCGAACTGTTTATTCATATTTGATTAGCAGTCCAAAACCTAATTAGATACAAATGTGTATCTCTTCATATTACATAGGAATCTCGCACGTTTTCAAGCCTCGAACTGACGTTTAGCATCCAAACCAACACAATTCTCGTCTGGTGAGTTCATACCCCTACACCTTTTCCGTGTTTTTTCAATGTTTTCAGGGGGGAATACAAGCAAAAGTACAAGGATATCTTGTACTCAAACTTATTATTTCATTTCAAATGTTTCATATTCCACATGCTTTTAACAATCAAAACCGTATTAACCAACAGTTTGACTTGCAGAGTTAGTTTTCAAATCTTATTATATATTGTTATAATATATGTTTCTCACATGATTTTCCACTTTATTATTGTTAAAGGCATTAGTTTAGTACTTTTGATTTGTCCTCTGTAACACTCCACAGAGATACGCGAGTGGAGGACCGCGCTTTGTAATTAGAATCTAAAACAGGATTTTCCGCATTATTACTTGTAAATTCGTTAATCTTAGTAATTGGAGACACGTCCTTTGTAACACTCCACATAGATACGTGAGTGGAGGACCGCCCCCATAACCAGAATCTCCTGGAAGGAGAGCGTGACTTGAGTGTATAGATATATACGGGGCTGACTATCCCGCACCTGGCTGCTAGCTACAGCTGAACCGAAAGGTTCAAGGGTGACGA
Organism: Lactuca sativa; assembly: GCF_002870075.4. Taxonomy (NCBI): domain Eukaryota; kingdom Viridiplantae; phylum Streptophyta; class Magnoliopsida; order Asterales; family Asteraceae; genus Lactuca; species Lactuca sativa. The sequence continues at coordinate 31,755,580 of NC_056630.2, read as the reverse complement.
AAGTTATAAATGATTTGGACTTCTTATTGCCATATCTAGTCTATCGTATGGTTATGGAACTCGCAATTTAGATAACGGAGATTTACTTGTTGGTAATAATGAATTTAGTAAGCTAATAACCTTAAGAATTAGTTTACTTTCCACACAATAGTTTTATATACGTGTTAAAACTAACATACATTTCAAGGATAACCAGGCTTTCAGGAAACTTCACACAAACATTTTAAGTATGGTAGATACATGTACATTACATTTGGATTCGATAATCAAATACAAACTTTTAGGAAAATAAGGGTTTTTCCTGGGATAACTGAACTATTCTTAACTAGATCGTGTAACTAATGGATAACTAAACTTTACTTATAAGAAAATATGGGATTTTCTTGGATTCATAACTTTTCAGAAAACCAAAGGAAACTTGTTCATTTTTCAGAAAAACAAACCGCTTATGAACTCACCAGCTTTATGCTGAATTTTAAACTGCTTGTATTCTCAGGCCCATATTAGACAGGTACCCCGCGATCTTTTGGAGAAGTCGGAGCATATAGAAGACTCGTCTTAACTTTTGTTCATATGATATATATGTATAACACTTGTAACACTTTACTTTCAAACAAATGTAAATTTTCCTATGTAATATAATGGTTGTGTTTACTATGCTTACTATGTACATTGGTTGCGATACTTCATGACGTCCTCCGCCCCAGAACGTTTCCGCCATCGGTTTCGGGGTGTGACACTTATTCTATTCAAAGTAATTATTGCGTTGTTGTATGCATAAATGTGGGCCAATCATTTTACTTATTTTAAGAAAGTGATTAATACATATTATTTAATTAAATATAATTGAAAAATACCATCTAGTCTAACTAGAAGGGTATTTTAGTCAGTTAACATATATTTAATAAAGGAAATTTGCATATTTTAAGGGATTAAAGATTCTATTAATTTTAAAAATCCAATTTTATAAATTATAAGGTTTTTAGTTCGGACATTCTGACAGAATATGTTTGTGTATGTTCAAAAATAACAAAATTTCTTGTAGAATAACAAAATTCTCGAACCATCAATTGAAGACATAAAACAAAAATTACATTAATTTTTATAGAATACATGTAACAATTGCTAAGAATTACATTTATTTTTAAAGAATAAAACTAAAAAAAATTCAAATTTGGAAAAAACATCAAAATCTAACAAAAACACTAATACATTCTAAAAGAATAATGTTGCTAAGAGGCGTCATTCAAATTTCGTGGTCCGTTCTTCAAGCATCAGCTTCTGTAGAAACAAATACAATGAATAAGTTAGTGAGAAAATATTCATACTCCATTCCAACATAATTGGAATTCGTGATTCCATTATGATAGAATTGGAATTCATTTACCAATAATTATATTCATTCGGGGAATTCTAACAGAATATGTTCATAATTATCATAAAAAACATTCTGTTCTGATAGAATGCTATCAATGAAGAAATACCATTCAGTTGAAGCATTTTAGCGAGGACTTGGTGTGCATGAAAACAAGCATTCATCTGTCAAATAAGCAACCAAAACAACCATGATTTGTGTTCAACCAATCAAACCTAAAACCTTCAAATCAACTAAAACCATGGTGGGAAATTTTGTGTAACCCTCAACATGATTGATCTACTTAGAAACACATATATCTCTAAAGGGTGGTAAAAAATCAATAAATCAAAAGAATAGTAATATATGAATATAGGCATTCCTCAATAGCTACATGATACAAATGAAGAAGTAATGCATATATATATATATATATATATATATATATATATAACCTCAAAAGCCCAACTGACACCAATCCATGTAGTGTGACAATACCTATCAACTTGTTGTCTTCATCGATTACAGGCAAGAACTAAACAAGGGATGGGGGATCCTCCATCTTCTTCATTGCTTCAACAACCATTCTTTCTGCACTTATGGTTCTTGGGTTCCTATAATCACAACACATTTCTAATCTTTATCAAAAAAAAGATCCAATTTTCAAGTTCTAAAACATATATTTCATCCTCTTTTTCACAAATTCAATGTTCTTAAAGACCAATGTTACCTGTTGCACATTTCACCAACAGTAAATTTAAAGATCCCCTCTTTGCTTGCTTTGAGTGTACGCCTAAGATCACCTGCAAAATGAAATGAAATCAATAGATCGATACATACGTTAATCAATGATCGAATGAAATTGAGAAAAAGGAACCCCAATTATGAATTCTAACCTTAATTATTTCAAGTTCTTTAGAATATCCCTTACCTGCAATATGAAATCAAATCAACAGATCGATACATATATTAATCAATGATTGAACAAAAATGAGAAAAAGGAACCTCGATTCTAAATTCTAACCTAAATTATTTCTTCAAACTTACACTCTTTGTGTACTATTTCTTCAAACATACCTCAAATCCAAAGTCAAAGGTTAGATCTTGATTCGCTATGAGATGGGTCTTGGAATCGAGCATGGGTTTGGTGGCTCTTGTTGGAAGACTCATCAAAACCCACCGATGCAACAAGGGACTTCACATTGAAAGATCGTTTAAGACAGAAAGATCTGGCCGGTTTCATCTTCGGAAAAGAGTGCACGTGCAAGGAGTTTAAGGCATTACCACCGCTCGAAGAGAAGCTCGGAGACAGACGGAGTACAACGCCAACGACCTCCATTGATGTTACTACTACTACTAAACAATAATCGAATGAAATTGAGTAAAAGGAACCCTGATGGTATTGATGTGATGATGGATACGGTGAAATAAGTGTATAGGGGTGAACAAAGGTTTTGTAGGGATGGTAACTAAATTTCCATTAAGATGATGGTGTGGTTATCGGCGATGAAGATGATGGTGGTGCTCAGCAACCGGAAAAATAGGAATATGGTGGTGTTCGTCCTGTAAATTTTGTGGGTCGATGTTTCTATACGGTGGAATCGGTGGAACGAGGAGTTTTGAATGTGACGATGAAGGGCAACCCCACAAAGGGTCGCTGGTGTCGATTTGTTCAACTTAGGGTTTTCAGAATCAGTTTTTAGATAAAGAGTGGAACGAGATTTAAACTGGAGAGATACCATGATTATAGGGATTATTTTTGGAAGTTATTAAACAAATGATTAAATTACCCTTATTTATTTATTTAATTATTTATTTTTTATTTAATTTTGATTGGCCCACATTTATGCATACAATAACACAATAATTAGTTTACACACCTGAACCTATATATATATATATATATATATATATATATATATATATATATATATATATATATATAGACACACACACACACATGTGACAACTTGAAATTTTTTAGAGCAAACTAGGTTTAAACTTCAACCATCTACCAGTGTATTCACAACGTAACTTGATGCAATAGAACTATGATTGTCATAAATCATGTTTTTATAAGATATAATAAGCTAAAGAATAAAATAAATAAATAAATAAAATAAGAGATAGACCCAATATCTATGAAGAAAATTGTAGTGGTCGAGACAAGGATTTCGGAGATATAAAGAACACCGAAATCCGAGTTATAACGAAAAAGTTATGACCTGTCGAAGTTTCACGACAAAATTGGCACGACACTGGGAATCGTAAAAAATGAGTTTATGATAGATTAATTTTTAGCCTTAATGATCTAAACTAAAGTTGTAGAGTACGTCTGCACCTACACGTGGATATAAAGAACGCCAAAAACGGAGCTCGTATGAAAACGTTATGACCTTCCGAAGATGTAGTTGTCTGAGGGCATGACACATGGTAGAAACGCTAGCTTAGCCGTGTTCCACAACGTGGAAGTAATCTAAAACACCTCTCAATTCTAATATGTAGATGGCAAGTCTACGGGAGTGAGGTGTTACATCTCCATGACGTGGAGATAAAACCCATGATGTGGAATTGGTAGCGTGATGTAGCTCTATTTCCACAATGTGGACATTAAACCCACAACGTGGACTTGACATGGACAACCTATAAATAGCAAGTTCAACTCTAAGTTTCCTTACACCTTAATCTCTTCCCTCTCTCTCATTTGTTGACAGCATTCTGCTTCGCGAGCCCGACGATCACGAACCGTTGATCGTTTCTAATTAGATTCTAACTGTAATCACATTCAAGGTGAGTTTGTACCCCCACATTTGCACATCTTTTTCTATGTTTTAAGGGGGGGGGGGGATACAAGTATAACACAAGAATATTTGTGTAGATAAACAAACCGCTACTTATATTTTCTTACATTTTATATGCATTTTACGTGAGATTTCTAAATATGCGAAACAACGTTACTACCAAATTTGCAAACATTACATGCAAAAACATGTTAAAACGCAACGGTTTTCATTTTAGCAGAACATACATTATATACTATAATATGTATAATTTATGGTTCTTTTACAATAATTATACACTTATAATTTCTATGGAAAAGCTACATTTTCATTCACTAAGGGTTATTACATTTTCATTTACTAAAAGGGTTTTCAGTTCATTACTCGTAAACTTGTTGAAGCAATAAATTTGTGGGACGTCTTCAAGTACTTACCTAAGTACCAACGAAAATCCTAACTTAATGTATACGTTAGGGTTATATACAATGAAAACAATGACGCCTGAAGAATGTCGTGTTCAGGCCATCTTTTGTCATAGTATGGTTATAAGAACATTTACGTAGTAATATATTTTCAAAAAGTCTTACGAGGTGTTAACTCTATGATTACTTAAGGTATACGTTAGGGTTATATACAATGAAGATCTGATAGGCAGTCGAATGTGTGAATTCCGCCTTACTTCTTGTTCCTTGTTTGGGTGTGGGATTAGGGAATATCCACCCATTCAACTGTCTGTTCGATCTTGATTATATATAACTTTTATACACTACGTGATCATATGAGGGTGTTAAATTTACATTTAGTTTACGGGGAAAACACATCTTCAGCTTGTTTTACTTAATAATAAAACTACATTACATGATTTTCCAGTACCACATAGGTTACAACTTCTAGAAACATACATTTTGAAAAGGATTACATACAAATACAATTACATTATACTATTTTCTAGTAAGGTGCAACTTACATTTTTGAAGGGCCATTATTGTTAACTCTATCATTACTTAGGGTATGCATTAGGCTTATATACAATTAAGATTCGAAAGGCAGTTGAATGTGTGATTTCCGCTTTACTTCCCGTTCCTTGTTTGGTTGTGGGCTTAGGGCAAATCCACACATTTGATTGTCCATTTGATCTTGATTATATATAACTTGTATACACTAAGTAATCATAGGAGGAACCAATATGGGTCACACCACTTACATAAATAAGAACTTTGTTTTATAGATTTTAAGCATAAGAAACTTATACGTTTTGTTCTTAAGGTATTGAGACTACAACTCATTTTACAGAAAATATGGGAATTTCTGGATGAATACACTAATGTTTTCAAGGAGCAAAGAGCATACTTTTACATACAAAATGCTTATGAACTCACCAACTTAAATGTTGACACTTTTTTCAAAACCACTTGTATTCTCAGGAAAATAGTAGACAAGTACACACAGATTTTCAGTAGACGGAGCATAGTATTGTCACGTTTTAGTTTTTGCTATAGTTTTGTTGTCAAACAAACAATGTTTCGAACACAATGTAAATTATATATATTTTCAATATGATGGTTTTGTTTTCTTTGATTACTATTATTCAATTGTTATGATATTATACATGACATCATCCACTCCCGAACGTTTCCACCGTTCCGGTTTGGGGGTGTGGCAAATTGGTATCAGAGCATTGTTTATAGTGAACTAAGTATATCAAACCATGAAAGATATACAATTATAAATACAATGGGACTAAAACACTCTGACCAAGAGTTATACATTTAAATATAATAATATTTTATAAAAGTATACATACATGCATACTGTCACACCCCGAAACCGATGGCGGAAACGTTCCGGGGCAGAGGACGTCATGAAGTATCGCAACCAATGTACATAGTAAGCATAGTAAACACAAAACATTACATTATGTAGATTCATGACATTTGTTTGAAAGTAAAGTAATACAAGTTTTGTAGTTACATAAGTTTAATCAAAAATAAGACGAGACTTCCATACGCTACGTCTTCTGCAAAAGAACGCGGGATACCTGTCTAAGGAGAACCTGAGAATACAAGCAGTTTAAAAATCAGCATAAAGCTGGTGAGTTCATAAGCGGTTTATTTTCGAAAAAGTATAAGTTTCCTTTGGTTTTCTGAAAAGTTGTTATCCAAGAAAATCCCATATTTTCTTATAAAGACAGTTTAGTTAAACTTCTGAATTCCGTTCAGTACAACAGTAGATAGTTTAATACGTAAAACTATATATTGAAAAACTCTAGATTGAAAATCCCTGGGAACACCATCCACTACAATAGTAGGTAGTTTTATTATATAAAATTATAGATTAAAGGAAGATATAAAATTTGTGAACAAAATTTATATTAATACGTATTGTGAGTCAGATAACCATGCTAATATGACACGAGACCTCCTTGACGTTCTTCAGGCGTCGGACAATATCCAGAATTTGTCACCCCGGGCGTGCCCACCTAACTGTAGCTAGCAGTTAAGGTGTGGGATTGTCAGTCTCGAATAGATCTATTCACAAATTCCACGCTCTCCCTCCAGGAGACGCTGGTTATACTTCCAGGGAGGATTTACTGATAACCCGAAGGGCTTAATGAAGACAAATCTCACAAGCTAGTATTAAATTATTCATGGTGTACTCGATCGTTATCAAACATTGTAACCGTTTTGAAACATCATATAGTAAAAACAATTGATTACAAAGAAATTATATGGCATGATACTCTAAATTAAACAGAGATAAACTGAATCAGACATAGTTTATCTGTTAACCTTGCATCAAATCTGTACTCGTAAAACATGAACTGGAGATCCCAAATTATTCCCATAATAATTTGATTGTTTTGATTGTTTCTTACACTGTAATCTAAATCTACTTAGTTATATTCAGAAAAACATCTCTTATGCTCCGCATGATACAAAAGGGGTAAAGATACCCAAAAGTTTGCCAGATATTTATAGTCTTACATCAGTTTTATGTTTATCAAAACATTTATAACTTGCTTGTGTTCCCTCTGAAAACATTGAAAAACACGGAAAAAGGCGTAGGGGTATGAACTCACCGGTCGAGAAATGTGTCGGCTAGGAAGCTAAGTGTCAGTTCGAGGCTTGAAAACACGCGAGGTTCCTATGTAATATGAAGAGATACATAATTTGTATCTAATTAGACCTTGATCTATTAATTAAGTAATAATAAATACTTCTAGATGCGAAAACACTTCAATTCAAGTGTTTGGAGTGACCCGGGTGGCATCTACAAGGGTATAAGGCCTAGATATGGAGTTTGCTCTTCAAGAGTAAACTCCTAAAGGATATTACGGCCCATAGACCATATCCCCATGATTTTACAGCCATAAACTCATGGTTGGGGTGTTCTTGGGTGCCTAATGGTCTTATAACACTTGTGGGGTGATGCTAGGATTAAATCTAGGGCATAGGAAGTGATTTAACTATCAAAGGGACCATTTAATGGAGTTTACGGCTGTAAACTAGGAATTTACGGCCGTAAACTCTCTCATACCCAATCTTTATGTGTTTTAGTGGTCCAAGATTAATCACATATGATTCTAACTCATTTTACAAGTCATAGGATGAATTTAAGGCACCATTTGACCCATTTATAATAGTTTACAGCCTAGGAACCTTTCCTTAGGGGGTTTATGGCCGTGAACTGGTTTTTATCAAGTTTAAGGTCCCTAACACATTTGTGGTTGTTTCTAGACTTTATTTTGAGGCTTAGGAGGTGGTTAAAGGGCATTTTAACACCTAAAAAGGGGTTTATGACCTATGAAAGGGTGTTTACGGTCCAAGAATGATCTTGGGCCGTAAACTCATGTTTACCCCTTAAATGATGAGTTTTTTCTGTTCCAACTCCGGTCTTGAAAGCCCCTAAGTCATATCTAAGCTCTAAAGGTGGTTTGGAAGGGTTTTGAGGCTCAAAAACCCCATTTGTATGTGTTTGCGGCCTAGGGCTGTTCCTGGGCCGTAAACACATGTTTATGGTCCTTTTTCATAATTTAAACACGAATTTGAAGGCTAAGGATGTTATACTATGAGCTAGGGTGGATTACATACCTAATTGGAGCTTGAAAGGGTGTGATTTTTGGATCAAAAGCTTAGATATGTAGAGAGAGAGTAGAGAGAGGTTGAAAAAGCTTCAAATGAAGTTCTTTGAACTTTATATATGGGTTGAGTTTGAGACACGGTGGAATTCTACCCGATACTGACGTTTACCAAGGCTTTTGGTCATACCCGATTAAGTGTTTGTAACCCGACGTGGTCGTAACTAAAAATTATCCAATTAAATATCGAAAGTGTTTTCACATGTTTCTAACGTGTTTGGATACTTACGAGGTCATAATAAAAGTCTTCAATTAGATGACCTAATCCAAAATTTTAACGGGAAAAAAATTGAAAGACAAACGGGTTTTACCGATGGGAATGGGTTACTGTGACAGAACAATTTACGGGTTGTCACACATACATACTAGAACAGTGTTATAACAAGAACAATACAAAATTATTTAGAAATTTGAACAACACGATTAGGGCTTGGAATATATAGTCAGGTCTGGAAAGAATATAGTCTGATCAACTATATTTATCTGAGAGGTGAGTAGCATATGCCTAGGAATGGTCGTGGTGTTGCAACAAGTCTAAAGTTTACAAACTCTATATACAAACATAAAGTTAAAATACTATATGAGTATTTTATGGTACTATAGAATAACAACAAGTCTACAAACTTATCATCTTCATATACCAAGAAACTCTAGAATCAAACATAAAGTTAAAATACTATAGGAGTATTTTAAGGTACTATAAATAATCTATGTGAAAACTAAACGAACCTTACTGATAGGTCTATAATTGTTGAGTGCATACGCTAAGGTTATATATAATTGAGATTTTATAGACTTAGAATTTGTGATTTTCTCTCTACTTCTCTTGCCTTGTTTGGTTGTGTTCTAACGTGTTTGGATACTTACGAGGTCATAATAAAAGTCTTAAATTAGATGACCTAATCCAAAATCTTAACGGGGAAAAAAATTGAAAGACAAACGGGTTTTACCGACGGGAATGGGTTACACCGACAGAACAATTTATGGGTTGTCACATTATCCCCCCGTTAGAGGGAATTTCGTCCCGATATTCAGAAATTAAGATACAGATTATGGAATTGGAAAGAGATGCGGGTATTTCTGCTTCATCGAGTCTTCGCATTCCCAAGTGAATTCAGGTCCCCACTTAATATTCCAGCGAACCTTCACTATCGGGATGCGACTTTGCTTCATACGTTTGATCTCTCGATCCATGACTTCGATTGGTTCTTCCAGAAAGTTCAGGTTTTCGTTGATCACGGTCTCATCAAAGGGTATACTAGGGTTTCATCGGGTAGGCACTTCTTAAGAATAGGGATGTGGAATACAAGATGGATGTTGCTAAGTTCTGAAGGTAGTCGGAGTTTGGAGGCTACGGGATCGATCCTAACGAGGATCTCGAAAGATCCTATGTACCTCGGGTTAAGCTTTCTGTGCTTTCCAAAGCGTATCGCACCTTTCCAGGGCGAGACCTTCAACAAGACATGATCTCCGACCTGGAACTCAAATGGTTTTCGTCGTTTATCGATGTAGCTCTTCTATCTGTCTCGTGAAGCTTTCAGTCATTCACGGATTTGGATGATCTTCTCAGTGGTTTCGTGGATGATTTCGATACTAGGGAGAGTACAGTCGGGAATTCGACTCTTGGCTAGTTGCGTGTCCCCTACTTCAACCCAGCTCAAAGGGGATCTGTACTTACGACAGTAGAGGGCTTCGAACGGAGCAGTCTTGATACTGGTGTGATAGTTGTTGCTATACGAGAACTCAATCAAAGGCAAATGTGTGTCCCACAACTTTCCGAAATTAATAACACATGCTCTCTGCATATCATCTAGGGTCTGAATAGTTCTCTCACTCTATCCATCTCTTTGAGGATGATAAGCTGTACTCATATCCAGCATAGTTCCAAGAGCTTTTTGAAGGGACTGCCAAAACCTTAAGGTAAACCTGCTATCTCGATCGGAGATAATAAACACAGGTACACCGTGCAGTCGGACTATCTCTTGGATGTAGGTTCGCGTGAGTCTTTGCATCTTGAATGATTCTTTAATAGGAAGGAAGTGAGCGGATTTTGTCAAACGATTGACATTTGCCCAAATGGTATCGTACTCACTCGGAGATTTTAGGTAACTTGGTGATGAAATTCATGGCAATCATTTCCCAATTCCATTCAGGTATCTCGGGCTGTTGGAGCAGACTCGAGGGCTTCTGATACTCGACTTTTACCTTGGCACAAGTCAAACACTTGCCCACAAAGGTAGCAATCTCGGATTTCATGTTTAACCACCAGTATTGCTTCCTCAGATCTAGGTACATCATACCCGAACCTGGTGATCAGAGTATTTATTATTCTCAGCTTCGTTCGACACGTTTTCTGGTTTTAGGGATTTTAATTGGGCCTCTCGGATCTGTACGGACAAGTGGGAATGGATGGTCATCGGTAATGTCTTCACCTTGCAACTTGAACTCTCCTTTCGGCTCAAGGCACCTGCTACCACATTGGATTTGCTGGGATGGTAGTGGATTTCACACTCATAAACACTGAGCATCTCTACCCATCGTCGTTGTCTCAGGTTTAAGTCTTTCTGTGTCAAAGTGGTTAGGGGTTCGGGGATTCTGGAAAATTTTTGGGATAAACCTGCGATAGTTGTCAGCGAGACCCAAGAATTGACGGATTTCTGTGGGTGTCTTCGATGTTTACCAATTCTCTATCGCCTAGATTTTTGGGACGGGTCCACGTGTATGCCTTCCTCGCTTTTCACGTGACCAAGGAAAGTGGTTAGACCGAAGGGCATCACTACAAACTCGTAGTGACTATATCGAGTCCTGAATGATGTCTTGGAAACATCATTATCATGAACTCGAAGCTGATGGTACCCTAACCTAAGGTCTATCTTCGAGAAATTACTAGCTCCCTGAAGTTGATCGAAGAGGTCGTCTATTCGAGGAAGAGGATACTGGTTTTTGACTGTTAATTTATTTGACTAGTGGTAGTCTATGCATATCCGAAAGAATTCATCTTTCTTCTTCACAACAATATCGGGGCTCCCCAGGGTGAGGAACTCGGTCTGATGATTCCTTCACTAAATAGCTCACTGAGCTGGCTGGATAACTCCTGCATATCTGGTGGCGCTAATCGATATGGGGGCTTGACTACGAGGGTAGCTCCAGGAATTAGGTCGATGTGAAACTCGACTTGATATTCGGCAGGAATTCCTAGAAGCTCTTCGGGGAAAGACCTCAGGAAAGTTGCAGACTTCGGGGATGCTCTCGAAGTCTTTAACTTCTTGTTTCTCGTTGATTACATGAGCTAGAAATTGCGTAGCACTCGTTTCGCAAGATTTTTTGAGCTTTGATACAAGAAATGATGCAAAGATTGGAACTAAGTTTATCGCTGTAGATTTATGAGAGTCTGACCAGAGGGGAGATTAAGACTGATGGCTTTTTCGTAGCAAAGGATATCTGCATGATTGGAATTCTACCAATCCATGCCAATGATACATCAAAGCTCTTTATGGAAACTAGCATTAGGTCGATGGGAAAAGAATGATCGTTCAGGGTAGGGGTACAACCTATGAATATATCGTTGGCGTATTCTTTCTCACCGTTAACCCTCTCGACGGTAAATGTTTCGGTTACTAGACGAGGACTATGTTTAAGAAGATGTTTGAATGAATGACTAATAAAATTTCTTTGGCACTAGATTCGAAAAGGATGCGAGTATAAGAATTTTCGAGAAGAAACGTACCCGCGACGTCGGTGGGATCGGTGGCTGCCTCCTCCTGCTTTATAGCCAGAGTTATCTCAGCGTTGCTAGTTGTTGCTACTTTGGGGCAGTTTCTCTTGTAATGCCCGACTTCGCCACAACCATAGCAGGCCTGAGTGAGGCCTGCTCCGTAAGCTTGATTGGTTGATTGGGTTGGTGTTCTGCAACTTCGCGTGAGGTGACCTTTTTGGCCACATTTTTTACAAAACTCCTCACGACAAGGACTGGGGATGCGATGGTGATAACTACACCTATTGCACCAAGGAAGAATACCAACATATCCAGTGATAGGTGCTTGAGATGTAGGAGCAACGGCAGGAGTAGTAGCAGCTTGAACTACCACTGTTTTGTGCTTCTTGGAGGATCCTTGTGAACTCTGACCCTTTCGCTTTTTCCAGAAAACCTTTTTACTCTCATTACGCTCATTCTGGTGCTCTTGATCATCTTCATGGTTTTGGGGGTAGGCATTACTTCCTGGTCCATTGGACCTGCTAGGGTTCAAGAGCGCCATTACAGTTGTCACTGCGGCAGTAACAGCTGCCTGAAAGAGGACAGGGTCGATTTGAGAAGGATACAGTGGCGGGGAGTTGTTGTTCCTTGAGTTGGGTCCTTTATTTGGAGGCATGATGATCTAGAATGATTAGGAAGGAGAGCATGGTAAGTCCTCTAAATTGAATCAAAAGATATGGAACATGAGATATCTCATTAAGACAGATATAGGGTTCTATAAGCGATAAGCAGGAAAGAGTTATCAAAGCAGATAAACTATCGCTAAAGAAGGAATGAGTAGCAATACTCGGAATGAATTTCTACAACGTACTCGGCTTTGGATAAAGTACTCCCATAGTATTTTATGTTTCGCTGCGACGACGACTCATTGTTTGGGTAATAGGTAAGTTTTAGGCATGCTGAACACCACAGTCACTCCCAAGCACATGGTGGTCGTGTCTCGAATGAATATAGTTGATTAGGCTATATTGACCCTAGACACGACTACATAACTACCTAGGTTTAACCGCAATGTACAACGCCCATTTACTTATGTTTTTTTCTACTCGAGGTTACGGGTTACGACGATTAGGTATACTTGTATATTTTTGAAAAATACTTATATTTTAAATTATACTTTTAGTTCAGAGCACTTCGGCCCCTTAGTCTCTATAGTCTTATACCATGTAAGGTTTGGTATACTAGTTCACTATAAACAATGGCTCTGATACCAATCTGTCACACCCCAAAATCAATGGCGGAAACGTTCCGGGGCAGAGGACGTCATGAAGTCTTGCAACCAATGTACATAGTAAGCATAGTAAATACCAGTGTTCTAAAAGGCGCGCCATGGCGTGAGGCGTGGCTCCGCCGTTACGAAAAACCTCATAACGTTGCTGTTAGGCATGGCGTGTGGCAAGGCGTGATATGGCGCGCCATGGCGCGTTATGGCGTGTTATGGCACGTGTTTTTTCGTTTGAGACATAATTTTTTGCTCTTTGTTATGTCTTTTCTAATCGGAGATACGGGTGTTGTGGTTTTCGTTAAATTTTTGTTACTAGTTATTGATCTAACACTTATAAAAAGTAGTTATATTTAATATAAATTTATATTTATGTGGTAATATAATTTTAAATTAATACAAAATCGCCGCCTTACATCACGCCTTGAAAAACGCCATGGCTCGTTAAGCTTGAGGCTTGACCATGCCGCCACACCATGCCTCACGCCATTTAGAACCTTGGTAAATACAAAACATTACATTACACAGATTCATTACATTTTTTTGAAATTAAAGTAATACAAGATTTGTAGTTACATAAGTTTAATAAAAAAAATAAGACGAGACTTCCATACGCTCCGTCTTCTGCAAAAGAACGCGGGATACCTGTCTAAGGAGAACCTGAGAATACAAGTAGTTTGAAAATCTGCATAAAGCTGGTGAGTACATAAGCAGTTTATTTTCGAAAAAGTATAAGTTTCCTTTGGTTTTCTGAAAAGTTGTTATCCAGGAAAATCCCATATTTTCTTATAAAGACAGTTTAGTTAAACTTCTGAACTCCGTTCGGTACAACAGTAGATAGTTTAATACGTAAAACTATATATTGAAAAACCCTATATTGAAAATCCCTAGGAACACCATCCAGTACAACAGTAGGTAGTTTTATTATATAAAACTATAGATTAAAGGAAGATATAAAATCCATGAACAAAATTTATATTAATACGTATTGTGAGTCGGATAACCATGCTAATATGACACGAGACCTCCTTGACGTTCTTCAGGCGTCGGACGATATCCAGAATTTGTCACCCCAGGCGTGAACGCCTAACTGTAGCTAGCAGTTATGGTGTGGGATTCTCAGTCCCGAATAGATCTATTCACAAATTCCACGCTCTCCCTCCAGGAGACTCTGGTTATACTTCTGGGGAGGATTTACTGATAGCTCGAAGGGTTTAATGAAGACAAATCTCACAAGCTAGTATTAAATTATTCATAGTGTACTCAATCGTTATCAAACATCCTAATCGTTTTGAAACATAATATGGTAAAAACAATTGATTACAAAGAAATTATATGGCATGATACTCTAAATTAAACAGAGATAAACTGAATCCGACATAGTTTATCTGTTAACCTTCGACGAAATCTGTACTCGTAAAACATGAACTGGATATCCCAAATTATTCCCATAATAATTTGATTGTTTTGATTATTTCTTACACTGTAATCTAAATCTACTTAGTTATATTCAGAAAAACATCCCTTATGCTCCGCATGATACAAAAGGGGTAAAGATATCCAAGAGTTTGCCAGATATTTATAGACTTACATCGGTTTTATGTTTATCAAAACATTTATATTTTGCTTGTATTCCCCCCCTAAAAACATTGAAAAACAAGGAAAAAGGCGTAGGGGTATGAACTCACCGGTCGAGAAAAATGTGTCGGCTAAGAAGCTAAGTGTCAGTTTGAGGCTTGAAAACACGAGAGGTTCCTATGTAATATGAAGAGATACATAATTTGTATCTAATTAGACCTTGATCTGTTAATTAAATAAGAATAAACACTTCTAGACGCGAAAACACTTCAATTCAAGTGTTTTGAGTGACCTAGGTGGCATCTACGAGGGTATAAGGCCTAGATATGGAACTTTCTCTTCAAGAGTAAACTCCTAAAGAAGATTACGGCCCATAGACCATATCCCCATGAGTTTACTGCCGTAAACTCATGGGTGGGGTGTTCTTGGGTGCCTAATGGTCTTATAACACTTGTGGGGTGATGCTAGGATCAAATCTAGGGAATACAAAGTGATTTAACTATCAAAGGGACCATTTAATGGAGTTTATGGCTGTAAACTAGGAGTTTACGGTCGTAAAATCTCTCATACCCAATCTTTATGTGTTTTAGTGGTCCAATATTAATCACATGTGATTGTAACTCATTTTACAAGTCATATGATGAATTTAAGGCACCATTTGACCCATTTATAGGAGTTTACGGCCCATTCCTTGGGGGTTTTAAACTGTGAACTCCTAAGGGAGTGGTTTTTATCAAGTTTAAGGTCCCTAACACATTTGTGGTTGTTTCTAGACTTTATTCCAAGGCTTAGGAGGTGGTTAAGGGGCATTTTAACACCTAAAAAGGGGTTTACGGCCTATGAAAGGGTGTTTACGGTCCAAGCATGATCTTGGGCAGTAAACTCATGTTGACCCCTTAAATGATGAGATTTTGGTGTTCCAAGTCCGGTCTTGAAAGCCCCTAAGTCATATCTAAGCTCTAAAGGTGGTTTGGAAGGATTTTGAGGCTCAACAACCCCATTTGTATGTGTTTGCGGCCTAGGGCTCTTCCTGGGCCGTAAACACATGTTTATGGCCCTTTTTCATAATTTAAACATGAATTTGAAGGCTTAGGATGTTATACTATGAGCTAGGGTGGATTACATACCTAATTGGAGCTTGAAAGGGAGTGATTTTTGGATCAAAAGCTTAGATATATAGAGAGAGAGTAGAGAGAGGTTGAAAAAGCTTCAAATGAAGTTCTTTGAACTTTATATATGGGTCGAGTTTGAGACACGGTGGAATTCTACCTGATACTGACGTTTACCGAGGCTTTTGGTCGTACCCGATTAAGTGTTTGTAACCCGACGTGGTCGTAAATAAAAATTATCCAATTAAATATCGAAAGTGTTTTCACGTGTTTCTAACGTGTTTGGATACTTACGAGGTCATAATAAAAGTCTTAAATTAGATGACGTAATCCAAAATTTTAATGGGAAAAAAATTGAAAGACAAACGGGTTGTATCGACGGGAATGGGTTACAGTGACAGAACAATTTACGGGTTGTCACACATACATACTAGAACAGTGTTATAACAAGAACAATACAAAAGTATTTTGAAAGTTGAACAACACGAGTAGGGCTTGGAATATATAGTCAGGTCTGGGAAGAATATAGTCTGATCAACTATATTTATCTGAGAGGTGATTAGCATATGCCTAGGTATGGTCGTGGTGTTGCAACAAGTCTAAAGCTTACAAACTCTTCATACAAACATAAAGTTAAAATACTATATGAGTATTTTATGGTACTATAGAATAACAACAAGTCTAAAAACTTATCATCTTCATATACCAAGAAACTCTAGAATCAAACATAAAGTTAAAATACTATAGGAGTATTTTAAGGTACTATAAATAACCTATGTGAAAACTAAAAGACCCTTATTGGTAGGTGTCACACCCCCAAACCTGAACGGCGGAAACGTTCGGGGCGGATGACTTCATGTGATAACGTAACAAATGAATACATAGTAAAGAAAGCAATACAACCATCATATATATAATTGAAAGTTTACATTTGTCAAATGTTACATGTTCAAATCCAATTACAATATGATGTCAAAATATGAGATTAAACTGGCACCGCAGCATCCCTTCATCAAAAGCATAATGATACCTGAAATTACTGATTTCCTGGGACATACAAGTAATTTTGAAAGAGTAGATCAGCATTTAAGCTGGTGAGTTTCATAAGTATTTAAGTGACAATGTTTGTATGAAATGAAATGTTTTGTCTTTGTTTGTTTGTTTTTAGAAAATCCTATATTTTCTACTAGTATAAAAGTATCCTTCACTCAAGGCCAATGTTTGTTTCTAAAATGTATGTAAGTGTAAAATAACCAATGTGTTTGAAAACCTTGTAAATACATGCATTTTTAATACCCCATGTGAGTTTTATAACCATACTATTGACTCGGAATGCCTATACACAACGTTCTTCAGGCGTTGGAATGTTATGACGTTTGTCACCCCAAACGGTGGACTGCAGCTAACAGTCAGGGCGTGGGTTGTCAAGCTCGTATAGATCTATACACAAACACCATGCTCCCCCTCCAAGGGATTCTGGTATATAATACAGGACTTGAAATGTGTACTCGAATGTACGTGAAGTTAGTGTCTAACATAAACCGGTGTATAAAAACAGATCTACTTGTTAAAATGTTTCTTTTGTTTTTGTATATGAAAGTGACTTCTTGAAATTCATGTTTCTAGTACATAAGAGTTAGGAATTTGTTCGTAAAACTATACCTATTATAGTTTTCTAAAAGTGTGTCTCGTTTGTTTAGAAATACCTAGAAAAGGAATCATTTGTTATGAAAGCATAGATTTTTGGTGTAGAGTCTAAGATAGGCAAGTATACATATAATCTAATAAAATGCTTAGTTTATACATGCATTACAACAATTAATATTTCAAAAGATGGAATATAACATATTTTATATATATGAAAGTTCCCTATATAGTTTATAAATCACATATAATTCTACTTAATGAAAGTGTATAAAAATCTTTATATATAACACCCGATAGTAGTCGTGTGTTTTACTTGTATTTCCCCCCCCCCCCCCCCCTTAGAAAGCATATAAAAGCATTTAGAATAATTAAAAAGGGTTAATTAAGGGGTATGAACTCACTTGAAAGTTTGAAGATAGCGAGATGGAAAATCGGGGAGAGTTTCGTCTCGGGAAACGGATTTTTCTCGGGATTCTCGGGAATCTCGGGAGTAAAATCGACCCTCGGGACTTGAGTAAAAATGACCAGGGCTTCGGGTTTGAACGGGCACGGAAAACGAGGCAAAACGCAAGGGAAAAGAGAAGAAATGAGCAAGTTTTTTGGAAGCCCTAGCATTCTATTTATAGGGGGTCTGAGAAGCCTCGGTACGCGGGGCGTACGCTAGTACGCAGCGCGTACTCGTACGTCATGCATGACCGAGTCCTCGACTACCTCGGCTTCGGATGGGACGGATCGGATGGGACGGGTCGGATGGGGCAGGTCGGATGGGGCGGGTCGGTAGCTTCGCATAGGGGTGACGTGGACGGACCGAGACCAAGGCCCTCGGGTACGCAAGGCGTACAGGGTTACGCGGTGCGTACCTCGGATGAGGACGTTGACTCCCCCTTCGTATATTACCGGATTTTTTTTAATTAATTTTATATATAATTCATTTAATAAAGTTAAAAAAATCATATCTCCTTCATACGAACTCCGTTTTGGATGGTCTTTATATCCACGCGTAGGTGAGACTACGCTCTACAACTTTCGTTTAGACTCCATTGGCAAATTCCGAAATTATTTTTATTATTTATTTATAGAATGACGTGATTAAGGAATTTCTTTAAAAATTCATAACTTCTTTATCTGATGTCGGTTTTTGCCAGACTTTTTACCGCTGAAATACCATTGCCGAGACCTTCGATTCTCGTTTAGGTCATTCCGGCCAAAAGTCGCTCGATCTCCGATTCGAGTTTTTAGTTGTCTGCTGCTAAGCCGAACTTGGAAAAATCATAACTTCAATATACGAAGTCGGATTTGGGCGTTCTTTTTACATACGATCGTGGTTTAATGACATTTAAACATAGAAGGAATTTAAATAGAACTTTTTGGACATTTTATTATCAAAGTAAATTTTATTAACTCAAAAGTGGTTACAATACTTGACTTTTTAGGTCATTACAAAGAGTTGAAATATCGGGTTGTCACATCATCCCCCCGTTAGAGGGAATTTCGTCCCGAAATTTAAAGTAGTTTAGATACTAGTGAACATGAAAGAGATGAGGGTACTTTTGTTTCATCTGATCTTCGCGTTCCCATGTGAATTCAGGTCCCCGCTTGGCGTTCCAGCGAACCTTCACGATGGGTATGCGACTTTGTTTTGTTTGTTTGACCTCTCGGTCCATGATTTCTACTGGTTCTTCCAAAAATTTGAGGCTCTCGTTGATCTCGATCTCGTCGAGTGGAATAACAAGAGTCTCATCGGACAGACACTTTTTCAAGTTTGAGACATGGAAGGTTTGATGTATGTTACTAAGTTCACGCAGTAGGTTAAGCTTGTAAGCCATAGGGCCGATTCCGGCAATAATCTCGAAAGGCCCTATGTATCTTGGATTTAGTTTTCCCCGCTTTCCAAAGCATATTAAACCCTTCCACGGTGAGACCTTTAATAAAACGTGGTCTCCTACCTGGAATTCCAAAGGTTTCCTCCTTTGGTCAGCGTAGCTTTTCTGTCGGTCTCTAGAGCCTTTCGATCGTTTACGAATCTGAACGATCTTCTCTGTCGTTTCTCGTATGATTTCCGGACCGGTGAGAGTGCTTTCCGGAACTCTTCCCCTAGCTAATTGGGTATCGCCAACTTCAGTCCAGCACAGAGGGGATCTGCACTTTCGACCATAGAGGGCTTCAAACGGAGCAACCTTTATGCTTGTATGATAACTATTGTTGTATGAAAATTTGACAAGGGGTAAATGGATATCCCATGCCTCTCCAAAGTCAATCACACAGGCTCTCAGCATATCTTCTAAAGTTTGTATCGTTCTCTCACTTTGCCCGTCTGTTTGTGGGTGGTAGGCTGTACTCATGTCTAGCCTAGTCCCCAGGGAACTTTGTAGTGACTGCCAGAATCTTGAAGTGAATCTACTATCTCTATCGGAGATAATGGATATCGGAACACCATGCAGTCGCACTACTTCCCTTAAGTAAGTTCTTGTAAGCTTTTCCATTTTGTCAGTCTCCTTGATGGGTAGGAAATGTGCGGATTTGGTCAATCTGTCGACGATGACCCATATGGTATCGAGTCCACTCGTCGTCTTGGGTAACTTGGTTATGAAGTCCATAGTAATCTGCTCCTATTTCCATTCTGGTATCTCTGGTTGTTGTAGTAATCCTGACGGTTTCTGATACTCGACCTTAACCTTAGCGCAAGTAAGGCATTTACTTACGAAGGTAGCAATTTCTGCTTTCATGTTAGGCCACCAGTACAGTTTCTTAAGATCCAGATACATTTTATCTGAACCCGGGTGAACGGAATATCTTGAGTTGTGAGCTTCGGTCATGACTACGTTTCTGAAACCACCATGTTTCGGGGTCCAGATTCGGTCCATGAGATAGTAGGCTCCGCCACCCTCGACTTCTAGATTCTTTTCCATTCCTCGCAGGGATTCACCCGCCACATTTTCAGGTTGCAAAGCTTCCATTTGTGCCTCCTTAATTTGTGTGGATAAGTGGGAATGGATAGTCAAGGTCAGAGATTTGACCCTCCGACCAGTGTATTCCTTTCGACTGAGGGCGTCAGCTACCACGTTGGCTTTGCCAGGGTGATAACAAATTTTGCACTCGTAGTCATTTAGTAACTCAACCCATCGTCGTTGTCGCATGTTGAGTTCCTTCTGATCGAAAATGTGTTGAAGGATCTTGTGATCGGTGAAAATAGTACTCTTTGTTCCGTATAAGTAGCGCCTCCAGATCTTCAGAGAAAATACCACTGCTCCTAACTCGAGATCATGTGTCGTATAGTTCACTTCATGTGTCTTAAGCTGTCGGGAGGCATAAGCAATAACCTTCCCTCTCTGCATAAGAACACAACCAAGTCCTTGATTTGACACATCGCAATACACTACGAAGTCTTCTATCCCTTCGGGGAGGGATAGTATCGGTGCGGTGCACAAGGCCTGTTTTAGTGTCTGGGATGCCTTCTCTTGTTTCGCTTCCCAGTCAAAGGCAATGCCTTTCTGGGTTAATGTAGTAAGAGGTTTCGCAATGCTAGAGAAATTCTTTATAAATCTGCGGTAGTAGCCAGCGAGACCTAGAAATTGACGAATATTTGTAGGTGTCTTTGGTGCCGACCAGTTCTCAATGGCCTTAATTTTGGAGGGGTATACGTGTATCCCTTTCTTGCTAACAACGTGGCCTAAAAATTCGACTCTTCGAATCCAAAATTCGCATTTAGAGAACTTCGGATAGAGTTTCTCCGTTCGCAGTGTTTCTAGGACTTTTCATAGGTGCTGACTATGCTCTTCCTCACTTCGGGAGTAGATAAGTATATCATCGATAAAGACGATGACGAACTGATCCAAGTAAGGACGGCATACCCTATTCATTAGGTCCATAAATACTACTGGTGCATTGGTTAATTCGAACGGCATCACTACAAATTCGTAGTGTCCATAACGAGTTCGGAAAGCTGTCTTTGGAATATCCCCCTCTAGAACTCGTAATTGGTGATATCCGGATCGTAGATCTATTTTGGAGAAGTAGTTTGCTCCTTGAAGTTGATCGAATAGGTCGTCAATACGGGGTAGAGGATAACGGTTCTTGACAGTAAGTTTGTTCAGCTCTCTGTAGTCGATGCACATACGGAACGATCCGTCTTTCTTCTTTACAAACAAGACCGGTGCTCCCCAAGGTGAGAAACTTGGTCTTATGAATCCTTTTTGAAGGAGTTCATTAAGTTGACTGGAAAGTTCCTACATCTCTGCTGGTGCGAGACGATAAGGCGACTTCGCTACTGGGGTAGCCCCTGGAACTAAGTCGATTCTGAACTCGACTTGGCGTTGCGGTGGTAATCCTGGTAGTTCTTCTGGAAAGATATCGGGAAAGTCGCGTACTACCGAGATGTTCTTGATGTCCTTCAGCTCTTGACTTGTATCAACGATGTGCGCTAGGAATGCTCGACAATCCTTCCGCAAGCACTTTCGAGCTTGTATGCACGAAATGATGTGAAGGTTTGTACTTGATTTGTCGCCGTAGATAACTAATGTTTCGTTGTTAGGGAGGTTAAGACGAACTGCTTTTCCAAAGCACATGATGTCGGCGCGAAGAAGACTCAACCAATCCATGCCGACTAAGACGTCGAAACTTTTAATTTGGACCGGCATGAGATTGATTGGAAAAGAATGGCCGTCTAAAATTAACGTACAACCCATGTATATGCAGTTAGTGTTTTCGGTTTTTCCATTGGCCATCTCTACAGTGAATGATTTTTCGAACTTGCTAGGTTTAGGTTTAAGTAAATGAATAAAGTTTTGACTCACGAAGCTTCTCTCCGCTCCACTATCGAATAATATGCATGCATATGAATTATCGAAAAGGAACGTACCAGCAACTATAGTTGGGTCAGCTACAGTTTCGTCGTGGCCTATAGCCAAAACTCGTCCCACACCGCCAGTGCCTGCTGCCTTAGGGTAGTTCCTCTTGTAGTGGCCCACCTCGCCACAACCGCAGCAAGTCTGCCCTACACCTGCACTGGGAACTTGAGTGATCGGCTTTGCGGGGTCCTTGCAGAAACGGGCTGTGTGTCCCTTTCTGTTGCAGTTGGCGTACTGCATTTCACGACAAGGTCCATGGTGGTGGTAAGTGCATTTGGTGCACTTTGGAAGGTTACCTACATAAGGCTTTGTTGGGTAGGTATTTGTAGGAGCTGAAGTAGGTACAGTGGCAGCATTCACTGAAACCAGTTGTTTCTTTGCAGATTCTTGGGAAGACCCACCCTTCCCTTTATTCCATACTCTCTTCCTATTGTTGTTGTTGTTGTTGTTCCCTTTCTGTGGTTCTGGTGCAGAAGTGGTTGAGTTCTGATGACCTCTGTAGTCAATCAGAGATTGTGCCAGTTCCTTAGCACTTTCAAAGGTGTCAGGTTTGGAAGCTAACACGCTTGATCGTATTTGGGGCGTCAGTCCCCAGATGTACCTTTCTATTTTCTTGCTCTCGGGAGCAATCATATCTGGACAAAGGATTGCCAGCTCGTAGAATCTGTTGGTATAAGTAGCGATGTCGGTACCAACCATTCCGAGAGTCCATAGTTCGTGTTCGAGCTTTTGAATCTCTCCCTGTGGGCAGTATTCTCTCATCATCATGGCTTTTAGGCTCTCCCAGCTTATGGAGTTTGCCACTATTAGGGTAAGTACTTTAACGTGGCCATTCCACCAAGTTAAAGATTTATCAATAAGGGTGAAAGTTGCAAATTTGACTTTGTTGTGCTCGGGACAGGAGCAGATTTCAAAGACTGCCTCCCTCCTTTCAATCCACTGCCTCAGGGCCATCACACCACCAGTTCCATAAAACATCCGGGGATTGGCATTAGTGAAGTCCTTATAGGTGCATTCTCGAGGTCGTCCATGACTCTCGCCATGGTTGGATGGGTGTGTGCCAGATCCCGAGCCATTAGTAGTCGAGTTATTGATCTGTGACATGGCAGTTGCCACCGCTGCGGTGACTGCTGCTTGGAACATAATATCATCAAATTGAGGTGGTGGAGGTGGTGGTGGTACAGGTGTTTCCTTACCGTTGTTTCGCCTTGGGTTCCTACGCGGAGGCATCCTTCAACTATAGGTTGAAAAGGTAAGGATAAGAATTCCATAGAATAGAAAATGTATGTGTCTCATGAACTAAATCGCTATAGTTCAACAACAGATGATAGTATGAGTCTTAAAATAGAAGAATGAAAGTTATTTGTAAGACTGAAAGTATGAAACAAGTATTTGGTTTCTCAAAGACCTTTCAAGGTTTGAACGAAATACTTAACGTAGTAATAATAGTGTCACTTATATTAATATAAAAGTTGTTACAACGATCATGAAAATTTGACCCCTATAAGGGTCTCCGATTACAAACTTCGAGAAATTTAAAGACTTTTAGCCGAGGTCCTAAGCTATAACAAAATTTGAGTCTTTGACAAGAACTACTTGCGACGTAGGTTGCGCTTGGATCTTGACTCCGCATCTGATTGCTTCGACTCCATTAGACGCCTATCAAAAGCGGCTTGTTGTTCCCTCAGTTCAGCGAGGGCTGCAATCATTTGCGCTTGAAATGCTTCGGTTTGGAGTTGAGCATTGTCTTGTATCTTGTCCAGCCTACGGATGTCAGAAGTGTGAACCTGCACTTCCACGTTGACATCCTGGAGTCGGCTAGCTTGAACTCCAGACTGATAGGACTGATTGGCTAACTTACCCACCATTACCGGGAGTGCTCGATCAGCCGAACCTCCACCGCGGACATCATAGAAGTCCCGGCACATGCCGTAGGGAGGGTGTATGCCTTGTTGTTGGCTCCAATGACGGAGGTGACTTCACCAGACGGGAGTCGGTCCTTGAAAGTTCCTTACGAAGACGGGAGGTTGAATGGGTGGTGGATCGATCACTTCCGGCTCTGAGTCGGTACCGGAGTCATCACCCACTTCTATGGGTTCCTCGTCCTCTTCGGGATCATCTTCGATCCATCCTCCGTTGCCTTGGTTGGGAAAGTAGGGGTCGCCAGGGTGGTGAAATCCAGCCATTTGACTATACGAGAAATAGGGTTATAAGAATTGAATAAAGTTGAAACATGTAAAACATGTAAGTTAAACTAGTTTAGATAGCAAATACTCCTATAGTATTTAAATTCTTGTGTTCGATTCTAGTAACGGTTTGGTAAGTTTTGACTTGTTGCTTACTACGATCATTCCTCGATATACGTTGGTCCAATCTCGGGCAAATATAGTTGATCACGCTATATTTGTCCAAAATCTGATTACATATATCGAGCCTCAATCGTAGTGTCAACTTGTCTAAATACTTTGTATAGTTGGATATCACGAAAATAATTTTTGGTATGCATGTAATTGTACTTAAATGAACTATCAATTTAAGTTAAACGCAACGCTGCTTAAGCGTAAAAAGAAAAATTGTTTTGTCAGAGAGTATTAGTCCCTTAAGTATTTATAGTTTGTATATCTTATGTGGTTCGATATACTTAGTTCACTATAAACATTGCTCTGATACCAATCTGTCACACCCCCAAACCTGAACAACGGAAACGTTCGGGGGCGGATGACTTCATGTGATAACGTAACAAATGAATACATAGTAAAGAAAGCAATACAACCATCATATATATAATTGAAAGTTTACATTTGTCAAATGTTACATGTTCAAATCCAATTACAATATGATGTCAAAATATGAGATTAAACTGGCGCCGCAGCATCCCTTCATCAAAAGCATAAGGATACCTGAAATTACTGATTTCCTGGGACATACAAGTAATTTTGAAAGAGTAGATCAGCATTTAAGCTGGTGAGTTTCATAAGTATTTAAGTGACAATGTTTGTATGAAATGAAATGTTTTGTCTTTGTTTGTTTGTGTTTAGAAAATCCTATATTTTCTACTAGTATAAAAGTATCCTTCACTCAAGGCCAATGTTTGTTTCTAAAATGTATGTAAGTGTAAAATAACCAATGTGTTTGAAAACCTTGTAAATCAATGCATTTTTAATACCCCATGTGATTTTTATAACCATACTATTGACTCAGAATGCCTATACACAACGTTCTTCAGGCGTTGGAATGTTATGACGTTTGTCACCCCAAACGATGGACTGCAGCTAACAGTCAGGGCGTGGGTTGTCAAGCCCGTATAGATCTATACACAAACACCATGCTCCCCCTCCAAGGGATTCTGGTATATAATACAAGACTTGAAATGTGTACTCGAACGTACGTGAAGTTAGTGTCTCCAATAAACCGGTGTATAAAAACAGATCTACTTGTTAAAATGTTTCGTTTGTTTTTGTATATGAAAGTGACTTCTTGAAATTCATGTTTCTAGTACATAAGAGTTAGGAATTTGTTCGTAAAACTATACCTATTATAGTTTTCTAAAAGTGTGTCTCGTTTGTTTAGAAATACCTAGAAAAGGAATCATTTGTTATGAAAGCATAGATTTTTGGTGTAGAGTCTAAGATAGGCAAGTATACATATAATCTAATAATATGTTTAGTTTATACATGCATTACAACAATTTATATTTCAAAAGATGGAATATAACATATTTTATATATATGAAAGTTCCCTATATAGTTTATAAATCACATATGATTCTACTTAATGAAAGTGTATAAAAATCTTTATATATAACACCCGATAGTAGTCGTGTGTTTTACTTGTATTCCCCCCCCCCCCCCCCCCCCCTTAGAAAGCATATAAAAGCATTTAGAATAATTAAAAAGGGTTAATTAAGGGGTATGAACTCACTTGAAAGTTTGAAGATAGCGAGATGGAAAACCGGGCAGAGTTTCGTCTCGGGAAACAGATTTTTCTCGGGATTCTCGGGAGTAAAATCGACCCTCAGGACTTGAGTAAAAATGACCAGGGCTTCGGGTTTGAACGGGCACGGAAAACGAGGCAAAACGCAAGGGAAAAGAGAAGAAATGAGCAAGTTTTTTGGAAGCCCTCGCATTCTATTTATAGGGGGTCTGAGAAGCCTCGGTACGCGGGGCGTACGCTAGTACGCAGCGCGTACTCGTACGTCATGCATGACCGATGCCTCGACTGCCTCGGCTTCGGATGGGACGGATCGGATGGGACGGGTCGGATGGGGCGGGTCGGTAGCTTCGCATAGGGGCGACGTGGATGGACCGAGACCAAGGCCCTCGGGTACGTAGGGCGTACGGAGTTACGCGGCGCGTACCTCGGATGAGGACGCTGACTCCCCCTTCGGATATTACCGGATTTTTGAATTAATTTTATATATAATTCATTTAATAAACTTAAAAAAATCATATCTCCTTCATACGAACTCCGTTTTCGATGGTCTTTATATCCACGTGTAGGTGAGACTACGCTCTACAACTTTCGTTTAGACTCCGTTGGCAAATTCCGAAATTATTTTTATTATTTATTTATAGAATGACGTGATTAAGGAATTTCTTTAAAAATTCATAACTTCTTTATCTGACGTCGGTTTTTGCCAGACTTTTTACCGCTGAAATACCATTGCCGAGACCTTCGATTCTCGTTTAGGTCATTCCGGCCAAAAGTCGCTCGATCTCCGATTCGAGTTTTTAGTTGTCTGTTGCTAAGCCGAACTTGGAAAAATCATAACTTCAATATACGAAGTCGGATTTGGGCGTTATTTTTACGTACGATCGTGGTTTAATGACATTTAAACATAGAAGGAATTTAAATAGAACTTTTTGGACATTTTATTATCAAAGTAAATTTTATTAACTCAAAAGTGGTTACAATACTTGACTTTTTAGGTCATTACAAAGAGTTGAAATATCGGGTTGTCACAGTAGGTCTATAATTGTTGAGTGTATACGCTAAGGTTATATATAGTTGAGATTTTATAGACTTAGAATTTGTGATTTTCGCTCTACTTCTCTTGCCTTGTTTGGTTGTGTTCTAACGTGTTTGGATACTTACGAGGTCATAATAAAAGTCTTAAATTAGATGACCTAATCCAAAATGTTAACGAAGAAAAAAATTGAAAGACAAATGGGTTTTACTGACGGGAAAGGTTTACACCGACAGAGCAATTTATGGGTTGTCACATTATCCCCCCGTTAGAGGGAATTTCGTCCCGAAATTCAGAAATTAAGATACAGATTACGGAATTGGAAAGAGATGCGGGTATTTCTGCTTCATCAAGTCTTCGCATTCGCAAGTGAATTCCGGTCCTCACTTAACATTCCAGCGAACCTTCACTATCGGGATGCGACTTTGCTTCATACGTTTGATCTCTCGATCCATGACTTCGATTGGTTCTTCCAGAAAGTTCAGGTTTTCGTTGATCTCGATCTCATCAAAGGGATTACTAGGGTTTCATCGGGTAGGCACTTCTTAAGAATAGAGACGTGGAATACAAGATGGATGTTGCTAAGTTTTGAAGGTAGTCGAAGTTTGTAGGCTACGGGATTGATCCTAACGAGGATCTCGAAAGGTCCTATGTTCCTTGGGTTAAGCTTTCCGTGCTTTCCAAAGCGTATCTCACCTTTCCAGGGCGAGACCTTCAACAGTACATGATCTCCGACCTGGAACTCTAATGGTTTTCGTCGTTTATCGATGTAGCTCTTCTATCTGTCTCGTGAAGCTTTCAGTCATTCTCGGATTTGAATAATCGTCTCGGTGGTTTCGTGGATGATTTCGATACTAGGGAGAGTACAGTCAGGAATTTGACTCTTGGCTAGTTGCGTGTCCCCTAGTTCAGCCCAGCACAAAGGGGATATGTACTTACGACAGTAGAGGGCTTCGAACGGAGCAGTCTTGATACTGGTGTGATAGCTGTTGTTATACGAGAACTCAATCAAAGGCAAATGTGTGTCCCATAACTTTCCGAAATTAATAACACATGCTCTCTGCATATCATCTAGGGTCTTAATAGTTCTCTCACTCTATCCATCTCTTTGAGGATGATAAGCTGTACTCATATCCAGCTTAGTTCCAAGAGCTTTCTGAAGGGACTGCCAAAACCTTAAGGAAAACCTGCTATCTCGAACGAAGATAATGGACATAGGTACACCGTGCAGTCGGACTATCTCTTGGATGTAGGTTCGCGTGAGTCTTTCCATATTGAAAGATTCTTTAATCGAAAGGAAGTGAGCGAATTTTGTCGAACGATTGACAATTGCCCAAATGGTATCGTACTTACTTGGAGATTTTAGGTAACTTGGTGATGAAATTCATGGCAATCATTTCCCAATTCCATTCAGGTATCTCAGGCTGTTGGAGCAGACTCGAGGGATTCTGATACTCGACTTTTACCTTGGCTCAAGTCAAACACTTGCCCACAAAGGTAGCGATCTCGGCTTTCATGTTTAACCACCAGTATTGCTTCTAGAGATCCAGGTACATCATATCCGAACCTGGTGATCAGAGTATTTATTCTTGTGAGCTTCGTTCGACACGTTTTCTGGTTTTAGGGCTTTTAATTGGGCTTCTCGGATCTGTACGGACAAGTGGGAATGGATGGTCATCGTTAATGTCTTCGCCTTGCAACTTGAACTCTCCTTTCGGCTCAGGGCACCTGCTACCACATTGGATTTGCTGGGATGGTAGTGGATTTCACACTTATAAACACTGAGCATCTCTACCCATCGTCGTTGTCTCATGTTTAAGTCTTTCTGTGTCAAAGTGGTTAGGGGTTTGGCGATTCTAGAAAATTTTTGGGATAAACCTGTGATAGTAGTCAGCGAGACCCAAGAATTGACGGATTTCTGTGGGTGTCTTCGATGCTGACCAATTCTCTATCGCCTAGATTTTTGGGATGGGTCCATGTGTATGCCTTCCTCGCTTTTCACGTGACGAAGGAAAGTGGTTAGACCGAAGGGCATCACTACAAACTTGTAGTGACTATATCGAGTCCTGAATGATGTCTTGGAAACATCATTGTCATGAACTCGAAGCTGATGGTACCCTCACCTAAGGTCTATCTTCGAGAAATAACTGGCTCCCTGAAGTTGATCGAAGAGGTTGTTTATTCGAGGAAGAGGATATTGGTTTTTGACTGTTAATTTATTCGACTAGTGGTAGTCTATGCATAACCATAAGAATTCATCTTTCTTCTTCACAACAATACTGGGGCTCCCCAGGGTGAGGAACTCGGTCTGATGATTCCTTCACTAAATACTTCACTAAGCTGTCTGGATAACTCCTGCATATCTGGTGGTGCTAATCGATACGGGGGCTTGACTACGAGGGTAGCTTCAGGAATTAGGTCGATGTGAAAATCGACTTGATATTCGGGAGGAATTCCTAGAAGCTCATCGGGGAAAGATATCCGGAAAGTTGCAGACTTCGGGGATGCTCTCGAGGTCTTTAACTTCTTGTTTCTCGTTGATTACTTGAGCTAGAAATGCGTAGCACTCCTTTCACAAGATTTTTTGAGCTTTCATGCAAGAAATGATGCGAAGATTGGAACTAAGTTTATCGCCGTAGATTTATGAGAGTCTGACCAGAAGGGAGATTTAGACGGATGGCTTTTTCGTAGCAAAGGATATCTGCATGATTGGAATTCTACCAATCGATGCCAATGATACATCAAAGCTCTTTATGGAAACTGGCATTAGGTTGATGGGAAAAGATGATCGTTCAGGGTAAGGGTACAACCTATGAATCTATCGTTGGTGTATTTTTTCTCACCGTTAACCCTCTCGACGGTAAATGTTTCGGTTACTAGACGAGGACTATGTTTAAGAAGACATTTGAATGAATGACTAATAAAATTTCTTTGGCACTAGATTCGAAAAGGATGCGAGTATAAGAATTTTCGAGAAGAGTTGCTAGTTGTTGCTGCTTTTGGGCAGTTTCTCTTGTAATGCCCGACTTCGCCGCAACCATAGCAGGCCTGACTGAGGCCTGTTCCGTAAGCTTGATTGGTTGATTGGGTTGGTGTTCTGCAACTTCGCACGAGGTGACCTTCCTGGCCATAGTTTTTACAAAACTTCTCACGACAAGGACCAGGGATGCGATGGTGATAACTGCACCTGTTGCACCACGGAAGAATACCAGCATATCCAGTGATAGGTGCTTGAGATGTAGGAGCAACGACAGGAGTAGTAGCAGCTTGAACTACCACTGTTTTGTGCTTCTTGGAGGATCCTTGTGAATTCTCACCCTTTCGCTTTTTCCAGAAAACCTTTTTACTCTCATTACGCTCATTCTGGTGCTCTTGATCATCTTCATGGCTTTTGGGGTAGGCATTACTTCCTGGTCCATTGGACCTGCTAGGGTTCAAGAGCGCCATTACAGTTGTCACTACGGCAGTAACAGCTGCTTGAAAGAAGACGGGGTCGATTTGAGAAGGATACAGTGGCGGGGAGTTGTTTTTCCTTGATTTGGGTCCTTTCTTTGGAGGCATGATGATCTAGAATGATTAGGAAGGAGAGGATGGTAAGTCCTCTGAATTGAATCAAAAGATATGGAACAGGAGATATCTCATTAACACAGATATAGGGTTCTATAAGTGATAAGCAGGAAAGAGTTATCAAAGCAGATAAACTATCGCTAAAGAAGGAAAGAGTAGCAATACTCGGAATGAATTTCTACAACGTACTCGGCTTTGGCTAAAATACTCCCATAGTATTTTATGTTTCGCTGCGACGACGACTCATTGTTTGGGTAATAGGTAAGTTTTAGGCATGCTGAACACCACATTCACTCCCAAGCACATGGTGGTCGTGTCTCGAACGAATATAGTTGATCAGGCTATATTGACCCTAGACACGACTACATAACTACCCAGGTTTAACCGCATTGTACAACACCCATTTACTTATGTTTTGTTCTACTCGAGGTTACGGGTTACGACGATTAGGTATACTTGTATATTTTTGAAAAATACTTATATTTTAAAGTATACTTTTAGTTCAGAGCACTTCGGCCCCTTAGTGTTTATAGTCTTATACCATGTAAGGTTTGTTATACTAGTTCACTATAAACAAGGGCTCTGATACCAATCTGTCACACCCCGAAACCGATGGCGGAAACGTTCCGAGGCGGAGGACGTCATGAAGTATCGCAACCAATGTACATAGTAAGCATAGTAAACACAAAACATTACATTACACAGATTCATTACATTTTTTAAAATTAAAGTAATACAAGTTTTGTAGTTACATAAGTTTAATAAAAAATAAGATGAAACTTACATACGCTCCGTCTTCTGCAAAAGAACGGGGGATACCTGTCTAAGGAGAACCTGAGAATACAAGCAGTTTAAAAATCTGCATAAAGCTGGTGAGTTCATAAGCGGTTTAATTTCGAAAAGTATAAGTTTCCTTTGGTTTTCTGAAAAGTTGTTATCCAAGAAAATCCCATATTTTCTTATAAAGACAATTTAGTTAAACTTCTGAATTTCATTCGGTACAACAGTAGATAGTTTAATACGTAAAACTATATATTGGAAAACCCTAGATTGAAAACCCCTGGGAACACCATCCAGTGCAACAGTAAGTAGTTTTATTAAATAAAACTATAGATTAAAGGAAGATATAAAATCCGTGAACAAAATTTATATTAATACGTATTGTGAGTCGGATAAGCATGCTAATATGACACGAGACCTCCTTGATGTTCTTCAGGCGTCAGACAATATCCAGAATTTGTCACCCAAGGCGTGCCCGCCAAACTGTAGCTAGCAGTTAAGGTGTCGGATTGTCAGTCCCGAATAGATCTATTCACAAATTCCACGCTCTCCCTCCAGGAGACTCTGGTAATACTTCCGGGGAGGATTTACTGATAACCCAAAGGGTTTAATGAAGACATATCTCACAAGCTAGTATTAAATTATCCACGGTGTACTCGGTCATTATCAAACATCGTAATCGTTTTGAAACATCATACAGTAAAAACAATTGATACAAAGAAATTATCTAGCATGATACTCTACATTAAACAGAGATAAACTGAATCAGACATAGTTTATCTATTAACCTTGCATGAAATCTGTACTCGTAATACATGAACTGGAGATCCCAAATTATTCCCATAATAATTTGATTGTTTTGATTATTTCTTACACTATAATTTAAATCTACTTAGTTATATTCAGAAAAACATCCCTTCTGCTCTGCATGATACAAAAGGGGTAAAGATATCCAAAAGTTTGCCAGATATTCATAGAATTACATTAGTTTTATGTTTATCAAAACATTTATAATTTGCTTGTATTAGCCTCTGAAAACATTGAAAAACACAGAAAAAGGCGTAGGGGAATGAATTCACCGATCGAGAAAAATGTGTCGGCAAGGAAGCTAAGTGTCAGTTCGAGGCTTGAAAACATGCGAGGTTCCTATGTAATATGAAGAGATATATATATAATTTGTATCTAATTAGACCTTGATCTATTAATTAAATAAGAATAAACACTTCTAGACGCAAAAACACTTCAATTCATGTGTTTGGAGTGACCCTGGTGGCATCTACGAGGGTATAAGGCCTAGAAATGGAGTTTTCTCTTCAAGAGTAAACTCCTAAAGGAGATTACGGCCCATAGACCATATCCCCATGAGTTTACGGCCGTAAACTCATGGGTGGGGTGTTCTTGGGTGCCTAATGGTCTTATAACACTTGTGGGGTGATGCTAGGATCAAATCTAGGGCATAGAAAGTGATTTAACTATCAAAGGGACCATTTAATGGAGTTTATGGCTGTAAACTAGGAGTTTACGGCCGTAATCTCTCTCATACCCAATCTTAATGTGTTTTAGTGGTCCAAGATTAATCACTTGTGATTCAAACTCATTTTACAAGTCGTAAGATGAATTTAAGGCACCATTTGACCCATTTATAGGAGTTTACGACCCATTCCTTGGGGGGTTTACAGCCATGAACTCCTAAGGGAGTGGATTTTATCAAGTTTAAGGTCCCTAACACATTTGTGGTTGTTTCTAGACTTTACTCCAAGGCTTAGGAGTAGGTTAAGGGGCATTTTAACACCTAAAAAGGGGTTTACAGCCTATGAAAGGGTGTTTACGGTCCAAGCATGATCTTGGGCTGTAAACTCATGTTTACTCCTTAAATGATGAGTTTTTGGTGTTCCAAGTCCGGTCTTGAAAGCCCCTAAGTCATATCTAAGCTCTAAAGGTCGTTTGGAAGGGTTTTGAGGCTCAAAACCCCCATTTGTATGTGTTTGCAGCCTAGGGCTGATCCCAGGCCGTAAACACATATTTACGGCCCCTTTTAATAATTTAAACACGAATTTGAAGGCTAAGGATGTTATACTCTGAGCTAGGGTGGATTACATACCTAATTGGAGCTTGAATGGGAGTGATTTTTGGATCAAAAGCTTAGATATGTAGAGAGAGAGTAGAGAGAGGTTGAAAAAGCTTCAAATGAAGTTCTTTGAACTTTATATATGGGTCGAGTTTGAGACACGGTGGAATTCTACCCGATACTGACGTTTACCGAGGCTTTTGGTCGTACCCGATTAAATGTTTGTAACCCGAGTTGGTCGTAACTAAAAATTATCCAATTAAATATCAAAAGTGTTGTCACATGTTTCTAACGTGTTTGGATACTTACGAGGTCATAATAAAAGTCTTAAATTAGATGACCTAATCCAAAATTTTAACGGGAAAAAATTTGACAGACAAACGAGTTGTACCAACGGGAATGGGTTACAGCGACAGAACAATTTACGGGTTGTCACACATACATACTAGAACAGTGTTATAACAAGAACAATACAAAAGTATTTAGAAAGTTGAACAACATGAGTCGGGCTTGGAATATATAGTCAGGTCTGGGAAGAATATAGTCTGATCAACTACATTTATCTGAGAGGTGATTAGCATATGCCTAGGAATGGTCGGGGTGTTGCAACAAGTCTAAAGCTTACAAACTCTATATACAAACATAAATTTAAAATACTATATGAGTATTTTATGGTACTATAGAATAACAACAAGTCTAAAATATTATCATCTTCATATACCAAGAAACTCTAGAATCAAACATAAAGTTAAAATACTATCGGAGTATTTTAAGGTACTATAAATAACCTATGTGAAAACTAAAAGACCCTTACTGGTAGGTCTATAATTGTTGAGTGTATACGCTAAGGTTATATATAATTGAGATTTTATAGACTTATAATTTGTGGTTTTCGCTCTACTTCTCTTTCCTTGTTTGGTTGTGTTCTTAGAGTAGGATCACTTATTCGAAGGTCTATTCGATCTTAGTTACATATAATTACTATGCACTATGTAATTATAGGAGGGCCCAGTAAGGATCTCCCCATAAATATTTCAGTAGAAATGTTTTATTAATTTCATAGATTCTTTAGACACCCTTATTCCCGCATAAACGACATATCTAGACATCGCAACCCCACTACCACAGCCAACAGAGGACACGATGGAGAACCATAAGGGGTTCATGAGGAGGATTCCGAGACAGGATCAGACGCAAAGATAACCACCGTAAGACAACAACTCTTTGCAGCTGAATCCAAGACAACCATAGCGGAACAGAGGACAGTGGAGACCACTCACGAGACTTGCGAGGTGGCAGAGCACCTTATGCATCACTTTAATAATTAATAAACTAATATAACTTAATGAGTTATAGTGACTATACTACTTTCACTATGTATTAGGCTTATCGCCTCTTTCGTCACAACTAGTAATAGTGAATCAAATCACAAAATTTCATTTGAGGGTGGTTATTATTAAAAATTCATAAGCTTATTTTACATAGACTTCTGTTATGAATTGTTTACAAAGCACTTTGAAAGTCAGAACATGATACGCATAGGACTAAGATAACCTAGTTTAAGTGACACTCGAATTATAACCACAACTAAAGACTTACCACCATTTCATCTTTTAAACCTTATGAAAGAAAGATGCCTCTACGCAGACCTATCAGGAGTGTCATCAACAAAATGTCGGCAAATCCACCACCGCTACCACCACAGTATGAACCTGCTGTCTTTCAGGCTGCTGTAACAACCGCGATGACAACCGCTATGACTCAAATCCACGTGAGTGGTGCCAGTGGGGTGGGTAGTGGTGCCAACCTATCTAACCACGGAGACAGCTAACTGTAAACACAAATCCTTTAATGGCAGCGGGGGAGTCATTCTTCTAATGCAAAGATTCGAGAAAACCAAATCAATTTTCGAGATTTGCGCATGCCTGGAAGGGAACCAAGTAAAGTTTACCTCCTGCACCTTCTCTGACAGTGCCCTTACATGGTGGAATGGCCATGTCAAGTCACTGACTCTTATAGTGGCTAATTCGATGGGCTGGTAGAACCTAAAAGCAATGATAATGGAAGAGTACTGCCCGAGGGGTGAGGTGCAAAAGCTAGAGCAAGAACTTTGGGGTCTTACAATGAAGGACTCTGACATTGGTGCTTATACTGCCAGATTTAGTGACCTGGCTATATAATGTCTCGCGATGGTCAACTAGGAGAGTAAGAAAGTAGAGAGATACATCTGGGGACTATCTCCCCAGATTCAAGGGAATGTGTTAGCTTCAAAACCTGTTACTTTCGATAGCACCAAATGCTTGGCCCAGAGAATCATCGACTATGGAGTCCGCCAAAGCATGATGGCCCCCATTCCTGAGCCAACCAAAGGGGGTGACTATAAGCGAAAGTATCGGAGCAAGAAAAAGGGACAGCCAACGCAAGATCGCTCGAAAAGACAACAGATTGTTGCTGTTCATGCTACCACAACACCTGCTGCTCTGGCACCCGCCAATTGATACGCTGGAACCCTTCGAACATGTAACAAGTGTAACTTCCATCACAACGGAGTTTGCCGGGAGATGCATTGCAAAAATTGCAACAAAAAGGGGCACACTGTCCATTTCTGTAAGGCACTGGCACAACTCATCACCCAAGTCCCTGACATTGGAGTAAACCTTACTTGTTACGAGCGTGAGGAAACTGGACACTTCAAGAGAGATTGTCCAAGAGCATGGGATATTGGGGGTGATGGAAGGGTACTTATGATCACTGCAGGAGAGACTCTCCCAAAACCACCTGTGAATATCGGTACGTTCCTTAACAATAATGTTTAGGCCTAAAATTTTTCAAAAACTAGTGCCAATTAAATTAAAATCATAAATTGCTCCCCATAGGAACAAATCACATCACTCATATAAAACTAAGGATCCTTGTAGGTGAGCTATGATGGCTTAGTGTAAACATCAGAGTCATATATAATTAAGATTTTATAGGCTTAGAATGTGTGATTTCTCCTTATTTCCTGATCCTTGTTTGGTTGTGGAATTAGGGCAGAGTCACTCAGTCGAATGACTTCTCAATCTTAATTATATACGACTTGTGTACACCAAGCAAATATAGAGGGACCTAGTAGGAAACATACTACAAGATTTCATCACTATTTATCGGACCACTCATACTGCTAGTACTCGCTAAATGCGGTACAAATTTTTCGCAGTAGAAATAACAAGAATAAAACTGAAATCACTACAGACAGATACAAAGAATAATCTATCGCTCTAAACAAACATCGCTTCCAAATCAACTTAACACTTGTTACAATAAGAAGTTCTAGCGTCGTCATTTGACATGGATTGGCTTGGTTCTCACCATACCAATTTCATGTGCTATGAAAGGAACCTTTGCCTTAACCGACCGACTAACGAAACCTTTTCAATCTATAACAACAAATCCGACACAAACCTCCAAATCGGCTCTCGCTTCAAAACCCAGAAGTACCCACACGAGGGGTACTATGTTTTCCTAATCCATGTGATAGACGGGAATCAGGAAGTGAAAAACATCGAGGATATTCTAGAAGTCCGTAACCTCCCCAAAGTATTCCCAGCAGACCTCCTGGGAATACCATTTATATAGCAAGTCAAGTTCAAGAATAGAGACTAAGGACCCATGCGGTTCACCTATCACTACTAGGTGTATATGTGAGGGTTGTATATAATTAAGATTCTACAAACTTAGAATGTGTGATTCCGCCTTACTTCCCATTCCTTGTTTGGTTGTAGGCTTAGGGAAGAATCACCTATTCGATTGTCTTTTCAATTTTAATTATATACGACTTGTATACAAAAAGTGATGATAGATGAACCAGGTGTGAGTCTTACCACGAAATCCAGAACAAAGCTGCCTACGACTATGAGTGGACATGCTACCATTTGAGTGAGGAACCCAAACCCACACACTTCCTACCAATTTAAGTAGCAAATGAAATAGAAAAGTTGACAGGAACATACCACCAGGAAGTTGTGATAATGTACAATATACCGCTATTAGTTATCATAGATAAGAGACAATCGATTCGCCTCGCATTCCTAACAGCCATTACAGGTTTTTTTTAAGACCCAACTCGTCTTGAGTACAACTTACCATCCCTAAGAAAATAGTCAGAATAAACGAAACAAAGTCGGATATCAATAGTGAAGGTCCGCTAGAACGCCAAACAAGGACCTGAATTCACATGGGAACGAGAAGACCAGATGAAATAGAAGAACCCACATCTTTTCCCCAGCACTTGAAGTCCTACTCAAAGTTTAAATTTCAGGACGAAATTCCCTCTAACGTGGAGATGATGTGACAACTTGATAAACTTTAGAGCAAACTAGGTCTAAACATCAACCATGTACCAGTGTATTCACAACATACCTTGATGCAATAGAACTATGATTGTCATAAAGCATGTTTATATAAGATATAAGTTAAAGAATAAAAAATAATATATATATATATATATATATATATATATATATATATATATATACCCAATATCTATGAAGAAAATTATAGTGGTCAAGACAAGGATTTCGGAGATATAAAGAATGCCAAAATCCGAGTTAAAACGAAAATGTTATGACTTGTAGAACTTTCACGACAAAACTGGCACGACATCGGGAATCGAAAAAAGTGAGTTTATGATAGATTACTTTTTAGCCTTAGTGATCTAAATGAAAGTTTTAGAGTACGTCTCCAACTACGTGTGGATATAAAGAACGTCAAAAACGGAGCTCGTATGCAAAAATTATGACCTTCCAAAGCTATAGTTGTCCGAGGGCATGACACATGGTAGAAACCCTAGCTTAGCCATGTTCCATGACATGGACATGAGTTCCACGACGTGGAAGTGATCTAAAACACCTCTCAATTCTAGTATGCAGATGGAAAGTCTATGGGAGTGAGGTGTTAAATCTCCACGACGTGGAAATAAAACCCACGACGTGGAATTAGTATCGTGATGCAGTTCTATTTCCACGACGTGGACAATAAACCCACGATGTGGACTTGACTTGGACAGCCGATAAATAGCAAGTTCGACTCTAAGCTTCCTTACACCTAAATCTCTTCCCTCTCTCTTATTTGTTGAAGGCATTCCGCTTCTCGAGCCTGATGATCACAAACCGCTGACCGTTTCTAGTTAGATTCTAATTGCAATCACCCTCAAGGTAAGTTCATACCGCCCACATTTTTCACATCTTTTTTCTATGTTTTAGGGGAGGGGGGGAATACAAGTATAACACAAGAATATTTGTGTAAATAAACAAACTGCTACTTACATTTTCTTACCTTTTATATGCATTTTTACGTCAAATTACTAAATATGCGAATCAATTTTACTACCAAATTTACAAATATTTACATGCAAAAACATGTTAAAACGCAAAGGTTTTCATTTCAGTAGAACATACATTATAAACTATAATATGTGTATTTTATGGTTCATTTTACAATAATTATACACTTAGAAATCTCTATGGAAAAGTTACATTTTCATTCACTAAAGGGTATTACATTTTCATTTACTAAAAGGGTTTTCAGTTCACTCTCGTAAACTCGTTGAAGTAATAAATTTGTTAGACGTCTTCAAGTACTTACCTAAGTACCGGTGGAAGTCCTGACTTATAACTAGAGTCTCTTGTAGGGAGAGCGAGACATATGTGTATAGACCTATATGGGACTGACAATCCCACACCTTGACTATTTGCTACAGTTGGACCGGCAGGTCAAGGGTGACAAATGTCGTTAACGTTTCTGACGCCTGAAGAACATAGTGTTTAGGTAACAAATCCCACACCTTGACTGGTAGCTACAGTTGGACTGGCAGTTCAAGGTTGACAAATGTCGTTAACATTTCCGACGCATGAAGAACGTAGTGTTCAGACCATCTTAGGTCACAATATGGTTATAAGAACTCACATGGTGAAAACAATGACACATTTACGTAGTAATATATTTTCAAATAGTCTTAATAGGTGTTAACTCTATGATTACTTAAGGTATATATTAAGGTTATATACAATTAAGACCCGATAGGGAGTCGAATGTGTGATTTTTTCTTTACTTCCTGTTCCTTGTTTGGTTGTGGGCTTAGGGCAAATCCACCGATTCGACTGTCCGGTCGATCTTGATTATGTATGACTTGTATACACTAAGTAATCATAGGAGGAACTAGTATGGGTCACACCACTTACATAAATTATAACTTCGTATTATAGATTTTAAGCATAAGAAACTTATACATTTTGGCCTTAAGGTATTAAGACTACAACTCATTTTACATTAAACATGGGATTTTTTTCTGGATGAATACAGTAACGTTTTCAAGGAGCAAAACACATACTTTTACATACAAAATGCTAATGAACTCACAAATTTAAATGTTGACACTTTTTCAAACCACTTGTATTATGAGGAAACCAGTAGACAGGTACACACACGGGTTTTCAGAAGATGGAGCATAGTATTGTCACGTCTTAGTTTTTGCTAAAGTTTTGTTTTCACACAAACAATGTTTTGAACACAATTTAAATTATATATATTATCAATATGATGGTTGTGTTTTCTTTGACTACTATTATTCAATTGTTATGATACTGTACATCACGTCATCCGCCCCCGAACGTTTCTGCCATTCCGGTTTGGGGGTGTGACAATATATATATATATATATATATATATATATATATATATATATATATATATATTAGCATGTATATTAAACTAAATAGTATTTAGTTAAAAAATTTTCAAGAAAGAATAAAGAAAACATGTCGGTGTGTTGTGTAACGACATTAGTAGGACAAACACACAAACATGCTAGATACATTAACTGATTAGGATAAAGAGAGAGAAATCGAGAAACAAATAGACGCAAGAAGGGAAGAAGGGAAAAAAGAGAAACATTATATAAGGCTCTTAAGTGAGGAGGATGAAGATGGAGACGAAATCCACATCATTGTTACATGCAGAAAAGTTGGTCGTTAATGGTGTTATTAGTGGATGGTTTTCCATATTTAACCCCCACACGTCTTTTCATCTACTAACTAGACATAATCAAGAAGATATATAAAATCGAGGAATGAATGCTAGTGTCTTAGAAGCATAAACTAGATCTATCCATGTGAGTAACTTTATTTTTACTATGGTATTATGTGGTTGATATAATATTATGTATAGGATATTATGATAAATTTCCATATATCCTTGTGCCCTTGTATGTTGAAACATAAAAAGAATAGATATACATGACAATTGTGAAAATTAATTAATGATTAATGATATGTATTGAAGATATATTATAAGACCAATTTTCAAGTGTATTTGTAGATGATAACTTGAAAATTTTCATTAAATATACGTGAAATATATTTTTTATTTAATAATGAGAAAGAGTGTACATATATTTTTAATGTGAGATCCATTTAAATTATGTGATATATTTTATGCTCGAGTTAAATGTATTGTTGGTTTTTCTTTTTTCTAAAGTATGATGTAATGGAAGATATATTTTATGTTCTAGTAAGATTTACTGTAGGATGTGTTTTATTTCCTAATAAGAGTGACAATAAGATATGAAATATTCTTAGGTACAAGTGATGTAAGGTAAGTATTAAATCCTCTTCGATAATATATACATATATATATATATATATATATATATATATATATATATATATATATATAGGTTAAATTAAAAATACAAAAAAAGGTTGAGAACATGAGAACAATTATGTACCAATCATCATATGAGGGTAAATTACTCACTTTGTATGTAAATCAAATTGCAACAAAATAATTTCAGATCATGAATTTATACAAGACAACATCAACCTACTTCCAAAACTTCTTCAAAGCTTCATGTGGAGAACTTCAACTCCTCCTTTTCCTCAACCTAAGTCATTCACTATGACACCCGTTAAAATTCGCCAACAATCATCATTTGCAAACGTGACAAGAGACAAAGAAATAGACTTAAAGTATAATATATGACAACTCTTGATGAAAATACAATATTATTGTTAGGATGTAAAGCGTATAACTAGCAAAACTAAAAGCACACAAGACATAGTATTTACGTGGTTCAGTCAAGATGACCTACATCCACATGTAGGAGGGGAGTATTCTTTATTTCAAGGCTCTAAAACAGAGGTTACAAGTATAATTTCCACAGAGATTCGCCTAACACTCTAGAATTCAAGATACAAAATAACCTAGCATGCATCCCTATTTATACTTGAGGGGTCAGGCTGAAAACCTTAATGGGCCAAGCCCATTGGCTAATGAAAGGTCTCAACCAGTCACAATCTGCCATGCAACATCTTCTAGAATGTTCTTCCATGTCATACAACCCATGAGTAGCAGCAACACACATGATGAACCACCTTGACCATAATGGAATATCATGATGCACAGGTGGCGCAACATGAACACTAATGGCCCAACAACCATCATGGTTGCACAAATTGTGTATTTCTTGAGTATGATAATCTTCTAGGAAAATGTGGATCAACATAGCACAACAAAGGAATCGAGATGGTGCATCATGTACCAAGATGGTCAATGATGATGCAACGTCTCCTTCATGGCACAATATCTCATGAGGATGGCATAACTTCTCCTCAAGATGGCACAACTTCTCCTCCTTGGCACAACTCCACTCCTTTGATGGCGCAAAATCAACCTCTTGGCACAACTTCACTCGCTCATGTTGCAACATCCATTCCTTTGGCACAACTCCTTTCCTCTTGTGAAACATCCCAAAAATCAAGGATAAAAATTTCATTTTTATTATAATCAAAACACAATTGTATCTTTATCCAAACATTTAAAAGTATTTTAAATAAGAAAAATATCAGAGTTCATTCCCAAAGATCACACATTGCCGAAAAACACGGGTGTATGTGCTGCGATCAAGCCGGGCCCTTTCCTTTCGAAACGGAAGTACCTGAAAGCATAAACCACAAGTTGTAAGCACATAGCCTTGTAAGTTACCCAAATACTGTTGGAATAGTGTCTAAGGCTGCAACTATATTAGGCAAGTATTTGACGCGGTTGTGCATGGTCCTTTTGGGTTGCCTTCACCATAGCAACTTGATAGGATGATTTATTAAGAGAGAATAAATATTATTTATATATTATGAGAATAATGTAAAGAATAATAGTATTGTTATTTGATTAATATAAGTCATAGAATTAATTAGAATTAATTTGGTGACTTAATGAGATTAATTAAATAAGAGGGTATAAACTGTCAATTGTTTGATAGTTAAACTTTAGACTGTAAATCCATATTGGATAGATAGTGGACGGATTCTAGAAGCTATGGATAGTTTCAAATCGTCCAAGGCTATCTAAGGAATGGATTTGGATAGCTTTAAGAGAAGATTATCCAATTAGGGTTTAAGCTGTAACCCTTAAGGAGTCTACAAGTATAAATAGACCCTATGGCAAATGGAAATCGGCACTTGATCTAAAGTAGAGAATCCCTGGCCGAATTCCCTCCCCTCTCCTCTCTCCCAAATCATCCTTCTTGCTATTTGGTGTTTGTAAGCCATTAGAGGAGTGACAATTGTGACTCTAGAGCTCCAAGACAACAAGATCAAACAAGAGATTCAAAGGTATGATTCTAGATCTGATTTAGTATTGTTATTACACCTAATTAGTCATTAGAAGTCTTGGATTCAAAGCATGTTTAATTAGAAAGCCTAGATCCAAGCATTAGGGTTTTGCATGCGCACATAGGAAAGTTCTTATGGCTAAAACCCATCAGTGGTATCAGAGCCTAGCTTGGTTTTCATTAAATTGTTGCTTGTTTGTTTGAAACTTAACTGCAAAATTCGATTTTTGTGTTTCTGCATCATGGACTCGGCGAGTACCATAGTGGACTCGGCGAGTTGGCCTGACTCGGCGAGCCCCTTGGTGCACTCGGCGAGTCCAAGCGTCAGGAATGGCCAGATTCGGGATTTCTTCATGATTATCTTATGGAAACTTACCTTAATCATATTAGATCAACCCTAATCCGATTTTTTGATATATATGACTATAATCTTGATCTAATTAAAGATATTTATCAACTAATAAAATATTTAATTACCTTATATGATAATTAATTAATTAATTTGATTAATTTGGTAATTATCTTGCATGAAATCTTGAATAAATCAAATATAGATAATTAGGGAATTAATTGTTAATTAAAATTATTTGTTATTTGATCCTCCATGTTTTAAATGTTTAAAACTTGTCTCAAGTTTTCAAATTTATATTTTGTGATTAAAAGTTTTAATTTAGACAATTTAAATTTCAAACCCTATATTTTAAAAAGGTTTAAAATACAACCCTATACTAATATGATATAACTAGAATAATATATATATATATATATATATATATATATATATATATATATATATATATATATATATATATATATATATGTATGACTAAATATGCTAGTCTTACCGTTAGTAGGCCTCATTCACGAAGTCGATCTATAAGGTGGGTATAAGGTTGCGGCCTATAAAATGGGCAACCTCATCCTCTTATTAAAAGTATAATAAGAAGTATAAAGTAACTACATATTTTTTTTAAAATTTCCCAATCTTAGTTACTTTAGGAAAAGTGAATTGATGCAATCCCATGAAATTACACTTTGCACCCTTGCTAAGAAGTTAGTGGAGCGTGTGTGGTCCACCGGCACACTAATTGGTTCTAAGCAAAGGCGGCAAAGGGTGATTCATTGTTTATCATAGTTCGGTGGAGCGTTTGTGGTTTACCCGCACATCGAATAGGT
The DNA here is from genome assembly GCF_002870075.4 of Lactuca sativa. Classification (NCBI taxonomy): domain Eukaryota; kingdom Viridiplantae; phylum Streptophyta; class Magnoliopsida; order Asterales; family Asteraceae; genus Lactuca; species Lactuca sativa. The sequence goes on along the minus strand of NC_056630.2, from coordinate 31,710,948 downwards.
GATCATTACAATGAAGGCACCATGTGAATTTGCATGGTAATTCACACCCGCTTTGTGATCCTCGGTATCCCAGTCACAAACAAGAGAGGCATATCGAGATTTAAACATGCCATTGAATAGTTTCAATGAATCTTATCCGAACCTAGGAATTCTCAATACATTTAGGACTAATAGTTAGGTTTATGTGGTGGAGAATTAGTGAATCGTCATTCACTTACCTTCATATTATTTGCATGTTGGATTACGGCATCCCTTTTCTAATATGTAAATATCGTTGTTGGATCCTAGCCCTAATTTTTCTTATTGGGTGATAATTAGGGATTCATATTCTAATCTATCTTTGTCCTTTCTAATTGTAGATGTCGAATGCAAACAACGCTGCTGCTAGTTCTTTCACATTGATGAGCCTTTGCCAAAAGGTCACCTTTGATGGAACGAACTTTAGCGAATGGATAAGATACATTCGCACCATTGCTCACTATGAGGATAAGGACTATGTCCTCGATGAGAAGCTCGAGAAGATCAACCCTGAAATCGCTACTCCAGCTGAAATTACCGCTTTTGAAACTCATGAGCACGATGCAACGAAGGTACATTGGATCATGATAGCCACCATGAACTCCGAATTCCAAAAGTCCTATGAGGACATGTACCCGTACGAAATGCATCAAGACTTATTGGAGAGATACCACCAGAACGCGAAACAAGAGCGTTATGAGATTTTCACTAACATGACTTCCGCTAAGATGGGTCATGGAGAATCTCTTACCGTGCACCTGCAAAAGATGCAAAGGTATGTCGACCGCCTTCGCAAGTTAAATGTTGACTTTGGGGAAGACTTGGCGATCGACATGGTGCTACACTCTTTGCCTCCGATGTACAATCAATTTAGGATGACCTACCACATAAACAAAGAGGAAGTCACCCTAAGCAAACTCCAAGGTCTCTTGAGGGTCGATGAGAGCAACTTCAAAGACAAGTCTACTGCACCAACTCCCAACCCACCTGCTGCTCCTGTCTTGGCTATTGGTCAAGGAAAGGGAAAGAAGAGGAAGGCTTCGTCTACGAACTGTCGCAAGGTTAAAGCCTGAGATGGTGCCTCTTCTAGTGGGACCAAAGTTGATCCTGCTAAGCCCTGCCCTAACCCTAAGGAGGCAGAGTGTCACCACTACCATAAGATAGGACATTGGAAGAGAAGCTGCCCAGAGTACCTGCAAGCCATCAAGGAAGGAAAGATCAAGCCGTCTTTCGCAGATATATACACAATTAAATCTAACGATTCTAATAATGCTATTTCGTGGGTTCTTGACACCGGTTGTGGTTATCACATTTGTTCTAATGTGCACGGACTAAGAAGAAGTAGGGATGTGGAGCAAGGAAGGATCAATCTAATCATGGGGAACAGAAGATCGTCGCCTGTGACCAAGATTGGAGTGTATTCTTTAGTGCTTAGGAATAATATATGTTTAGATTTGAACAATTGGTGCTATTCGCCAGAAATGGCTAGAAACATCATTTCATTTCATGTTTTGTTTAGACAAGGTTTTATATTTTCTTTTAATAATGAGAATGGTTCTATTTTGGCTTATCTAAATGGTGTCGTTTATTTTGAAGCTATACCATGTAATGGAATTTATGAAACTGTTATGATTGTTGATAACTTAGGAAATTATGTTTTGAATATAGATTCTTCCAATAGTATGGATAAGGCATCCTTGTGGCATTGTCGTCTTGGACATGTCAACAAGAAACGCATAGCCCAACTCCAAAAGGATGGAGTGTTGGAGTCATTCGATCTTAGGGAAGATGACACGTGCGAATCTTGTTTGCTTGGAAAGATGACTAAATCACCCTTCACAAGTACGTGTGAAAGGGGTGAGCGTCTATTGGACCTAATACATAACGATGTATGTGGACCATTTAGATCAACCACGAAGGATGGGAATCGCTTCTACGTGACTTTTACCGATGATTATAGTAGATATGGGTATATCTATTTAATCAAGCAAAAGTCAGAAACCTTTGAAAAGTTTAAAGAGTTCAATTGGGCAGGAAAATCAAGATGCTTCGATCCGATCGAGGAGGAGAGTACCTATGTCTTGAATTCCACGATTATCTCAAGGAGTGTGGAATAGTTTCACAATTGACGCCACCTAGGACACCACAATTGAATGGTGTGGCAGAAAGGCGAAATCGAACCTTGTTGGACATGGTTCGCTCTATGATGAGTCGTGCTTCACTATCAATCTCTTTTTGGGGGTATGCCTTGGAGACTGCCACCCATATCCTTAACCGAGTCCCTACGAAGAAGGTTACCAAAACACCTCACGAGATGTGGACAGGGAAAGCTCCCTCGTTGGCACATATCAAGGTTTGGGGTTGCGAGGCTTTCGTAAGACGAGATACTCACGACAAGCTCGAACCTCGAAGTGAGCGATGTATTTTCATCGGCTACCCACAGAAATCCTTTGGATATCTCTTCTATAGACCGAAGGACAATGTTGTCTTCGTTGCGAGGAGAGGAGTTTTCCAAGAGCGAGAACTCATAGGCCAAGGAGACAGTAGGAGGCAAATCGAGCTTGAAGAGATTCAAGAGTCGATGGATGAAGGAACCTCTACCGTTGGCTCTCAACCCGAGGAGGAAACTCGAGTTGAACCGATTGACGAGTCCTTACCTCTTAGACGTTCCGATAGAGTTAGAGTTCGACCCCAGTTTTACGGTTTTCATATTACCACCGAAGGGGACACGTATATTAGTGACGGTACACTAATAAACCTTGATGAACCTAATAGCTATAAGGAAGCCATCGCAGGCCCGGAGTCTGCGAAGTGGAAAGAGGCAATGGATAGCGAGATCCAATCCATGTATGAGTTTGGAATTTGGTTGATAATGTGCCCGGACGCAAGACGGTTGGGTGCAAATGGATCTTCAAGAAGAAGACTGACGTGGATGGAAACGTACACACATATAAAGCGCGATTGGTTGCGAAGGGCTTTACTCAAACTCCCGGAGTTGACTATGATGAGACATTCTCACCAGTTGCAAAGATAAAATATGTTAGAGTGATGCTAGCGATAGCCGCATTTCATGATTATGAGATTTGGCAAATGGATGTCAAGACCTCTTTCCTTAACGGAAAGTTGGCTGAGGATGTTTACATGCCTCAGCCAGAGGGGTTTGTGGATCCGAAGCATCCGAATAGAGTGTGTAAGCTTGAGAAGTCCATTTATGGACTTAAGCAAGCGTCTCGCAGATGGAATCTTTGCTTCGATGAGAAAGTCAAAGAGTTTGGATTTGTACGAAGCGAAGATGAATCATGTGTGTATGTCAAAGCTAGTGGGAGTATAGTTAGCTTCCTGGTTCTATATGTCGATGACATATTACTCATAGGAAACGACATCCCGACTCTGCAGGAAGTTAAGTCCTGGCTCGCGAAGTGCTTCGCTATGAAGGACCTCGGAGAGGCTTCTTATATTTTGGGAATAAGGATAGTAAGAGAAAGAAATAAGAGACTAATAGGACATAGTCATAGCACTTACTTAGAGAAGGTACTAAAATGTTTTAGTATGGAAAACTCGAAGAAGGGAGAATTACCGATACAAAGTAATGCCAAGTTGAGTAAGACTCAAAGTCCGAGTACCGAAGCTGAAATAGCAGAAATGAGCCGAGTACCATACGCTTCCGCAGTTGGCTCAATCATGTACGCTATGACTTGTACTCGCCCTGATGTAGCCTTTGCTTTGAGCATGGTTAGTAGATATCAAGGGAATCATGGCAGAGCCCATTGGATTGCGGTGAAGAATATCCTTAAGTACCTTCGGAGGACAAAGGAATGGTTCTTAGTCCTCGGAGGGAGTGATGACTTGAAGGTGCGAGGGTATAGTGACACCAGCTTTCAGACCGACAGGGACAACTACCGTTCGCAGTCGGGCTGGGTCTTTACCCTGAATGGAGGAGCAGTGACTTGGAAAAGTTCCAAGCAGGAAACCGTAGCTGATTCAACGTGCAAATCAGAGTACATTGCAGCGAGCAAAGCGTCAAAGAAGGCAATATGGCTGAAGAACTTCATCGGTGATCTTGGAGTTGTACCTGCCATAAAGAAGCCCATGGAGATTTTATGTGATAATGAAGGAGCGGTTGCCTTGACTAAGGAACCGAGGGATCATGGTAGATCACGACATATCGACAGAAAATATCATTTTATTAGACATCGTGTAGAAGAAGGACAACTCGTAGTGAAGAGGATATCATCAGAAGATAACCCAGCAGATCCGCTTACGAAGGGACTGAGTAGGGTTAAGCACTTGCAACATGCTAGGAGTATTGGGCCGAAGCATGATATTAGCATAGATTAGATAGATAGTATTAGAAACGTGTAATAGATAAATGTAATTAACATTTGATGATTAAATAAAGGAGTTTTATTTATGAGTAATGTTACTATCTTATGTTAATTGTTTAACTATTGTTTCATTTTGCATGTTTTGACTTCCAGAATAATTGAGTTTATTAAGAATAATTGAATTATTCAAATTGTCCACAATCGTTCATATGTTGGAAGTAGATATGAATGAAGATTGTCATGAATTGGTATGTAGATTGTCTAGATGGTGTTAGACATAGCAAAGGGTTGCTGCAACGTTCATGAGTGCTTATGAACTGGTTTTGAGCATTGGAACAAACCCGCGCTTGCTGGAATCACCTTATGGAATATGATATAAAAGGGTGATCGCAAGACGATAATATCAAATAGCCTTAAAACCTAGATATATGGTTTGTTATTTATTAATTGATTGTACATTGATAATGCGAAAACGCATCAGTAACTCGGTGTTATAAAACGCATTGTTGTGTTGAGTTGGTTAATGAATAAGTAAATGCATATAAGTCAAAGTTTATCTGTAACTTTTATCCTAAGAAGGTAAAAGCGATATCTCGGCCGCTCGATGATTTGATTTGACTTATGTGCCGGGCCCGATCAGAACTGAATTGATGTGTTCGATTACGTTCTATGTCGAATAAATCAGAGATCGAGAAACCTAAATGCTTGACTAATGATTCCATAGAATTGTCAGCATGATATCTTACAGAGGACTGTACGATCCCTTATCTAAAGGACAAGATTGATTAGATCAGAGTTTGAAAGCGTCTTTGAGAGCTACGATTGCAAATCGAATTGTACTTGTGCATATAGTTACAAAACTTATCCAAGTGGGAGACTGTTGGAATAGTGTCTAAGGCTGCAACTATATTAGGCATGTATTTGACCCGGTTGTGCATGGTCCTTTTGGGTTGCCTTCACCATAGCAACTTGATAGGATGATTTATTAAGAGAGAATAAATATTATTTATATATTATGAGAATAATGTAAAGAATAATAATATTGTTATTTGATTAATATAAGTCATAGAATTAATTAGAATTAATTTGGTGACTTAAAGAGATTAATTAAATAAGAGGGTATAAACTGTCAATTGTTTGATAGTTAAACTTTAGACTGTAAATCCATATTGGATAGATAGTGGACGGATTCTAGAAGCTACGGATAGCTTCAAATCGTCCAAGGCTATCTAAGGAATGGATTTGGATAGCTTTAAGAGAAGATTATCCATTTAGGGTTGAAGCTGTAACCCTTAAGGAGTCTACAAGTATAAATAGACCCTATAGCAAAGGGAAATCGGCACTTGATCTAAAGTAGAGAATCCCTGGCCGAATTCCCTCCCCTCTCTTCTCTCCCAAATCATCCTTCTTGCTATTTGGTGTTTGTAAGCCATTAGAGGAGTGACAATTGTGACTCTAGAGCTCCAAGACAACAAGATCAAACAAGAGATTCAAAGGTATGATTCTAGATCTGATTTAGTATTGTTATTACACCTAATTAGTCATTAGAAGTCTTGGATTCAAAGCATGTTTAATTACAAATCCTAGATCCAAGCATTAGGGTTTTGCATGCGCACATAGGAAAGTTCTTATGGCTAAAACCCATCAAATACCACATACCAAACATATCGAACGAGCCTTACATAACATACAAATCGTGAGCCATACATACAAGACATAAACATAATCAATAAAAGTGCTATGTGCCAACCATAGTCTTGCCATTATGACACGAGCTGCCTCGTTGACTTCCTTGCCTAGCCGGGAGCTATAACCTTGGGTCTTACATACATGTGCTTGGAGCCACCTCCTGGTCTTTCATGCAAGCATCACAAAGATAACTAGCATACAATTCTACCATTACTAATCAATTATCTGCCAGATTTTAGAATCTGGTCTCGCATAAAGATTGCCAATGGCCACCCCTTGTCCTTCTTACGATACACAAACCAAATAGGCCGAAATTGGTGTCTTCAACCCACAGAATATTGAGGGGACTCATCTCGAATGCATAAACTCGATGAAAGAATTCCCCTAGTTGCTGCCCTGACGACACCTCCGAACTATCAGATCAAATAACACCTAATTAACAACTAGAATCCATCTCAAGGCCCACCTACCATATTTGGGGTAAAATGACCATTTTACCCCTGACCCCAACATGAACCAAAACTGAGGCCCAAAATCAAAAGATCCATAAAGGCCCACTAATGGCCCAATTTTCCAAATTGGGCCCAATCCTATATGGGCCTTATCCTAAGCCTATAATTTTCTTGATTACAAAACTGATTATCTCAAATACCCCCTTAGAATAACTTGGTCAAAGGCTAAGGTCAAAAGTCAAAGTCAACAGCCTGAGTTGACCTAACTCGCCGAGTTCATCTAACAATCCATGAAGTTGGGAAAAGTCGAGCCAACTCGCCAATTTTATCCATAAACTCGCCGAGTTTGCCAGAAACCCACATCTTAATACATTAGGTCAACATTATCGACTCCAGGGACACCACCACTATGATATTGACAAATATGAGATCAACAAGGGTAACGTTTCCAACTTTACCCCTAGGAACCACCTAAAGGAGTCCAAACCCAAACCCTATACTTAAAAGAGTGAGGGATTAACCATTAAGTACTTAATCATCAAAAACATTACCCCAAAATGCTGATCTGACCCCATAAGGCTAGATGGCCACATAAAGTTTCCATCTTTACGATTAAGCATGACTAGAAGCAGCTCAAAAGCTCAAAAAGGGCTAAATGAAAGACTTAATGGATGCATGAAGCCCTTAAACCCATAAAGTTTGCACTTTATGCCAAAAGAGCTCATGAAGATCATAGATCTGAAAGAATAAACACTTGGGACTTCTACTTCCCCATCAACCACCCATCCATGGCTAAAAGCATACAATCCAACCCAAGAAGAGATCTAAGAAAATATTAAGTAAGGTTAGAAGTTTATACCTGAAATATGTTGGAAATGGAGCAGAGAATCAAGATCTGAGAGCTCCTACTTGAACCACCACCTTGAACCAAGATTTTCTTCCTTTAATTAGCTTCAAATACACCAAAACACATCCATAATGAGCTCATAACACTCAAGGAGGCTATAGGGTTTCGATATTAGGGTTACATGATATGCAGGCTGGGAATGAGGCCAACACCTAGGACTTATGGTGTTTAAATAGGTTGCAAAACCCTAAAATTAGGGTTTCTCAATTAGCGTCCAACTCGTCGAGTTTCTTTGACCAACTCGCCGAGTTGGTCCATAAAAATGTGTGTCTCAAAAGCCTCCAACACGTCGAGTTTCCCACCATCAACTTGATGAGTTGGTCCTTAGAAAAGGGGATTTATTCCACAATTGATCTTCTAGATTCTGGGTGTTACATCTTGGATCAACAACTTCTTGAATGGAGCACGATATGATCCCATGGCACAAGATCCTCTATTCTTGGTGCAACATGGATCTTTTTAGTTCAACATGTTGCTCCATCTTGCTCCAAGTAGTCAAAGTTGCTCCAAGTTTCTCGAAACTACTCCAAGTTACATGAAGCCACTCCAAGTTGCTCCAAGATACTCTAAGTTTCTCAAAGCCACCTTTTGGAAAATCCATTTTGTTGTCACTTTATTTGTTCCTTTGTCTGATGATCCATTCCTTTCTCAGAAGATTCGTTCCTTTGTCATATGCCATATGAACCCCAAGTGATCCATTGCGATCTAACTGTTCCAAATGTTCCATGAGCATGATCTAAATGCGCAAGTCACATTTAACCATCTCCACCTTGACTTGAGCATCCTCTAAAATTCACTGCGAACAAGAACTTCCTCTCCCATCCAGCGATGACTGAGCATCCTCTGGAATTCACTGTGAACAAGAACTTCCTCTCCCAACCTGCCATTCATCCCCAAAGGGACCTACCTCCTAAGAACATCTACTAAGTCCAAGTAAACCATTTACTTCTCTGTGGGAAACGACTTTGTTAACATGTCTACTAGGTTCACCTTGGTGTCAATCTTCAGTATTGAAAACATGTCTTCTTCCAGAATATCCCGAATGAAATTCAACCTGATATCAATGTGTTTTATCTTCTCATGATACACTGGGTTCTAAGCAAGACTCAAAGAAATTTGATTGTAATAATACAAGAGAGGCTTCTCCACCTTTAGACCAAGACTCTTAATAACCCCATACAACCATATCTCCTCTTTTATTCCTTCCGACATGGACATGTACTCGGATTCACCTGTAGACAAATCAACGTATCTTGTAATGTCAACTTCCAACTAATGGAACATCTAAACAAAGTGAATATGTAGCACATCTGTGACCTATGCTTTAAAAAATCTACACCTTAATTAGAGTTAGCATATCCAACCAAGTCAGTATTCATACTCACTCCATACACCAAGCAAACATTCGTCGTTCCCGTCAAGTATCACTTGTTCCACTTGACAGCATCCCAATGAGCCTTCCCTGGATTACTCATAAAACTTCTTATCACACTAACTAAACATGCCAAATCAGTTATGGTACAGACCATTGCATACATAAGACTTCCAACAGCACTTGAGTATGGAACTCTGTTGATGTACTTCCTTTTTCATTAATAGTGGGTATAGTGTTTGGACCAAGTTTAAAGTGAACCGCCAAAGGAGTACCAACTTGTTTAGATTGAGCACTGTTGAAATACTACAGAACTTTCACAATGTACTTTTATTGGGAAATTCATAACTGCCCCGCTCATGTGTCGTGTTGAATCTTCATCCCTAATATCTTCTTTGTTGCTACCACATCCTTTGTCCCAAACTCATTCTTCAATGGGGCCTCCATGTTACCCTAATTGTAACGACCCAAAAATGACGACTAAAAATTTCTTTAAAAACATTACTAAAATCATATTTGTAAAAACTATATCATAAGTCATAACATAATTTTTTGAGTATTAATTCAAAACATAATCTCATTATCAGAGTCAAACATTCCCAGGCTAACTGACTATGGTGTGTGCACTGCAATCTTCCCGGGCTCCTCTTTTGAAAACTGAGTAAACTGAAAATCATAAGCACGAAGCATAGTGAGCTTCCCCAATCTACCACATACCATACAATAACATATAAAGCACATACTGGGCCTTGCCCACTGCATCGGACTGAGGTCCGGACTAACTGGGGCCTTGCCCCCTGCATCGGACCGAAGTCCGGAAACTGACTGGGACCTTGTCCCCTGCATCGGACCGAAGTCCGGACTAACTGACTAGGACCTTGTCCCCTACATCAGACCTAAGTCCGAACTAACTGGGGCCTTGCCCCCTACATCGGACCGAAGTCCGGAAAACTGACTGGTACCTTGTCCCCTGCATCGAACCGAAGTCCGGACTCACTGAACAAAGCATAACATAAACGTATCAACTAGCATATACTGCATACTACATCGGGCCGTAGCCCGGAACACATAACACATAAATCATGTCTGAGCCACGAAGGCATCAAACATACTAAGTACTGCATCGGACCGAAGTCCAGAAACTATTACTAGCTAATCGGGCTGGTATTGTGGCCGTAGACCCGTTCCTACTGGAAGGAAACTCACCTGAACTGCTGAGCTCTGCCGATAATCCTCTGGCTGCTAACCGACAATCCTCTGAGCCGCTACTCCTCCAGCTCTCCGAGCTACCAATATCAATATGACACTTAGTCTGATAGTCCTCTAAAAGTCAATTAAGTCAACTCTGGTCAAAGTCAAAGTCCTGGTCACAGTCAACCTTCCGGGTTAACCCTACTCGTTGAGTCATCCTACTGACTCGCCGAGTTCATAAGTATAGAAACCCCTTCATTCGTGACTCGACTCGCCGAGTCTACCGATTTTTGAGTCCTGACTTGACCAACTCACTGAGTCCCCACTCAACTCACTGATTCGAGTCTTAACTCGAAGGGGTTGGGGTTTCGCAACTTGACTCGCCGAGTCCAAGAACAAACTCGTCGAGTTCGAGGCAATCTTTAACAGACTCGCCGAGTTGTTCGTCCAACTCGTCGAGTTCATCTCCATCTTCATACTACTCGCCGAGTCCACTCGAAGGACTCGCCGAGTCTATTCAGTCCTTCATATATTCAGAGTCTTTTGAGTCATGCATGGACTCCAAACTGTAGATCCACTCTTCTAAAGCCTATTCCTTACGTAAAGTGGCAAACTTTACGTGTAGCTAAGGAGATCTAGGCTCAAAACACTATAAACTAGGGTTTGAGACAAAGGGGCTTAATAATCAACCCATAGACTGATGCTTTATGATTCTCTAGGCCAAGATAGACATAGATCTGAAGTAGTGATAGGTGCATTTTATGCACCTATTTTGTATGCTTATTTCTGTCTTTTTATAGCATTCTACTTTATAATTCTTGCATTTAGTTAATTATTAGGGCAATTGCATATTTCATTAAGAATTCCTGGTACTTCACTATTTTTGATTTATTTTGTAGGCATTATGGAGAATGGAACGTGGAGCTTGGATGCATGGATGGTTGGAGCATAGAGCTTTGGAACATGAAGAGAAGATGAACCGGTCATTCCATGGCAGAAAACATGAAGATGGAGCCAACAGTGAAGACTTTTTGGAATTCTAGCAAAAAGCATGGGCCATGCTAAAAACATATGGTCAAGACAAATGGCCATGCCAAAAACACATGGGCAAAAGGCATGGCCATGCCAAAAACGCATGGCCTTATGGCAAGTCACGTGAACTTTAATTAAAAGAGCAGAAGAACGTCATTTGAAGAGAGAACAGTTTTGGGAGCAGTTTCTGGCGATCCAGGGCAATTTTGGGAGAATTCTTGGAGCTTTTGAGAAGACTTAATCATTGCAAACATTTGGATTTCATTTTTGTAAGGATTAAACATTCCAATTCCATCTTTATTCTTGTTTGATTTGTTCTTAGTCATGTGTGGCTAAGAAACCCTAGTTTCTAGTTCTTGTTCAAAACATGTTGATTGCTTGACTTGAAGCATATGATTTGATGTTTGATTTGTGATTCTATACTAGTGATTATGTTTTTGTTTAAACTAGAATCCTTGAATTTGATTTGTGTTTGATTGGCCACTTTCATGAATTGAATTTTTGTGTAGTTAATTAACTTTTAGGGCACCTAATCGTTCTATTGAGTTAATAATTGGTAACAAGCAATAATTTTTCTTATTGTAAAACATATATCACATGTTTTCACAATTCCAAGCGTATGAGAAGCAATGAAAATTGTTGGGAAGCTTGTACAAAACTTAATGCGGTTTTTCAATACAATCTAAGAGCATGTTTGGATTGAATTAGTAAAGCTAGGTCCAATCAAAGAGCGTGTTTTGGTTAGATAATTTGGCAAGCGAGAGTTACTAGAGCATGTTAATATCTTTCAGTACCAACTTAGAATAGCAATCTTGAATTATATCAAGTCATAATCAAGTTAAACAACAACATTGAGAACTAGAAGTAGAACCATTCAATCAATTTGTTTACAAATCTATTTCATTTTGTGCATGCTTTTAAAGTGGATTGTTATTTAGTTATTTACTTTTGCAAACAACCCCCCCCCCCCTTTGTGACCAAAGTACCTTGTGCAAAAAGGTATAGAATTTTGTCCCGTGTCTCTGTGGTTCGACCCTGCTTTCCTTGTACTACTTTTTAGTGCATTAAAGCAGTGTATTTGGATTCTATTGTACCCCTATTATTTGTTGGGTTTGACACCCCTAACAAATTGGTGTCGTTGCCAAGGACACGGTGTTACTAATTGTTTATGCCTAGATCTTTTCGTACAAGTACGCCACTGCCAATTGACTCGAAGATAGAGAAGACTGCAAAGAAGTTAAGGAAGCAAGCCAAGCTTCGTAAGAGGCAACCGGTTTCCGATACTTCTTCATCATCCAATCCCCCAGTTATTAACATTTGGGAGGATATTCCCCTCTCAAGTGTGTCCACATCCGAAACAGAAAGTCCATCACCTTCACCTCAACCATCCTCATCCAGAAATACCACCCCACCTTCTTCACCTACTCATTATAGCCCAAACACTACATCCACAAAAACTTCAACCACTACTCATACCATGGGAGACAACCATGGAAGGAATCCACCTCCAAATCCACCACCCGAACAAACCCTTCGCCAATGGGCGAGGCAAGAGGTTACTCAACAACCTCTTTGCATCACCTATCCAGCAGCCACAAACCTTGAATTGAAATCCGGTCTCATTCACTTACTCCCAACCTTTAGAGTCTTAGAAAATGAACATCCCCACAAGTTCCTCACGGAGTTCCATGTTGTGTATGTTGGCATGAAACCGCACAATGTCACTGAAGACCAAATCAAGCTTAGGGCATTCCCCTTTGCAGTGCAAGACTCAGCAAAAGATTGGCTTTATTACCTTCCACCAGGGACAGTCAACACATGGGTAGATCTTGCATGCCTCTTCTTAGACAAATACGTCCCAGAAATGAAAGCCTCAACCCTAAGAAGAGAGATAATTGGGATCAAACAACACAAGAGAGAAGCCTTTCATACATATTGGGAGAGGTTCAAAAAGCTTTGTTCTCGTTGCCCAAAGCATGGTATTAGTGAGTATCAAATCCTTCAATACTTCATTGAAGGCATGACTCCTTGGGAAAGAAGACTTCTTAATGCTTCAAATGGAGGATCTTTGACTGACAAGACCCCAACAGAGATTTGGGATCTCATAAAAAACAAGGTGGAGGATTCAAAGCATACTAGTCAAGATGAAGATTGGTACACAGATGCACCTCGAGGTGTAAAAGAGGTGCACACTCCTCAAATTGAAGCTCAACTATCCGAGTTGACTAAGGTGGTAATGATGCTTGATAAGGACAAAGGTGTGCAATCCACACCTCGTCCCTGTGGCATTTGCACTCAAGTGGGACACCCGACTGATATGTGTCCTCAATTGCAAGAAGAAGAATATGAAGAAGCAAATGTTATAGGAGGCTATTTCGGGCATAATCAAAGAACTTATGATCAGCCCCAAGGCAATCAAGGGTGGAACAACAACCAAAACATGGGTTATCAACAAAGACCCCCACCCCATTACCAAGTAAGGCCTCCATTCCCACAACAAAATTACCAACCGAGGCAACTACAACCTCCTCCTCAACAAGTCGGATCCTCAAGTATGTCCTTAGAAGACATAGTCAAAAGCCTTGCCACCAGCACCCAAAGTTTTCAGCAAGAGACCAAGGCAAGCATCAAGAATCTTGAGCAACAAATGGCACAACTTGCTCAATTGATGAGCAAAATGGAGAATCAAGGAAAGCTACCTCCTCAAACTGAAAAGAACCCAAAGCATAGTGCTTGTGCAATTAGCTTAAGCAGTGGAAAGAAATATGACGGCCTAAAGATGCCCGGAGAAGAAGAAGAGGAGTTGGTGATAGAAGAATTACCAAAGAAGGATGAAAAGAAAGAAGAAATGGTAGAGAAAAAGAAGTCGGAAGAGAAAGAAGCAAAGATCACACCACCACCTTTTCCATCAAGATTGAGCAGCAACAAAAAAGAAAGAGAAGATAGTGAAATCATGGCAATGTTCCAGAAAATTGAAGTCAACATCCCTCTCTTAGATGCGATCAAATAGGTACCTAGATATGCTAAGTTCCTTAAGGAACTTTGCACATCTAAAAAGAAGCTGCGAGGTAATGAGACAGTGAAAGTAAGTGAAAATGTATCTGCAGTTTTGCAGAAAAGGATGCCCCCAAAGTGCAAGGATCCAGGTGTTTTTACCGTTCCTTGCAAATTGGGAAACTTTTATGTCATTATCTTCAATTGGGTGGACAATTGCTGACATAAAAGGGTTGAGCCCTTCCTTGTGCATGCATAAGATCCTCATGGAGGAGGACTTCAAACCAACTCGAGAGGCACAGAGAAGACTGAATCCACCCTTGATGGAGGTGGTAAAGAAAGAAATCTGGAAGCTTTTGGATGCAGGTATGATTTACCCTATCTCAGATAGTAAATGGGTGAGCCCCGTTCAGGTAGTCCCGAAAAAAGCAGGGGTCACAGTTGTCAAGAATTTTGAGGGAGATTTGGTGCCAACCCGTGTGCAAAACGGATGGAGGGTTTGTATTGACTATAGAAAGTTGAATGCCTCAACGAGAAAAGCCCATTTTCCCTTGCCATTTATTGACCAAATGCTAGAGAGATTGGCGGGTAAATCTCATTACTGTTGCTTGGATGGTTTCTCAGGTTTTCATCAAATTCCGGTAGCCCCGGAAGACCAAGAGAAAACCACCTTCACTTGTCCCTTTGGCACATTTGCTTATAGGCGTATGCCTTTTGGTGTATGCAATGCACCTGCAACATTTCAGAGATGCATGATGAGCATTTTTTCTGAATATGTTGAAAACATCATTCAAGTTTTCATGGATGACTTCACAGTCTATGGAAACTCATTTGATGAATGTTTGAGCAATCTAACAAAAATTTTGCAAAGGTGCATTGACACAGATCTTGTGCTTAACTATGAAAAATGCCATTTCATGGTGGACAAAGGATTGATTCTAGGTCATATTGTGTCCCGAAAAGGCTTGGAAGTTGACAAAGCCAAGATAGATGTTTTCAAAAGTCTTCCTTACCCGACATATGTTCAGGAAGTTCGTTCGTTTCTTGGCCATGCAGGTTTCTATCGGTGGTTCATTAAGGATTTTTCAAAGATTATAGTGCCGATGTGTCAACTACTCCAAAAAGATGCTGAATTTGAGTTCACTCAGCCATGCAAGGATGCCTTCGATCGTTTGAAGGATTTACTCACCTCTGCTCCAATCATCCAACCACCTAACCTGGATCTCCCATTCGAGATCATGTGTGATGCGAGCAACACGGCTGTAGGGGCAGTATTGGGTCAAAAGGTGGGTCAAGCACACCATGTCATCTACTATGCATCAAAGACCCGTGATAGTGCACAATGCAACTACACCACAACAAAAAAAGAGTTGCTCGCTATTGTTTTTGCACTAGAGAAGTTCCGGCAATACCTCCTAGGAACTAAAGTGATCATTTATTCGGACCACGTAGCCATAAAGCACTTACTTACCAAGAAAGATTTGAAGCCGAGGTTAATACGGTGGATGCTGCTTTTGCAAGAGTTCAATATTGAGATCAAAGATAAGAGCGGGAAAGAGAACCTAGTTGCCGACCATTTGAGCCAAATAGTTCAAACCGAAGATGCGACTCCCATCCATGACACATTCCCGGATGAGCATTTGTTTGCTATCCAAACACCACCTTGGTATGCGGATATATGCAACTTCATGGTCAAGGGAAAGTTCCCACCCGACCTCACGAGGTCACAGAGAGAAAAGATCAAGAAAGATGTGAGAAGGTACATTTGGGATGAACCGTACCTTTGGAAACATTGTGCAGATCAGGTAATAAGAAGATGTGTTGAAGAACATGAGGTACAATCTATTCTCAACTTTTTTCATAGTTATGCTTGTGGAGGGCATTTTGGTCCTCAAAGAACTGCCAGGAAAATTTTAGACTGTGGATTTTATTGGCCCCGACTTTTTCATGACTCTTACACTTTTTGTAAAAGTTGTGAGAGATGTCAAATGACCGGTTCTTTGAGTTCTCGAAACCAAATGCCATTAACCACCATCTTGGTTTGTGAAATATTTGATATATGGGGTATTGATTTTATGGGTCCTTTTCCTTCATCCTTTGGGAATTTATACATCCTTTTGGCTGTTGACTATGTTTCCAAATGGGTATAAGCAAAGGCAAGAAGAACTGATGATGCAAAATTTGTTGTAGATTTTGTCAAGGCTAACATTTTATGTAGGTTTGGAACTCCAAAAGCCTTGATCAGTGACAGGGGCACACACTTTTGCAACAAAACTCTTGGATCAATTCTCAAGAAGTATGGAGTCCAACATCGGGTGTCCACAGCTTATCACCCGCAAACAAATGGACAAGTTGAAGTGTCAAATAGAGAAATCAAGTCCATACTTGAGAAAACAATGAACACAAACCGCAAAGATTGGAGTTTGAGATTAGAAGATGCTCTTTGCGCAGACCGAACTGCATATAAAACTATAATTGGGATGTCACCTTATAGAATTGTGTTTGGAAAAGCCTGTCACCTCCCTGTTGAACTCGATCACAAAGCTTTCTGGGCTGGCAAAAAGCTAAACATGAAGATGGATGAAGCGGGTGTTCAACGAAAGTTAGAGATCCAAGAGCTGGAGGAGATAAGAAATTAAGCATTCGAGAGTCCACGCATCTACAAAGACAAGACCAAAGCATTCCATGATAAGTACCTCTCCCGTAAGACCTTTGAGATTGGTCAAAAGGTATAACTCTATGTCTCTCGACTTAAATGGTTTTCTGGTAAGTTACGGTCCCGGTGGGTGGGACCGTTCATTGTTACTAATATATTTGATCATGGTGCAATTGAGATTAAGAGTAACAAAACTGGAAAAGTGTTTAAAGTTAATGGTCACAGGTTAAAGGTCTTCTATGAAGGTCTCCAAGAGAAAGACGTAGAGGTTGACAGCTTGGAACGCCCGGACAACATTGAGTAAATCTAAAGGGCAAAGTCGAGCCAAAGACTTGAAACAAGGGCGGCTAACCGAGAGTCAACTCGGGAGTATCTCTCTCTATCTTCTTAATTTTGATTTATTTCATCCGTGTTGCAATGTTTTTGTATTTTTGTTTCGAGGTTTACATCCCAATAATTCTCCTATCTAATGGTTAAAGAAAATTTGGTTTAAAAAAAAACGTGAATTCCATGTTAACAGAAAGAAAACGCACGGGGTAAGCCAAAAACACACAGGCTCATGCTAAAACGCATGGTCACAAATTTTTGTCCGTGCGGCCACTTCGAGGTTTTAAATAAAAAAAAGATTGTGGCATGGGCTAGCTTGAAATCGCATGGGTAAAGGGCCAAAACGCACGGCCTAGGTTCTAGACCGTGCGTGTCATTGAGGATTGTAGCAAACAGAAAAAAAAAACGCACAGACTCAACCCGAATCGCACAAAAACGCACGGTACAGCTTAATCGATACGCACGGTGAGTTCAAAATAAACACATGGTCCGTGCCTTCTTGGAGCTTGTAATCGATACGCATGGGCTAAGAGAAAAACTCATGGCCAAAGCTTAAAAACTCACGGCCTACACAAGGCCCATGCGTGTCATCGAGATCCCAGACGAACAATTAGAAAACGCACGGCCTAAACACATGGCCCGTGAGACTTGATCAAGATCGTTAAAAATGCACAACCTTCATTAGAAAAGGGCACGGCTAAAAACTCACGAACTCACGGACGAATATCACAGCCTCGATCGACAGCTTGGGTCTATGACTCGGTAAACATAGGGCTAATCGAATTCCGCCTAGCCGTCCGTTTCACCTTCCTTCTTTCTTTTCACGACCGTGCGTTGCTTCCCCTCCTCATCATTCTTGGCCGATACCACAAACCCTAGACTAGAGTTTGAATTTTTCTCCAATTAATCCAAAATTGAGGCACAAAGGTATGTTACTATCACTTCCAAACTTCACTTCATTCATCATCTAGGTCGAATTCATCATTCAATGGGTAAAAATTGAATTTTTCTTCATAAACCCTAGTTCTTGATTTGATTTGTATAGTTTGAATTAATTCTTGTATTGGGTTTCAAAAATTCTTGTATAGGGTTCAAGACCAAGCTTGGGGAGATGCTTTTGGAAAGAAGATTAGAAGCTTTCATCTCCAATTAGACATTCCACCATTGAAGAGTTCAAGCCTTCTTGAGGTTGAAGATGAAGTGAATAATACAAGCCAACACCTCAAATCCAAGCGTTTAAACGGTACATTCTTTCCATATCTCAAGTTTTACGCATTGAATTTAGAATTGTTTGATTGGAATAATTGTGAATCCGTTTTTGTGCTTCATATAATTGTTCATTAGTGCTTGTCTAGCTGTGTTATCATTTTTGGGCACCACCCGTTTGTCATAAGTCCGGTTTGTCATCATGCCAAAACGAAAAAACTCACAACCAAAAGAACAATGGGAATCCAAATATGGTGTCACCACCATTATTCACAACTCTCTTGAGCACCGTGAGCGATTCCTTCACCTCAAGGACCGTGAATATTCTCAACAACGGTTTGTAGATATTCCCACTCTCCAAGAACTAGGAGTTTATGATGGCGTCCATAGATTGTTTAACAACATCGGTTGGGAGAGACTTCTCACTTTGGCACCAATGGAATCATATTAAAACACAACCATTGAATTCTTACAATCTTTGGAATTCAATAACAATGCCAAATGTCTCTCTTTCCGTCTCATGTGTTTGCAATTTAAACCGAGTCTAGACGATCTTAGTGGGTTTGTTGGGATTTCTAAATTCAATACATATGGTCCTAAATTAGGCTACATGCGAGAGAAGAATAATCTTTTTAAAGCCCAAGCCAAAGCCTTTTGGAAGGAAATCACAGGACTTGATGTGTATGAGGCTCGATCCGCCAAAGCATCTCATATCATCCATCCAGTCTTAAGGGTGGCTCTCCGAATTATTACTAACCTTGTCTTCCCCCAAGAAGACGTTAGCAGAGCCGGTAAGATGGAGTTAGAAATTCTTTGGTGCATGGTCATCGGCTTGAAGAGACCTCATTTTGGCGCCTTCCTTCCTTCCAAACTTCTTAAGGTCTCTACTAGCGATTCGGGCCTTATTCATTGTGGCAGGATTATCTCTTATCTTTCCACCCGCCTCGCTTGTGCCGAGCTTTTTGAGAGCAAGCGCCTGGACCTCGAGAAAATCACACAAGGCACTAATACCATCACATCCAATGTCCTTGTAGCCTCATCCTTCTTTCGTAAAGAAGGTGATGGTAGTATTACATGGTTGGTGCAAGGTGAGCCACACCTCCGAGTTCCTGCTGGGGATTTCAGCTCTCTCCAACTCCAGCAGGACATCACTCAGACTTGGTGGTGTCTACCAAATAACACTTCTGCAAATTCCATCCCACGCGCTCCCGCGCCCACCCCGAGAGCTCCTGAGCGGCCAGTCGTCGACCTTGAAGACGACATCCCTATTCCTCCCACTCACTCCATTGCTCCCACTGCGAGGGGTCCACTTCTGCTGCACCAGTAGAGACTGCACGTTATTTCTACACCCGGCGGGCGACTCAGTACCACGACATATACATGAGACGTTTTGATCACCTTGATCAAGCTGTTGCTAACATTCGCACTGACGTTCAACAATTAACACAAACAGTACAACAAGCCATGCAGTTCATGCAGCGTTGGCCCCCTCGCAGCTAGTAGATTGCCCTACCCTCTCCGAGCATCGAGGACGATGCTAAATCTTAAGCTTGGGGAGGGGTCTTTGTACATTAGGTTTTAGTTTCAACATGCATTTAAAAAAAAAGAAAAAAAGATTTTACTTTTCTTATTTTTATTTTCTTTCTTTTTTATTTATTTTCTTTTCATGCATTCATTTAAAAGCATTAAGAAAAATCAATCTAAAGAAACCTAATCTTCTTGAATAAGTTGGGGTGGTAAATTAGTCATGGCTTGAGATTAGAACTTGTTTGTTTTTCATAAAAAAATCTGAAAGCAACCTAATCACACACGAACACGTCTCCCGAAGCTACTCGTGCAAAACAAGAAAATGATAAGGTTATCAACACCGAATCATAAAAGACAGATATAGTTTAGCCCTAGGAACACACGATCGGTCTTATGAGTTATTGCTCATTCATAGCCAAACTCCAATTTCAAAGAGTCATAAAATGAATATAAAATTTTCAGTGACTCGGATCCTCCAGCGCTATAAAAAGTATTTTCTACCTATTCCCTTCTAAGTACCCTGCTTGGGGACATTATTTCCGACTATACTTACGGGTCTTTGCGCGTTTACATCAGTCCCCCTAAAAGAGTCATAAAAAAAATAAAAAAAAAATAAAAATTAAAAAAATTAAAAAAAATAAGTAAAAATAAATAAATAAATAAATAAATAAATAAATAAATAAATAAATAAATAAAAATATTATTAAGTTAATCTGTGACCTTTGGGATTCGAACAAGTAAACTCCAAGGGGTGTTTTACACCTAATCGCCTAAAGCTGAATAGTTTGGGACTGACTGAGTTGAAAATTCATTACACGGGTTCCATAGAAAGTCATGAACTTAATAATAGCAAATAAAGCTAATCTGTGGCCTTTGAGGTTTGAGCAAGTAAACCCGAGAGATCTCTTTAAATCTAGCACAATAAGGTCATCTGATTTGGATGTGTTGGTTGGAAGCCCGTTACACGGATTTCAAAGGAAGCCATGAGCTTTATTTGCAGAAAAATATAATTAGATAGTTTGTATATATTTATGTTTATAGTTTAATTGAATAATGTGTTTGAAAGATGTTTGGTTGTAAACATTGGGACTGACTGTAAACTACTTTGACTGGTCTAAGTGGTTTGAAACATGTAACCAATCTGGGTAAATATTAGGGAATTTTTTAGAAAAAGATTGTTGTTAGTCAACAAATAGCTGGAGTCGGTCATTGCCATGTTTTGAAAAATGAAAATGAGCATATTTTGCATCACATGTTTTCACAAGAGTAAGACCATAATTTGTTCCATGTGCTAACCTAATACCTGTAAAAGTGAACAAGTGTTGTAACTTTTGATTTTGTTGAGTTGCATTAGGGAATGGCTAAAAACCTTGTTTTACATGTTATATATCTTTGCGGGGTTAATGTCAAGTTATCTCAAGGCCCGATAGGTACACCTATGACTGTATGACATAATGAGGTTAATTGGATTAAATATGTTCGTTTTGTTTTGTTTATTGCATTAATGTTTGAAAAAAAAATCTTTTTGTACATATGTTATTTTCATTAGTTCTCCTTTTATTGCATGCCCGCATTCTTAATTCCATTTAGTCCTTTTCGTTCCTTCCATTCTTTTCATCTTAGTTTCTTTTTAGTCGTCTATCGTCTTCTCTAGGTTGATTCTCAATTTTATTCTTACTTGAGGACAAGAAAGGTCTAAGCTTGGGGAGGTTTGATAGGTGCATTTTATGCACCTATTTTGCATGTCTATTTCCGTCTTTTTATAGCATTCTACTTTATAATTCTTGCATTTAGTTGATTATTAGGGCAATTGCATATTTCATTAAGAATGCCTGGTACTTCACTATTTTTGATTTTTTTTGTAGGTATTATGGAGAATGGAACATGGAGCTTGGATGCATGGATGCTTGGAGTATAGAGCTTTGGACCATGAAGAGAAGATGAACCGGTCATTCCATGGCAGAAAACATGAAGATGGAGCCAACAGTGAAGACTTTTTGGAATTCTAGCAAAAAGCATGGGCCATGCCAAAAACACATGGTCAAGACAAATGGCCATGCCATAAACACATAGGCAAAAGGCATGGCCATGCCAAAAACGCATGGCCTTATGGCAAGTCACGTGAACTTTAATTAAAAGAGCAGAAGAACGTCATTGGAAGAGAGAACGGTTTTGGGAGCAGTTTCTGGCGATCCAGGGCAATTTTGGGAGAATTCTTGGAGCTTTTGAGTAGACTTAATCATTGCAAACATTTGGATTTCATTTTTTTAAGGATTAAACATTTCAATTCCATCTTTATTCTTGTTTGATTTGTTCTTAGCCATGTATGGCTAAGAAACCCTAGTTTCTAGTTCTTGTTCAAAACATGTTGATTGCTTGACTTGAAACATATGATTTGATGTTTGATTTGTGATTCTATTCTAGTGATTATGTTTTTGTTTAAACTAGAATCCTTGAATTTGATTTGTGTTTGATTGGCCACTTTCATGAATTGAATTTTTGTGCAGTTAATTAACTTTTAGGGCACCTAATCGTTCGATTGAGTTAATAATTGGTAACAAGCAATAAGTTTTCTTATTGTATAACATATATCACATGTTTTTACACTTCCGAGAGTATGAGAAGAAATGATCATTGTTGGGAAGCTTGTACAAAACTTAATGCAGTTTTTCAATACAATCTAAGAGCGTGTTTAGATTGAATTAGTAAAGCTAGGTCCAATCAAAGAGCGTGTTTTGGTTAGATAATTTGGCAAGCGAGAGTTATTAGAACGTGTTAATATCTTTCAGTACCAACATAGAATAGCAATCTTGAATTACATCAAGTCATAATCAAGTTGAACAACAACATTGAGAACTAGAACTAGAACCATTCAATCAATTTGTTTACAAATCTATTTCATTTTGTGCATGCTTTTAAAGTAGATTGTTATTTAGTTATTTACTCTTGCAAACAACCCCCCCCCTTTTGTGACCAAAGTACCTTGTGCAAAAAGGTATAGACTTTTGTCCCGTGTCTCTGTGGTTCGACCCTGCTTGCCTTGTACTACTTCTTAGTGCATTAAAGCAGTGTATTTGGAGTCTATTGTACCCCTATTATTTGTTCGGTTTGACGCCCCTAACAAGTAGCAACTTCAGATCTGGGCTTCTAACTCGAAATGGTTCATAAACTTGTCCTAAAAGCCCCAAATCTCATGATAAAGGTTGATCTATATGCAAAAGAGGGAAGGTAGTGACTCATTACCTTCAAATGTTCTGGAAGACATCACAAACTCTGGATCTACTGCCAATCCTTGAATCCCCAATGGGTCCCTTCTTCCTTCTTCCTTCAAATCACCCAAAATGGCAAGAAAGCTTGAATGAGCAAGAATAGAGGCTTAGGGTTTCTGGTTCTGGACTATAGGTGCCGCAAATGAGCCCTAGGGAAGAGAATAAGATGCTTAAATAGGGTACCAAGTCCCGAAATTAGGGTTTCCCAACCCAGACCAGACTCGCCGAGTCCACTTGCCGACTCGTTGAGTCGGTCACTTAATTTACACCCGGATCCTGCTCCGACTCGCCGAGTTCCTTCCTAGACTCGCCGAGTCAACCCTATTTAACTTAGGGTTTCTCCTTTCCTTTCTTGACCTTTCAGATTTTGGGTGTTACAAGTCTCCCCCACTTAACTAAACTTCGTCCTCGAAGTTCTCTATGGTCAACTGACCTACAATACGCCTCAACACCCTCCCTGGTGACTTTAACCCTTTTGTCCATCACTCCATCCACTCACAGTACTGGTCACTACTAATGGTACATACTGAATTCTTTTATTTTCCATAATTTCCTTAGCGTTACTTCCTCCGACTGAAAATTCTGTTGCCCATCATCCGCCTACTGGATGCACTGAGACTACCCTGGTCTAACTAATCCACCGATATCTGGGTTACCGGACTCCCACCGGTCACTACACTCCATCACAATCTCCTAGTCGCTCCCAGCGACTCCTGAAGATACTTCGACTATCTATAACTGTTCTATCCATTCTGCCATCCATATTAAATCGATGCTGCTGGAACCAGCCTGCTTATCTCTCATCTGACTACTCAATTTCCAAAAAAACTTGAGTCTCCCTTCCTGAAAGAAAGGCTACCTGCCTAATTACCCTCGCAGATCACTTATACTTGGCAGAAGACTCAACTGATCCTGCTGAGAGGGACTTGCCATTTCCAATTCAACCAACTATACCGCCCTCAATTGCAATCCAACACAAATACTAACATTGTCCATAACTCTGAAACTATCCGAACACTGAACTGCCTGCAACACTGAACTGCCTAATACACTAAACTGCCTGAAACACTGAACTGCCTGAAACACTGAACTGCATGAAACACTGAACTGCATGAAACACTGAACATGCCTATATGACTGCTTCCCAAAATACCTCAAGACCTTCCTGGTCTCCAATCATTAGTCGCTTATCTACAACACCGAGTTCCAACTCAACTGTGGAGTCAAAGGACTCCTCACTTAGTCGCTCCCACGACTTCTAAACGAAATCTTTCTCTGGAACTAGTTTCCACTAGTTATCTTGTCACTGTGGCTCTAATAACCTCCCGATCCACCGATCAGGTCCCAACGTCACATCCTGCATCATCAATTCCACGACTAATAACATGACCGCTCCTAGACTAACGGTAGCCCTTAACATACACGAACCCAACGGTCCACTGCTATCCTAATCTCATAACTGAGGTGACGATCCGACTGTCGAATCGCCGGCTTAACCATAATTGACTCATTTGAGAAATCCGAAATCTGACCCGTCGATTCCCATATCTTCACTGCTGCACCCGAACTGTTGGGTACTACTGTTTCCCCTGCGTCCAAACAACGTGCTCATGCTATCTACTAACCTGGCGAATGCTACGGCTACATCCGTAGACCTACAACACTATACTACTATCTATCTGCTAGTGAATGCTACGGCTACCTCCGCAGACTTACAACACTACTACTATCTGAGGACATCCTGACTATCCCTAATCCTGCTAGTAATTCCTCATCCTGATTTCTCAAAACCAGCCCTCAGTCATCGAATACTGCATCAACCTTGACATCTTACATCCTTGATATACTTAGCGCTTCATCGAGGAATTCTTCGGCTTGGTTCCCAACACAACCGTTTACTAATCTGGATACAAGAAACTATTGTTAGGAAGTTTCCAAAATCCCCACTCCTGAATCTACACAACCCTGCATGCTGACACTGCCAATGGCTTTCAATACGAAAGCATCTCTTGCTAACCGTTCTCAGGATCCTCATTCCGACTCACTATAGTCCTACAGGCGGTCCTTCAATCCTGGATTCCCAACCAGCTTCTAGCCATCTCAATTACATGAACTAACTGTAGGGAAGTTCCTCGAACTCCCAATCCTGAACTCCTTAATCCATCAATCGCTGCACTACCATCTTTTCTTCTCCGAGGTCATGTACTCATTCTGGGTCTGCGTGCTCTTATCCTTGTATACTCGGAGGGTTCTCCCCCAATTAGATTCCGCTAACTCCTTATGGCTCACTGGTCAAAAGGGTTCCCCAACCCTTCTTCCATTAAAAGGGCGATCTGCTGCCCGCCAACGTTTATCTCTGCTGACGCTCCAGCTAACTTTTACCAGATCCGAACCATTCTTGCTAACTAACCGAGCACCCATCAATCCTTAATTGTACTTGTTTTAATGACTGCATCCTGAGAGCCTACGGTTAGGGTGAACATCTCTATCCCACTTCCTT
Organism: Lactuca sativa; assembly: GCF_002870075.4. Lineage (NCBI taxonomy): Eukaryota > Viridiplantae > Streptophyta > Magnoliopsida > Asterales > Asteraceae > Lactuca > Lactuca sativa. The sequence goes on along the minus strand of NC_056630.2, from coordinate 31,685,483 downwards.
ACCGACCGCTAGCTACTCCACTAGAAACTCTGGATTGTCACTACTATGAATATAATTGATCATTACCCGACTAACACCTTCCGCAAGTACTGAGGCACTACTGAATCTTACACATACATGCTACAGTTACTGTATCCGAAGTAACCTGCGCTAGAGGAGACGACCTCCAATTCACCAGTCTAATTCCAAGGTATGCAGATGGCATAAAACTTTGTCACAAGTAGGTAATATAATACCCCAACACATATACTTATTGATATCAACGCAACAACATAACAATAATAACATGAATAATAATTGACAGGGAGGTAAAAGATACATACCTCCATCACTCAGCGCTGCTCGAGTCCTTGCTGAAATCAACCGGAAAACTCGGCTCTGAGCCGTGGGCGCCCTTGCCCAGCCCTGATGTCCGTTGGTGGCTCTCGAAGTCCCAGGGGCAGGAGCTGGCACCTGCCCTGCTGTATACAAACTCAGACAGTGGGCCTTCTTGTGGCCCATCTAACTACAATGGAAACATATCGGATCAAGTCCCTGGGCGATGGTAACAACACAATCTCTGCTAAAATGACCAATCTGGCCGCACTTGAAACATCCAGCATCGCCACCACTTCTACGCCTGCACACACCCATGTGCGTCCTACCGCACTTCCCGCATCGACTGCGGCTCTGATAGTCCCTCGTCCTCAAATCCGAGCCCTTGGGCCTCTTACCTGAACCTGTGGTAACCTGAGTCTCATCTGTTTTCCTCTTCCTTTCAGACTCCCTGCCCATCTCTCGCTCCTGCGTTACCTCATTGACACCGCTCGTCGACTGAACAACAGTTGTTTGATCCTGGAGCTTCGCGATCAACCTATCAGTGATCCTCATAACCATGTCGGGTAGATCCTATCGAATGGCTCGCGAAACCTCCTCAACTATCCAATCATGCAGAGGTCTCTCTTGGAGACAGGATGCCCCACTCACTCCTGTCCCTTGATGGCAAAAACTAAAAATGGGATCTCCCTCCCTGATGGATCCCTTAACTCCATAAGAATCGGGATCTAGACGAGCCCCAATTTGTCCTGAAACTATCCCGGCCTTAAGGGCCTCAAGATGAATGTCCATACGCTCCACAATGGCCTCTCTAACCAATCCGAAAATCACAAGAGTCTGATCAATGATGTTGCGCATGATCCTTGCGGAAATGAAATCCCTCATCTGATCATCAAGCTGCCCGACTCCAGAGCCCGAGCCAGATCCCTCCCCGATACCTGAACTGCTAACTGGTAACTCGCGCAATGTCACCATGCTGAAAATATAACAATTCCTGATCAATTTACACACTACTGCTGAGGGATCTCTCACACACTCTATTAGTTCCCTGGTTTTGCCTTGGCCCCTCTTGAATTGATTACAGATCCTCTGCTTTCAGTAGTACGGGCCCATACTACCTTCCACATCTATCCGTACTTTCCTCAAGAGTTACCTCAACTCCACCAAGTCCCCTTTTCTCTACTACTGATCTTTTCTACTCTCATCCTAGGCTTGCCCTAGGGAGCCTCTGACTCCACCCAAACAGTCCTCAACTGCTGATGGCCTCCTCGTAATGCCAATTAGCCACCACCTGAATACCATCATATGTGACGAGGCTCAGATAATCCTTCGAGTAAAAGACTCGTCCCCACAACGATTAGATTCAGACGAGAGCTGCGCTATAGGGCCAAATCCAACACTCTGAGATTATTCAACCCTGATCACATGTGAGGTGACGTATTCACCTAATGGCTAACTCCCATCACTCAAAGTCCCACTAAGCACAGAGCAAGCAGCATTCGGATAAGGGGAACACACTCGTGTAAACTATTCTCACAAGGCTGAAACACATAAGCAGGCACATAAGGCATTCTCCTAGGTCCTTAGTCCTATACTAAGCATGTTGTTCTACTGAAACCGAAACTGGAACAAAAACTGAAACTGAAACAGATAATCATAAACTTGTATGGATAATTTGGGAGTACTTACTTGAGCTCGGCTGATTACATGCACCACACCTTTTTCTCTTACCAAAACTCCTTTCTTTCTGAATTCTTTTGCTTTACTAAAACTGTTTTCTTTCTCAAAACTCTTTTTACAAAACTGTCTTTTCCTTTTGAAAACCTTTAAACCAATCCCTTAGTTTGAGTTCAGACACGCCCGAGGGTATGTCCGAATCCCTCAAACCAAGGCTCTGATACCAACTTGTAACGACCCAAAAATCACGACTAAAAATTTCTTTAAAAACATTACTAAAATCATATTTATAAAAACTATTGCATAAGTCATAACATAATTTTTCGAGTATTAATTCAAAACCTAATCTCATTATCAGAGTCAAACATTCCCAGGCTAACTGACTATGGTGTGTGCACTATAATCTTCCCAAGCTCCTCTTTTGAAAACTGAGTACCTGAAACCAAAACTGAAAACTGTAAGCACGAAGCTTAGTGAGCTCCCCTAATCTACCACATACCATACAATAACATATAAAACACATACTGGGCCTTGCCCACTGCATCGGACCGAGGTCCAGACTAACTAGGGCCTTGCCCCCTGCATCGGACCGAAGTCCGGAAACTGACTGGGACCTTGTCCCCTGCATCGAACCGAAGTCCGGACTAACTGACTGGGACCTTGTCCCCTGCTTCGGACCTATGTTCGAACTAACTGGGGCCTTGCCCCCTGCATCGGACCGAAGTCTGGAAAACTGACTGGGACCTTGTCCCCTGCATCAAACCGAACTTTGGACTCACTGAACAAAGCGTAACATAAAGGTATCAACTAGCATGAACACACATATACTGCATACTACATCGGGCCGTAGCCCGGAACACATAACACATAAATCCTGTCTGAGCCACGCAGGCATCAAACATACTAACTACTGCATCGGACCGAAGTCCAGAAACTATTGCTAGCTAATCGGGCCGGTATTGTGGCCGTAGACCCGTTCCTATTGGAAGGAAAGTCACCTGAACTGCTGAGCTCTGCCGATAATCCTCTGGCTGCTAACCGACAATCCTCTGAGCCGCTGCTCCTCCAGCTCTTAGAGCTACCAATATCAATGTGACACTTAGTCTGACAGTCCTCTAAAAGTCATCTAAGTCAACTCTGGTCAAAGTCAAAGTCCTAGTCACGGTCAACCTTCCTGGTTGACCCTACTCACCGAGTCAGCCTACTGACTCGCCGAGTTCATAAGCTCAGAAACTTCTTCATTCGCGACTCGACTCGCCGAGTCATCCCCTGACTCACAGAGTCTACCGATTTCTGAGTCCTGACCTGACCAACTCACTGAGTCCCCATTCAACTCACTGATCCGAGTCTTAACTCCAAGGGGTTGGGGTTTCGCAACCTGACTCGCCGAGTCCGAGGCAATCTTCAAAAGACTCGTTGAGTTGTTCGTCCAACTCGTCGAGTTCATCTCCATCTTCATACTACTCGCCGAGTCCACTCGAAGGACTCGCCGAGTCTATTCAGTCCTTTATATATTCAGAGGCTTTTGAGTCATGCATGGACTCCAAACTGTAGATCCACTCTTCTAAAGCCTATTCCTTACGTAAAGTGGCAAACTTTACGTGTAGCTAAGGAGATCTAGGCTCAAAACACTATAAACTAGGGTTTGAGACAAAGGGGCTTAACAATCAACCCGTAGACTGATGCTTTATGATTCTCTTGGCCAAGATACACATAGATCTGAAGTAGCAACTTCAGATCTGGGCTTCTAACTCGAAATGGTTCATAAACTTGTCCTAAAAGCCCCAAATCTCATGATAAAGGTTGATCTATATGCAAAAGAGGGAAGGTAGCGACTCATTACCTTCAAATGTTCTGGAAGACATCACAAACTCTGGATCTACTGCCAATCCTTGAATCCCCAATGGGTGCCTTCTTCCTTCTTCCTTCAAATCACCCAAAATGGCAAGAAAGCTTGAATGAGCAACATTGGAGGCTTAGGGTTTCTGGTTCTGGACTATAGGGGCCGCAAATAAGCCCTAGGGAAGAGAATAAGATGCTTAAATAGGGTACCAAGTCCCGAAATTAGGGTTCCCAACCCAGACCAAACTCGCCGAGTCCACTTGCCTACTCGCCGAGTCGGTCACTTACTTTACACCCGGATCCCGCTCCGACTCGCCGAGTTCCTTCCTAGATTCGCCGAGTCAACCCTCTTTAACTTAGGGTTTCTCCTTTCCTTTCTTGACCTTTCAGATTTCGGGTGTTACACTAATTCTAGTTAGGTTTCAAGAACTTGACTTACTAAGTAGAAGAAATGGACAAATTTGGAAAATTTATCGATATGGAGAGGGAATCGATCCAGATATGAGCTTTGGAGCTATGGAGGATAAGGGTCAAGTGCTTAATCCATTAACTTATTTTAGACGCTCACCATGTCGAGGTGAGTAGTGGTACGCGACATGGTGGTTTGCATACCACCTGTCTGTTCTGTCCAATAGTGACCATTATGCAACCAAGTGGATTAGCTGTGGCGCAGTGGTTGATAGTTGCTTGTTCATTGACTTTTTTGCCAGCTTGACTTTTGGTCAAACTTTAGAAGAATTTAATATTTAACTAACGACTAGTCTTAGTTTGGATTTAGGTAGATTCGGTTGGCGGTTATGTTTTTGAGGTTGCTGTTGAGCGTCTGTTGAGTATTTTATGTGAGTCTTCTTACTGTACTATGTAGGATATTTGGTGCCATGGTATGCTATATTGTCTTTGTAACTCTTGCATGAAAGACCATCGGAGTACCATGAATTAAATTGTATGAAATACCATGGGAGGACCATGAAAATGGTATGAAAGACGATGGGGGACCATGGCATAAATATGTAAGACTATGGGGGACAATAGCAGGAAAGACTGCAGCGGCGCTATAGCAAGAAAAGTGATTGTAAGACTATGGGTGGATCATAGCATTCAGAAGGGTTGAAATATACCCCTAAGTTGGGGCCCACTGTTATCAGATGTATGTTGTATCTTAAGGACCTCAGCAATCTTTGTGCTTACAATTTTAACTCTGATGTGCATACTTTGATCAATTAAATAGTTTTATTTAGATCATTAAATTTGACATTGGAACAATTGCTTTTAATATTAAATGGACAATGTAGTTTTAACTTTGGGACGCTAAAATTACATATATGAAAAATTCATATACAAAATGACATTTATGGCTTAAATATTATATATATATATATATATATATATATATATATATATATATATATATATATATATATATATATATATATTGAAAATTACATATATAAAATATGTTATATGTTAGGCACTATGGAATGTACTTTATAGTAGTAGATATGTTTATTTTGCTACATAATTATACAAATTCAAAAACAAAATTAAAGTTTGTCATTTCTATGTTTTTTTTTATATTGATAATTTTATATATGGAAACATTATAGATATAGTCATACCATTCACGAGGCATTTTTAACCGCTAGTCAATTAACAGGACAGCTCAGAATGAGCTATGTCATAGAATAGAATATCTCGTCATTCACATGGATAACTCACCATTCAATGTTTCATTTATATCAGTTGTTTATTTTAAATAAATGAAATGCCATCACATTTTTTTTGCAACCATTTCTTTCACATTCATATCTTCTTCACTAACATATATGCATAACAAAGGTTTCACCAAAATGGTAAAACCTTATCGCCATCAACTAAAGGATGCAAAAACCATAAAATCATATGAAAATTTGAGTGACTTGAATCAATATCCTCACAACGAAAATCATAAGTGTCATTCAAATCTATGTTTTTTAAAGGATGAAATGGAGGTTCGTGATAAATCCAAATCAGCAAAAAGGCAAAAGTTTAATAAGGTGACTATTTCTTTTCCCTTTTGATTAATTGTTTATTTTCTTGATCTCTTTATTTATTAGATTAACACCAGTTTAGTAGGTATCTTAAAAAATTATATCAATCAATTCATCATATAATTTACTTGAAATGGTAACTTATTAACCCTCTATACTTTTATAGATCTCAATGGTTCCAAGAAACAAGTTGAAAAGCAACATTTATACCAATTTGGAACAATTTAACAACAAGATATCATCAAAGCGTGATGACTTCGATTTGGATCTGAAGATGTCTCCACCTAGAACAAACGGAAATAATGAACCACACATACTATGGCCTTCATCGCCACCATCCTTACAAATATCATACACTAGTTTGACTACTCCACTCGAACTAGGCCGTGGGTCACAACTAATTTTAATGAGTTGTCTTAGTTGTTTCATTCATGTGATGGTGTCTGATGCTAATCCAAAATGTCCTAAATGTTTCAAGGGGGATTGTTTACTTGATATGTATCGTACCAGTATTTTCTAGAAATATAAAATTATGTAGTTTGGCATATTTCCTAGAGGTAAATAAATGTCATATAATGATGATTTGAAAGTTTTTCGTTCTAATAACCTCATCATCTCTCTTATTTAATTATTGAATATATATATATATATATATATATATATATATATATATATATATATGTATATGTATATATATATATATATATGTATATATATATGTATATATATATATATATATATATATATATATATATATATATATAACCTGTTTATTAAACTAAACAATATTTAGTTATAATTTGTTCAAGAAAGAATAAAGAAAACATGTGGGTGTGTTGTGTAACGACATTAGTAGGACAAACACACACACACATGCTAGATACATTGACTCATTAGCATAAAGAAAAAGAAATTGAGAGATAGATAAACAAAAGAATGGAAGAGGAGAAAAAAGAGAAACATTATAAAAGGCTCTTAAATGAAGAGGATGAAGATGGAGATGAAATCCATATCATTGTTACATGGAGAAATGTTGGTTGTTAATGGTGTTATTAGTGGATGGTTTTTCATATTTAACCTCCACATGTCTTTCCATATACTAATTAGACATAATCAAGAAGATATATAAAATCGAGGAATGAATACTAAAGTCTTAGAAGCATGAAATAAATCTATCCATGTGAGTATCTTTATTTTTAGTATGATATTATGTGGTCGATATAATATTATGCATAGGATATTATGATAAATTTCCATATATTCTTGTGCCTTTGTATGTTAAAACGTAAAAAGAATAGATATACGTGAGAAATGTGAAAAATAATTAATGATTTATGATATTTATTGAAGATATATCATAAGACCAATTTTCAAGTGCATTTGTAAATAATAATTTGAAATTTTTCTTTAAATATACATGAAATATATTTTTTATTGAATAATGAGAGAGTGTGTACCTATTTTCATAATGTGAGGTTTGTTTAAATTATGTGGTATATTTTATGCCCAAGTTAAATGTATTGTTGGTTTTCCATTTTGCTCAAGTATGATGTAATGGAAGATATATTTTATGTTCTAGTAAAAGTGACAATAAGATATGAAATATTCTTAGGTACAAGTGATGTAAGGTAAGTATTAAATCATCTTTGATATTATATATAGGTTAAATGAAAAACAGAAAAAGGTTGAGAACATGAGAATAGTTATGTACCAATCATCATATGTGGGTAAATTACTCCCTTTGTATGTAAATCAAATTGTAACAGAATAACTTTATATCATGAATTCAAACAAGACAACATCAACCTACTTCAAAACCTTGTTCAAAGCTTCGTGTGGAGAACTTCAACTCCTCCTTTGCCTCAACCTATGTCATTCACTATGACACCCATTAAAATTCGCCAACAATCATCATTTGCAAACGTGACAAAAGTCAAAGCAATAGACTTAAAGTATAATATATGACAACTCTTGATGAAAATACAATATTATTGTTAGGATGTAAAGCGTATAACTAGAAAAACTAAAAGCACACAAGACATAGTATTTACGTTGTTTAGTCAAGATGACCTACATCCACATGCAGGAGGGGAGTATTCTTTATTTCAAGGCTCTAAAACAGAGGTTACAAGTACAATTTTCAGAGAGATTCGCCTAACACTCTAGAATTCAAGATACAGTATGAGCTAGCATGAATCCCAATTTATACTTGATGGATCAGACTTAAAACCCTAATGGACCAATCCCATTGGCCAATGAAAGGTGTAAAACAGTCACAATCCGCCATGCAACATCTTCTACAACATTCTTCCATGGCATACAACCCATGAGTATCAGCAACGCTCATGATGGACTACCCTGACAAGAGTGGAATATCATGTTACACAGGTGGCGCAACATGAACACTAATGGCCCAACATCCATAATGGTTGCACAAAATTGAGTATTTCCTGAGTATGATCATCTTCTAGGAGAATGTGGATCAACATGGCACAAAAAAGGAATCAAGATGGTGCATCATGTACCAATATGGTCCATGATGACACAACATCACCTCCATGTCTCCTCATGATGGCACAACTTCTCCTCCTTGGCGCAAATCCACTCATTGATGGCGCAAAATCAACCTCTTGGCGCAACTTCACTCGCTCATGGTGTAACATCCCTTCGTTTGGCGCAACTCCTTTCCTCTTGGCTCAACAACTTCTTGAATGGTGCAAGATATGATCTCATGGTGCAAGATCCTCTATTATTGGTATAACATCCATCTTCATGGTGCAACATGTTGCTCCATCTTGCTCCAAGTTGCTCCAAGTGGTCCAAGTTGCCCGAAACTACTCCAAGTTGCTAGAAGCCACTCCAAGTTGCAACAAGACACTGTAAGTTTCTCCAAGCCACCTTTTGGAAAATCCATTCCTTTGTCACTTTATTTGTTCTTTTTTCTGATGATCCATTCCTTTCTCATAAGATATGTTCCTTTGTTATATGCTCTATGAACCCCAAGTACTCCATTGTGATCTAAGTGCTCCAAATGTTCCATGAGCATGATTAAAATGCGCAAGTCACATTTAACAATATCCACTTTCACTTCAGTATTCTCTGAACTTCACCTTGGAAAACAACTTGCTCTCCCATCTACTAACATCTACTAAGTCCAAGTAAACCGTTTACTTCTTCGTGGGCAACGAATTTGTTAACATGTCTGCTAGTTCACCTTGGTGTTAATCTTCAATATTGAACTTGTCTTCTTCCAGAATATCCCAAAGGAAATTCAACCTGATATCAACGTGTTTTGTCTTCTCATGATACTTTGGGTTCTTAGCAAGACTCAAAGAAATTTGATTGTCATAATACAAGTGAGGCTTCTCCACCCTCAGACCAAGACTATTAATAAGCCCGTACAACCATATCTCCTATTGTATTCCTTCCGTCATTGACATGTACTTGGATTCATGTGTAGAAAAATCAGTGATATCATGTAATGATGACTTCCAACTAATGGAACATCCGAAAAAAGTGAATATGTAGCACGTCCGTGACTTGCGCTTCAAAAATCACCACCATTAGTAGAGTCAGTATATCCAACCTAGTCAGTTTTCGTATTGGCTCCATACACTAAGCGAACATCCGTTGTTCTCTTCAAGTATCACTTGTTCCGATTGATAGCTTCCTAATGAGCCTTCCCATGATTACTCATAAACCTTCTTACCACACTAACTAAATGAGCCAAATCACGTCTGGTAGACACCATTGCATACATAAGACTTCCAATAACACATGAGTATGGAACCTTGTTCAGGTACTTCCTTTTTCATTAATAGTGGGTATAGTGTTTGGACCAAGTTTAAAGTGAGCCGCCAAAGGAGTTCCAACTAGTTTGGATTGATCATAGTTGAAATACTGTAGAACTTTCTTAATGTAATTTTATTGGGAAGTTCATAACCACCCTACTCTTCTGTCCCTTTGAATCTTCATCCCAATATCTTCTTTATTGCTCCCATATCCTTTATCTCAAATTCATTCTTTACGGCCACTTGCATGTTACCCTAATTCTAGTTAGGGTTCAAGAACTTGACTTACTAAGTAGAAGAAATGGATAACTTTGGAAAATTTATCTATACAGAGAGGGAATCAATCCAGATCTCAGCTTTTGAGCTCTGGAGGATAAGGGTTAAGTTCTTGTTCTATTAACTTATTTTGGATGCTCACCATGTCGAGGTGAGTAGTGGTCAACGACATGGTGGCTTGTGTAACACGTGTTTGTTTTGTCCAATAGTGACCATTATGCGACCAAGTGGAATGGCTGTCGCGCGATGGTCGATTATTGCTTAACCGTTGACCGTTGACTTTTTTGCCAGCTTGACTTTTGGTCAAACTTCGGTAGAATTTAATATTTAACTAAGGACTGGTTTAGGTTTTGATTTAGGTAGATTCGGTTAGCGGTTATGTTTTTGAGGTTGTTGTTGAGCTTCTATGGAGTATTTTATGTGAGACTTCTTACAATACTATGTAGGATATTTGGTGTCATGGTATGCTAGAATGCCTTTGTGATTCTTGCATGAAAGACCATCGGGGTACCATGGAATTAAATTATATGAAAGAGCATGGGAGGACCATGAAAATGGTATCAAAGACCATGGGGCACCATGGCATAAGTATGAAAGACTATAGGGGACAATAGCAGGAAAGACTGCAGGGGGCTATAGCAAGAAAAGTGATTGTAAGACTATAGGTGGATTATAGGATTCACATGAGTTGAAATATACCCCTAAGGCAGGGCCCACTATTATGTGATATATGTGGTATCTTGGGGAACTCACTAATCTTTGTGCTTAGAATTTTAACTCTTATGTCCTTACTTTGATCAACGTTTTAAATTAAATGGTTTTATTTCGATCTTTAAATTTGTCATTGGAACAATTGCTTTCAATATTAAACAAACAATGTAGTTTTAACCTTGGGATGTTACAAAATTACATATATGAAAATTTCATATACAAACTGAGATTTATGGCTTAAATACTATATATTTAAAAAATGTGTTTGTTTTACTTTATAATATGTAAAATATGTTATATGTTAGGCACTATGGAAGGCACTTTATAGTAGTAGATATGTTTATTTTGGTACATAATTATATAAATTCAAAAACAATATAAAGTTTGTCATTTCTATGTTTGACTTTTATATTGATAATTTTATATATAGATAACTTATAGATATAGTCATACCATTCATGACGCAGTTTTACAGCAAATCATTTACTAGGACAACTTAGAGTGAGTTATGTCATAGAATAGAATATTGTAACAACCCGAAGTTGTTCGTCGCCGAAAACCTATTCTACCTGTATAGCTCGCCGTATATCGGTTCGTTCCGATGTCCTTTTTGGGTCGAATAAATTAAACTTATATGTTTAATTGATTCTAATGAGTCTCTAAACCTGTTAGGAACTCACGAAATGAACCCAAAATGCTTATTCCAAAAAATTTAGAAACAATCCCGCCGAGTTACGGAAACTTAATCGGGTGCGACCAAAAGCCCCGTTTAGTGCCGGTATCGGGTAGAATTCCACCGTGTCCAAATTTCTCAACCTATATAAACACGTTTCAGCTTCCATTTGAAGCTTTTGCTTCCTCTCTCTACTCTCTCTCTAACCTCTCTCCTAAATCTAAGTTTAAGGGTCCAAAACTCAATTTTAAGGCCTCAAATCCCTAAGGTACCTTTCTAACTTCATTTTATAGCATATTAGACCTTCAAATTCGGGATTAAATCATAAAAATTGGCCTTGTATGAGAGTTTACGGCCCAGGAAGATGCCTAGGCCATAAACACTAAGTTTGAAGGGTTTTAAGCCCTTAAACCCCACCTAGACAATTTTGGGACCTAGATATGATTAAATGACTTCATGAATTGGACTTATAACAAATTAAACATGAATTTTGAAGGATTTGAAGGAGTTTACGGCCAAGCCTCATGCTTGGGCCGTAAACTCATATAATTGAGGTTTTCATGACCTTAAACCCCTTCAAAACACTTATAAGACTTAGATATGAATTTTAGGATATTAGTTTTAGCATTTTGGACACCTTAAACATATTATTTAAGGGACAAAAGAGAGTTTACGGCCAAGCCTCATGCTTGGGCCGTAAACCCTTCATAATGGGAAGAAAACTCATCCAAAAGTGTTGTAAAGCCCCCATAACACCCCTAAAGCTTTGGAATGAATTTTAGAAGCCCTTACATGCAAGTTTTTAGCCTTAAAACATATGGATTTACCCTCTAAGAGAGTTTACGGCCATGAGAGGGGTCTCATAGGCCGTAAACTCCAAAAACCTCTTCAAAACTTCAAGCAAATGCATGTAAGGCTTAGGAGTAAATTTACCAATCACATGTGATTTGTTTTAGCATCATTTAAAACATTTTTCTTGGGTATTTAGGAATTTACGGCCAGGAGCCTATGCTAGGCCGTAAACTCCCATAAATAAGTCATTTTGATGTTTAAAATCCATTCCAAGACTTTAAACCAAACCTAGAAAAATTCCCTTAAGTGAATTAAGCCATTTTTGCCCATAATTGACCCCACCATGAGTTTACGGCCGTAAACTCATGGGGAGTGGGTGTTATTGGCTGAAAACTCTTGTATGAGTTTATTCATGGGGAGTAAACTCAAGTTCCAAGTCCCTAGTGCCATTACACGTCCTTAAACGCCACCCGGGTCCCTCCAAACACTCGTAATGGGGTGTTTCCGCAACTACAAGTATTTGTCCCTAACAAATAATTAATCTAAGTCCTAATTAGATACAAATGTGTATCTTTAAATTATACTTAGGAACCTCGTGTATTTGCAAGCCCCGGACCAACGTTTAGCATCCGAAATCGTCACATTTCTTGTCCGGTGAGTTCATACCCCTACCCTTTTTATGTGTTTTCAATGGTTTTTCAATGTTTTCAGGGGGGGAATACAAGCAAAAAGTACAAATGTATTTTGTACTTAAACTGATTTACAACTCAATGGTTTTACTTACTAAATGCCTTGATTTCCAAAGTTTGTGATAACTGACGTTTCAAACTTGCAGGTTAAAAATAGATTTCTTTTAAAAGTGTTGACTATATTCTCTTTGTATATGAAATCATATTAATCATACCTAAGGTCAATACAAATATAACCTACTACTAATATGAATCTGAATACGAATACGAATACGTATACAAATACGAATACGAATACTAATACGAATACGAATACGAATACGGATACGAATACGAATACGAATACGAATATGAATACGAATAATACCTACTACAAGTATGAATACTAATATAAATACGAATACGAATACGAATAATACCTACTACGAGTACGAATACGAATATAAATACGAATACGAATACAAATACGAATAAGAATACAAATACGAATACGAATACGACTACGAATGCGAATACGACTACGAATACGAAATGACGCCTTTGGTTGACACTAAGACTTCGAATATACAGTTAGTGTACTCCTTGAGTGTCACCAGAGTTTCGAATTTATTACGAAATTACGCCTCTGGACCTCTACTGAGTTTCAAATATATCCGCCTCAGAATGTCGACAGAGCTTCGAATACACAACTAATATACTCTTTTGGAACTTAGCAGAACTTCGAAAATACTCTAATTTACGCTTCTGTGTGAATCCAAATATTCGAAATTTCAACTAAGATGGTAGATTACAGTCATCCAAATGTAGAATAACTAAGGAAGTAGAACACATAACTAATACTACTCACATGGTAATTTCTAGTACTTCGAAATCAGACCTAAGAATCAACCACCACACATAGGAAAATATGGGATTTTCCTGGGATAACATTACAATCGGTAACAAACCTAGATACCAATAGACAACTCAATACATAGGAAAATATAGGATTTTCGTGGGTAATATAACAACACATAAACGGATAAAGTAACAAATGAATAACTAAAACTATAAGGAAAATATGGGATTTTCCTGGATCGACATAACTAACTGTTTTCGAAATTGTAACAAAAGATAACCAAACTGTTTTCATAAGAAAATATGGGATTTTCTTGATCAACAACTTTTCCAAAACGTAAAGGAACTCATCTTTTCAAAACTAAACCGCTTATGAACTCACCAGCTTTATGCTGATTTTCAAACTGCTTGTATTCTCAGGTCAACGATAGACATGTACACCGCAACCTTTTGGAGAAGACGGAGCGTCCTGAAGACTCGTCTTTGCTTTTGTCTATATTACATATGTATAACACTTGTACAACTTTACTTTTGAACAGATGTACATAATATTATGTAATGTAATGTTTTGTGATTACTGCTTTACTATGTACATTGGATTTGATACTCAAAGTGGAGTTAACCCCGGAAATGTTTCCGCCTTTGGTTTTCGGGGTGTGACAGATTGGTATCAGAGCCCTTGTTTATAGTGAACTGGTATACCAAAGCTTACATGGTATAAGACTATAAACATTAAAGGGCCTAAGTGCACTGAACTAAAAGTATACTCTACGAATATAAGTATTTTCTAAAGTATACAAGTACCGACCATCGAGATCCGTAATTACAAGTAGAACAAAATATAAGTAAATGGGTGTTGTACGCTGCGTTTAAACGTGGGCAGTTATGTAGTCGTGTCTAGGATCAATATAGCCTGGCCAACTATATTCATTCAAGACACGGCCAACATGTGCTTGGGAGTGACTGTGGTACACAGCATACCTAAAACTTACCTAATATCCCAAACAACGAATCGTCGCTACAGCGAACCATGAAATACTATAGGAGTATTTCTCGAGCCGATCCTTTGTAGAAATCCTCGTATACGTGTTGTTCCTTGATCATTCATCTAGCGATAAAATTTTCTACTTTGATCACTCCCTCCTGTTTTATCGCTTACTATAATGTTGTATCTATCTTGATGAGATATCCCCTGATCTATATCTCTTGATTCAATTCAGAGGACTTATGATCCTCTCTTTCCTGATCTTTATAGATCAAGATGCCTCCGTGGAAAAGACCCAGTTCAAAGACTAACAACCCTCCGCCGCCACCACCTCCTCTTCAAATTGATCTAGAAACACTTCAGGCAACCATTTCTGCCACCATATCTGCTCTCCTACCTCAACTAAACCCTAGTGGTTCAGGGGGTGGTACCCAAAACACGGAAGGTAGTCAAGGACACCGGAAGGAGTGTTCTTATAAAGACTTCATGAATGCAAAACCCACATTCTTCGATGGCACAGGGGGTGTCATTGCTCTAACTCGGTGGTTAGAGAAAATCGAATCTATCTTCGAGATTTGCGCCTGTTCGGAATCTGATAAGGTGAAATTTGCCGCCTGTACGCTCACCGATAAGGCTTTGACTTGGTGGAACGGCTGAGTCAAATCCCTGACCTTACCTGTAGCCAATGCTATGGGATGGGAAGTTATGAAGGAACTACTACGTGCGGAGTATTGCCCTCGGGGTGAAATCCAGAAGTTGGAAAATAAGCTGTGGAACCTGAAGATGAAAGGTTCCGATATCATCTCTTACACTTCAAGGTTTGATGACCTGGCACTCCTTTGTCCGGGAATGGTTACCCCAGAAAGCAAAAAGATAGAAAGGTTCATCTGGGGATTAACCAAGCCAACAAAGGGGAATGTTATAGCAGTAAAGCCAGATACCTACGACAGTGCAAAGTGTCTGGCTCAAACTTTGATCAATCATAGTGATGTGCAGGAAGAAGCAAACACCACACCCGAGCCAACAGAAAAGAGTGGCGAGAAAAGAAAGTTTTGGTGAAAGAAGAAGAAGAGTCAGTCTTCCCCAGAACCTTCTAAGAAACAGCAAATAGTGGCAGTCCACGCGGCCACTGTTCCTGCCGCTATTTCTGTTGTCAATTCCACATCTCAAGCACCTATTACCGGATATGTCGGTACCCTCCCGTGGTGTGACCGATATAGCTACCACCATCGCATCCCTGGCCCTTGTCGTGCAAAGTTCTGTAGAAGTTGTGGCTAGGAAGGTCACCTCACACGAACCTGCAAGGTCCCAACCCCGTCAACTAGTCAAGCTTCCGGAGCAGGTATCAGTCAAACCTGCTACAGCTGTGGAGAGGTCGGGCACTACAAACGAAACTGTCCAAAGACAGTAACTTCTGGCAACACCGGGAGAGTCCTAACTATGGTACAAGAAAGGACAGCCGCAGATCCCACCGTTGCCACAGGTATACTTCTCTTCGATAAATCATGTACCCTTAATCCTTTCAATTCTAATGATGAAAGAATTGCTAATCGTTCATTCCAAATATCTATCTAAACTAAATCCTTTGTGGATAATCGAAACGTGCACCGTCAAGATAACCAACTAGTGAGAAAGAAAACGTTAATGTCATACCCTTAGATCATATCCTCAATATGGATGATTATCCCTTTCCATTTGATCTAAAGGTAAATCTTTCACAGAAAGCTTTGATGCAGACTTGGCATGTAATGACTTAGTCTCATTCATGCGGTTATTCTTGCCTTTGAAAGGGTCGTCTGTTCGTATCTTTCCTTCGACCCAACTCTCATATTCATTCGTTCATCAAAGTTTAGAAAGTTTTTCCACCCTTTCCCCGTCTGTGCCATATTGGGGAAAGCGGGAAGTCTGTAACTTTTTCCCTGATGCTTTTCCAAAAATCCTCGAGAATTCTTTTCCGAACGCCTAGTCAAGTCTTGTATTAATCTAGTTCCTGAAACTACCTTGAAGTCGAACCTCCAAGAAGATGACGTATCCAATACCACGACCCGAATCTGATATGATTACCACGAGTTCATAGTGGTACTCTTCAATCAAACTGTTTTCCTTGATCTTGTAATGATCGAAGCAGTCATACCCATGGGCCCATAACCCGCAGGTCCCAGAATTCGCTTTCGAGATCATCAAACTCATAACTACTCTGCCACAGGAAAATGTACCTTCTTGTTGGAAGTCGTATTCCGTTGAAAACCTTATCCCAAGGGAAAAACATGGAATGTTTTGCAAAAGCGAACTACTTCCCTCGTGATATGGTAGATCTTTCGCGACCCCTGTGAAATCAACTTCATAACCTTCAAAACTTCAATTGTTCTCGGAACTTAGTAACTCCCATCTGATACTTCACGTCTCGGTCTTTGAGAAGTATCTATCTAACAAAACCAATATGCGTCCTGATAACGAGGGTTCGCTGGAACGTCAAGCGGAGACCCGATGTCTTTAGGGAGCGTGGAAACTTGAAGCAGCAAACCCATCTGTATTCCATTCAAATTCTCAACTCGTATTGTAATCATTGAATTTCAGGACAAAATTTCCTCTAACGGGGGGATAATGTAACAACCCGAAGTTGTTCATCGCCGAAAACCTATTCTACCCGTATAGCTCGCCGTATATCGGTTCATTCCGATGTCGTTTTTGGGTCGAATAAATTAAACTTATATGTTTAATTGATTCTAATGAGTCTCTAAACCTATTAGGAACTCACAAAATGAACCCAAAATGCTTACTCCAAAAATTTTAGAAACAATCCCGCCGAGTTACGGAAACTTAATCGGGTGCGACCAAAAGCCCCGTTTAGTGCCGGTATCGGGTAGAATTCCACCGTGTCCAAATTTCTCGACCTATATAAACACGTTTCAGCTTCCATTTGAAGCTTTTGCTTCCTCTCTCTACTCTCTCTCTAACGTCTCTCCTAAATCTAAGTTCAAGGGTCCAAAACTCAATTTTAAGGCCTCAAATCCCTAAGGTACCTTTCTAACTTCATTTTATATCATATTAGACCTTCAAATTCGGGATTAAATCATAAAAATTGGTCTTGTGACTTGTAAAGTTTAGTTATCTAACCTGTTATACTTTTCTGGTTACGTACTACTGTTAATCAGGAAAATCCTATATTTTCATACATGTGTGCGTGAACTGTTACTGATTCTGTGTGTGCTAACTGTTACTGATTCCGATTACGTTCAATGTTATCCCCAGGAAAACCCCATGTTTTCCTGAATGTGTGTGTGTGTGAACTGTTACTGATTCTGTGTGTGCTAACTGTTACCGATTCCGATTACGTTCAATGTTATCCCCAGGAAAACCCCATGTTTTCCTAAATGTGTGTGTGTGAACTGTTACTGATTCTGTGTGTGCTAACTGTTACTGATTCCGATTACGTTCAATGTTATCCCCAGGAAAACCCCATGTTTTCCTGAATGTGTGTGTGTGAACTGATACCGATTATCCTCAAACGTACATTAGTTTTACTACGTACATAAAACTAATAAATAAGTGTAAAGAGTTAACAATCTTGATTGCGAGTCCTTAACCATACTTCAGACTAGATATGACTCGAGTCGTGGCCAGTATCCTTTTTATGACTTTTGTCACCCTTGAACCTTTCGGTTCGGCTGTAGCTAGCAGCCAGGTGCGGGATTGTCAGTCCCGTATAGATCTATACACTCAAGTCACGCTCTCCTACATTCGGAGATTCTGGTTACAGGGGTAGTCCTCCACTCTCGTGCCACGAGACGTGTTACAAAGGACATGTCTCCAATCTTTAAGATTACTCATTACTTCTCGCCTAGGAGAAGTAGTATCTTCGACTAACTAAGTTCTAATGTGCCTGTCCTTTACACTCGAGCCTAGGTGTATTATTAAGGACGTGTCTCCAATCTTTAAGATTACTCATTACTTCTCGCCTAGGAGAAGTAGTATCTACGACTAACTAAGTTCTAATGTGCCTGTCCTTTACACTCGAGCCCAGGTGTATTATTAAGGACGTTACATATGATTTATGTTTTTCTGATGGTGTCTGACTTTTACACTCGAACCTAAGTGTTTTCTATTACAGACATTACAAATGTTCTATCTACTATCTTCCACTTGCATATCTCCGTGGAGTGTTACCGAGGACAAAAAGACTTATTAAGTTTCCTGTTCAAAGTTTAAAGGTTATGTTTTTAACTATTGAAATGAGGAAAATCATTTGTGAAAATATAAAATACAACAATTTATAACGTATTTCACAAATACTATGATAATGAAATCTGCAAGATAAAACGGTTAACAGTGTTATGATTAACAGTGTTAAAAACATAAGTAGTATGAAACTCAACACATATAAAATAGTTCTGAGTACAAGTATTACTTGTACTTTGCTTCTATTCCCCCCTGAAAACAGTGAAAAACAGTGAAAAAGGGTAGGGGTATGAACTCACCGATCGGAAAATGTGTCGAATGGAATGCTAGACGTCGGATCAAGGCTTGAAAACGTGTGAGGTTCCTATGTAATGTTAAATGATACACAAAGGTATCTAATTAGAATTTAAAACACTAATCAGATACGATTTTACACTCCAAGACGCGATAACACTTCAAATTAAGTGTTTGGAGTGACCCGGGTGACTTTTCTGGACATGAATGGCTAGGATATGGAGTTTACTCTCCAAGAGTAAACTCTAGGGAGTGTTCACAGCCTTAAACACCTCATCCCCATGAGTTTACGGCCGTAAACTCATGGTGGGGTGTTTTATGTGCTAAATGGCCTTAAATCAAATGAAGGTTGTTGCTAGGTTTGGTTCTAGGGCATTATCAAGGAATTATTTAAACCATTTGGACTAATTGATGAGTTTATGGCAGTAAACTAAGAGTTTACGGCCATAAACTCTCACCCACATCATTCATAATTGTTTTGAAGGTCATTGATTTATCCCAAGTGATTCTACTAATTTTTACAAGCCAATGGGTGAGTTTAGGGCTTCAAATGGCACTCATCTAGGAGTTTACGGCCCTAGAGTATATGCTCTGGCCATAAACTCTCAATTAGAGGGTATTTGATATGTTTAATGCCCCTAAATGATTTTTAGTTGGTTCTAGAATTTATTCCAAAGCTTAAAGGGTGTGTAAGTTGCATTTTAACACCCAAAAAGGAGTTTACTCCCCATGAAATGGTGTTTACGGCCAAGCTTGTTCTTGGGCAGTAAACTCATGTTTACTCCTCAAAAATGATATTCAAGGTGTTCTAAGTCCAATCCAATAAGTCCTTAAGCCATATCTAAGCTCCTATGGTGATTTGGAAGGGTTTTAAGGCTCAAAAACCCCATTTACATGTGTTCACGGCCTAAGGCTGTTCCAGGGCCGTAAACACATGTTTATGGTCATATTCCATGATTTGAACACGAAAATTAAGGCTAAGGATGTTATACTAGGAGCTAGGATGATTACCTTGGTGTTTTGAAGCTTGAAATGGATGATTTTGGATCAACAAGTTGGATTTGAGGAGAGAGGTTAGAGAGAGAGAGAGAGAGTGAAAAGGCTCCAAATGAGTCTTAATTCACTTTAAATATGGTTTGAATGGGATACACGGTGGAATTCTACCCGATACCAACGTTAACCGATGCTTTGGGTCGCACCCGATTAAGTTGTAGTTACCCGATATGGTCGAAACTAAAATTTTTCAAATTACTAGTTTGGAACGTTTTCACATGTTTCCAACATGTTTGGATACTTACAAGGTCAAAATAAAAGTTTTAACTTAATTGACCTAGTTCAAAGACGGAATCAGAACAACTCATTTAAGACGAGTTTTATTAACGAAACGGTTACGGCGAGGGAACAAAATTTCGGGTTGTTACATTATCCCCCCCCCCCCCCCCCCCCCCCCCCCGTTAGAGGGAATTTCGTCCCGAAATTCAAGAATTAGGATACATGTTATGGAAAAGGATACGGATGTCTCTACTGTATCGGGTCTTCGCGCTCCCATGTGAATTCAGGTTCTCGCTTGGAAGTCCAGCGAACCTTCACTAACGGGATATGGCTTTGTTTCGTACGTTTGATCTCTCGGTCTATGGTCTCGATTTTTTTAAAAGGAATTACTAAGGTTTCATCGGACAAGTACTTCTAAAGATTCGGAACATGGGAGACAGGATGGATGTTTCTAAATTCTGAAGGTACTCGGAGTTTGAAGGCTATGGGGTGAATCCTAATGAGGATCTCGAAGGGTCTAATGTACCACTAGTTAAGCTTTCTGTGCTTTTCATAGTGCATCATGTCTTTCCAGGGTGAGACCATTAACAGGACACGATCTCCAGCTTGGAATTCCAGAGGTTTATGTTATCTGTAGGAGTAACTTTTCTATAGATCTATTGAAGCTTTCTATGGGTATCTTCGGTGCCGAACAATTCTCTATTGTTTCAATCTTAAGAGGATCCACGCATATGTCTTCATTGCCTACTACATGGCTGGAGGAAAATGGTTTGACCGAAGGGTATCAATACGAACTCTTAGTGATCATCTCGAGTCTTGAATGTTGTCTTTTGAAGCATCACTCTCACGAACTCGTAACTGATGATGTATTGACCTAGGGTCTATCTTCGAGGAGTAATTAGCTCCTGAATTCAATCGAAGAAGTCATCTACTCAGGAAAGATGATATCGGTTTTGACGGTCAACTCATTAAGTCGACTGGACAACTCCTGCATTTCTGCTGGGGCAAAAATGGTACGGAGATTTGGCCGCGAAGATAGTTCCAGGGATTAAGTCAATACGAGACTCGACTTGACGTTCGGGAGGAATTCTTGGGAGCTCTTCGGGAAGATATCAGGAATATTACAGTTTCGTGGGACACTCTAGAGGTCTTTAACTTCTTGTTTCTCGCTGATTACATGAACTAGGAATACCTGACACTCCTTTTTGAAGAAGTTTTTGAGCTTTGATACAGGAAATGATGCAAAGATTTGGGCGAAGCTTGACACCATATATCATGAGGGTCCGGTCAGAGAGGAAATTGAGATGAATAACTTTTTCATAACAAAGTGTATCAGTATGATCGGGACTCAACTGATACATGCCAAAGATAACATCAAAGCTCTTTATTGAAACTGACATCAGGTCAATAAGGAAAGAATGATTACTCGAGATAAGGATACAGTTTAGAGATAAGTCGTTAGTGCACTCATTCTCACCAGTAACCATATTGATGGAAAATGTTTCGGTTATTGGACGAGGACTATGTTTACGAAAGTATCTGAATGAATGACTAATAAAACTTTCTTGACACTAGATTCGAAAAGGATGCGAGCATAAGAATTGTCGAGAAGAAATATACCCGCGACGGTGGTGGGATCAGCGCTTGTCTCCTCTTGCCTTATAGCTAAAACCATCTCGGCGTTGTTGACGTTGGTGGTGGTTGTTGCTTTTGGGCAGTTTCGCTTGAAATGCCCGATTTCTCCACAACCATAGCAGGCTCGAACAGTACTCGTTCCGGAAGCTTGATTGATTAGTGGGGCTGGTTTTCTATAGGTTCGAGTAAGGTGGCCCTTCTTGCCACAGTTGTTACAGAGTTTTTCTTGACATGGTCCTGGAGTATAATGATGGTAGCTGCACTTATCACACCAAGGGAGATTACCCGCATACCTAGTGATAGGTGCTTGGGCTGTAGGCGCAACAACTGGAGTAGCGGTAGCTTGAACTGTAGATACAACAACAGGAGTAGCGGCAGCTTGAACTACCATAGTTTCACGCCTCTTGGAGGGTCCTTGGGAACTCTAACCCTTTCGCTTTTTCTAGAAAACTTTCTTACTCTTATTACGCTCATTCTGATGCTCCTGAACATTTTCATGGTTTTGGAGGTTGGTGTTACTTCCTGGTCCACTGAACCTGTTAGAGAACAAATATGTCACTATGGCAGCCACTGCGGCAGACATAGCCAACAGGGTCATCATTGGATCGAATTGAGGAGGAGGTGGCGACGGAGGGTTGTTGTTACTTGAACTGGATCCTTCCTTTGAAGACATTTCGATCTAAAGTGATTAGGAAAAAGAGGATGGTAAGTCCTCTGCATTATATCAAAAGATATGAAACAAGGGATATCTCTTTAAGACAAACATATAATTCCTTTAAGCGATAGAGTAGGAATGAATTATCAAGGCAGATAAACTGTCACTAAAGGAATGATCGAGGGACAACGCTTGAACAAAAATTTTCTACAACAAATTTGGATCTAGAAATACTCCCATAGTATTTCATGATTCACTGCGACGACGATTTGTTGTTTGGGATATTTGGGTAAGTTTTAGGCATGCTGAATACCACAGTCACTCCCAAACACATGTTGGACGTGTCTCGAATGAATATAGTTGATCAAGCTATATTGACCCTAGACACAACTACATAACTGCTCAGGTTTAACCGCAGCATACAACACCCATTTACTTATGTTTTGTTCTACTTGTAGTTACGGATCTCGGCGGTTAGGTACACTTGTAATGTTTTTGAAAATACTTATATTTTGAAGTATACTTTTAGTTCAGAGCACTTAGGCCCCTTAATGTTTGTAGTCTTATACCATGTAAAGTTTGGTATACTTAGTTCACTATAAACAAGGGCTCTGATACCAATCTGTCACACCCCGAAACCGAAGGCGGAAACATCTCGAGGTGGAGGTGACTTCATGGGAATATCATAACCAATGTACATAGTAAGCAAAGTAAAACACAAAACGTTACATTACATAGATTTCATTACATCAGTTGAAAAGTAAAGTAGTACAAGTTTCATAGATACATAGTTTAAACAAAAGAAAGAAGATTCTTCTACGCACTCCGTCTTCACCAAAAGAGATCGTCGGGTACCTGTCTAAAGCGGACCTGAGAATACAAGCGGTTTGAAAATCAGCATAAAGCTGGTGAGTTCATAAGCGGTTTGTTTTATGAAAGGAACGAGTTCCTTTAGTTTCCTGAAAAAGTGATTAACCAAGAAAATCCCATATTTTCTTAAGTGTTAGATACCAAATCCAAATTGTAATGTAAAAGATGTATACTGAAAACATGATTGTTCTTGTGACTTGTAAATTTTAGTAATCTAACCTGTTATACTTTTCTAGTTACATACTACTGTTACTCAGGAAAATCCTATATTTTCCTACATGTGTGTGTGTGAACTGTTACTGATTCTGTGTGTGCTAACTGTTACCGATTCCGGTTACGTTCAATGTTATCCCCAGGAAAACCCCATGTTTTCCTGAATGTGTGTGTGTGTGAACTGTTACTGATTTTGTGTGTGCTAACTGTTAACGATTCCAATTACGTTCAATGTTATCCCCAGGAAAACCCTATGTTTTCCTGAACGTGTGTGTGAACTGTTACTGATTCTGTGTGTGCTAACTGTTACCGATTCCAATTACATTCAATGTTATCCCAAGGAAAACCCCATGTTTTCTTGAATGTGTGTGTGTGAACTGATACCGATTATCCTCAAACGTACATTAGTTTTACTACGTACATAAAACTAATAAATAAGTGTAAAGCGTTAACAATCTTGATTGCGAGTCCTGAACCATACTTCAGACTAGATATGACTCGAGTCGTGGCCAGTATCCTTTTTATGACTTTCGTCACCCTTGAACCTTTCGGTTCGGCTGTAGCTAGCAGCCAGGTGCGGGATTGTCAGTCCCGTATAGATCTATACACTCAAGTCACGCTCTCCTACGTTCGGAGATTCTGGTTACAGGGGTAGTCCTCCACTCTCGTGCCACAGGACATGTTACAAAGGATGTGTCTCCAATCTTTAAGATTAATCATTACTTCTCGCCTAGGAGAAGTAGTATCTTCGACTAACTAAGTTCTAATGTGCCTGTCCTTTACACTCGAGCCTAGGTGTATTATTAAGGACGTGTCTCCAATCTTTAAGATTACTCATTACTTCTCGCCTAGGAAAAGTAGTATCTACGACTAACTAAGTTCTAATGTGCCTGTCCTTTACACTCGAGCCTAGGTGTATTATTAAGGACGTTACATATGATTTATGTTTTTTCTGATGGTGTCTGACTTTTACACTCGAACCTAAGTGTTTTCTATTACAGACATTACAAATGTTCTATCTACTATCCTCCACTCGCATATCTCCGTGGAGTGTTACTGAGGACAAAACGACTTATGAAGTTTCCTGTTCAAAGTTTAAAGGTTATGTTTTTAACTATTGAAATGAGGAAAATCATTTGTGAAAATATAAAATACAACAATTTATAACGTATTTCACAAATACTATGATAATGAAATCTGCAAGATCAAACGGTTAACAGTGTTATGATTAACAGTGTTAAAAACATAAGTAGTATGAAACTCAACACATATAAAATAGTTTTGAGTACAAGTATTACTTGTACTTTGCTTCTATTCCCCCGGAAAACAGTGAAAAACAGTAAAAAAGGCTAGGGGTATGAACTCACCGATCGGAAAATGTGTCGAATGGGATGCTAGACGTCGGATCAAGGCTTGAAAATGTGCGAGGTTCCTATGTAATGTTAAATGATACACAAAGGTATCTAATTAGAATTTAAAACACTAATCAGATACGATTTTACTCTCCAAGACGCGAAAACACTTCAAATTAAGTGTTTGGAGTGACCCGGGTGAGTTTTCTGGATATGAATGGGTAGGATATGGAGTTTACTCTCCAAGAGTAAACTCGAGGGAGTGTTCACGGCCTTAATCACCTCATCCCCATGAGTTTACGGCTGTAAACTCATGGTGGAGTGTTTTATGTGCTAAATGGCCTTAAATCAAATGAAGGGTGTTGTTAGGTTTGGTTCTAGGGCATTATCAAGGAATTATTTCAACCATTTGGACTAATTGATGAGTTTACGGCAGTAAACTAAGAGTTTACGGCCGTAAACTCTCACCCACATCATTCATAATTGTTTTGAAGGTCATTGATTTATCCTAAGTGATTCTACTAATTTTTACAAGCCAATGGGTGAGTTTAGGGCTTCAAATGGCACTCATCTAGGAGTTTACGGCCCTGGAGTATATGCTCTGGCCTTAAACTCTCAATTAGAGGGTATTTGATATGTTTAAGGCCCCTAAATGATTTTTAGTTGGTTCTAGAATTTATTCCAAAGCTTAAGGGGTGTGTAAGTTGCATTTTAACACCCAAAAAGGAGTTTACTCCCCATGAAATGGTGTTTATGGCCCAATCTTGTTCTTGGGCAGTAAACTCATGTTTACTCCTCAAAAATGATATTCAAGGTGTTCTAAGTCCAATCCAATAAGTCCTTAATCCATATCTAAGCTCCTATGGTGATTTGGAAGGGTTTTAAGGCTCAAAAACCCCATTTACATGTGTTCACGGCCTAAGGCTGTTCCAAGGCCGTAAACACATGTTTATGGTCCTATTCCATGATTTGAACATGAAAATGAAGGCTAAGTATGTTATACTAGGAACTAGGATGATTACCTTGGTGTTTTGAAGCTTGAAATGGATGATTTTGGATCAACAAGTTGGATTTGAGGAGAGAGGTTAGAGAGAGAGTGAAAAGGCTCCAAATGAGTCTTAATTCACTTTAAATATGGTTTGAATTGGATACATGGTGCAATTCTACCCGATACCGACGTTAACCGATGCTTTGGGTCGCACCCGATTAAGTTGTCGTTACCCGATATGGTCGAAACTAAAATTTTTCAAATTACTAGTTTGGAACGTTTTCACATGTTTCCAACATGTTTGGATACTTACAAGGTCAAAATAAAAGTTTTAACTTAATTGACCTAGTTCGAAGATGAAATCAGAACAACTCATTTAAGACGAGTTTTATTAAGGAAACGGTTACGGCGAGGGAACAAAATTTTGGGTTGTTACATAATTACAAAGCATAACTCCATTAATAATACAGGACCCTCATAAATCTTTCTCTGGTGTGTACAATCAAGATGGTGTCGTCCCGCGATTCCGAGAGGAAAACCTGAAACACATAACACATAACGCGGTAAGCACAAAGCTTAGTGAGTTCCTCAAAATACACATATAACACATATTAGCCACTCGATACTACAACTCTGTGGACCCTCCGGTCCTAACTCTGTGGACCCTCTGGTCCTAACTCTATGAACCTTTCGGCTCTAACTCTATAAGAAACTCTGGAACATACACGACATGAATCACATAGAAATGATGCAGTGTATCACAATCACATAAATAGTATACAAGATACTCTGTTATATAACTGTAATTACCACTCTAGGTAAAGTATAGTGAGAAGACTCACCTGGCAAGCAGAAAGAACCTATCCTCACACTCGAATCTCGAACTTGCCACCCCCTAACACATAAGGCAAATATCTCTAATTAACACTCGAAATCTCAACTCTAATTAAACCGATGATTACTCTTTCCCTCTCTAATTGGGAAGTGGATTAAAGACCATTTTACCCCTCCATGGTCTCTATTACTTATGTTGACCATGACCCCACAGTCGACAAAAGTCAACTCAAGTCAACAGTCCCACTTGGCCCGACTCGGCGAGTACACCTTTGTGACTCGTCGAGTTCACTCACCTTCTCGAAGTCTCTTGAAGATCCAGCTTAACTCGTCGAGCTGACCCTACGACTCACCGGGCTAAATCGCGACACAGTCCAAACATGAAACCCTAGCCGACTCGTGGAGTCGGCTCAAATACTCGGCGAGTCCATTCAGACCTTTCCTTATCCAAACGATTTCAACCAGATCTAACACTCTAATCTATAGATCTATCATTCCAAGGCTTAATACTTACGTAAAGTTTCGATCTTTACGCTAATGCACGGTGTTATAGCTCCAAAACACCAAAACACACTCTTTATGAAGGTTTTTGCTCAACAACCTTCATTTGGGCCACTAAAGCCGAGGCATCTAGCCTCTAAGGACCTCTCAAGGCTCAGATCTGAGGTTTCCCACCTTAGATCATGTCTCACTTAGCTCAAAGATAAAAGGAGGAGAGTTAAGCCCTAAAACTCCCAAGATCTACAGGTCTAATCACAATTAGATGAAAAGGATGCAAGGTCATACCTTCCACAACAGCTCCATGAGAAGATAAGCTAGATCCACAGCCTCCATCTCGTTCCTTGCTTGATTCATGCACCTTTCCTTCCACATAACTCACTAAATCACTTGATTTCATCATAATTACTCACCCCAAGGTCCCATGGTGATTTAGGGTTTCTCACAGAGGATATGAGGCGTACCCAAGGTCATAAGTTCCTTTAAATACGCTCCAAACCCGGAACTTAGGGTTTTTCTCGGACCAGTATCTACTCGTCGAGTCCCTCTTCTAACTCGTCGAGTGCACTCATTAAATCCACCGAAGGATGCCGACTCGACTCGGCGAGTTGGACCCTCAACTCGTTGAGTCCCTCCTTGAAACCCAAGATTAACCTTTACAATAATATCCCCAAAATCCGGATGTTACAATTCTCCCCCAATTGAATTTGATTTCACCCTCGAAATCACTCCCTAACCACATATAAATTACATCCAACCACTCGAAGGCACCACCGAAAGGATCTCATGCCAACCCGAAATCTTCTTCCATGGACAACTGAAATCACACAGAACTCCCAAATCCAAAACTAATCCAACTCTTCGGCTGCAATATACTCTTTCCTAATATCTGGAAACTATAGTGGCCTAACTCGCCTCCAGAACACCTAGTCAAGAGATCACCATGATATTCTCTCCTCGAATGTCAACCCTGATAACCCACTGATCTTCTAATTCTCACAAGACCGAATCAAACAATCGGATACCGCTAACTAATACCAACATGCTAAAACATCCGAATCACGCCCCAAGAAACAGAAGGGTCCACACCTCACTAGGGCTCATCCACTAAACCGCTATCAGAACCCACCCGCCATAGAATCGTTAACACTCTACCCTCAGACACAAGGGAAAAACCATACTCGTTCAGAAGTTTCCTCAGACATCACATTCGAAAGCCCCAACTTTGTTTCTCATATCCCTTTTCAATACTGGGCACTAAGTCAACTCCTGACTCCACAGTTGCACCTCCAAAGGTCACCCATAACATGCCCCAAAATGTCTCACCGACTTCCTTCTCACACAACAACCTCGGCCCGGTGACACACAAGTCACGAAGCTCTCTTTACCCCAACAAATAACACAAACCCACTAAATCATTTCACCCTCAACCTCTGTCGAACACCACTCCCTAGATTCATGCGCCTCGTGGTACCTCCCGTACCCGAGTGTTGACCTACACATGTCTATGACATCAGCTGGATAAGAATACCTCTCATCTTGGGACCCATCTCAGAATCTAGAATCTCATCTCGCCTACTCAAGGCACTACTAGAGCCAAACTCAAACTCGAGAGTCTGGTCCGACCCAGAATTGGAACCACCCGTCCTTATGAACCACTCAACCCATGACTCATGACTCGCAGCCTATGCGTACGTCACTTCCCCAATTCCTTCTGATTGTGATAACTATACCTTAACTCAGTATATCATGATCCCTGATCATTAAGGAGACAACAGTCTCGCTCCTAATCCGACCACCAAGTTCCCAAAAAATCAATAATAAGGCTACCCAAGCCTAACACTCCTATGTGTCATTCTCTGACTTGCGAATAATACGGCTTCCTGTAGTACCACGATACCCTCTTGCCGACTAGTGAATACTACGGCTCCCCGTAGTATCACAACACCCGCTCACTGACTAGTGAGTACTATGGCTCCCAACAGTATCACAACATTCTCTCGCTACTAGTGAATACTACGGCTCCCCGTAGTATCATAACACTCTCTTGCTGACTAGTGAGTACTACGGCTTCCCGCAATATCACAACACCCTCTCACTGACTAGTGAAAACTACGGCTCCCCGCAGTATCACAACACCCTCTCACTGACTAGTGAATACTACGGCTCCCTGCAGTATTACAATACCCTCTCACTGACTAGTGAATACTATGGCTCCCCGCCGTATCACAGCACCCTCTCACTTACTAGTGAATACTATGGCTTCCCGCAGTATCACAACACCCTCTCATTGACTAGCAGCACTCTCTCTTATCATCCCACAGTCTCATACTCACGTTGACACCACACTGCGTCCTCTAACTCATGCTAAACGCTCATCGATTATTATTATTCAAATCTAATCTACCTCATCGATTATGTGAATGTGACATAGAGTAAAGGTAATAAGGAAAATAATTTAAAATAACTGTAATTGTATCCTTTTGTATTTGTTGACTGTAAAGTGTAAATACTGTAGTATTTGTATAAAGTGACTACCTTTGTACTAATTGCCTTAAAATGAGTATTAAGGTATAATGTGATGGCTAGATCCCATACTAAACGCTCTCCATGTCAGAAGATTCTGGGAACCAAACGCGACCCCTGCAGAGATTGCAAGTCGTGAACATCCACATTATGATTTTATGATCATGTATACCCAATATAACTATCACCTTTTGTTTTGAACAATGCGTTAGTGATTCATTGGTATAGTTAGATCTTGTACTTGTTCCATGCTATAACACCTTATTATGTATGTTCTATTATCGAGTGTTGTATCTCTTCATATAGTATGTAATGTATTAGTATTCTTGTAATTGTATCTCTTCATATAGTATGTAATGTATTAGTATTCTTGTAATTATATCTCTTCATATAGTAAGTATTGTATTAGTATAGACTCATGAATGAACTGACTCTTGTGTGATTCCTTGTACATGGAATAGTAAGTAGTATCTCCTAACTATACCTATTCTAGCTACTAGTAATGTATGTGTATAACCGAAGTATGCCTTTGCTACCCAAAGGTATTGAACTAACTGATGGAACTTTTATTTCTATATATGTATATATGATATATAATTAATATTTAGACGACATTCGGACGAATAACCGATGCCCTAAGGCCACATCCCAACGAGGAAAAGGAAATAAAGCGAGCTAGCCGTCCTAAGTCCTTTAAACATTACTTATATAACTATACATATATGGGCATGCATTTGACAATATAAAAGTATAAAAGAAGTTTTGTAAAACCTTTGAAAAGTTTAATAACTAAGGAAAGATGACTTGATGTCATTTTATAAAATGATTTGAAAGCAGTTTGTTTGATTAGAACAGTTTTAAGTATAAGTAAACCTTTGTTTGAAACACAATTGTAACAAAGTTTGAAAGGAAACATACAGTATGTAAGACAGTTTGATAAAAAGCTTTAACATGTAAAAATGTTTTAGTAAGTCATTTGGAAGTAGTATATAGAGTAAACAACTAAAAGTGTAGTAAATCTATTTGTATGCTAGTTATTAATCACATGTGATTGATGTACTAACTAGCATGATTCAACTTGTATTCCCCCCGTAAAAGCATTTATAAACATTTAAAAACATTTAAAAGCATTATTTAAGGGGTATGAACTCACCTGCATTGAGTTGATCTTATGGAAGTGTCGGACAAGTGCTCGGTGTCAAGTGGAGACTTAAACACACACAATGATCCTAATAACATATAAAGACATATGTATATATATACAATTAGTGATTATAACACTAATTAGACAAGTTAAGACATCCTAAGACATGCTAAACAGTTGATTTAAGTGCTATAAGTCCTAAGGATTGCATCTAAAGGGTTGTCGGACTTGGGCTTTGAGTTTAGGGTCCAAGGGTAAACTCCATATGAGTTTACGGATTTGGGACCAACTCCCTTGGAGTTTAAGGTTGTAAACTCATGAGTTTACAGTCGTAAACTCATGGTACTTCATGTCTAAGCCTTTGGAAGTGATTGTGGGATCATTTCACTCCTTTGTGGAGTTTACGGCCCATGGACCATTTCTCCATGTGATTACGGCCGTAAACTCCAATGATTCATGGTCTTTTGATGTTTTAAGGTCCTAAGTACATCAAGGATATGATCTAGACTAGTATCCAAGGCGTGGTAAGGGACTAGGGTGCATTTAACCTCACTTAGAAGGGTTTACGGCCCAAGAACATTCCTTGGCCGTAAACACCTTTGATCAAGTGTTTCTTGGTGTTTTCTAAGGCCTAAACATGTTAAACCTAGTGTACAACAA
The DNA here is from genome assembly GCF_002870075.4 of Lactuca sativa. Lineage (NCBI taxonomy): Eukaryota > Viridiplantae > Streptophyta > Magnoliopsida > Asterales > Asteraceae > Lactuca > Lactuca sativa. The sequence continues at coordinate 31,653,748 of NC_056630.2, read as the reverse complement.
GTTAGAACACGAGCACTTACGATCTAGGATCTTGAATGGTCGGTTTTGGCCAAGAACACTAGTGTGTGTTCTTGGTGAAACTTGAAGATCTACAAAATGGAATGATTTCACAGATGAAATCATGTAAGATCACTATATCATGTAAGATATCAACTAGTTAGGACAATAAACTTACGAGTTTTGAAGATCAGGATGGTACTTGAGAGGATTTCATCCAAGGAAAGAAAGAAGTGAACTAATGGCCACCTTTTCATCATATAAGGTTGAGTTTACGGCCCACATGGAGTTTACGGCCATAAACTCCCATGTCGTGGCCGTGAACTCCAGGTCAAGGTGTTTCAGGCTCGATCTTTGTGCTATAGCTTCAAAACATAAACCCCAACACTTATCCCTTAAGTGTACAAGGCTCAGAACACTCAAACAGGCTCCAAATTGTGCTAAATGATACCAGGAATGAGTTTGACTTTCAATGAAGTGTTATACTGAACAGGATGGAAAATTTCGGGTTTTCACAAAAATAACTCAGAACATGATGACAACCATCCGAAACTCCCTCCTCTATTGTTCAAAACTCATGCAAGAATACACTGACCGACCATGGGGTTGGTCGTCTCATTTCACATCTGCTCTTCCCAAGCTACATATAACAGCCCATACATCGGACTGGAATTTCCCAACCGCCGAACTAACCTTACCAGCCAAACCACCTCGAAGAATTTCCAACCACCACAAGTTCCCTGACTAACGGCCACCAGCCGTGGTGACACTCATCATTTCATGAGCACGAGCCTCATGCACAAACTTTTAACCACTAATAACACTGGTATTCTGAATCCGTACCACATGTCTCTATATCCAGTTCTCTAACCGCCCTTAACGAACCTCTGATTCTCTCATTAGAATACCCGGTTCTCCCCCACTCAGGGTTTGAACCATCATCATTTGACGCATCAACAATCTATCCCACAGACTGTTCCCACTAGAAACATCGGACCTACTCCTGGAAGGTGTTGTGCACGCTCGATGATCTCCCGACAGAGATCAAGCAACCCAAATAACCCCAATCTTAGATGAAATCCTCAGAACTTCCCATCATGACTGTCTCTAGTCATTCAGAAACTCACACCATCCCATCACCGGACCTCCCCAACTGTCTAGTATTAACTCTGACTCTTAGTCCAGAAATAATGAGCTATCATTCTCTTCATTCTCGACTCCTTAATCACGCTCTAACACATCACTCATCATAAGAGCAGAGACTCCACTTCCACTCTCGATATCCATCATAGACAAAAAGAGTCGCTGGCCTGATATACTCCTCTTGATTGTTCCATGCTGCAGCTAACACATTCCCTACCATGCTCAAATAGGTTGTACCCTGGTCCTTGACCATCTCAGTCCCGACTGACAACCTGCTTAGGCTATATCATTCCCTCGTGACAGACCTACTGCCAGCTACTCTGATTGAAGATCCTCATCAATGCGATCCCATAGGGCTCACCCTCAACTCAGAAACTGAGATCTCAACACCTCTTATGTCTCCTTCAGGAAACGAAAATATCACTACTCGGGTCACAAGGTGACATCTCTACTATCAGCCGGCTGCCCAGCTCAGACTGTATTCTTCAATAACGCACCGTCCCTGCTCAACTCTGAGTCTTGCGACTCCACTAGCATATCACCAACAATCCCTCAGAGCCAACCCAAATCTCTTTTCAAGGTATGCTCCATTGAAACTCGTTCAACATAGCCCTATGGCCCCATATTCTATCGCATCCGATCATAGAATAACCCAAACACGACAGGATAACAGGAAAAAGCACAAACACTATCCGCTACAAAGCATGGTACTCGAACCATGTCATCACCTCTCGCTCTGCTACAAATCATGGTGCTCAAACCATGACATCAGCTCTTGATCAACTACTGATCATGGTACTCGAATTATGACATCACCTCTCGATCTGCTACTGATCATGGTACTCGAGCCATGACATCACCTCTCGATCTGCTACTGACCATGGTACTCGAACCATGACATCACCTCTCGATCTGCTATTGATCATGGTACTCCAACCATGACATCTCCTCTCGATCTGCTACTAATCATGGTACTCGAACCATGACATCACCTCTCGAACTGCTACTGACCATGGTACTCGAACCATGACATCGCCTCTCGATCTGCTGTTGATCATGGTACTCGAACCATGACATCACCTCTCGATCTGCTACTCATAACCTCTGGAATACTCCATGCATTGAGTATGGGTCCTCTGCTTTCAGTAGTACGGGCCCATACTACCTGCCACATCTACCCATACTCTCTACACGAATCATCCCAGATTCCCTAAGTAGCTGCTCAACCTTCTCATCACCAATGCTCTACTTTGTCAGCATACTCATCTGACTAATGCCATTTCCTAGGCTCTTCCTAGGTTCTCACACTTCTCCGCCATCAGCTGATGAGAAACTCCTTATGATGCCAGTCATCTACCTCCTAAATATCGTCATATTCACTTGGTACCTGACTCCCATCATTGGGAGTTCCACAAAGCACGAAGCAAGCAGCATTCGGGCGTCAAATAAACACATATAACCCGCTCTGGTGATAACTCCACTAGCTCTACTCATACTCAAAAGATATCTCTGAGCTCTGTAACTCTACCCACATCCCTCTCTACATAGGATTCCTGCTGGATACTCTTTACTTAGCATATACTCGAGAGTGCATCACAGATAACAGCAACTCCTAGGCTAAGGCATCGCAAATCAGGCCACTCTAGTCCTAAAATATGAAATACCTAGCTTGTCTCTAGCATGCATAATATCTCATAACATATTTCATAACTCAAAAGTAATGGTATTTTGGGAAATCGTTGATCGGGCTCTAGTTGATTGTACACATTGCTCCTTCCACTTTCTCTTAGAAACTCTTGCTCGTTTTAGAAAATCATTTATTTTGAAATTTTTCCTAATTTCCTCAGTTTGAGTCCAGATATACCCGAAGGTACATCCGAATCCCTCAAACCAAGGCTCTGATACCAACTTGTAACGACGTGAAAATTTAAAACAAATTTTTCATATTTAAAATGCACACTCTGCATAACATCTCGTATAAAAATCTCTTTTATTCAATTACAAAGCACAACTCCATTAATAATCCAGGATCCTCATAACTCTTTCTCTGGTGTGTACAATCAAGCCGGTGCCGTCCCGCGATTCCGAGAAGAAAACTTGAAACACATAACACATAACACGGTAAGCATGAAGCTTAGTGAGTTCCCCAAAATACAACATATAACATATATTAGCCACTCGAGACTATTACTCTGTGGACCCTCTGGTCCTAACTCTGTGGACCCTCTGGTCCTAACTCTATGAACCTTTCGGCTCTAACTCTGTAAGAAACTCTGGAACATACACGGCATGAATCACATAGAAATGATGCAGTGTATCACAATCACATAAATAGTATACAAGATACTCTGTTATATAACTGTAATTACCACTCTAGGTAAAGTATAGTGAGAAGACTCACCTGGCAAGCAGAAAGCAGCAATCCTCACACTCAAATCTCGAACTCGCCACCGCCTAACATATAAGGCAAATATCTCTAATTAACAGTCGAAATCTCAAATCAAATTAAACCGACGATTACTCTTTCCCTCTCTAATTGGGAAGTGGATAAAAGACCATTTTACCCATCCATGGTCTCTATTACTTATGTTGACCAAGACCCCACAGTCAGCAGAAGTCAACTCAAGTCACCAGTCCCACTTGGCCCGACTCGGCGAGTACACCTTTGTGACTCGTCGAGTTCACTCACCTTCCCGAAGTCTCTTGAAGATCCACTTAACTCGTCGAGCCGAACCCACGACTCTCCGGGCTAAATCGCGATTCAGTCCAGACATGAAACCCTAGCAGACTCGTGGAGTCGGCTCAAATACTCAACGAGTCCATTCAGACTTTTCCTTATCCAGACGATTTCAACCAGATCTAACACTCTAATCTATAGATTTATCATTCCAAGGCTTAATACTTACGTAAAGTTTCGATCTTTACGCTAATGCACGGTGTTATAGCTCCAAAACACCAAAACACACTCTTTATGAAGGTTTTTGCTCAACAACCTTCATCTGGGCTACTAAAGCCAAGGCATCTAGCCTCTAAGGACCTCTCAAGGCTAAAATCTGAGGTTTCCCACCTCAGATCATGTCTCACTTAGCTCAAAGATAAAAGGAGGGGATTTAAGCCCTAAAATTCCCAAGATCTAGAGGTCTAATCACAATTAGATGAAAAGGATGCAAGGTCATACCTTCCACAACAGCTCCATGAGAAGATAAGCTAGATCCACAGCCTCCATCTCGTTCCTTGCTTGATTCATGCACCTTTCCTTCCACATAACTCAGTACTTGATTTCATCATAAGAACTCACCCCAAGCTCCCATGGTGATTTAGGATTTCTCACAGAGGATATGAGGCGCACCCAAGGTCATAAGTTCCTTTAAATACGCCATTCAAACCTGAAACTTAGGGTTTTTCTCAAACCAGTATCTACTCGGCGAGTCCCTCTTCTGACTCGTCGAGTCCACTCATTAAATCCCCCGAAGGATCCCGACTCGACTCAGCGAGTTGGACCCTCAACTCGTCGAGTCCCCCCTTGAAACCCAAGATTAACCTTTACAATAATATCCCTGAATTTCGGATGTTAGAAGTTCTAACTGGTTTGGATTGATCACAGTTGAAAGACTACATAACTTTCTTAATATAATTTTATTGAGAAATTCATAACCGCCATGCTCTTCTGTCCCTTTGAATCTTCATCCCCAGTATCCTATTTGTTGCTCCCAAATCCTTTATCTCAAACTCATTCTTCGGGTCCGCCTTCATGTTATCCTACTTGTAGTTAGCATTCAAGAACTTGACTTATTAAGTGAAAGAAACAATACTAGAAAAACATCCTTTTACGACGCACAAATGCGTGTCATGGAAGGCCCTGTCATAACGAGAGACGACACGCTTTTGTGTGTCGTCTATTTACGACGCGCATTTATGGCACACATTTACGATGCTCAATTATGACACACAATGCGTATCAAGGAAGGCCCTATCATAAAGGAAGACGACACGCATTTGTGTGTCGTAACCTTATGAGGCGCGTGTTTATGACACTCAATGCATATCAAGGAAGCCCTTGTCATAAAGGAACACGACACGCATTTTTGCGTGTCATAATTATAAATGTTTTTAAAATTATATATTTCTAATAGATTTACTAATTTTCAAATTAAATAGCACATTAAAAGTCTCATAATACAAAATAAAATACCATAAACAATAAAGATAATTCATTACACTAGTATGTCGAATACAAATAATCATTCCAATAGTAAGTAAATGTAACACGGTGCTAATATTGCATAATTATTATTATAGAAAACAAAACATGTACAACATTAAAAGAAACCCACGACTAAATTCTCCTTTGACAATCTCCTTTGATAATTTCCTTTCTAAAAGAATAACCTGAATGCATGAACTTTGAGAGGTTGCAGGGCATGGAAGGAGGTTGCAAATCGGTAACTTAACATGCAATACAATAGAACATTAAAATGATTCTTTGGATCATTTTGTAAATAGGATATATTCTTTACTTTGCCTTTGCTAAATTTTATTAGTCATCAAAGAAATAATATTATGTACAAAGATAAAATAGTTAGCACCAAATATAAATATAAACAGGACAGATAATCGTGCCTCTATACCTATATCTATACCAACGGCTTTCAACAATCATTACCTAACATAGAATAAATCAATCTATACAAATGATATTATCCTAACACATATGCAACCTTCTACAAATTTTTCCTTAACTTAAGAAGGTGTATGTTGCATATGTTTTACCTTTACATTGAAAAGTCAATTAGATGAAGCTATCAACATTAAAAGTTTATTGATCAAGGAAAGAAAAATAAATAAATAAATAATGCACTAGAATGAATATATAACAAAAGGAAACTTTTGTAACTACCTGTTGGTCAAAGATTTCAGCTCTAGCAAATCAACAGGTAGCAGTTGTGCATCTGCGGAAAATGAAGAAATTTTATTAGTCATCAAACAAAAAGCTTAATACCTGTTGTCTTTTTAAGCAGGAGTGTGGTTGTGTTTTTCAAAATGATTACATAAAAAATGTTGTAATATTACGATGCTAGATTAAACCTTTGTTAAACCCATTACTTTCGGATAGAAAGATATCTAACATTATTAAAAAGGACCAGCATACTTCCAGTTTTCTCTTCAATCAAAAGCGTAATATAGAGCACAAATCTTTGCTAGTACTTTTTATTAAAGCTTTTACACCCATTTTATTGTTTTTTGTAAGTAGTTTAACTCAGGGTTTGACCTTATCTTTTACAGGAAATTCAGTAGTACTTGTCATTGTATTTAATTAGATAAAAAAAATGCATCTTATAATTCAAAGAAACACACTTACGAAGAGGTTATTCTGCTCATTAAGTATTTACCCACGTTAGGCTTGGTTTCTAATCACTGAGCCATACGGACACTGGTATATGTTCCTTGCCTAATCCACATCAAAACAATTAGAATTAGATAAGGGCAAAAGGGTATAAGTTCATGAATCTTACGATGTTGTAAACGAGGTCATTTGGATCATACAACACATGGTGAGGTGGAGGACTAAGGGTAGCTTCGTCTTTTTAGTTATTAACAGAAGGAATGGAAGCATACCACGTAAACCAGTATATGCGCGAGTGTTTTGAGGAGTTTGAAGTTGTAATTGTGTTTTCACGAGTCAAAGGATTCGTAAAAAGACATACCTGAAAAAAGTATCTATTAAATGATATAATAACCCAAAAAAAAAAGTGAAAGAAAATCACTAAATGAAGAGTAAGTATAGCTGTAACAGAGGCGTAATTATGTTCAACTACTCTTTTCCCAATTTTACCCCCTCCTCTGTAGCAAATTTAAAACGTAAATATCAAATCAAGGTAACTTTATCAATAATTAAATTATAGAAAAAAGACCTGAAAATGCAGTTAAAGCAACAATGGCAGCTTGAAGGATCTCATCTTCAGTATGTGTGACAACAGAATCTCCAGAAATGTCTCCTAAAATCTCACCAGAACAAGTTTGCACTTACTTAAACTCCAACACTTTGTCTTGTGGTGTAAGGCTAGAAGCAAGTGGAAGACAAGTGCATAAAGGGTCAAGTGTTTCAAATAGACCTTAAAGACACAAGCCACCAGGCTAGCATGTCAGAGGACCAATCTTTCATGACCATGACATAAACATAACTCAATTTAATAAAATATATTTCATTAAAACAAGCTAAACAGCAAATCATTAGTTTCAATTGATAAAAACTTAATTTTAGGACCAATATGTGGGAAGTGTTCTCTCTCGCGTTCCTGAATCAAGATTCAAGAAAGAACTTGTTAGTTTGTTACTTCATCTTTTTAACATAAATGACACACTTTTTTTAGTGGGGTTTAGATTAAATGATAAAAAAATATTAGCATACCATGTAATCTATGCACACATGCCTAGCCAAATCGTATGCTTCAGAATCACCATAAACTGGATCCGCAACAACACGAAACAGACAATTCCCATCTTCTGACGTTCTTTTCACTTCATAAACTTGACCACCTAGAAATTTGATCGACACAGGGAAGCGCATAGCTTCAATATGCAAAGGATTTCCACTTGTATTAGTTGTGATAGCAGGACTTCTTGAGAAGGCAAGGAAGAACGAAGATCTGTGGGATAGAGTTGCAAAGAATGTGAGTTCATACATTATTGATAACCCCAATGGTTTCTTAGACACCCTAGCTTTGAGTTACGATCATCTATCATCATGAACTTTATCATCTTCTAGGTCTGAAGCTTCAACTGCAAGAATATCATAGTAAATAACAAGAAAATTTAAACCAAGATGAGATTATAACTGACATGGACATATTTATACACCCTCAAATAAGTTGATCACAACTTCATAATGACCCTCCAATTCCGCATAGCAACTACAGATTAATCTAATAAACTTGAGATGTAAGTTAATGTGACCGTATCATCCCTACCAACTATGCACGATTAATCAATGTCCTTTGGATGTAATAAGACATAACATAATCGATATCTATCCCTACCACTTAATATGCTTCCGATGTCTCATTGAAAAGTCTGGTCAAAGTCCCAATAACTGCCCTTTGTTGGACTATCAACACATAACAACACTCAACACTCAACATTCATTCATAAAACATAAGCATATATAATTATTATTAATTAATATACTTGGGACATTGGACACCTCAGTAGTCTGGACAGTTGGAGGGGCAACAGGAGGTAGAGCAGGGTGTGAGGGACTTGGTGGTTGTATTTGATTTGAGGAACTTCTTTGTAATCATGTGTTCTTATTATTGTTGTTTATATGCATGAACCCCCCTGACTGGTGGTGCTACACACTGTGATTTTCAACCCGCTGGTGGTCCCGCTTGGTAACCAGGGTTAGCATTCACCTGATTCTGATATTTATTGTGCATCATACTTATAATTATATAAAGATACTAAACATTAAATAGTTAATTAATTTAAGAAAAACATACGTACAGGATATTGCTGAGAGCCCAAGGTCCTTGACTTGCTAAAATCTCAGCATACTTTTCAACAAGTTTACATAACGAAGCACTGAATCTCTTCTGTCCAATTGCTAAAGCTAGAACCACAGTCTTATCCATCAAATCCTAACACAAACAAAAAACAAAACACAAATCAATACTTACTATTCAAATTTTAACTTAAATCTTTTCAGAAACAAGTGTTTACCTGAAGAAGTGAAACATAGAATTCTCCTTTGTGTTCAGTGGTAACATTCTTTGACGAAATTTCAACTATTTTATCAATGTTCCCAACACATATATAACAAAGGGTTGCAGCTAACATGTTTCCAGAAGATACAAGTCTAGAAGCATGGGTATCACAAAGTAAAATCCACTCCTCCCTTTGAGCAAACTGTGTATATAGTAAATTAGTAATAATACCATCTTCGTGAGACCAAAACAGAAAAACAAGGTCAAAAGTAAAAAATTGTAAGTTTTTACCACACTCAGGGAAGCAACTTACAGTAGTTTTTTTTGGTTTGGTTTGGTTTGGCAAGATAAGAAACAAGAACATAATGAACTGAAAAAAAAAAAAAAAAGATCATGATGAAGGTTTACCTGAAGAAGTGAAACATAGAATTCTCCTTTGTGTTCAGTGGTAACATTCTTTGACGAAATTTCAACTATTTTATCAATGTTCCCAACACATATATAACAAAGGGTTGCAGCTAACATGTTTCCAGAAGATACAAGTCTAGAAGCATGGGTATCACAAAGTAAAATCCACTCCTCCCTTTGAGCTAACTGTGTATATAGTAAATTAGTAATAATACCATCTTCGTGAGACCAAAACAGAAAAACAAGGTCAAAAGTAAAAAATTGTAAGTTTTTACCACACTCAGGGAAGCAACTTACAGTAGTTTTTTTTGGTTTGGTTTGGTTTGGTTTGGCAAGACAAGAAACAAGAACATAATGAACTGGAAAAAAAAAGATCATGATGATGCATACCAGCTATTTAAAAGGTCCAAGAGCAAAACAACAGCAGAACCTTTAGCTTTCATGACACTTGGCATAGGTTCTCCAATGCATTCATCCGTCCAGCCTTTATCACAGGTATTGACCCTTACAGTAAAAATAAAGCGTTTTGCATGTGTAGGCCCACCTTCACTCACACACCTACACATAGAACATTAAAGATTGAAGATAATAGATAGATAGAGGTAAAGTAAGGTACATATCAAGTGAGTAATGAAGTAAGAATAGGTACCTGTACAACGGCATTGGTCAATTCCTTCGCAAACAAATGTCATTCAAGGTCTGTCTGGTGAAAGTCTGAGTGCCATTCTTCTTGTTCTTCTTTTTGTAACTTTACTCCTACAGAACATAAATGTAGGAAAATTGCAAGAAATTAAACTAATGTTTAAAAAATAAGCAACAAATAAAACATACTTTTAAACTTTAAGCACAAAAATCCTATTATTTTTATGCATAAAAGTACATTGCTATTTACTGCATGATGCTCAAAAGTATATTGCTATTTCTTGGAAAATGTTTAAAAGTTAAATTTCTTACAGTTACATAAATAAGCATTGAAAAACTGGTTGGGGCTTTTAAAACTTGTGTTTATAAGTACTTGTAGGTAAAAAAGATTGTGTATATATTTTTCATTATAACATTAGAATTAAAAATTTAGAGACTAAAATCCTTATATAACATATAAAAAACTACACACTAAAAAATTAGGGACCAAAATATAAGAATTTGGCTTAAAGTAAGAGGAAAAATTGCCAAAGAAGTTGTCTTAAATTACTTAAAAACATATAAATGAATAAATTACATTTTTAGTCCTTGGATATAGTTGTTTTGACATTTTTTCTATTCTTTTTATGCCAAAAATCATTTTTTTATTCCTTATTTGAGGTTTTTATGCCAAAAATCATTTTTTAGTCCAGGGGTAAATTGTTTATGCACACAGACTTCATCTCTCAAGAATGTAATGAAATGATCAATGTCAAAAATGTCCTCAAACATGTTGAATTTCATAAATCAGAGCAATTAGAATCTAGAAATATTAATTCCAATATGCAAAGAAGATTTATAAAGTTAATATACCTCATCAGACCACAAAAGAAGTATTATAAAGCTATAGAACTACAAAATACAAACTCCACGAATAAGCTTCTCGTTGATCAGGATCACTTAATTTAGCAAAATCATTACTAATTTTTTTCTTGCAAATAGAAATTAACCTTAAATCTTATGCAACCAATCATAGCCTCATTGTTATTTGATGATTCCAAATTTAAACTAATGAATATACCATATATCAAAATCTTTAACATTCAACATGTAATATCCTATCTATATTCAAAATTCAAACTTTAGCTTAGAAAGTACCTCCAAAAATATGTTAAATAGAAGGAAATCAGAATGTTTAGGGATGCTTCTCATCAATTTCAATTACTTTGTTTACTTTCCATCTTCCATCGTAGTTTTGCCGGGAGCGACAGTAGCAACGACCTTGTTGTTGCCTTCTTTCTTGATCGATGCTTCTGTTAACCATGTCTCTCTCCCACATCTCTTCTTCCTCTCCTAAATCGTTCCCTCAACCTCTCTCAGTTTTTCTTGTTGTCGCTATCGCACACACTCACCAGACAAAGTGCATGTGGGTGTGTGCATTAGAGCGTGTGGTGGTTGGACGGAGAGAATAGAGATGAAGGAGGGTAGGAAGTGAGAGCTACGGTTTCAATGTGAGAGAGAACCGTTATTGCATCGCCGATGATCAGATTTCATTAGACGTACTCCAAACTCAACCTAAAATCGGCTCCTTCAAAGACACCAATGGGAGGTACATGTTTTCCCTAGATCCTGAACTCCCACTGGATTTCTTCCCGGACTTCCTGCATTTCCATGCGTCAACTTTCTTCCCTGTGCCACTCCGATAACGCAGACGTACCTACGAGAGTCGGCCCTCGAAAATTTCAGCCTCGGGTGATTCGGAGGTGGGACCACCGGTAGAGGAAGAATCATCGAGCGTTTCTTTCGTTTTGAAGGAGAAAGTTACAAGTAGCGGTGCGTGGGATCTGAGTGGGAACAGAGGGAGTGGTGATGAGAAAAGAGGGTTGGAGGACGCCATTGTTAATAGAAGTAGAAACTCTCCTTTGGGACTTGCACCGATCGAATAATCTCCTAATCATAGGCCATTTTAGTTTTCATTTTCATGAGGGTTAGAGAGTCGGCTTCCTTGAGGATGGGGTGAGAGATCTGCAAATGGTGATGGTAGATGAAGTGTTGGTCGATAAGGCATGTACATCGTCGTCATGCAAGCTTGAAGAGTCGGTGTTGGTTTGAGGGGCGGAGACAAAGGAGAGGAGATGTTAGAGAACAAATCGAAACAAATGTAGGAGAAGAAAGCGAGGTTTAAAATTTTTGGGGATTTCTTTTTCCCTATGAGAAGAGAGACGCGCGTTTCTTAAAAAATATATATAAAACGACACTAACAGAGGACGCTCAATTTAAATAAAGTGCCCTCCGTGTTTTTAATTTTTTTTTTACATTAGACACTAATTTAAGGGCACGCAATAATGCGTGATCTGAATCCTTAAATTTTTTGAAGAGATGACACTTTTTTAATGTCACTCTCTTTTGCGTAACATAAATCAACAAGTGTCGTGGTTTACGCGTCGTAAAAGGCTCTTTTTCTTGTAGTGAAATTGATACAGTTGGAAACGTTAGCCTTTTGTGTTGATTTTGGGGATTTAAGAAGAAGGATGTGACTTCTAAGGCTGGATTCAACAAACAACTCATCTCAACATCTTCTTGCGCATCTTCTGGACTCTTGTAAGTCCCCAAGTTCCAAGATCTTTTGTTTAAAGTTCATAGATCTAGGTTTCTATGCCTTAATCTCCATATCCTTGATTATTGGGTGGTGACATCTCATAAATTTTGCAACTTAATGAATATCTAGGTCATTTTGGCCCTTAGATGCTTTGGATCTGGAATAGCATTGAGTTTTAGCATCATGCATGTAAGATTTGGCCAAAAACCGTCATTTCGGCCTAATACAGTCCAAGACATGCATTGGACATGCATGTCTCGAAAGTAAGGATTTTGATGTTGTATTTTGATGCTTGAAACCATCTGGAAAATGGGGATCTAGTTGTCTTTAAGAAAAAGTGCTTAATGGGTTAAGCCAAGCTTTGTTCTTACCCATTTTAGGTCTAGAAAAAGGGATCTCTATCCCTTATAGAGTCTAGAAGGGTAAATTTAAAAACTTTATCCACTTGGACCTTAGAATGGACCATATCTGGGCTTTGGAGCTCTTAATATCAAGGAAATCGACTTAATCCATTAATCTGTTTGGGAGCCTAATATGTACGGTGTGGCCAAGGTCCCTACGGCGTGGTGGTTGGGCTAAGACTCGATTGTATTGTCATCTAGTAGCCACGGCGTGACGACCAACTGTATTTGACTTTGAATTTCACCGTTGACTTTGACCAAGTTTGACCTAAGGGTATTTTGGGTATTTTTAGTGGTGTTTGAGAATGGTCACTATTTGATGAATAGGTGGATTGGTAGAGCTGAGATTTAGAGCAAAGACCTATTTAGCTATTTGTTCAGACTGAACGGTGAGTTTTCCTTACTGTACTTATGGGACAAAGGAACCAATGTTAACCCACTAAGTTATGTATACTAGTATAGAGGATGTTACTATGTTGTAGTGACCCGTTAGATCTGTTTTCTGGTATATAGGATATTGCTATGCAATAGTGATCTATAGATATGTTTGTTTATTTGTTAACTGGTTATACGATTATATATGATATATGTTATGTACATGTTGACATAGTATGGTTAGCTTAAGGCAATGGTGCTTTGTGCAAATGCCAACAAACCTATGAGCAAGCAAGACATAAGATGTGGACCGGAAAGGCAAGCTAGAATTATGTTGTAGGCTCATGAGCAAGCTAGACATAGGATGCAGGCCATTAAGGCAAGTCAGACTTGTGTTGTGGGCTCGGGAGCAAGCTAGACATAGGTTATGGGCCAGTAAGTTAAGCCAAACTTATGATGTGGGCTTGAGAGCAAGCCAAACATGAGTTGTAGGCCAGAAGGCAAGCCAGACTCATGTTGTGGGCTCAAGGGTAATCCAATATGTTAGTTGTGGACCCGGTATGCATGTTGTTATCTGTTTATGTGGTGATACTTTAGGGGAAATCAATAAGCTTCATGATTTTATTATTTCAGGTACATCAAATGATCGTGGCAAGGCGAAGGCGTGATTGTGAACATTCTTCAGATTTTTGTTATTGGATTCTAGGATACTCTGATTTATGAATTATAGTTTTGAAACAATGTTTTTGTAAACAATTATTGTCTTGGTGTTGTTTTGGAAAAATGAAAATTTTACTCAGATTTTTGGGATGTTACAATTTGGTATCAAAGCCCTAGTTTGATTGAATTAGATGAGAATTCGTGTGAATCCCGCCTCAAGCTAAGGACTTGTAACGTTTTCAAAATTGTTTTAAAATTCTTTTAGAGCTGTTTTAAGAATTTCTTTCTAAAGTGTTTTCAAAGGTAACTAAAGAAGTATGAGATGTGTACGATTAGATGGAGCAAGAAAGTGTACCCCAAGAGACCCACACTGTTATTTTCTTATGATGATTGTGATAGAACTGCATGCTAGTAGTAGGCTAGGTATCTTCAGGAATTGCATGATAGGATTGCCTGATGTATGATGCAAGATAGCCTCGAAGGACTTCTTATATGTTAGATGAAATTGCATCATTACTATAGTTTCTCAGTGTGTGCATCATAGTTGTACATAACTAAGATCTTATATCCTGATAATATTTGATTTAGCCTTATTTCCTATTCTTAGTTGATTAATGGCTTTGGGTAGCGTCAAGTATTCAACTATCTATGGGATCCAGCGTTATGTATGATTAGCATGCACAAGTGGCTACAAGATTAGTGGAAGTTTCATGAGTGTGTGCAGTTCATAGCAGGATAGCATGAGGAATGATTAACCACTCTTGAGAGAGTGAGGACATGATGAATGTGTATCCTAGATGCTTTGTTCTACAGGTCGGGAATTTCGTATGAGGATCTGCCTAATTTTCATTGTGCCTTAGTGTCAGTCGACTCCACTGCTCGAAGGTTGCTTACTTTATGCTTTGTAGGAGTCATATTGATGTGAATTAACTATCATATGAATACGTTAAATTACATGCTACGAAGGTTAAATAATCTTAGAGTGAGGGATTTGGTCCTATTGTGTAGCTCTTGTCTAATTCTAACCGTTGTAAGGTTGAGTCTTTAATTCAAAAGATTATTTAAGTTTTGTGGCATGCAATTGTATTCATGAAGTGGTTAGCTGACATTAATATGGGTTCTTTAGTAGCTGATGGAAAGAGAGGTGAGGGGATCCTAGGAGAACCTAGGGAGTGCTTTAGTGTGGTTTTTATGATGTTTAGTGGGTGTTGTAAGTATTACTATGAGTAGATAATTTATAGGACTCAGGATGAATCTTGAAGAAAGTATAGATACGCGTGGAAGGTAGCATTGGGCCATTACTACTGGAAGCGTAGGATTAATACTCAAATCGAGGGAAGTCAAGAGGTTTCTATAGATGTAACACTCGTGTTTCTAGCCTAGGCATTTATATTGAGTTGATAGTCTATTTTAACCTTTGTAACTCATTTTGAAGAAATGAAAAGGAATTTTGTGAATATTATATGAATTATGTGTTTTATGCTTAATTATTAGGGCTTAATTAATTAAGAATAAAAATAAGCGTCAAAATTAAAGTGTAAGATAAGCCCGATATCTTTACATGGAGTTGTAGTGGTCAAAACAAGGATTTCGGGGATATAAAGAATACCAAAATCCGAGTTATAACGAAGAAGTTATGACCTGTCGAAGTTTCGCGACAAAACCGGCACGGTGCTGAATGTCGTAAAAAGTGAGTTTTCGATAAACTATTTTTTAGCCTTAGTGATCTAAACGAAAGTCGTAGTATTCGTTAAACTGAGAAGTTCGATAAAAAGAACGCCCAAATCTGACTTCGTATGAGGAAGTTCTGATTTTTCGAAGTTTCAGCTTAACATTAGACAACTAAAAACTCGAATTTTAGATCGAGCGATTTTTAGCCGACGCAACCTAAACGAGAATCGAAGGTCTCGTCATTAGGAGCACAATGGTAAAAAGTCTGACGAAAACGGACATCGGATGAAGAAGTTCTGAATTTTTAACAGATTTCCTGTCCCGGTCTGTTAAAAATAATAATATAAAATTTAAATTCAAAATTAATAGACGAAGTCTAAACAAAAGTTGTAGAGCGTAATTTTAGCTACGCGTGCATATAAAGAACGTCAAAAACGGAGCTCGTATGCGAAATTTATGGATTTTAGAAGTTTTGTCGCGAAAATCAAGAAAATTCGCATAGTTACATTTTGCCACGTCACCTTCGCTGAAAGAGTGCCACGTGTCCTGCTGAGTCACCAAGCTGCTGAGTCATGCGAAGCCACGTGTCAGATTCTGATTTGACCGAAGAGACGTTCAATCCGAGGCTCGCATATGGACCGAACCTCGCACCCCTAGCTCCGAGCCTCGCATATGTGTTACGACTCCGCGGTCCAATCAGCGAGTGCCACCGAGACCCTCGCACGTGCTGACCACCTGCGCACCGGAGCCGACTTCGGACACACACTTCGGACCAATCACAAGAAGCCAGCAGCCCCTTCGCATGCGCAGCCACGTACGAGCCACCTCCCCTGCGAGCTTCGGATCTGAGACGCGTGTCTTCCCTCCTGACCATCCGATCAGAAGGCTCGCCCCTACAAATAGAAGGGTGCGAGACCTCCCAGGTATACTTTGGAAAATTGTCAATTTTAACCCCTAAACCCATATTTCATTCATCTTAACATCCCCCGAAGCCCTAGTATCGATTGTAAACCCCGGAATACGCCACGAAGTGCCCAAGAAGCCCGGAAAATTTATCTTTTCGGTTTCGAAGCCCGACTTTTACAAAGCCCGGTCTCTCAATAAAACTCCCGGTTTTATTAGAAACGATCATTTTAGGAAACGAATTGCTGGCCGAATATCACCAAATCCAGTGAGTGTATAGTCACTTTCATTTTACACATAGATATGAAGTATTTACCTTATAATACGTGCTATGTGTAAATATATTAATTGTTTATTTGAGGTGACTGTTGTGTTGATGTTTTATACAAGTTTTAAACTGTATAAGTATTTTTATCTACAAATATGTTGGGTAGAACATGGGTAGATAGTGATGTGTGATAAAAATAAAATTGATGAGAGGCCTCGATGTGTTTTGAGATCCAGTCATCTAGCGGAGTTTGGATGACGACCACGGACTTTCTAGATAGTCCAGTGGGAAACATTAGCAGGTTCGCAACCTGTAGGTGTTAATGAACTAGGGTGTTCATTCGTTGTACTCCATCCCCCTCATGGTTGCCTTTAGGACATGTATGGTTGAGGAAACCCCTTAGCAGTAGTGTCCATCCCGATGATATTCTTTAGGCTAGGTCCCTTGTGAAAAGTGTTTAGGGACATAAAGAGAGGATAACAGGAACGGGTAATCAGGGTTATTGTTGATTGGTGAACTTAATAAGTTTATTATTATTATGGGTTGAAAACCCTATATGCTCACCAGGCTCCCAAGCCTGACCCACTCAGCTTTTTATGTTACAGGTAGTGGACCCCGAGCATAGTCGGAGGATGACAAGAGATTTTTGGATTATAGGCTAGTAGTTGTAAATAATTGCTGAAAGGCTTATAATGTCTTGTTTATGCTTTTGATATGTATCGCAACATGACATCCTAAGGTTTTGATATATATGGAAAATATATACCTTATTAATGAAGGGTTATGATAAACTTTGTCACACCCCCAAACCTGAACGGCGGAAACGTTCGGGGGCGGATGACTTCATGTGGTAACGTAACAAATGAATACATAGTAAAGAAAGCAATACAACCATCATATATATAATTGAAAGTTTACATTTGTCAAAGTTACATGTTCAAAACCAATTACAATATGATGTCAAAATACGAGATTAAATTGGCGCCGCAGCATCCCTTCATCAAAAGCATAATGAATACCTGAAATTACTGATTTCCTGGGACATACAAGTAATTTTGAAAGAGTAGATCAGTATTTAAGCTGGTGAGTTTCATAAGTATTTAAATGACAATGTTTGTATGAAATGAAATGTTTTGTCTTTGTTTGTTTGTGTTTAGAAAATACTATATTTTCTACTAGTATAAAAGTAGCCTTCACTCAAGACCAATGTTTGCGTCTAAAAATGTATGTAAGTGTAAAATAACCAATGTGTTTCAAAACCTTGTAAATCAATGCATTTTTAATACCCCATGTGAGTTTTATAACCATACTATTGACTCGGAATGCCTATACACAACGTTCTTCAGGCGTTGGAATGTTATGACGTTTGTCACCCCAAACGGTGGACTGCAGCTAACAGTCAGGGCGCGGGTTGTCAAGCCCGTATAGATCTATACACAAACACCATGCTCCCCCTCCAAGGGATTCTGGTATATAATACAGGACTTGAAATGTGTACTCGAACGTACATGAAGTTAGTGTCTCACAAAACCATGGTATAAAAACAGATCTACTTGTTAAAATGTTACGTTTGTTCTTGTATACAAAAGTGACTTCTTGAAATTCATGTTTCTAGTACATAAGAGTTAGAAATTTGTTCATAAAACTATACCTATTATAGTTTTCTAAAAGTGTGTCTCGTTTGTTTAGAAATACCTAGAAAAGGAATCATTTGCTATGAAAGCATAGATTTTTGGTGTAGAGTCTAAGATAGAAAAGTATACAAATAATCTAAGAAAAGTTTAGTTTATACATGCATTACAACAAATTTATATTTCAAAAGATAGAATGCTATTTTAACATATGTTATATATATGAAAGTTCCTTAAAAGTTTGTAAATCGCATGTGATTCGGATATATAAAAGCATATAAAATAGTTCTTTATGTAACACACGATAATACTCGTGTGTTTTACTTGTAAACCCCCCCCCCCCTTGAAAGCATATAAAAGAATTTATAGAACATTTAAAAGGTAAATTAAGGGGTATGAACTCACTTGAAAGTTTGAAGATAGCGAGGTGGAAAACCGGGCAGAGTTTCGTCTCGGGAAACGGATTTTTCTCGGAATTCTCGGGAATCTCGGGAGTAAAATCGACCCTCGGGACTTGAGCAAAAAGACCAGAGCTTCGGGTTTGAACGGGCACGGAAAACGAGGCAATATCGTGAAAGAAAGGAGAGAAATGAGCATTTTTCTCGGAAGCCCTCGCATGCTATTTATAGGAGGGTCTGAGAAGCCTCGTACGCGGGGCGTACGCTCGTACGCAGCGCGTACGCGTAGGTCATGCATGACCGAAGCCTCGACTGCCTCGACTTCGAATGGGACGGATCAGTCTGGCGGGTCGGATGGGACGGCGGGTCGGACGGGTCGGTCGGACGAGCGGGTCGGACGGGTCGGTAGCCTCGCATAGGGCGACGTGGACGATCCGAGGCCAAGTCCCTCGGGTACGCAGAGCGTACAGGGGTACGCAGCGCGTACCTCGGATGAGGACGCTGACTCCTCTTCGGATAATGCTTGAATATTGAATTAAATAAATATATAATTTATTTAATAAACTTCAAAAATTCATATCTTCTTCATACGAACTCCGTTTTCGATGGTCTTTATATCCACGCGTAGGTGAGACTACGCTCTACAACTTTCGTTTAGACTCCGTTGGAAAATTCCGAAATTATTTTTATTATTTATTTTATAACTCATCGTGTTTAAGGAATTTCTTCAAAAATTCATAACTTCTTTATCTGACGTCGGTTTTTGCCAGTCTTTTTACCGCTGAAATACCATTGTCGAGACCTTCGATTCTCGTTTAGGTCATTCCGGCCAAAAGTCACTCACTCTCCGATTCGAGTTTTTAGCTGTCTGTTGCTAAGCTGAACTTGGAAAAATCATAACTTCAATATACGAAGTCGGATTTAGGCGTTCTTTTTACGTACGATCATGGTTTAAAGACATTTAAATATAGAAGGAATTTAAATAGAACTATTTGTACATTTTATTATGAAAGTTAATTTTATTAACTCAAAAGTGGTTACAATACTTGACCTTTTAGGTCATTACAAAGAGTTGAAATATCGGGTTGTCACATCATCCCCCCGTTAGAGAGAACTTCGTCCCGAAATTTAAAGTAGTAAAGATACTAGTGAACATGAAAGAGATGAGGGTACTGTTGTTTCATCTGATCTTCGCGTTCCCATGTGAATTCAGGTCCCCGCCTGGCATTCCAGCGAACCTTCACGATGGGTATGCGACTTTGTTTTGTTTGTTTGACCTCTCGGTCCATGATTTCTACTGGTTCTTCCACAAAGTTGACGCTCTCGTTGATCTCGATCTCGTCGAGTGGAATAATAAGAGTCTCGTCGGACAGACACTTTTTCAAGTTTGAGACGTGGAAGGTTGGATGGATGTCACTAAGTTCGCGCGGTAGGTTAAGCTTGTAAGCCACAGGGCCGATTCTGGCAAGAATCTCGAAAGGCCCTATGTATCTTGGATTTAGTTTCCCACGCTTTCCAAAGCGTATTAAACCCTTCCACGGTGAGACCTTTAACAAGACGTGGTCTCCTACCTGGAATTCCAAAGGTTTCCTCCTTTGGTCAGCGTAGCTTTTCTATCGGTCTCTAGAGGCTTTCAATCGTTCACGAATCTGAACGATGTTCTCTGTCGTTTCTCGTATGATTTCCGGACCGGTGAGAGTGCTTTCATGAACTCTTCCTCTAGCTAATTGGGTATCGCCAACTTCAATCCAGCACAGAGGGGATCTGCACTTTCGACCATAGAGGGCTTCTAACGGAGCAGCCTTTATGCTTGTATGATAACTATTGTTGTATGTAAATTCGACAAGGGGTAAATGGATGTCCCATGCCTTTCCAAAGTCAATCACACAGGCTCTCAGCATATCTTCTAAAGTTTGTATCGTTCTCTCACTTTTTCCGTCTATTTATGGGTGGTAGGCTGTACTCATGTCTAGCCTAGTCCCCAGGGAACTTTGTAGTGACTGCCAGAATCTTGAAGTGAATCTACTATCTCTATTGGAGATAATGGATATCGGAACACCATGCAGTCGCACTACTTCCCTTAAGTAAGTTCTTTTAAGCTTTTCCATTTTGTCAGTCTCCTTGATGGGTAGGAAATACACGGATTTGGTCAATCTATCGACAATGACCCATATGGTATCGAGTCCACTTGTCGTCTTGGGTAACTTGGTTATGAAATCCATAGTAATCCGCTCCCACTTCCATTCTGGTATCTCTGGTTGTTGTAGTAATCCTGACGGTTTCTGATACTCGACCTTAACCTTAGCGCAAGTAAGACATTTACTCACGAAGGTAGCAATTTCTGCTTTCATGTTAGGCCACCAGTACAGTTTCTTAAGATCCATATACATTTTATCTGAACCCGGGTGAACGGAATATCTTGAGTTGTGAGCTTCGGTTATGACTACGTTTCTGAAACCACCATGTTTCGGGGTCCAGATTCGGTCCATGAGATAGTAGGCTCCGCCACCCTTGACTTCTAGATTCTTTTCCATTCCTCGCAGGGATTCACCCGCCACATTTTCAGGTTGCAAAGCTTCCATTTGTGCCTCCTTAATTTGTGTGGATAAGTGGGAATGGATGGTCATAGTCAGAGATTTGACCCTCAGACCAGTGTATTCCTTTCGACTGAGGGCGTCAGCTACTACGTTGGCCTTGCCAGGATGATAACGAATTTCGCATTCGTAGTCATTTAGTAACTCAACCCATCGTCGTTGTCGCATGTTGAGTTCCTTCTGACCGAAAATGTGTTGAATGCTCTTGTGATCGGTGAAAATAGTACTCTTTGTTCCGTATAAGTAGTGTCTCCAGATCTTCAGAGCAAATACCACTGCTCCTAACTCAAGATTGTGTGTCGTGTAGTTTACTTTGTGTGTCTTAAGCTGTCGGGAGGCATAAGCAATAACCTTCCCTCTCTGCATAAGAACACAACCAAGTCCTTGATTTGACGCATCGCAATACACTACGAAGTCTTCTATCCCTTCGGGGAGGGATAGTATCGGTGCGGTGCACAAGGCCTGCTTTAGTGTCTGGAATGCCTTCTCTTGTTTTGCTTCCCAGTCAAAGGCCACGCCTTTCTGGGTTAATGTAGTAAGAGGTTTCGCAATGCTCGAAAAGTTCTTTATGAATCTGCGATAGTAGCCAGCTAGACCTAGAAATTGACGAATTTATGTAGGTGTCTTTGGTGCTGACCAGTTCTCAATGGCCTTAATTTTGGAGGGGTCGACGTGTATACCTTTCTCGCTAACAACGTGGCCTAAAAATTCGACTCTTCGAATCCAAAATTCGCATTTAGAGAACTTCGCATAGAGTTTCTCCGTTCGCAGTGTTTCTAGGACTTTTCGTAGGTGCTGACTATGCTCTTCCTCACTTCGGGAGTAGATAAGTATATCATCGATAAAGACGATGACGAACTGATCCAAGTAAGGGTGGCATACCCTATTCATTAGGTCCATAAATATTGCTGGTGCATTGGTTAATCCGAACGGCATCACTACAAATTCGTAGTGTCCATAACGAGTTCGGAAAGCTGTCTTTGGAATGTCCCCCTCTAGAACTCGTAATTGGTGATATCCGGATCGTAGGTCTATCTTTGAGAAGTAGTTTGCTCCATGAAGTTGATCGAATAGGTCGTCGATACGGGGTAGAGGATAACGGTTCTTGACAGTAAGTTTGTTCAGCTCTCTGTAGTCGATGCACATACGGAACGATCCGTCTTTCTTCTTTACAAACAAGATCGGTGCTCCCCAAGGTGAGAAACTTGGTCTTATGAATCCTTTTTGAAGGAGTTCATTAAGTTGACTGGAAAGTTCCTGCATCTCTGCTGGTGCGAGACGATAAGGCGACTTCGCTACTGGGGTAGCTCCTGGAACTAAGTCGATTCTGAACTCGACTTGGCGTTGCGGTGGTAATCCTGGTAGTTCTTCTGGAAAGATATCGGGAAAGTCGCGTACTACTGAGATGCTCTTGATGTCCTTCAGTTCTTGACTTGTATCAACGATGTGCGCAAGGAATGCTCGACAATCCTTCCGCAAGCACTTGCGAGATTGGATGCACGAAATGATGCGAAGGTTTGTACTTGACTTGTCGCCGTAGATAACTAATGATTCGTTGTTAGGGAGATTAAGACGAACTGCTTTTTCAAAGCACATGATGTCGGCGCGAAGAAGACTCAACCAATCCATGCCGACTATGACGTCGAAACTTTTAATTTGGACCGGCATGAGATTGATTGGGAAAGAATGGCCGTCTAAAGTTAACGTACAGCCCATGTATATGCAGTTAGTGTTTTCGGTTTTTCCATTGGCCATCTCTACAGTGAATGATTTTTCTAACTTGCTAGGTTTAGGTTTAAGTAAATGAATAAAGTTTTGACTCACGAAGCTTCTCTCCGCTCCACTATCGAATAATATGCATGCATATGAATTATCGAGAAGGAACGTACCAGCAACTAAAGTTGGGTCAGCTACAGCTTCGTCGTGGCCTGTTGCCAAAACTCGTCACACACCGCCGGTGCCTGCTGCTTTAGGGCAGTTCCTCTTGTAGTGGCCCACCTCGCCACAACCGTAGCAAGTCTGCCCTACACCCGCACCGAGAACTTGAGTGATCGGCTTTGCGGGGTCATTGCAGAAACGGGCTGTGTGTCCTTTCCTGTTGCAGTTGGCGCACTGCATTTCCCAACAAGGTCCATGGTGGTGGAAATTGCATTTGGTGCACTTTGAGAGGTTACCTATATAAGGCTTTGTTGGGTAGGTATTTGTAGGAGCTGTAGTAGGTACAGTGGCAGCATTCACTGAAACCAGTTGTTTCTTTGCGGATTCTTGGGCAGACCCACCCTTCCCTTAATTCCACACTCTCTTCCTGCTATTGTTGTTGTTGTTGTTGTTGTTTCCTTTCTGTGGTTCTGGTGCAGAAGTGGTTGAGTTCTGATGACCTCCGTAGTCAATCAGAGATTGTGCCAGTTCCTTAGCACTTTCAAAGGTGTCAGGTTTGGAAGCTAACATGCTTGATCGCATTTGGGGCGTCACTCCCCAGATGTATCTCTCTATCTTCTTGCTCTCGGGAGCAATCATATCTGGACAAAGGATTGCCAGCTCGCAGAATCTGTTGGTATAAGTAGCGATGTCGGTACCAACCATTCCGAGAGTCCATAGCTCGTGTTCAAGCTTTTGAATCTCTCCCCGTGGGCAGTATTCTCTCATCATCATGGCTTTCAGGCTCTCCCAGCTTATGGAGTTTGCCACGATTAGGGTAAGTACTTTAACGTGGCCATTCCACCAAGTTAAAGCTTTATCAATAAGGGTGACAGTTGCAAATTTGACTTTGCTGTGCTCGAGATAGGAGCAGATTTCAAAGACTGCCTCCGTCCTTTCAATCCACTGCCTCAGGGCCATCACACCACCAGTTCCATAAAACATCTGGGGCTTGGCATTAGTGAAGTCCTTATAGGTGCATTCTCGAGGTGGTCCATGACTCTCGCCATGGTTGGATAGGTGTGTGCCAGATCCCGAGCCATTAGTACTCGAGTTATTGATCTGTGACATGGCAGCTGCCACTGCTGCGGTGACTGCTGCTTGAAACATAACAGCATCAAATTGAGGTGGTGGAGGTGGTGGTGGTACAGGTGCTTCCTCACCGTTGTTTCGCCTTGGATTCCTACGCGGAGGCATCCTTCAACTATAGGTTGAAAAGACAAGGATAAGAATTTCATAGAATAGAAAATGTATGTGTCTCATGAACTAAATCGCTATAGTTCAACAACAGATGATAGTATGAGTCTTAAAATAGAAGAATGAAAGTTATTTGTAAGACTGAAGGTATGAAACAAGTATTTGGTTTCACAAAGACCTTTCAAGGTTTGAACGAAATACTTAACATAGTAGTAATAGTGTCACTTATATTAATATAAAAGTTGTTACAACGATCATGAAAATTTGACCCCTAGAAGGGCCTCCGATTACAAAGTTCGAGAAATTTAAAGACTTTTAGCCGAGGTCCTAAGCTATAACAAAATTTGAGTCCTTGACAAGCACTACTTGCGTCGTAGGTTGCGCTTGGAGCTTGACTCCGCATCTGATTGCTTCGACTCCATTAGACGCCTATCAAAAGCGGCTTGTTGTTCCCTCAGTTCAGCGAGGGCTGCAATCATTTGCACTTGAAATGCTTCGGTTTGGAGTTGAGCATTGTCTTGTATCTTGTCCAGCCTACGGATGTCAGAAGTGTGAACCTGCACTTCCACGTTGACATCCCGGAGTCGACTAGCTTGAACTCCAGACTAATAGGACTGATTGGCTAACTTACCCACCATTACCGGGAGTGCTCGATCAGCCGAACCTCCGCCTCAGACATCATAGAAGTCCCGGCACATGCCGTAGGGAGGGCGTAGGTTTTGCTGTTGGCTCCAATGGTGGAGGTGACTTCCCTAGACGGGAGTCGGTCCTAGAAAGTTCCTTACGAAGACGGGAGGTTGAATGGGTGGTGGATCGATAACTTCTGGCTCTGAGTCGGTACCGGAGTCATCACCCACTTCTATGGGTTCCTCGTCCTCTTCGGGATCATCTTCGATCCATCCTCCGTTGCCTTGCTTGGGAAAGTAGGGGTCGCCAGGGTGGTGAAATCCATCCATTTGACTGTACGAGAAATAGGGTTATAAGAATGGAATAAAGTTGAAATATGCAAAACATGTAAGTTAAACTAGTTTAGATAGCAAATACTCCTATAGTATTTAAATTCTTGTGTTTGATTCTAGTAATGGTTTGGTCAGTTTTGACTTGTTGCTTGCTACGATCATTCCTCGATATACGTTGGTCCAATCTCGGGCAAATATAGTTGATCACGCTATATTTGTCCAAAATCTGATTACATATATCGAGTCTCAATCGTAGTGTCAACTTCTCAAAATACTTGTATAGTTGAATAACATGAAAATAATTTGTGGTATGCATGTAATTGTACTTAAATGAACTATCAATTTAAGTTGAACGCAATGCTGCTTAAGCGTAAAAAGAAAATTTGTTTTGTCAGAGAGTATTAGTCCCTTAAGCATTTATAGTTTGTATATCTTATGTGCTTCGATATACTTAGTTCACTATAAACATTGCTCTGATACCAATCTGTCACACCCCCAAACCTGAACGGCGGAAACGTTCGGGGGCGGATGACTTCATGTGGTAACGTAACAAATGAATACATAGTAAAGAAAGCAATACAACCATCATATATATAATTGAAAGTTTACATTTGTCAAAGTTACATGTTCAAAACCAATTACAATATGATGTCAAAATACGAGATTAAACTGGCGCCGCAGCATCCCTTCATCAAAAGCATAATGAATACCTGAAATTACTGATTTCCTGGGACATACAAGTAATTTTGAAAGAGTAGATCAGTATTTAAGCTGGTGAGTTTCATAAGTATTTAAATGACAATGTATGAAATGAAATGTTTTGTCTTTGTTTGTTTGTGTTTAGAAAATACTATATTTTCTACTAGTATAAAAGTAGCCTTCACTCAAGACCAATGTTTGCGTCTAAAAATGTATGTAAGTGTAAAATAACCAATGTGTTTCAAAACCTTGTAAATCAATGCATTTTTAATACCCCATGTGAGTTTTATAACCATACTATTGACTCGGAATGCCTATACACAACGTTCTTCAGGCGTTGGAATGTTATGACGTTTGTCACCCCAAACGGTGGACTGCAGCTAACAGTCAGGGCGCGGGTTGTCAAGCCCGTATAGATCTATACACAAACACCATGCTCCCCCTCCAAGGGATTCTGGTATATAATACAGGACTTGAAATGTGTACTCGAACGTACATGAAGTTAGTGTCTCACAAAACCGTGGTATAAAAACAGATCTACTTGTTAAAATGTTACGTTTGTTCTTGTATACAAAAGTGACTTCTTGAAATTCATGTTTCTAGTACATAAGAGTTAGAAATTTGTTCGTAAAACTATACCTATTATAGTTTTCTAAAAGTGTGTCTCGTTTGTTTAGAAATACCTAGAAAAGGAATCATTTGCTATGAAAGCATAGATTTTTGGTGTAGAGTCTAAGATAGAAAAGTATACAAATAATCTAAGAAAAGTTTAGTTTATACATGCATTACAACAAATTTATATTTCAAAAGATAGAATGCTATTTTAACATATGTTATATATATGAAAGTTCCTTAAAAGTTTGTAAATCGCATGTGATTCGGATATATAAAAGCATATAAAATAGTTCTTTATGTAACACACGATAATACTCGTGTGTTTTACTTGTAAACCCCCCCCCCCCCCCCTTGAAAGCTTATAAAAGAATTTATAGAACATTTAAAAGGTAAATTAAGGGGTATGAACTCACTTGAAAGTTTGAAGATAGCGAGGTGGAAAACCGGGCAGAGTTTCGTCTCGGGAAACGGATTTTTCTCGGGATTCTCGGGAATCTCGGGAGTAAAATCGACCCTCGGGACTTGAGCAAAAAGACCAGAGCTTCGGTTTTGAACGGGCACGGAAAACAAGGCAATATCGTGAAAGAAAGGAGAGAAATGAGCATTTTTCTCGGAAGCCCTCGCATGCTATTTATAGGAGGGTCTGAGAAGCCTCGTACGCGGGGCGGACGCTCGTACGCAGCGCGTACGCGTACGTCATGCATGACCGAAGCCTCGACTGCCTCGGCTTCGGATGGGACGGATCAGTCTGGCGGGTCGGATGGGACGGCGGGTCGGACGGGTCGGTCGGACGGGCGGGTCGGACGGGTCGGTAGCCTCGCATAGGGCAACCTGGACGATCCGAGGCCAAGTCCCTCGGGTATGCAGGGCGTACAGGGGTACGCAGCGCGTACCTCAGATGAGGACGCTGACTCCTCTTCGGATAATGCTTGAATTTTGAATTAAATAAATATATAATTTATTTAATAAACTTCAAAAAATCATATCTTCTTCATACGAACTCCGTTTTCGATGGTCTTTATATCCACGCGTAGGTGAGACTACGTTCTACAACTTTCGTTTAGACTCTGTTGGCAAATTCCGAAATTATTTTTATTATTTATTTTATAACTCATCGTGTTTAAGGAATTTCTTCAAAAATTCATAACTTCTTTATCTGACATCGGTTTTTGCCAGACTTTTTACCGCTGAAATACCATTGTCGAGACCTTCGATTCTCGTTTAGGTCATTCCGGCCAAAAGTCACTCGCTCTCCGATTCGAGTTTTTAGCTGTCTGTTGCTAAGCTGAACTTGGAAAAATCATAACTTCAATATACGAAGTCGGATTTGGGCGTTCTTTTTACGTACGATCATGGTTTAAAGACATTTAAATATAGAAGGAATTTAAATAGAACTATTTGGACATTTTATTATGAAAGTTAATTTTATTAACTCAAAAGTGGTTACAATACTTGACCTTTTAGGTCATTACAAAGAGTTGAAATTTCGGGTTGTCACAAACTTGTATCATATGTTGCTTGGGGAACAATTCTGCAACATCTTTTGAAAAGATTTCTCTGATTTTATTTTAAAAAGCATAAATTAAATCGGTCTTTTCTGGCCGAGAAATTAGGGGATGTCACAGTTGGTATCTGAGCATTAGTTTAAGCGAACTAAGAAATTGTAGAATTTCTAGACTTGAACTTAGAATGCTAAGTGATGATTGTGAGATGAGTGTCTACCATATTTTAGACACGAGCACTAATTTATTTTAGGGAAGATGCCTAAAATGCCCTTAAGTGCTAAATGCTATGTGTTTGCCATGTGTGCCATTATTTGTTCGGATCTATGGTCTGTTGCCGACCGGATCTGGAAACCTTATGTGTGTAGGATTCTAAGCGTATGATTACGAGATTAGAACTAACATGTAAACATTTCGGAGTGGTAAGGGAATTGACATGTCTAACAAGGATAAAGACCTAAATTCGCCTTATTCGTTATATAGATTGTAATGGCAAGAACTCATAGTGGAGCTGCAAATGCAAACGGAAACAGGGATCAACGGCCTCAACCTCAAGTAGTTGAGCAAGTACCTGTTGTAGGAGCTGCACCTGAGCCAATGACGATGGCTGGGGTACAAGCAATGATCCAGATGATGTTAGATCGCCAAATGGAGGAGACAAGGCGATTACTACAACAACATAGGGAAGAGACTACGATGCCTGTTGAACAACCCGTATTGAATGAAGGGCAATCAGTAGGAGGGAACTACATTGGGACTCTAGGTCAAGCCAACCCACCGATAGTTAGACAAAACAACCAGGATGGAGTAGTTGATGGACGCGGATGCAAATACAAAGATTTCATGGCATCTAAACCGCCATGTCTATCTGGAAGTCCGACACCGGTGGAAGTCATGAATTGGATCTCCGAAATGGAGACGATGTTTGAAAGTTGCGAGTGCAGCAACAAACAAAAGACCACACTTGCAATCCCTCTGTTAAAGTCTGGTGTGTTGAGCTGGTGGAAGTTACTAGCTGATTCGATGCCCAAGGGTGAAGCTAGTAAGACGTCTTGGGAAGATTTTTTGGTACAACTGAAATTGTAGTACTGCTCTGAGCAGGATCTTCTGGAAATCAATAACGAGTTCTAGAATTTAAAGAAAGGAAAGATGAGTGTTACTGAATACGCTGCTAGTTTTATGGAAAAGATGAAGCTAGTTCCTCATCTAGTTCCAACTGAACTCTCTAAGGTCAACAAGTTTGCCCTTGGATTACTAGCGGACTTTGGTCCGATGGTTAAGCAAGCAACCACTTTGAAAGTTGCCATCTGGGTTGCTAAGAATGTTGAGGTTCAGATCAAAGAGAAGGGTCTGGAGAGGGCAGAAGTTGGTGAAAAAAGAAAATTTGAAGGAACTTCAGGTTCCAACAAGAAAAGCAAATTTTCTAAGTCCAAGAAGTTTGGAGGAGGAGGAGGTGAAGCGAAATGGTGTGAGAAGTTCAAGAAAAAGCACTCTAGGAGATGTAGTGAGGAGGTGACTTGCTTCAAATGCGGAAAGACTGGGCAAATGCCAACATGTGTCCGTCCGACAAGAGGGTATGTTTTGAGTGCCGTCAAGTAGGGCATGTTCTTAAAGACTGTCCAAAGATGAAGGATGCCGCAAAGCCAAATCTACCACCAAAGCCGAAGGCAAGAGCCTTTCAGATGACACTTGAAGCTGCAAAAGAAGAAGTCGATGTCGCTTCAGGTACCTTTCTCGTAAACGAATTGCCTGCCCAAATTTTGTTTGATTCTAGAGCCAATTACTCCTTTATATCGCATGAATTTGGTACAAAGCTAGCTTTGCCTGTAGATAGGCTAGTTAATGCCTTATTAGTCTAGATTGCTAGTGGCAAGTTTGTACATGTTAGCCATCGTATGAAAAACATCCTCATTGACTTAGATGGGAATAAGTTCCACGAGAAATTATTGCCTATCGAGTTAAATGGATTCGACATAGTTTTAGGAATGGATTGGCTTAGCGCCAACGATGCAGAAATATTGTGTAGAAAGAAGATAGTAAAAGTAAACCCGCTAGGGAAAGAATTGTTTATGATGTATGGAGACAAACGCAGAGTAAATTATGGAATCATTTCCCTAATGAAAGCCCGAAAGTGTTTGGCCAAGGGATGTACATCATATCTAGTGTTCGTGATCGATGCTAAGATGGAAAAGAAAGAGGTGCAGAATATTCCGGTGGTGTGTGATTATCCGGATGTCTTTCCCGAAGATCTTCCCGGATTGCCCCCTGATCGACAAGTAGAATTTCGTATCGACTTGTTACCAGAAACGACGCCGATAGCAAAAGCACCATATCGATTAGCACCAACAGAGATGAAAGCACTTATGACACAACTTCAGGAGTTATTGGACAAAGGTTTCATTCGACCTAGTTCATCGCCCTGGGGAGCCCTGTGTTATTTGTACAGAAGAAGGACGGGAGCATGAAAATGTGCATCGATTACAAAGAGCTGAACAAAGTGACGATAAAGAACAAGTACCCGTTGCCAAGGATCGATGACCTGTTCAACCAGTTACAGGGTTCGAGCTATTTCTCGAAGATCGATCTTAGGTCGGGATACCATCAACTAAAGGTGAGAGAGCAGGATATCGAAAAGACTGCGTTTAGAACGAGATATGGACACTATGAGTTTTTGGTTATGTCGTTCGAACTAACCAATGCCCCAGAAGCTTTCATGGATTTGATGAATACGATTTGAAAACCATTCCTAGATAAATCCATGATATTATTCATAGACGATATCTTGATTTATTCGCAAAGCAAGCAGGAGCATGAAAAGCATCTGCGTGAAGTGCTAGAACTCCTGAAAAAGGAGAAGTTGTATGCAAAGTTCTCCAAATGTGAATTTTGGATTCAAGAAGTCTAATTTTTAGGTCATGTGGTTAACCAAGAAGGAATAATGGTTGACCCAGCAAAGATTGAAGCTGTAATGAAGTGGGAACAACCAAAAAGTCCTACGGAGATTCAAAGCTTTTTAGGATTAGCTGGATATTACCGAAGGTTTATCCAAGGCTTTTCTTCGATTGCTACTCCATTAATAGCTTTGACCCATAAAGGAGCTACTTATGCTTGGAATGAGAAGCATAAGGAAGCATTTGAGAAGTTGAAGAAGAGATTGTGTGAAGCACCGATTCTTTCGTTGCCTGAAGGAGTTGATGACTTCGCAGTTTATAACGATGCATCTGGAGTTGGGTTAGGTTGTGTTCTGACCCAAAGGGATAAAGTGATAGCGTATGCATCAAGGCAATTGAAGGAACATGAAAAGAACTACCCCACTCACGATTTGGAGTTGGCAGCGGTAGTATTCGCCCTAAAGATATGGAGGCATTATCTTTATGGCACAAAGTGTAAACTTTTCACTGATCATAAGAGTCTTCAATATCTCTTTAATCAGAAGGAATTAAACATGAGGCAACGACGCTGGCTAGAGTTACTCAAGGACTACGACTGTGAGATACTTTACCACCCTGGTAAAGCAAATGTTGTTGCTGATGCTCTCAGTCAGAAGGTATACCTTGGAAAGAAAAGGCCAAGAGCGTTGAGAATTGAAGTTGTCTTGACAATTGTGGAAAGTATAAAGAAGGCTCAAGAGGAAGCTTTGGAGAAAAATGACCGAAAGGAAGAACGTTTGGGCAAAACGTTAGTGTTCGGTACAAACAATCTAGGGTTGAAGGTATTCCAAGATAGGATTTGGGTACCTAAGACGGGCGGAGTAAGAGATCTTCTGATGGAAGAAGCTCACAAGACCATGTACTCGATTCATCCAGGCAGTACAAAAATGTATAGGGATCTAAATGATGGGTTTTAGCCATAAGAACTTTCCTATGTGCGCACGCAAAACCCTAATGCTTGGATCTAGGCTTTCTAATTAAACATGCTTGGAATCCAAGACTTCTAATGACTAATTAGGTTAAATAACAACATTGAAACAGATCTAGAACCATACCTTTGAATTCCTTGTTGATCTTGTAGTCTTGGAGCTTCTAGAGTCACAAATGTCACTCCTCAAATGGCTTACAAACACCAATAGCAAGGAAGATGATTTAGGAGAGAGGAGAGGGGAGGAAATCGGCCAGGGTTCTCTTACTTTAGGTGAGATGCCGATTTCCCTTAGCCATGGGGTCTATTTATACTTGTAGACTCCTTAAGGGTTACAACCTAAACCCTAATTGGATAATCTTCTCTTAAGGCTATCCAAATCCTTTCCTTAGATAAGTCATGGACGATTTTCAAGTTATCCTAGCTTCTAGAATCCGTCCACTATATATCTATAAGGATTTATAGTCTAAAGCTTAACTATCAAACAATTGCCAGTTTATACCCCTTTATTTAATTAACCTCTTTAAGTCACCAAATTAATTCTAATTAATTCTATGACTTATATTAATCAAATAACAATATATTATTCTTTATATTATTCTCATAATATATTAATAATATTTACTCTCTCTTAATAAATCATCCTATCAAGTTGCTACGGTGAAGGCAACCCAAAAGGACCATGCACAATCGGGTCAAATACTTGCCTAATACAGTTGCAGCCGTAGACACTATTCCAACAGTCTCCCACTTGGATAAGTCTAGTAACTATATGCACAAGTACAATTCAGTTTGCAATGGTAGCTCTCAAAGACGCCGTCAAACTCTGATCTAATCAATCTTGTCCTTTAGATAAGGGATCGTACAGTCCTCTGTTAGATATCATGCTGACAATCCTATGGAATGGTTAGTCAACCATTTAGGTTTCTTGATCTCTGATTTATTTGACATAGAACTTAATCGAACACATCAATTCAGTTCTGACCGGGCCCGACACATAAGTCAAATCAAATCATCGAGCGGCCGAGATATCACCTTTACCTTCTTAGAAAAAAGTTACAGTTAAACTTCGACTTATATGCATTTACTTATTCATTAATCAACTATACACAACAATGTGTTTTATAACACCGAGTTACTGATGCGTTTTCGCATTATCAATGTACAATCAATTACCAAATAACAAACCATATATCTAGGTTTTAAGACTATATGATATTATCGTCTTGCGATCACCTTTTATATCGTATTCCATAAGGTGATTCCAGCAAGCGCGGGTTTGTTCCAATGCTCAAAACTAGTTCATAAGCACTCATGAACGTTGCAACAACCCTTTGCTATGTCTAACACCATTTAGACATTCTACACACCAATTCATGACAATCTTCATTCATATCTACTTCCAACATATGAACGATTGTGGACAATTTGAACAATTCGATTATTCCTAATAAACTCAATTATTCTGGAAGTCAAAACATGCAAAGTGAAACAACAGTTAAACAATTAACATAAGACAGTAACATTACTCATAAATAAAACTCCTTTATTTAATCATCAAATGTCAATTACATTTATCTATTACATGTTTCTAATACTATATAATCTATGCTAATATCATCCTTCAGCCCAATACTCCTAGCATGCTGCAAGTGCTTAACCCTACACAGTCCCTTCGTAAGCGGATCTGCTGGGTTATCTTCTGATGATATCCTCTTCACTACGAGTTGTCCTTCTTCTACACGATGTCTGATGAAGTGATATTTTCTGTCGATATGTCTTGATCTACCATGATCCCTCGGTTCCTTAGTCAAGGCAACCACTCCTTCGTTATCACAGAAAATCTCCATGGGTTCCTTTATGGCAGGTACAACTCCAAGATCACCGATGAAGTTCTTTAGCCATATTGCCTCCTTCGACGCTTCGCTCGCTGCAATGTACTCTGATTCGCACGTTGAATCAGCTACGGTATCCTGCTTGGAACTCTTCCATGTTACTGCTCCTCCATTTAGGGTAAAGACCCAGCCCGACTGCGAACGGTAGTTGTCCCTGTCGGTCTGAAAACCGGCGTCACTATACCCTCGCACCTTCAACTCATCACTCCCTCCGAGGACTAAGAACCATTCCTTCGTCCTCCGAAGGTACTTAAGGATATTCTTCACCGCAATCCAATGTGCTCTGCCAGGATTCCTTTGATATCTGCTAACCATGCTCAAAGCGAAGGCTACATCAGGGCGAGTACAAGTCATAGCGTACATGATTGAGCCAACTGCGGAAGCGTATGGTACTCAGCTCATTTCTACTATTTCAGCTTCGGTACTCGGACTTTGAGTCTTACTCAACTTGGCATTACTTTGTATCGGTAATTCTCCATTCTTTGAGTTTTCCATATTAAAACGTTTTAGTACCTTCTCTAAATAAGTATTCTGACTAAGTCCAATTAGTCTATTACTTCTTTCTCTTACTATCCTTATTCCCAAAATGTAAGAAGCCTCTCCGAGGTCCTTCATAGCGAAGCACTTCCCGAGCCAGGACTTAACCTCCTGCAGAGTCGGGATGTCGTTTCCTATGAGTAATATGTCATCGACATATAGAACGAGGAAGCTTACTATACTCCCACTGGCTTTGACATATACACAAGATTCGTCTTCGCTTCGTAATAATCCAAACTCTTTGACTTTCTCATCGAAGCAAAGATTCCATCTGCGAGACGCTTGCTTAAGTCCATAAATGGACTTCTCAAGCTTACACAATCTATTCGGATGCTTCGGATCCACAAACCCCTCTGGCTGAGCCATGTAAACATCCTCAGCCAACTTCCCGTTAAGGAAAGCGGTCTTGACATCCATTTGCCAAATCTCATAATCATGAAATGTGGCAATTGCTAGCATCACTCTAATAGATTTAATCTTCGCAACTGGTGAGAAGGTCTCATCATAGTCAACTCCGGGAGTTTGAGTAAAGCCCTTCGCAACCAATCGCGCTTTATATGTGTGCACGTTTCCATCCACGTCGGTCTTCTTCTTGAAGATCCATTTGCACCCAACGGTCTTACGTCCGGGCACATAATCAACCAAATTCCAAACTTGGTTATCATACATGGATTGGATCTCGCTATCAATTGCCTCTTTCCACTTCGCGGACTCCGGGCCTGCCATGGCTTCCTTATAGCTATTAGGTTCATCAAGATTTACTAGTGTACCATCACTAATATACGTGTCCCCTTTGGTAGTAATATGAAAACCATAAAACTGGGGATGAACCCTAACTCTATTGGAACGTCTAAGAGGTAAGGACTCGTCAATTGGTTCAACCGGAGTTTCCTCCTCGGGTTGAGTTGCAGCGGTAGAGGTTCCTTCATCTATCGACTCTTGAATCTCTTCAAGTTCGATTTTCCTCCCACTGTCTCCTTGGCTTATGAGTTCTCGCTCTCGAAAAACTCCTCTCCTCGCAACGAAGACAACATTGTCCTTCGGTTTATAGAAGAGATATCCAAGGGATGTCTACGGGTAGCCGATGAATATACATCACTCACTTCGAGGTTCAAGCTTGTCGTGAGTATCTCGTCTTACGAAAGCCTCGCAACCCCAAACCTTGATATGTGCCAACGAGGGAGCTTTCCCTGTCCACATCTCGTGAGGTGTTTTGGCAACCTTCTTAGTAGGGACTCGGTTAAGGATATGGGCGGCAGTCTCTAAGGCATACCCCCAAAAAGAGATAGGTAGTGAAGCACGACTCATCATAGAGCGAACCATATCCAATAAGGTTCGATTACGCCTTTCTGTCACACCATTCAACTGCGGTGTCCTAGGAGCCATCAATTGCGAAACTATTCCACACTCCTTGAGATAATCGTGGAATTCTAGACTTAGGTACTCTCCTCCTCGATCGGATCGGAGCATCTTGATTTTCCTGCCCAATTGATTCTCCACTTCATTCTTGAACTCTTTGAACTTTTCAAAGGTTTCTGACTTTTGCTTGATTAAATAGATATACCCATATCTACTATAATCATCGGTAAAAGTCGCGTAGAAGCGGTTCCCATCCTTCGTGGTTGATCTAAACGGTCCACATACATCGGTATGTATTAGGTCCAATAGACCCTCACCCCTTTCACACGTACTCGTGAAGGGTGATTTAGTCATCTTTCCAAGTAAACAAGACTCGCATGTGTCATCTTCCCTACGGTCGAATGACTCCAACACTCCATCCTTTTGGAGTTGGGCTCTGCGTTTCTTGTTGACATGTCCAAGACGACAATGCCACAAGGATGCTTTATCCATACTAGTGGAAGAATCTATATTCAAAACATCATTTCCTAAGTTATCAACAATCATAACAGTTTCATATATTCCATTACATGGTATAGCTTCAAAGTAAAAGACACCATTTAGATAAGCCAAAATAGAACCATTCTCATTATTAAAAGAAAATCTAAATCCTTGTCTATATAAACCATGAAATGAAATGATGTTTCTAGCCATTTCTGGCGAATAGCAACAATTGTTCAAATCTAAACACAAATTATTCCTAAGCACTAAAGAATACACTCCAATCTTGGTCACAGGTGACGATCTTCTATTCCCCATGATTAGATTGATCCTTCCTTGCTCCACATCCCTACTTCTTCTTAGTCCCTGCACATTAGAACAAATGTGATAACCACAACCGGTATCAAGAACCCAAGAAATAGCATGATTAGAATCGTTAGATTTAATTGTGTATATACCTGCGAAAGATGGCTTGATCTTTCCTTCTTTGATTGCTTGCAGGTACTCTGGGCGGCTTCTCTTCCAATGTCCTATCTTGTGGCAGTGGTGGCACTCTGCCTCCTTCGGGTTAGGACAGGGCTTAGCGGGATCAACTTTCGTCCCACTAGAAGAGCCACCATCTCGGGCTTTGACCTTGCGATAGTTCTTCGATGAAGCCTTACTCTTCTTTCCCTTTCCTTGACCAATAACCAAGACAGGAGCAGTAGGCGGATTGGGAGTAGGTGCAACAGACTTGTCTTTGAAGTTGCTCTCAGCGACCCTCAAGAGACCTTGGAGTTTGCTTAGGGTGACCTCTTCTTTGTTCATGTGGTAGGTCATCCTAAATTGGTTGTACATCGGAGGCAAAGAGTGAAGCACCATGTCGATCGCCAAGTCTTCCCCAAAGTCAACATTTAACTTGCGAAGGCGGTTAACATACCTTTGCATCTTTTGCAGGTGCACGGTAAGTGATTCTCCATGACCCATCTTAGCGGAAATCATGTTGGTGAAAATCTCATAACGCTCTTGTCTCGCGTTTTGGTGGTATCTCTCCAATAAGTCTTGGTGCATCTCGTATGGGTACATGTCCTCGTAGGACTTTTTGAATTCAGAGTTCATGGTGGCAATCATGATGCAATGTACCTTCGTTGCATCTCGCTCATGAGTCTTAAAAGCGGTGATTTCGGCCGGAGTAGGGATTTCAGGGTTGATTATCTCGAGCTTCTCATCGAGGACATACTCCTTATCCTCATAGCGAGTAATGGTGCGAATGTATCTTATCCAGTCGCTAAAGTTCGTTCCATCGAAGGTGGCCTTTTGGCAAAGGCTCATCAACGTGAAAGAACTAGCAGCAGCGTTGTTTGCGTTTGACATCTACAAAAGAAAAAGGACAAAGATAGATTAGAATAAGAATCCCTAATTATCACCCAATAAGAAAAATTAGGGCTAGGATCCAACAATAAGATAACATGCAAATAAATTGAAGGTAAGTGAATGATGATTCACTAATTCTCCATCACAAAAACTTAACTACTAGTCCTAAGTGTATTGAGAATTCCTAGGTTCGGATGAGATTCATTGAAACTATTCAATGGCATGTTTAAATCTCGATATACCCCTCTTGTTTGGGACTGGGATACCGAGGATCACAAAGCGGGTGTGAATTACCATGCAAATTCACATGGTGCCTTCATTGTAACGATCACCTATTCGATGTGCCGGTAAACCACACACGCTCCATCGAACTATGATAAACAATGAATCACCCTTTGCCACCTTTGCTTAGAACCAATTAGTGTGCCGGTAAACCACACACGCTCCACTAACTTCTTAGCCAGGGTGCAAAGTGTAATTTCATGGGATTGCATCAATTCACTTTTCCTAAAGTAACTAAGATTGGGAAATTTTAAAAAATGTGTAGTTACTTTGTATTACTTATTATACTTTTAATGAGAGGATGAGGTTGCCCTATCCTACCCGTTCGGCTAACGACCCTCCACCAATCAAGCAAGCGGTGGGTGTGAGTGTACACCCATTAAGCACCATTTTATAGGCTGCAACCTTATACCCACCTTATAGATCGACTTCGTGAATGAGGCCTACTAACGGTAAGACTAGCATTTAGTTATACATATATATATATATATATATATATATATATATATATTATTCTAGTAATATCATATTAGTATAGGGTTGTATTTTAAACCTTTTAAAATCCAGGGCTTGAAATTTAAGTTGTCTAAATTAAAACTTTTAATCACAAATATAAATTTCAAAACTTGTGGGCAAGTTTTAAACATTTAAAACATGGAGGATCAAATAACAAATAATTCCAATTAACAATTAATATCCTAATTATCTATATTTGATTTTTTCAAGATTTCTTTGAAAGATAATTACCAAAATAATTAAAATAATTAATTAATTATCATATAAGGAAATTAAATATTTTATTAGTTGATAAATACCTTAAACTAGATCAAGATAATAGTCATATATATAAAAAAAAATCGAATTTAGGTTGATCTATTATCATTAAGGTAAGTTTCCATAAGATAATTATGAAAAAATCCCGAATCTGGCCATTCCTGATGCCTGGACTCGCCGAGTGCACAAAGGGACTCGCCGAGTCAGGCCTACTCGCCGAGTCCACTTTGGAACTCGCCGAGTCCATGACTTAGAAACCAAAAAATCGAATTTTGCAGGTTTGTTTCAGTTAATCAAGCAACAATTTAAAGAAAACCAAGCTAGGCTCTGATACCACTGATGGGTTTTAGCCATAAGAACTTTTCTATGTGCGCATGCAAAACCCAAATGCTTGGATCTAGGCTTTCTAATTAAACATGCTTTGAATCCAAGACTTCTAATGACTAATTAGGTTAAATAACAACATTGAAACAGATCTAGAACCATACCTTTGAATTCCTTGTTGATCTTGTAGTCTTGGAGCTTCTAGAGTCACAAATGTCACTCCTCTAATGGCTTACAAACACCAATAGCAAGGAAGATGATTTAGGAGAGAGGAAAGGGGAGGAAATCGGCCAGGGTTCTCTTACTTTAGGTGAGATGCCTATTTCCCTTAGCCATGGGGTCTATTTATACTTGTAGACTCCTTAAGAGTTACAACCTAAACCCTAATTGGATAATCTTCTCTTAAGGCTATCCAAATCCTTTCCTTAGATAAGTCATGGACGATTTTGAAGCTATCCTAGCTTCTAGAATCCGTCCACTATATATCTATAAGGATTTATAGTCTAAAGTTTAACTATCAAACAATTGACAGTTTATACCCCTTTATTTAATTAACCTCTTTAAGTCACCAAATTAATTCTAATTAATTCTATGACTTATAGTAATCAAATAACAATATATTATTCTTTATATTATTCTCATAATATATTAATAATATTTACTCTCTCTTAATAAATCATCCTATCAAGTTGCTATGGTGAAGGCAACCCAAAAGGACCATGCACAACCGGGTCAAATACATGCCTAATATAGTTGCAGCCTTAGACACTATTCCAACACTAAAACCCTATTATTGGTGGTCGACGATGAAGCTCGATGTTGCTAAGTATGTGGCCGAGTGTGTAACTTGTGCTAGGGTTAAGGCACAACATCAGAAACCGTATGGGAGTTTAGAACCTTTACCCGTACCCATGGGTAATTGGGAAGACATCACCATGGATTTTGTGACTAAACTGCCCAGAACAAGGAACGGTCACGACATGATTTGGATGGTCGTTGATCACTTCACTGAGAGTGCGCATTTCATAGCAACCAAATAGAAATGGTCTATGGATAAACTTGCGAATTCTTACGTGAAGGAAATTGTGAGGCTTCACGGTGTTCCGCTAACGATTGTATCCAATCGTGACAGCCGTTTTACCTCAAGGTTTTTGGAGGAGTCTACAAGAGGAATTGGGTACTAAGTTGTGTTTGAGTACAGCTTACCATCTGCAAACTGATGGTCAGAGCGAATGAACGATTCAAACATTGGAGGATATGCTGAGAGCATGTACCCTAGAATTCCAAGGTAACTGGGATGAACACTTACCTCTAGTAGAATTTTCCTATAATAATAGTTTCCACTCAAGCATTAAGATGGCACCTTATCACGCTTTGTATGTGGAAAAGTGTCGAACGCCATCATGTTGGCTGGAAGCTGGGGAAAAGAAGTTTATGGGACCTGAAATAGTCCATCAAACTGCCGAAAAGTTGAAAGTGATAAGGGAAAGAATGTTAGCTGCTCAAGATCGACAAAAGAGTTATGCTGACAAGAAAAGACAACCGATATCCTTCGATGTTGGAGATTCGGTTTTACTTAAAGTCTCATCGTGGAAGGGACTTATAAGATTTGGGAAACGAGGAAAGTTGAGTCCAAGGTTTATTGGACCATTTAAAGTTCTTCAGAGGATCGGGAATCAAGCTTACAAGCTAGAGTTACTGGAAAAACTAGAGGGTATTCATAACACCTTTCATCTGTGTTATTTGAGAAAGTCCACGGGAGATGTGCCCAACATAATTCCGATTTCTTAGTTAAGGTTGGATGAAAACAAGAGGTTGATCAAAGAACATGAGGCAATTGTTGACCGTAAGACTATGAAGTTGCGACGCAAGATGGTCGATTTAGTGCTTGTGCACTGGAAACATACAAATGGACCAAATCTCACTCGGGAAACGGAGAGTGACATGATAAGTCGCTACCCCCAATTGTTTGGTGATATGTGATTCCGGGGACGGAATCATCCTAAGGGGGAGACAACTGTAACACTCGTGTTTCTAGCCTAGGCATTTATATTGAGTTGATAGTCTAGGTTAACCTTTGTAACTCATTTTGAAGAAATGAAAAGGAATTATGTGAATATTATATGAATTATGTTTTTTATGCTTAATTATTAGGGCTTAATTAATTAAGAATAAAAATAAGCGTCAAAATTA
The DNA here is from genome assembly GCF_002870075.4 of Lactuca sativa. Taxonomy (NCBI): domain Eukaryota; kingdom Viridiplantae; phylum Streptophyta; class Magnoliopsida; order Asterales; family Asteraceae; genus Lactuca; species Lactuca sativa. The sequence continues at coordinate 31,612,435 of NC_056630.2, read as the reverse complement.
AAGTGTAAGATAAGCCCGATATCTTTACATAGAGTTGTAGTGGTCGAAACAAGGATTTTGGGTATATAAAGAATACCAAAATCCGAGTTATAACAAAGAAGTTATGACCTGTCGAAGTTTCGCGACAAAACCGGCGCGGTGCTGAATGTCGTAAAAAGTGAGTTTTTGATAAACTACTTTATAGCCTTAGTGATCTAAACGAAAGTCGTAGTATTCGTTAAACTGAGAATTTCGATAAAAAGAACACCGAAATCTGACTGCGTATGAGGAAGTTATGATTTTTCGAAGTTTCAGCTTAATATTAGACAACTAAAAACTCGAATTTTAGATCGAGCGATTTTTAGCCTACGCAACCTAAACGAGAATCGAAGGTCTCATCATTAGGAGCACAATGGTAAAAATTCTGACGCAAAATGATGTCGGATGAAGAAGTCATGAATTTTTAACGGATTTCCTATCCCGGTCTGTTAAAAATAATAATATAAAATTTAAAGTCAAAATTAGCCGACGAAGTCTAAATGGAAGTTGTAAAGCGTAATTTTAGCTACGCGTGCATATAAAGAACGTCAAAAACGGAGCTCGTATGCGGAAGTTATGGGTTTTAGCAGTTTTGGCGCGAAAATCGAGAAAATTCGCATAGTCACATTTTGCCACGTCACCTTCGCTGAAAGAGTGCCACGTGTCCTGCTGAGCCACCAAGCTGCTGAGTCACCAAGCTGCTAAGTCACCTAAGCTGCAGAGTCATGCGAAGCCACGTGTCGGATTCCGATTTGACCGTAGGGAGGTCCAATCCGAGGCTCGCATATGGACCGAACCTCGCACCCCTAGCTCCGAGCCTCGCACATGTGTTACGACTCCGCGGTCCAATCAGCGAGTGCCACCGAGACCCTCGCATGTGTTACGACTCCGCGGTCCAATCAGCGGTTGACTGCTCAGAATTTGTAAAAAGCGAACCTGAAAACCGCAAGAATCTAATTTCTGAAAATTCTGTGGAGTTCGCTCGATTGTCCCAACAAAAGTCCCCGATCTTAACAGAGAAAGCAGTTGTGTATCAAAAGGTCAGGACCACTCCAAATCAAGTATACAAGGTCACTGGAGTAACCGAACATCAGACGGCTGAACTCACAACTATTGTAAACGAAGACAATGCTGATGGCTGTGATGAGTACTTCTGGTCAGCTCCAATAGATAATGCAAACGAAACGGTAGGCTTATCCGAAAGAACCTCTTGGATGAGTAAAGGTAGATACATACCTGAACCCTTGAACAAGCCAGATAATTTCGATGAGCCAAGCACCAGTGGTACGAAAGACATTCCTCAGGAGAATGAAAGTTCAGCGAAAAAAGACGTTCCCTCTACTTCCTCAGTTCAAAGTGAAACTCCTACAGTTCAAAATGAACCAGCCAAGGAGAAACCGAAAATGAAAGCAAATATTCATCATCAACCGAAGCAGATGAGGAATGAGAAACGTGAAAGGAACCAAAGATACAGGAAGAATCTCTCTGAAAGGAGGCAATTCTGGCAATCCCAGAATGCATACTTCTCACATCAAGACAAGAATCTGAGGTATGAAAACAATCCTGTCGGAAAGCCTGAGAGCCACAACAACCGAAAGCCAAGGTTCGGTTCACAAGAGAATACCAACCGAAAGCAAAGGTTCGGTTCTGAGAATGACTTCAACCGAAAGCAAAGGTTCGGTTCAAAGAACGAGTCCAACCGAAAGCAAAGGTTCGGTTCTGAAGTCAAAAGAGATCAAAACTCTAAGGTCAGTCCCTCCAATGATCAAAAGCAAAAGGGTCACCTAGAGTCTCCAGCCAAGAAGTCCTCTCAATCTAAACCCACTCCTTCTAGTTCATCTAATTCTTCTACTTCTACCAACTCATCTCCATCTTGCTCTAAAGCTCATTCTGTTCATTCTCATTCATCGGCTGAACAAAAGGACAAACAGAAGGTTTCTACATCCACACCAGAATCTAAACCGAACGCACCCAATCCTAATAAAATAAAAGTTTTTACCATTAAAAAGAAAGATGAAACAACACTTATAAAGCGAACATATCTTGTTGACATCTCTCTTATTGTTCCTGTTCCCATGAAAATCTCACGTGGACCCAAGAAACTTTGGGTTCCTAAATCTGCTTAATTTTTGCAGGTTATAAGTGACGAGCAGTTCGACGAAGAATGGTACATCGATAGTGGCTGCTCACGTCACATGACAGGGAGGAAAGAGGAGCTCAGGGAATATAGATCTATTACAAATGGTGGCAATTTCAAGTTTGGAAACAATTCTTTCGGCACCATAAAGGGATACGAAATGATAACTAATGGTGATTTCACTATAAGGAAGGTGGCTTATGTGGAAGGACTCCAACACAACCTCATCAGTGTATCTCAGCTTGTTGGAGGTACAGGTCTCAAAGTCTCATTCGATGATGAAGGTTCTGAAATTATTGAGAAAAAGACAAAGAAAGTAATTCTCAAGTCGGAGCGAAAGGGTGAAATGTTTCCTCTAAACCTTAAACCCATCAAAGGAAACCCAGCAATATGCTTGTTATCAAAAGCTCAATCTGACGAAAGCTGGTTGTGGCACCGAAGACTCTCTCATCTCAACTTTAAAGATATCAACCGACTTGTCACTGGAGGTCATGTTAGGGGTCTTCCATTGCTCAAGTTCGATAGAGATCATTTGTGTGTTGCATGCGAAATGGGGAAGCAGAGTCGTCAAAGTCATCCATCTGTAATTAACACAAAAGTTGTTGAACCACTCGAATTAATTCATATTGATTTGTGTGGTCCTTCATCTATCGAAAGCATCGGTGGTAGCAAGTATATTCTTTTTATTGTTGATGACTTTTCACGATTTACATGGGTGTTCTTTCTAAAGCTCAAATCTGAAGCGACTCATAAGCTGAAAGAATTCATCAAGCAGATTGAAGTACAGCTCAAGAAGGTCGTTCGCAACATCAGGAGCGACAATGGTCTGGAATTCAAGAACAGGGAATTTGAAGAATTTCTAGCAGAAAATGGAATAAGTCACAACTTCTCAGCTCCTTACACACCTCAACAGAACGGAATTGTCGAAAGACGAAACCGATCCTTGTGTGAAGCTGCCCGAACTATGCTAAGTTTCGCTTCCTTACCTCTTTATTTTTGGGCTGATGCTATTTCTGCTGCTTGTTTTACACAGAACAGGTCCTATCTCAACAAGCGATTCACGCTCACACCTTATGAGATACTAAACAACAGAAAGCCCAATGTGAAATTTTTCCATGTGTTCGGCTCTCGGTGTTTCATCTTTAACTCTAAAGAACACCGCAACAAGTTTGACGTCAAAGCCGACAAGGGAATCTTTCTGGGCTACTCTCTCACATCCAAAGCATACAGGGTCCTAAACAAGCGTTCGAGAAAAATTGAAGAGACATATTACGTGACCTTTGACGATAGCTATGTCAAAAAGCTGCAAGCCAAAGAAGACACCGCTGGGGAAATCTTTCCTCAAACTGGCCAAGTCACAGTCTCTATCGCTAATCTATACGAGAAATTTCTTGAGCTCTTTGACGAACCAGAGAAAGCTTCTCTCTCAGAAGCAGGTGCAGCAGACAATAAGGTAGACCACATGAAGCAAATTGTCGAAGAAGCTGCCAGGAGAATGAATGAAGGAGGATCGACTTCTGCTGAACCTCCATCCAACGATGCTTCAGTCGAGGGGGAGCCAAGCTCACATGTCGAGGGGGAGCCAAGCTCTACAACTCCAACCGAAAGTGCTTCTCCAACCGAAGGTGCATCAACGCCTGCAAGTCCAGCACCACAAGAAACCTCTGAACCTCAAGTTTCTAAAAGCTCATCAATCGAGGGGGAGCATGATGATATGACGCTCGACTACGATAGCCAGTCCGAGCCAGAAGAAATGATCAATGCTGAACTAGACCCAACCTTTGATCCAAATTATCCTCCTCTTACCAAATGGACCAGAGATCATCCTATCTCTCAAGTGGTTGGTGATGTCTCTGAAAAGGTTCTGACCCGATCACAACTGAAAGCAAAACAGACATCCTTATTTTCAAAGGTTGAGTTTTGTATGTTTAACTCATTTGTATCAAAAGTTGAACCGAAGACAGTTAACACTGCCCTCGATCACTCTTATTGGGTTCAAGCAATGCAAGACGAACTAAACGAATTTTGAAAGGAATAAAGTCTGGCGTCTCATTCCAACTCCTCCAGATGCTTCGGTTGATGGTCTCAAATGGGTCTTTAGGAACAAAATAGACAACGAAGGGAATGTAATAAGGACCAAAGCTCGCCTGGTAGTAAAGGGATATTGTCAGGAGGAAGGAATTGATTATGAAGAAACTTTCGCTCCTGTAGCTAGGCTAGAATCTGTAAGAATATTTCTTGCTTATGCTGCCCACAAAAACTTTGACGTTTTCCAAATGGACGTCAAATGTGCATTTCTTAATGGAGAACTCGAAGAAACCGTGTATGTGGAGCAACCTCCTGGGTTCGTGAACGAAAAGTATCCAAACCATTGCTATATTCTGGATAAAGCTGTGTATGGCCTTAAACAAGCTCCAAGAGCCTGGTATGAAACGCTAACCAAATTCTTAAAGATGTCTAAATTCAAACAAGGTTCGGTTGACCCAACCTTCTTTCGCAAAAAGGAAGGTAACCACCTTATGATAGTTCAAATTTATGTCGATGACATTATCTTTGGCTCTACGAATCCCAGCTTAACAGCTGAATTTAGAAAGTTGATGGAGACTAAATTTGAAATGAGCTCAATGGGTCCTATTAACTTTTTCCTTGGTTTAAATATTAGACCGGGACCCGAAGGCATCTTTATCAATCAGGAAGCTTACACGAAGACTCTCCTAGCAAAGTTTGGTACGATGGGATACTCCAAAGTCAAAGTCCCAATGGCATTCGGCACCAAGCTAACTCCGTCCCTAGACAAACCAGCTGTCGATATCACGCTCTATCGTCAAATGATAGGCTCACTAATGTATCTTACTGCTAGCAGGCCTGACATAATGTTTTCTGTGTGTTATTGTGCTCGATTTCAGGCAAACCCACGCGAACCTCACATGCTTGCAGTGAAGAACATTTTACGCTATCTCAAGCGAACCACCTCCTTAGGTCTACGGTATCCTTCCAACTCAGGCTTCTTCGTTCAAGCCTATTCTGATGCTGACCTTGGAGGATGTGGACTCGACAGAAAAAGCACCACTGGTGGCTGTCAATTCCTAGACGGGAAGTTGGTCAGCTGGCAATCCAAGAAACAAACGTGTGTGTCGTTGTCTACTGCCGAAGCGGAATACATAGCCGCTGCTTCTTGTACCTCACAAGTGATTTGGATCCAGAGTCAACTTCGAGACTATGGACTCAATATGAAGAAGATCCCATTATACTGTGACTCTGAAAGTGCAATTAGGATCTGTCATAACCCAGTGCAACACTCTAAAACCAAACACATAGCACTGAGGTATCACTTCATCAAAGATCACGTGGAAGATGGAAATGTCGAAGTTCACTTCGTAAGAACCACTGATCAACTGGCTGACGTCTTTACCAAAGCTCTTCCTGAAGCATCATTCAACAGAATATTGCAAGGACTAGGTATGATGGAATCAGAGTCAGTACCTCACACTACCTCTCAACCTCAAACGTAAGAAGCGAAACCAACCGAACGTTCGGGTTCGGTTAAACCATCTGACTCGCTCATCACTTCAAAGGTAGTTTTTCTTGGTTGTATATTTCTTGTACAAAATTGTTTTTCTTAGTGTTGAAAATATTTTACAATTGCATGTCTAAAATCCTTGGTTTCTTAAAATTTTCCAAAACCGAAACCTACCGAAGGTTCGGGTTCGGTTTCTTAAAATTTTCCAAAACCGAAACCTACCGAAGGTTCGGGTTCGGTTTCTCAAAATTTTCTAGAACCAAAACCAACCGAACGCTCGGGTTTGGTTTTTCAAAATTTTGTTGAAACGAAACCAACCGAACGCTCGGGTTCGATTTTTCAAAATTTTCTGGAACCGAAACCAACCGAACGCTCGGGTTCGGTTTTTCAAAATTTTTCCCAACCGAACATTCGGGTTCGGTTTTCCAAATTTTTTCCAAAGTTTTTTTTTTTTTCTAAGTCTTATTTTTTTTCTCTTACTTATTTTTTTTAATTCTCTTATTTTTTTCTCTTTTATTTTTTTTATTTTATTATTTCTTTAATAAATCTCAAAAACTCCAAAAATATTTTTCTATTTTTCTTATTGTGTGTTCGTTCGTTTATGGGTGTATAAATGTTGGATTACTTAAGTGTCCCTAGAAGCATGCTGCTGTATGTGTCCCAAGCCTCATAAGATTTTGAATAAAAGCCTTCATGACCTGGTATAAACAAACTTTGTCTTCCCAATAAGGCTACCTTATTTATTCTAATCATGAGCTACCTCACTCTTTTCTCAAATGAGTTAAGAGTTTTTCTGCTTGGTCCTTATTTTCGCAGCAAAGGTACTTTATCTTCTTACACCATCTCCATTACACTTCTCCATTACATTCGTTTCATCAACGTAACCCTTGAGACTCTCAGAAATTACCACTGAGGTTTATGGTTACACAACATTTGTGTTTATGATCTTAGTTTCGTGTCACTACGAGCTGAGTGAAACCCAACATTCAACACCAAATCTGAATTGACGGTGATCAATTAATTTGCTCAAGTTTTCACCAAAGAATTGACGGATGTACTTTCATGAAATCTCAAATTTTATTTTGTGTGATTCCTATGAAATCGTTAAACACCATAACATTTCTTCCCTTGGGATCCAGTTTTTTTTTTTTTTTTTTTTTGAGATTTTATATTTTCCAAGCCAATTTAATATTAAGACCCACCTACTTGTTCAACAGACTACACCGGTCTCACAAGTACTTTGATCACTTTCTTTCTTATTTCAAGATTCGAATTGTTGCATCAAAGCGAAAGCCACCCTAAAGTAGCCTAATTAAAAGAAGCCTTTCAACATTTCTTAAAAAGTGATTGATCGTAATTCAACGGGAATCCACATTGACACTTTAAGGTCTCTCTTGATCTTGAAGGAAGAGATTTGTGCCCGGGATCATCAGTTTCGTGTCAAGATTGACATCACAGTAAATCCTAAAAAGAGTTGCTTTATTTCTTTTCTTTTTACACTCTTTGCACGAATATCCTTGATTTTCCAAAATTCCGTTACTAATTAATTTCAGGCTGATTTATTGCATTGGTGGTTATTAATTAAGACGTGGTCAACAATCCTCCACGTGGGCAGATGCGATTCAAAAAGATAAGATGAAGGGTTGCTGACTCAGGCGGGAAATAAAAGGATTGATTTTCACCGGTAATAAAAAGGGGCGCGTGTGAATTTGAAACGTCCACTCTTTTACTGACAAAGTGGACGCGTGTGCGAAATCCAAGCGTCATCTCTCTAGCACTTAAAGGCGCGTGAGGAATTGAAACGGTTTTTTCTCTGAAACAGCGCTTGTTGGGCGGCGTGCTCCTAGGAATCTGACACTCTCTCTCCTATGTGATCATCGCACGCCTCAACTGTCGCACATCTGTCATTCAGGAAACCTTTTCGTATTTCCATAGAAGATTTGAAACGATTTTTCTCTCTCCTATCACCCACTATAAAAGGCAGTCTTCACCACCATTTACCTCTTTACTGCCTCCGAAATTTCAAGAGAACACATACTCCCAAAAAGCTTTCCTGTTCATCATCTTCTTCAATCTTCAACAATGGCTGAATCCTCTTCCGTCCATGCTACCTCACAAATCCTTCCCATTCGTCCACAACAATGCCTGGTGATCGACCTAAACCCTCTGGCGTACGACTCTTACATGTCGCCCATCATCGAGTGCCTAAAGTACTCCCAAATCGCTCCAGCTCTCTCCAAGATTGAGTCTATGCCAATGGTGGTTCTCTCGCAAGTGTATGCGACTGCTTATTACGACAAAGCAGTTGAGCGGGTGTTCTTTGAGGTTGCTGATCACAAAACCTCGATTTCAAGGCAGCGATTCTACACTCTGCTAGGGTTTGCTGCTGACTCTTCAAGAATCAATCCGGAAACGATTCCGGTGGGCCATATTTACAACATGTTTTATAACATGGGGTACACGGAGGTGCTCGTCTCCGTCGCTAAGTTCAAGAAGTCCTGCTTGCCGCCGCAGTGGAACGGCATGTTCACAGTCCTCTTCAAGGGCTTGTCAGAACGGAGCTCAGGATCCGACGGTGCTAGTCGACTTTTCTTGTCGATCATGTATGCCGTCTTCAACGGGATCAACTTGGATTTTGGGTTGGTCCTCTGGCAACAGCTCATCCAGAGCCTTTCTTCTTCATCACGGCATTCGGAGGTGTCACTTGCCCGGTTCTGGATTCTAATCACCAAGTGGGCGATGAATAAGCTGGATATACCCACTGCTGCTGGTGCGGTGATGTCTTCGGTCGGTACTTTTCATACCACCAAGATAATCGTTTCTGATGCATCCAAATTTTCCTTCATTGGCTCTATTCCGGAGACAATGTACGGCGATGTTCCTTCTGACAGCAGGATCATCAGGACGATCAAGGAGTTCAAATAGTCAGGGCCAAGGGAACTCACACCGGAAATGCTCAAGTCCATTCACGATGCTGACAAACCGGTGCCAAGGGGCAAAAAGGCGGACAAAGGGAAGCAAGCGACCAAAGCTCCTAAGGGTCCTTCTCCCAAGAAGAGGAGACAGACAAAAGCTGCACAGTCCCCACAGCCGAAGAGGAGGAAGACTCAACTGAAGCGCAAGCTTGTCATCCACTCCTCTTCAAGTGACTCAGAAGGTGAGAGTTCGGGTTCGGACGGCTCTCAAGGAGGCGAAACCCCTCAAAGAGGCAACACCCCACCCCGATCTCCTACTCCAGACATGGAAATCCATCATTCACCCATCCCTTCACCCACTCAAACTATCCCTACTTCCATTCCGACCATAAACCCCACTACCACTATTCCCCCAACCTCTTTTCCTATACCACCACCCATTTTCACTGATACAACAACAACCACTGCAAAGGTTACAACCAACGTATCTGATACGGGGGTTCATACCAGTGCAACCGAAACCCCACCCGTAACCGAACCACCTCAAACCAAAACCCATACAACCGAACCTACCCACACTCAACCTGAATCCACAAAACCCACAACACCCCCAGCTTCACCACCTCCACCATCTCCAGATAATGCCTCTGATGGAGATAACCCGTTCCTTGGCGGTGATCACATGACCTTCGATTCGGTCTATTTTAGTCCGTTTCAGGTTCAGAGTGATGAAGAGGATGATGCTCCAGTGACAAAGAAGCATCTTAAGGAGCTCAATGAGAAGGTTGACTTACTTCTCGCTTTATCTTCCAACCAACAGTCCTCTCTATCTGAAGCTGCACTTCAGAAGACTGTTGATGCCTTCTCCAGGGCTCAGCATGATTCGGTAGCCTCAGCCACTGCCGCCATCGACGCATCTACCAAAGCCTGTGAGGTTGCGACCGCAAAAGTCGATAAACTATTCTCCGACGCCTCTTCTCTGCTGAAGTCATTACAGGAGAGTGCGGATTCTACCAAGACAACTTTAGAACCGATTGTTCAGCAATTGGCAAAGTTTGTCTCAACGGAGTTGACCTCGTTCACCAACCTTCGCCAATCTCTAAGCGACGACAACTCGGCCCTTCGTGCCTCCATTGATGAGCGCCTTGCTAAGCTACAAGAGGATTTTGCAGCTGAAAACTCTTTAATGGACGTTCTAGCAAGCAAAACCACCGCCCTGAAGGTCAAGAGCACTCAGCTATCAAACTCTCAACAACAGCTGGAAACTCTTCGATCCGAAAGGGAGGTCATCAAGACATGTGTTTCGGATGTACACGCTGCCTTATCCAACATCCTAGAAGCACACGATCCAATTCTCAACCATTCGGTGAGGCGAACCCTTGCTGAAAAGCTTTCTCCTGCCATGGACCTTCTCAGCAAAATAGAAGGCTTACCTAGTTTCGTGTCCAATCCGAAACAAGGGGGAGAAGAGAAGAAGACCGGATCGAAACCACCTCCTTCCTCCAAAGCTACTCACACAACCGAACCACCTCCGACTGGTCAAGCTTCGGGTTCGGGTGTGAAAGGGAAAAACATAGCTGAGGAAGAAGATGAAGATGAAGACAAGGAGACCATTGCTGACATGTTGAAACGAAAGAACAGTCGCAATGTTGATGAAGATGTAAATCGTGTGGCGCGAGAGGCTGAAGAAGCCGAACGCAGGCAGAAGGAAGCCCACGATCTCCTCGAGAGCAGGAAGACTCTCTTCCCTGCATGGACTCTGTAACAACCCGAAGTTGTTCATCGCCGAAAACCCATTCTACCCGTATAACTCGTCGGAGATCGAAATGTCCCGATATCGTTTTTGGGATTAGTTAACTAAAATTATATGTTTATTATCATTCAATGAGGATCCAAATCATTTAGGAACTCATGAATTTAGCCCAAAACATTTATTTCATAAGTTTTAGAAATATCCTCGTCGGGTGACGGAAACTCAATCGGGTGCGACCTAAAGCATCGTTTAAGGCCGGTATCGGGTAGAATTCCACCGTGTCCAAGTTTTAGGAACTATATAAACATGTTTAAGCACTCATTTGAACCTTTTTCCTTCTCTCTCTACTCTCTCTCTAACCTCTCTCCTAAATCCAAAGATTAAGTGTCCAAAACTCAATTTTAAGGCCTCAAATCCTTAAGGTACCTTCCTAGCCTTAATCTATAGCATGTTTAGCTTCCAAATTTGACATTTAATCGTGAAATTAGACAATATATGTGAGTTTACGGCCCAGGAGGCTGCCTAGGCCGTAAACACCATTTTGAAGGGTTTTTAGCCCTTAAACTCCTTTCTAGACTCAATTGGACTTTAGATATGGCTAAGGGACTTCAAGATATGGACTCAGAACATTTAAAACTTTGATTTTGAGTACTTTGAAGGAGTTTACGGCCAAGGCATAAGCTTGGGCCGTAAACTCATATTAATGGGGTTTTTCATGCCCTTAAACCCTTCCAAATCACTTCTATGGCTTAGATATGAATTATAGGACCTTGGTTCTAGCATTTGGACACTTGAAACATGAATTTTGGGGGATTTAGATGAGTTTACGGCCAAGGGGAGTGCTTGGGCCGTAAACTCCCCAAAACTTGACATAAATCCAATTCTAAGGTGTTAGAAAGCCATCCAACACCACCAAAAGCCTTGGAATAAATCAAGGGACCAACCAAAAATACTTTAAGGGCCTTAAACACATCATTTGTGGGATTTCTAAGAGTTTATGGCCAAGGCTTGTTCTTGGGCCGTAAACTCCAAAATTTTTGGTGTTAGAATGCAAACTAAACACCCCTAAGGCCCTTAGATGAATTTTAGAAGCCCTTTCATGCAAGTTTTAGACCTTGAAACACCTTGTAGCACCATATAATAGAGTTTACGGCCATGAAGGGGGTTTCATGGGCCGTAAACTCCATAAATCCCTCATATGTCCCATACAAATTCATTTCTAGGCTTGTGAGAATTTTTAGAATCACATGTGATTGATTTTAACACCCTAAAAACACTAAATCTTGGAGAATTGAGAGTTTACGGCCAAAGACCCCATGCCTAGGCCGTAAACTCCCTTATGTATTGTAAATGATGTTTTTAATTCAATCCAAGCCCTAAGAAAAATTAATCCAAGCATTTCCAAGTGTCCATATCCATTTATGACCCAAATTTGCACCATAAACCACCCTACCATGAGTTTACGGCCGTAAACTCATGGGGAATGGGTGTTTTGGACCAAAAACTCTTGTATAAGTTTATTCATGGGGAGTAAACTCAAGTCCCAAGTCCCTAGTGTCATTTCACGTCCTTAAACGCCACCCGGGTCCCTCCAAACACTCGTATCGGAGTGTTTTCGCGACTAGAAGCAATGGTCCCTATCCAACAATCAATCTAAGTCCTAATTAGATACAAATGTGTATCTTTACATTATAATTAGGAACCTCGTGTATTTACAAGCCCCGGATCAACTCTTAGCATCCAAATCGTCACATTTCTCGTCCGGTGAGTTCATACCCCTACGCCTTTTTCACTGTTTTTAGGGGGGAATACAAGCAAACCATAACTGTTTTCAAATCATAACACTAATATGTTTCAAATAATATCTGGCAAATTTATCAATACTTTTACTCCTTATGTATCATGTAGAGCATAAGGAATGATTTATCAATTACAGCTAAATGGATTTTAGTTAAGAAAATAACCAAACTAATCAAATTATTATGGGAATAATTTGGGGTTCTATAACGCTTGTTTTATATATATATATATATATATATATATATATATATATATATATATATATATATATATATATATATATAAAGTTATTAGATAAACTATGTCTGATTCAGTTTATCTCTGTATTATTTGAATATATTGTCAGATAATCTCATTGTATGTATCTATTTTCACTATATCATGTTTTATAATCTTTGTATGTTTAGTATTGTATGAGAATTCTGTGAATAGTTTAATACTAGCTTGTGAGATAGTCACTACCCTTTATGGATGATAAGTAAATCCTCTCCGGAAGTGTAACCAGAGTCTCCTGGAGGGAGAGCGAGGAGTTTGTGAATAGATCTATTCGGGACTGACAATCCCACACCTTAACTGCTAGCTACAGTTAGGCGGGCACGCCTGGGGTGACAAATTCTGTATATCGTCCGACGTCTGACTAACGTCAAGGAGGTCTCGTTGTCGTATCAGCATGGTTACCCGACTCACAATATGTATTAATATAAATTTATTCACAGCTAGGATTTTGTTTTGTATCTATATCTTGTTCGGGATAATAATCCCATGGTTTTATATCTATATCTTGTTCGGGATAATAATCCCATGGTTTTGAATCTATATCTTGTTCGGGATAATAATCCCATGGTTTTGAATCTATATCTTGTACGGGATGATAGTCCCATGATTTTATCAATCTATCTTATATCAAATTCGGGATAGTGATCCCATGGTTTTATCAAACAATCTTATTCGGGATAGTAGTCCCATGGTTTTTAATCTATATTTTTCTAGTATATCAAACTATCTTGTAACTGGTTCGGGATGTTAGTCCCAAGATTTTCAAACTATTTTCTATCTACAAAATGTGAATATTAAAGTATGTCATATTTATTTCGGGATAGTAATCCCATGATCTTCAATATAGTTTTGGATATTAAACTATACTCTGTATTATTAAATCGGTCTTGAAATTAGGAAAATATGGGATTTTCCTAGGGTAATGTATGTCGCATAATTGAACTGTAACGAAAGATAACCAAACTAACTATCTAATATAAGAAAATATGGGATTTTCTTGGAAAACGAATCTTTTTGGAAAACTAAAGGAAACCGATACATTTTCATAAAACAAAACCGCTTATGAACTCACCAGCTTTATGCTGATTTTCAAACTGCTTGTATTCTCAGGTCCAAGTTAGACAGGTACCCGGCGATATTTTTTTGGTGAAGACGGAGTGCTCTGAAGACTCGTCTCTTTTGTTCATATGATATATGTATAACTTTTGTACAATTTACTTTTGAACCAAATGTAAACTTTCATATATATGTAATGTAATGGTTGTTTACTGTGATTACTATGTACATTGGATTTGATACTCAATGTGGAGTCAACCCCGGGAACGTTTCCGCCTTTGGTTTTCGGGGTGTGACAGACTCGGGAACGAATGATCAAAGAGGCCATAGACACTCCCAGCATATTATGGCTCGAGCCGGTGATTTCGTTCGACTGCGTTAATTCTGTCGATTCTCAGTTCGACATGTCGTTGACTCGAAAGGCGGTTATCTTCCACGCCTTCTCAAATATCTTTGAAGTCCCTCATCCGAACGCTGAGCTTGATAGGGAGCTCATCGACTTCTATCTGAAGGCTGCTCGTCCTCAGTATCTAACTTGGAGCGCCCAGAAGATAGTGAGCGTTCGGGTACTGAAGCCTTACACCGAAGGTAGATTCATAAACATTCGGTTCAAGGTGATTCGGGGATCTGCAAGAACTGCACATCATATCTCCCTGGCAGATCTACCGAACTTAAATCCTCATGATTGGATCGTTCTGCATAACATCCTCTTGACAAATGAAGCTGAATATGGTCCGATTATAGACCATATCAAGAGGATGATTGTCTGCTATATCATGGAGGTAGCCCTTATGGATCAGGAGGTAGCCACTGTCTTCAAGAAGAAACCGAAGATAGCTCCTGTGGGATCGGCCAGTGATCTCAATCAGATGAAGATGGGCAAGATCGACCCGAGATGCAATTCGGTTATGTTCACTAGAGCAGAAGGACAGAAATGTCTCTTTGCTTTAGCTGACAAACATCTTTACACCACTACCTGTCTAGAGCACATGCTGTCAATCGTTCGAAGGTGTAAAGAGAATGCAGCGGATGATGTTAAGTACTTCAATGACATGATCCAGTGGTACATCAGGTTTAGGCAGACGATTCTGGCTCTTATCTCTCGTCTGTTTAACACCGTGAAGAAGAAGGTACCTGCCTTCGCTGCTGGCCCAAGTAACAAATGAAGATCTCGCTCCAATTGACGCAAAGGGGGAGATTGTTGGGTTGAAAATTTGTTCAAGGGTTGCGTCTTTGGGCTCGAGTATTTGTTTATTTATTTTGTATTCCGGTTTGGGCCTGTCCAACCGAGAGCCCATTTTGTTTATTATATAAGTATATGCTTGCATGCATATTAGGTTAACGATTAATCTAGAGCATAACGATAGTATTTACAGATTTCTTTGATCGTTCTTGTAACCTACCAATCCTCTACAGTTGATGTTCTTAATCGAGCTCTTCTGAGGATTTTGTTTTAATCATTCGACACGTTTGATTCACTCTTGCCTTGTTCTTATTTTCGTGTTCTTGCTGTTTTGTATTTACTTACCTGTTTAAGATCTAATCGATCTTCAAAGATTAACGTTTTTAATCTCATCACATAGTAACAACTCATATCTCTAGGGTTGAAGAATATAAGATATTATCGTCTCATGATCACCTGTGATAAAATCCATGAAGTGATTCAAATGAGCGTGGTTTGAATCCAATACTTAGAACTTATGAGCACTCATGAGTGTTGTAGCATAACTTTGTCCACCAACTTGGACCTCTACAAGCCAACCCATGATAGTCTTGATTCATATCTACTTCCAACATATGACCGACTGTGGATGGTTTGAATAACTTAGTCATTCCGAAAGAATAACCTAGTTATTATAGAAGTCAAAACATGCAAAGTGAAACACAAGAATAAATGAATCAAATATGGTATCAAACCCTATGAATATAAATAGACCACTTTTATTTATCACCATACTGATTACTCATTATTCATTGTTTCGGTTTTATCAACTTTATACTTGAATTAAAACACTAGGTGTCCCAAGCTCCAAGAATGTACACTATGTTTTTCTAAACAATAGCTTTGCCATACACCAAGTATGGACTCTATGTTTGTCTGTGATCCTTTTCTTTGTGAACTACATCAACTAAACATAATTTCAATGATTCTCTTTTCACACTCCCAATTCCTTGTCTTAAATGTAAAAATTCCAAATTCCTATCATTTATCGAAATCTATTTAGATTTTAAACTTATATGCACTGTCCCTATTGTAATGATTATGCACAAAGCCACAAAGGCTTGGCAACAATCATTACAGAGAATTCCAATGGAGAAGAATTCCATGGAAACAATGTCTCAAATTCAAAGCGCATTTCTTTGAACATGCTCCTTGCATTAAGTTTCTTTAACCTTACACAGATTGCTTCCACCTATGAAAACAACTCTATATTCCCATATTTACTATCACTTCTGAACAAGAGTTGCCTCTTTTCAGACTATGGAAATATGGTCCTTCCAATATTAACAGTATACTTCCAACTGTACTTGAGCAACCAATCTTTGGTAAACCTTAGATTGTCCTCGATAATTGCTTAATCACTTTAGTCATATCCAATTCTCGACATTTTCCTCCTTAATGCCCCAAGGAATTTGCAAATTCAAAAAGGATAAATATTATAGCACATGTAATCGATATTGTACCCAAAGTAAATAGGACACGATTCATGATGTTTCACATAAAGACATGGTTCTAGACCAGTCTTTTGCCATAATAATTTTTTGGTTGCCATATTCTCAAAATTTGACTATGAAAAGGGATGTCGTAATAATAATCGAATTTTGAGAATGCAATATATAGAATTTTCTTAAGTTGAACCAATACAACATGAAATTCATATATATAATTTTGACTAAAGTTGATTAAAATCTCAATATAAGCTCTTTAGAATGATTATAAACTCAATCTAAGCTTTTTAGAATCAAAATAAAGTATAATTTCATCTCCCTTAATTATAGCAAAACAACTTTTTCAACCCCTTGTAACCTCATGAATTGAAAATTTTGTTTTCTATAATTAACATTGCTAACTTGCAATTTTTATCATAATTATCATGCTCCCACTAACATGATGATTATTAGCATAACACATATGCTCCCACTAGCTTTGACATGTATCCAGAAACCAACTGGACCTCTAGAAGTTAATACTTTATTGACATTCTTACCAAAGTTCATATTTCTGATACTAGATTGCTTTGATAAGGCTTTATCAAAATTATACACCTTATCCTAGATAGCTCACAGGTGTGTTTTAAACAATTTCTGAACTATGAAAAGGGATGCCGTAATCATAGTCTCAATTGTTTAGACCTTTTTCCATTTCTCATAAGTCAATGTTAGTGTGCCGGTTAACCACGCACGCTCCACTAACGACTTTGAGAACTGCAAATATCACAATTGCTATCTACTTAAAATCTACTTAGTGAAAGAATTTCCTCACCATCATTTTCAAGAATTGGAGAGAAACCTTATTACACTTAGATTTTATGGTGTATGTGTTATTATCCATGTGAATTTTTCAAAACCATAATCACAAGACTAGGTTAGTGACAAATCCTAACTCATATGGATTAAACTTGTGCAATCTTAACTTCTTGCCACCTGGCAGCTCAAGGGTCTGCCATTGCTTCCAAGTAGCTATGCAAACAATTGAGAACATGTAGAACTCAAATGTATAGCCAACTTAACTGGAATGGGCACAGAAATGTCAACACGATAGGTTATAAACCTCTAGTTGTGTGCTAGTGATTAAATACAGGTTTTTATTCTTGATTACTACTTGGAACCCTTTTTGGATCTTTTAGACTCGCACTGTCTCCTTGACCTATAAGAATTTCTTTCCAAATATTTAAGAGATAGTGTGGATTCTAATCAAGACAAACACTTCACACAATTGACCTTAGTTGGTCTTTGTTTTATCCAAAACATCACAACTTACCAATTTCAAATGTACAAGAGTAGAAACCTTTTACTCTTACATTTGACAAGTGTTTTAAACCTTCTTTAAGACATGTCACTCAAGTTACAATCTTAGAGTATAACTCTATGAATTGTTTTTTTTTGGAACGAAGTATGACTCATCTTCTTGATTTAACCACTTCAACAATTCATAACTCCTCTTCTTAGATATCATAATGCACTTAGAGGATAAATTGTGATAAGGTCTCAAAATCATTAAGATGATCTTAAAACATGATACTAAAGTACTCTCCCATCTTTTCAGATTTGAGAAACTTTTATCCTTCTGCCTAATTTGATTCTTCTAATTCGTTCTGTCATACATTAAAATTTTTTAAATGTTTCAGAATTATACTTAAGCTTGTAAGTATAATCATATTTACTAAACTTTAGTAAATCATGGCGAATAGTCTTATCGATCTTTTGTGGTCGACTTAACCAGTGCACAAGAATGTGTACTCGATCTCTTAGTCCTTTACTTGACTCACACATCCATGTGAACAAGTAGTTAGTCTTAATTTTCCAATGCTTGAAAGTTCTCATTCATCATGCTATACAACTTGCATGATTCCAAGTTTCTATTCAACTGAAACATGGGTGATGAGAATCTTTCCTTATTTGGTAAATTTAGACATTACCACAAATGAAAGAATCAAATTCATATTTCCACTCTTGCTATTAATGGAATCTTATAAGCAACAAAGATTTTCACAAACGTCATTGTAAGGATATTTTAAAATAAATAAAATCAAAAAATTTCCTTTTATTTTAAAAACTTTGCGGAAAAAACTATCCATACAGTGCAAAAGCACATGAAAACTTTGTTGTTATTTATTCCTAAGCAATATATCATAACTCCTAAGAAGTAGCTCAAAAATCCGATATTCAAACTATGCGATAGAAATCCATTTACGCGATCACATTCAGCATATTCTTTCTTTAAGTTTCTTCACTTTTCTTTGATTCTTCAAACATCAACATGTGACCAAGTCACATCATGTAATAAGAATCTCCAAGTAGGAAATTAATAGAGTTAGACAATGTACTTTACCTGAAGTAGAGTCAAACTTATTGACTTTGACATCCTTAGGTAAATTTGGCAACTTCGCAACCAATGCCCCTTCCTTTGGCAATGGACCCTTGATAATGGGACTATCTAATACTTAGCCTCTCTCTTTACCATTTGGTTACCCGAGTTGACTTTGGCTGATCCCTTTCTATTGGGAAGAGAGAGCTTTACTGGATATCCAATGTCATCATTGTCAATGTCCATAAAGTTTTAAGGAGTTGATCTTAGCAAATAGATAAGATCATTAAGGGTCTTGTCATAGTCTGTTTCATAGGATTCCCAAAGCAACTCACTATGTGACTTAGAAAGTAGTTAAGCCACCAACATTCTCAAGACTTTGACACCCAACTCTCCCGGCTTGTCAATATGTGACTTCATCTCCAAGATGCGACCACACGTAGACATTGCTTGCCAATAGGGCTTGAGTGACCTTGAACTTGTAAGTAACGGATGATAATTGGAGGAGGTAGAGGAGGTGAACTTCCAAGAGGTTTGGGAAGATCATAGATGTTTGAACTAGGACCCAACAAACTATTTTATAACTTGGAAGAGGGATGCTGTAATCCAAGCTATAAAATATTTGAAGGTAGGTGAATGACGATTCACCAATTTCCACCAAGATAAACGAAATGTATAATTAGGTTTTAATTGGTTTTGAAACTCCTAGGTCTTTTGAAATTCACTGAACCTTTCAATGGCATGTTTCAATCTCGAGTGTTCCCTTTAGGTTTTGTGACTGGGATGCCGAGGATCACAAAACAAGGTGTGAAGTAACCATACAAATTACTTGGTACCCTTAAGTGTTTAACCCTCAATCGATGTGCCGGTTAACCACACACGCTCCATCGATACTATGATAAACATTAAGTTACCCTTTGCCTACCTTGTTAAATACGAGTTAGTGTGCCGATTAACCACACACGCTACACTAACCGACTTAAACAAAGTGCAAAGTGTAATTTCATGGATTAGCACCTTATTCACATTTTCCTAAGTAACTCAGATTGGGTATTTATAAAAGCTTTAGTTACTTAGTATTAATACTTTTAATGAGGAGAGAATTTATAGTCTTTGTCCTACCCATTCGGCTAACGACCCTCCACCAGTCAAGGAAGTGGTGGGTGAGAGTGGACATCCATTAAACTTCCATTTTATAGGCAGTAACCTTATACCCCCCTCCCCCCTTATAGACCGGCTTCGTGAATGACGCCTACTAACGGTAAGACTGAATTGCTCTTATATATATATATATATATATATATATATATATATATATATATATATATATATATATATATATATATATATATATATATTATTAACTTATAATATTATAAAGTATAAGTGTTGAATTTTAACTTTTAAAATTCTACGGGATAAACTTGGAATTAAAGTATTCATAAGAGAAAACTTTTCAAATTCCAAAACTTGAGGGCAAGTTTTGTAACTTTCAAAACTTTTCTATTCCATAACTTGTGTGTAAGTAGTTTTAATTAAAAAACTCTTCAAGTTCCATAACTTGAGGACAAGTTATGGAAGACTTTAAACTAATTAAGAAAGTGACTCTTCATAATTCATAACTTATGGAAACTTTATGATTTTAACTAAGGTTACACATATTTTATTTAATGAAGAGACTCTTGAACCTCCACAACTTGAGGACAAGTTATGGAGTCATAAAACCATTTAATGAGAACAAGAATCTTTATTTTGTAACCTATGACAATTTTTTATGAGTTTTAAGAAACTTAAATGTGACTTTTCATGTAACTTGAGGACAAGTTACACAAACATATTTTAGAATCAACTTTTGGATAAAAATGGATTGAAAACAACTATTCAATTAACTTTTCTATTAATCTAAGCAACTCATGTGAAAAAAGATAATTCACATCAAACTTTTCCATGTAATTAGCAATACTCTTAAACTAATACAAAACATGAATCTATTGACAATTATCTTTGAAATTGGATTAACATGAACATTACTACATCAAAAATAGGTTTATAAGTTCAAAAACAACTTAGGGTAATGTTCCTAGTCCATTTCTAGCCAAAATAGTCGAATCTATGCTGTCTGGGGGGTCCAACTCGTCGAGTGCATGAGCCAACTCAGCGAGTTGGATCATTTTGAACATTTTTAAGGCATGGACTCGTCGAGTCCCCTGATGGACTCGCCGAGTCCGTTGTCCAGACAGCAAAACACTTCGATTTTTAAGCAGTTTTTGCAAGTGTAACAAGAAAACAAGCCTAGGCTCTGATACCACTGTTGGGTTTTCAGCATTCTAACACCCCTATGGTGTACATGCAACCCTATAAACCTTGGATCTATGTTTCTCTATTATACATGCAAATAAGAACTTTTCAAGGCTTTAATCCTAACTAGCATAATATGAGGCAACTATACTACAAAGACTTGTCAGATGACATACCTTTTGGTGTAGCTTGATGTCTTCAAGCTTTAAGAGCTTAGCCCCAATAGTGTGGAAGCCTCAAGTGGAATCACAAATCACCAAAACACCTTGGAAGACTTTGAGAATAAGAATACTTTGTTTCTCTCTAGTGAAATCGGCTAGTCCTCTTAGTGTACTCACACTAGTGCCAATTTCACCAACCAAGGACATCTTTATATAGTGTGGAGACTAGGGTTAAACCCATGACCTTTCAATTCATATGATCCATGGGTTACACACTCCATGGACTATCCATGAAAACTTAGCCCAAGCTAAATGAACTTGGCCCATTCCATATATATAAGAGTCCATATTTAATTAGTTCATTTTGATCACTTAATTAATTCTAAATTAATTATTGATCAATACTATTCAAATAATATGATTCCATATTAATATATTAGAACTTATAATATATTAATATAAATCATAAATATGCTATTCTCAAAAGACTATCCATATAAATTGTGATAACCCAAAATTTATTCTGTCACTATAACCCACTTCCGTTAATAAAATTTATTTTTATTATTAAAGTTTTCCGTTAATTTTGAAGTTAAGTAAATCAATTAGGGTTGTTGTCGTAATTTCATACGTGTCGGAAAACGATAAATCACGCGAAAAACCCCGTTTGAGGTTGGTGTTGGGTGGACCCCCCCACCGTAAACTCAACCCTATATAAGGGTTGAGTAGCCTTCATTTCAACCTTTTTCACACCCTAAAACTTTCTCTCTCTACTCTCTCTCTACAAAAGTTGGAAGTTAATCAAGAATCACCCCTTTCAAGCTTCACAACAGTAAGTAAACCCTCCTAGCTTATTGTTTTCCTTAGTATACTTGCAAATTCGTGGTTTAACCACCCAAAAACCCCCTAAGAACATGGGTTTACGGTTTGGGAACATCCCAAAACCGTAAACACCCTAAAAGGGGGTTTTGATGCCCCAAAACCCTTCCAATGCTTGGCTAATGATCTAGAAACTTGCATGAATGATCTTAGAACCCCAAAACATGGAAAGAGAGAAGTAAACATGATTTTACGGCTAGGGAATATCCCAAAACTGTAAACACCTTCTAAGGGTGTTAAAATGCCCTTAAACACCTTCTATGACTTGAATGAGTGGCTAGAACCTTGTAGGCTTACCCTAGAAGCACCAAACCATGAAAGAAAGTGACAAACATGAGTTTACGGCTGTAAACTCATGTGTTTACAACCGTAAACTCCCCAATGAGGGATTCAAAAACCGTAAACTCCAAATAAGGGCCATTTCATGCTCCAATCACTTCCTAAGCCTTTGATTCAACCCTAGGACCTTTCTTTGTGAAGCATGAGACCTTGGAACACCCAAACCCATCATTCCCATGAGTTTACGGTCGTAAACTCATGGGGTATATGGTCCCTCAACCGTAAACACCCCTAAGGCCACCACTTAAAGAGTAAACTCCATGATGAGGCCATACACTCCTTAGATGCAACCCGTATCACCCCTAACACTTGAAATAAAGTGTTTTCGCACATTAGAGTTTATTTACTTACTTAATTAGTGATTAAATAACTAATTAGATACAAATATGTATCGCTTCATGTTACATAGGATCCTCACGTGTGGTCAAGTCCTCAATTGACACCTAGCATCCTACCCGGCACGTCCATCCATTCCACTCACAACACGTGAGTTCATACCCCTACACTTTTCCGAGTTTTTCATGTTTTCAGGGGGGAATGCAAGCAAATCATAAAGGAATTCGTAATTTAAAAACTGATGTAATTATAACGATTTTCTATCAAACTTTTAGATACCTTTATCCCTTTTGTAATATGCAGAGCATAAGGGGCGTTTTGTAAATATAATTACATAGTTTTCAAAACAGCGTGGGAACTTATCAAACCATTCAAATTATTATGGGAATAATTTGGGATTTTTCATTCCTTGTTTTACGGATTCGAATTTCATTCAAAGTCAATATATAAACTATGTCTGAGTTAGTTTATCTATTTCTAATATAGAGTATCATGCTAAATAATTACCTTGTGTTTAATTATTTATACTCTACTTCGTTCCAAACGATTTCAAAACTCGATAACAGTTAAATATTCCGTGAATTAGTTAATACTAGCTTGTAAGACTTATCTTTGTTACGCCCTTCGGGGTACCAATAAATCCTCTCCGGTAGTATAACCAGAGTCTCTTGGAGGGAGAGCGTGAAATTTGTGGATAGATCTATCCGGGATTGACAATCCCATACCTAAACTGCTCGCTACAGTTAGGCGGGCACGCCTAGGGTGACAAATTTTCGAAATCGTACGACGCCTGAAGAACGTCAAGGAGGTCATGGGTCAAATTAGTATGGTTATACGACTCACAATACGTATAAACTAACTTTGTTCACGGATTTATTTCTTTCTTTCTTCTTTAGTTTTATTTATGTAATAAAACTACCTACCTACTTACTGGAGGGTATTCCAGGGACACAACTCATGGTTTTATCTTAAGTAGTAAAAACTACTATACTTACTGGTGGTATCCAGGGTTTTCTTATCATATAGAAATCGACAAACATGTTAGAAAATATGGGATTTTCTTGGAAAACATGCATATGTATTTCATAACTCAATAATAATGGTTTTCGATATTTACTGCATTCTTTATCAATGGAACCAAAGTATTTTCACAAGATTTAGTAACCAGGTTCTCCTTACAAATCATGCTTATGAACTCACCAGCTTTATGCTGATATTTCTAAAATTGCTTGTATTCTCAGGATCACGTTAGGCAGGTACATCGATCACTTTTGGAGAAGACGGAGCATAAAGAAGTCTCGTCTTTACTTTTGTTTATACTGATGTACATAATATATGTATATTCTTCGCTTTCAAAAAAATGTAAATATTCTTATGTCATGTAATGGTTGTGTTTACTATGCTTACTATGTACAATGGTTGTGATACTACGCATGACGTCCTCCGCCCCGGAACGTTTCTGCCGTCGGTTTCGAGGTGTGACAAATCGGTATCAGAGCTTTTGTTTATAGTGAACTAAGTATACCAAACCTTACATGGTATATAACTATAAACACTAAGGGGCCGAAGTGCTCTGAACTAAAAGTATACTTTAAAATACAAGTATTTTACAGAAAGTATACAAGAATACCTAAACGTCATAAATAGTAACCACGAGTAGAACTAAACAAAAGTAATTGGGTGTTGGGCACTACGGTTAAACCTGGGCAGTTATGTAGTCATTTCTGGGGTTAATATTGTAACATCCCGAAATATCAAGAGTAGAGTTGAAGGGCTAAAAGAGTAAGTTGTGGAAGAGTGACTCGGCGAGTCCATGGATGGACTCGACGAGTAGAGTCGCGACTGGGTCGCGTGTTAAGTAGCTGACTCGGTGAGTCAGTAAGGAGGACTCGGCAAGTAGGCGCTGAGTGGAGAAAACATTAATTCCCGGGGTTGTGCCCTATCTAAAGAACATAACAGCCCACTCTCAGCCTCTTTATTCATCTCCAAGTCCAAAAACCCTTAGCCTTCGTGTGTGAGTGATCATATCTCAATTGGGAGCTTGAAGGAGATGATTATTGAAGGAATTTGGAGAGATTGAAGGCTTGGAGCAATGGGCTTTGCTTGGATTCGAATAACATTGCAGTTGGGGTGTCCATTCATTTTGGGGTTTGTGCCAACTTGTCTATGGATGTAATTGGAAGTCTAAAGGTTAGATCTGAGGTTGCTACCTCAGATCTGGAATGGAGAAGAATCAGAGAGCATGAAAGTCCCTGTGTTGGAGTGTTTAGTGAAGCTTACATGTCCCAAACCCTAAACCAATGTGCAAATGGCCTAGATCTCTTAGGATTCACATAAAGTTTGCCACTTTACGTGATGGATGAGTGGTAGGAGGCTAGATCTATGTTTTGGAGCAATTGCATGGCTTGGAATGCTTCTGAATGGATTCAGACCGGTGGTACTCGGCGAGTCACATGGGTGTACTCGACGAGTTGTTTGAAGATGAGCTGGGACTCGGCGAGTTGGAAGAACAACTCGGCGAGTTGGATGAAGATGGCCTGGAACTCGGCGAGTTGTATGAACAACTCGGTGAGTAGGTTGAAGATAGCCATAGACTCGGTGAGTCTGTTCTTGGACTCGGAGAGTCTTGTCGAAGAGTTTCGATATTCTCTGGTTGAGTCGAGAATCGGTGAGTCAAGGGATGACTCGGTGAGTTGTGTGCGAGAGGACTCAGAAGTTGTAGGACTCGGCGAGTCTCGGGGTGACTCGGCGAGTTAGGTCGCGGATTGAGTGAGCTCTGAGTATGGGAACTCGGCGAGTCATCGGGTTGACTCGGCGAGTAGGGTCAGTCAGGGGTTGACTTTGACCTTGTCTTTGACCAAGGGTTGACCAGTGGTTTCCAGGGGTATTTTGGTAATTGTTGAATATTGTTTGAGTTTAGTGCATTGGTGGTTGTCCAGAGGTGGAGATCGTATCAGTGATCGGAGCAGCTTGGGTTATCTGTTCAGTCGGCAGTTTCGAGGTGAGTTATCCTCACTATATCGACAGGGTCTACGGCACCAAGGCCGACCCTTTATCGGATGGAAATTCGGGTAGTGTCTGTTGTTATGATATTGCGGAATATGGGCCGAAAGGCATTAGGTTATGGGCCGGAAGGCATTATATGTTGTGGGCCGGAAGGCATTACATGTTGTGGGCCGGAAGGCATTGCGATGTGGACCAGAAGGTCATGGCCTGGAAAGGCGTATGTGTGTAATTAGTATGTTGACTGATTCGTAGGGTGATGTTATGCTAGTGACCGGTTAGGCCGGTATCTTGGTTAGAGTAATGTTATGTTATGTGATCTGTTGATCGATTTGCTGACTGTGATCTGTTATATGTTTATGTGTTATGTGCAAGGTTGCTTGGTCTGGGGTTTGACCCGATATGTATGGTTGTTCTATGATCTGTTATGTTATGTATGTATTTTATGCTATGGGCCGGAAGGCGATATGTTATGGGCCGGAAGGAAATATGTTATGGGTCGGAAGGCGATGTGTTATGGGCCAGAAGGCAATATGTTATGGGCCGGAAGGCAATATGTTTTGGACCGGAAGGTCGTGGCCTGGAAGGGCGTATATGTGGTTGGTATTTTGGGGGTATCTCACTAAGCTTTCGGGCTTATAGTTGTGGTTTTATGTTTTCAGGTTCTCAGGAGTCTGTGGCAAGGCAAAGGCGTGGTCGTACCGTTCCTCGCGTTGGCATTTTATGATATGAACCTGGGAAAATACTCTGTTAAATAATGTATTGAAAACCTTTTTGTAACAACGTTATTAAAATGGGTGGTTTTTGAAAAGTTTTAATTGTTTTGAAATTTTGGTCGTTACAAGTTGGTATCAGAGCCTTGGTTTGAGTGAATTGGAGGAACACTCGTGTAACTCCAGTCTCAAATCGAGGAAGGTTTTAAAAGAGAAATTAAAATGGTTTTCAAATTAAGTAAAAGGAGGACGCTAAGGTACAATCAGCCGGAGCCATTAAGTAACCCCAAATTACCATTCATGACACTTGTTTTATTGTGCTTTGATAGAACAGCATGCTAGAGTTAGGCTAGGGATCTACAGGAATTCATGATAATGTTGCCTGATTTGTGATGCCTGTAGCCTAGGGTCCCTTATGGGAGATTCTCAGTGTTCCTCTAGTGGTGAGGGGTTGAGCGTTGTTATGCATGTTTCTCTAGGGTATTGTGGTAGTACTTCATACAAATATGGGTAGGTGTGGAAGGTAGTATGGGCCCGTACTACTGAAAGCACAGGACCCATACGCGTATCAGGGAAATCATGATCTCTAGGGTTGGGTTGCGAGAGTTGGATCCCAGGATTGTGGGAAGTGTCTGAGATTTAGTGGTGTTTTCAGTATGGAGATTCCGAGGCATGATGAGAGTGGATCCGGATCAGGATCGGGAGCTGGAGAGAGAGTTCCGGGTGGATCGGTGCCGTCTGAAGTTATCGATCAGATGAGCACGAGCGAGTTGGATGCAAGGATTTGTGAGATCCTGCATGATGAGGTTGCTGCTTTGTTCCGGGTTGAGTTGCCGGAACTGTTTGGATCGATCAAGACCGCCATGGTTGAGTATTTTGATGAGCGCTATGTGACTCTCGCGGAGACGGCTGCCGCGGCGGCTACAGTGGCTGTAGCAACGGCAGGGGGAGGAGCTGATAGGGATTTTCAGTATCGGGACTTCGATAATATGGAGCCTCCCACCTTCTATGGAGTTCAGGACCCGATTGTTGCTATGAGGTGGTTATCGGACGTGGAGGGGTGTTTCTTCACGTGTTCATGCCCTTCTGATCTGAGGGTGAGGTGTGCTATGAACCTGTTAAGGCTCGGGGCGAAGGATTGGTGGACATTGACCACGGGGTCATACTCGGATGTGCAGAGGGCTGCGGTTTCATGGGATCAGTTCAGAGAGATGTTCAGCACCCACTATGTTCCGCAGGATGAGAGGGAGAGATTGGCTCAAGAGTTCCTGGAGCTAAAGAGTCGATGAATGAGATCACCAGGATGTTCACTGAGAGGGCGATGTTTTGCCCTGAGTTCGCTTCGGAGCAGGCTCAGATGTCCCGATATCTGATTATGCTCAAGGGGGATATCAGACAGTTTGTGTCTGCGCAGAGGTGCAAGACCTTGTTGGAGTTGTAGGAGGCCGCCAGGCGGCGTGAGTTAGAGGTTGAGTTGCAATTGCGCGAGCTAAGGCAGGCTCCGATGCAGTCACAGCCGGCGCCGAAACGGTCCAGGACCGTCGATGTTAGAGTGGGGGATCTGAGCGGCCACACTTATGGAAAGTGTGGGAGGGGTCATACCGGAGTTTGTTGGTCTGGTGGTGCATGCCGCAAGTGTGGAAAGGAGGGGCACTATGCGCGAGATTGTCGGCAGTCAGTGCCGGTTCGGGATTTGAGGATTTGTTATCATTGTCGTCAGGTTGGACATTTGAGGGTCAACTGTCCACAGCTTTTTGTAGGACCGGTGCAGGCTCCATCACCGGCCACTTTGAGGATTTCAGGTGGAGGTTAGGGTGGATCGGAGCCCCTAGGGGCTCAGGGTCGCGCTTATCAGCTTGCGGCAGAGGAGGTCAGAGCAGTGCCGGATGCAGCTGCGGGTATGTTTCTTTCTTGATGTCTTGTTATCTTGCGATTATTGTGGTGTATTGTTTGTGCTGGTATCTTTGTGTGGATTTCGATGCGGTATTCGTCGTTTTGCGGGTTGGAGTTTTTGGTTATGGATTTGTGTTCGGGTTTTCGTTTTGGTATCCATTGTTCCCTGAGGGTTTGGTATGGTTATAGTTTGCTGTTTGTGCTATCGTTGGTTATCTTTCGTGAGGGTTATTAGTGGAGATGCGGCATTGGGTGGAATCTCGGGTAGCATCTGCAGTCGTGGAGTGGATAAGTGGAGATCAGGTTTCTTTGACCGGATTGATCAGTGTGGAGTTGTGTTTTGTTGAAGGTCGTTTATGCTTGTGGGAAGCAGTCCGCGTGTAAGTGTTTTCCTTGTGCGGGGTTGTTCTGGAAGGTCGTTAATGGCGACCGATGGTTGTTAGTCAGTGCTTTAAGTGGGGAAGAATTGGAGAATTCTCCAGGTGATCGATGAGTATTTGAGGGTGCTTAGCTGTTGGGATTCAGCAGTGTTCTGTCAACCCAGAGTATAGGCTGATAGGAGCGAGTGTCGGGCGTGCGGGGCGGGATATAGACCTAGGGCATTTGATTGTGGAGGCCTGGAAGCAGGCCGGGATCAAGTTTGAGTAGGTAACCGGGGTTATGTGATCATAGTATTTGTATGCTTTATGTACGTGATGTGTTGTACTGCATTAATTCTATGTGATTTATGATGTGCATGTTTATAGAGTTGGAACCGAAAGCTTCCCAGAGTTAGAGCCTGATGGTCCACAGAGTTTGGGTGTACGGACCCACAGAGATATAACCTCGAGTGGCTAATATGTGTTATGTGAGTCGGTCCAGTCATGCTGGAGACTCTGCTGGTATTGTTGGATCAGTTTGAGATTGCGGATTGTGTATGTTGCAGTGTGAGTGCATTGGAAGGTCTGGCCCCGGGTAGTGATCTTGTTTAGTTGAGGTAGTGCATGGGCTTGAGAGTCCCTGCGAGGAGAGTCAGAGTAAGTGTGTTGGATGGATAGCGGACACACTAAGGGTGGTGTAGCGTCGGGCGAGCACCATGGCATTTGTCGGAGTGACATTGTGGCCAGGTGAATTCCTTGGTAAAGGAAGAGAGAGAGGTAAGAGGTGTGTAACTCCGAGAGGGAGTGCAAGTTCACGGAAGTGAAAGCAGCAAAGCAGAGTTATGATTAGAGCAATTCGAGTATGGTTATTGAGCAGCGTGTTTGCGGCAGTGGATTAGAAGCTCATCCGGTATGGAATGCCTGCTGAGGTCGCGGAAGGAAATCCGCAAGTGTAGAGCCAAGAGGCTCGGAAGGGATGCAGGGAGAGAGAGAGTCTTGAACTCTCAGAGTGATTCTGATCAGGGTATGGGGTGTATATTAGTGGTTCATCCTAGGGGATGTTTGAGGGTATTATCAGTGTATCAGGTTTTCCCAACCTGAGGGTGTTAGAGCTAGTTCAGCATGTGTATGCGGTTGCAAGGGGCGAACTCGTGAGAGTTGCTCTGAGATTGAGAATGGGTCTCTCAGTCGTCCCGGAATGGATAGAGTGGGATTCGGATCGGGGATCCGATGGTTCATGGTTTTCTAACCCTTATGGGTCGAGTGATTGTTGAGATTTAGAGCAGAGTTGCATCTTGGGTAATTCTCGGTTATTGAGAGTGATGATCAGGGGTACAGTCGGTGCCCGGTTCGAGAAGGTGGTCAGGACACCGTGAAGGAGGGGAAAGTGTGTTCGAGTTTCGATAAGTATGCCTTGAGGGACCTGGTCCGGTTAAGGCCAGGTGGAGCGTTGTGGGAGTATCCTTGGAGTTGAGTTGCTGTAGGCTTCGAGGGCGAAGCCTAATATAAGTGGGGGAGAATTGTAACATCCTGAAATATCAAGAGTAGAGTTGAAGGGCTAAAAGAGTAAGTTGTGGAAGAGTGACTCGGCGAGTCCATGGATGGACTCTGTGAGTAGAGTCGCGACTGGGTCGCGTGTTAAGTAGCCGACTCGGCGAGTCAGTAAGGAGGACTCGGCGAGTAGGCGCTGAGTGGAGAAAACCCTAATTCCCGGGGTTGAGCCCTATATAAAGAACATAACAGCCCACTCTCAGCCTCTTTATTCATCTCCAAGTCCAGAAACCCTTAGCCTTCGTGTGTGAGTGATCATATCTCAATTGGGAGCTTGAAGGAGATGATTATTGAAGGCATTTGGAGAGATTGAAGGCTTGGAGCAATGGGCTTTGCTTGGATTCGAATTACATTGCAGTTGGGGCGTCCATTGGAGGTAATATCTCGTTCTTGGACTGATTGTATGTTGTTTCTTCATTTTGGGGTTTGTGGGAACTTGTCTATGGATGTAATTGGAAGTCTAGAGGTTAGATCTGAGGTTGCTACCTCAGATCTGGAATGGAGAAGAATCAGAGAGCATGAAAGTCCCTGTGTTGGAGTGTTTAGTGAAGCTTACATGTCCCAAACCCTAAACCAATGTGCAAATGGCCTAGATCTCTTAGGATTCACGTAAAGTTTGCCACTTTACGTG
The DNA here is from genome assembly GCF_002870075.4 of Lactuca sativa. Classification (NCBI taxonomy): domain Eukaryota; kingdom Viridiplantae; phylum Streptophyta; class Magnoliopsida; order Asterales; family Asteraceae; genus Lactuca; species Lactuca sativa. The sequence continues at coordinate 31,581,768 of NC_056630.2, read as the reverse complement.
ATGGATGAGTGGTAGGAGGCTAGATCTATGTTTTGGAGCAATTGCATGGCTTGGAATGCTTCTGAATGGATTCAGACCGGTGGTACTCGGCGAGTCACATGGGTGTACTCGACGAGTTGTTTGAAGATGAGCTGGGACTTGGCGAGTTGGAAGAACAACTCGGTGAGTTGGATGAAGATGGCCTGGAACTCGGCGAGTTGTATGAACAACTCGGCGAGTAGGTTGAAGACAGCCATAGACTCGGCGAGTCTGTTCTTGGACTCGGCGAGTCTTGTCGAAGAGTTCCGATATTCTCTGGTTGAGTCGAGAATCGGTGAGTCAAGGGATGACTCGGTGAGTTGTGTGCGAGAGGACTCAGAAGTTGTGGGACTCGGCGAGTCTCGGGGTGACTCGGCGAGTTAGGTCGCGGATTGAGTGAGCTCTGAGTATGGGAACTCGGCGAGTCATCGGGTTGACTCGGCGAGTAGGGTCAGTCAGGGGTTGACTTTGACCTTGTCTTTGACCAAGGGTTGACCAGTGGTTTCCAGGGGTATTTTGGTAATTGTTGATTATTGTTTGAGTTCAGTGCATTGGAGGCTGTCCAGAGGTGGAGATCGTATCAGTGATCGGAGCAACTTGGGTTATCTGTTCTGTCGGCAGTTTTGAGGTGAGTTATCCTCACTATATCGACAGGGTCTATGGCACCAAGGTCGACCCTTTATCGGATGGAAATCCGGGTCGTGTCTGTTGTTATGATATTGCGGAATATGGGCCGGAAGGCATTACGTTATGGGCCGGAAGGCATTATATGTTGTGGGCCGGAAGGCATTACATGTTGTGGGCTGGAAGGCATTGCGATGTGGACCAGAAGGTCATGGCCTGGAAAGGCGTATGTGTGTAATTAGTATGTTGACTGATTCGTAGGGTGATGTTATGCTAGTGACCGATTAGGCCGGTATCTTGGTTAGAGTAATGTTATGTTACGTGATATGTTGATCGATTTGCTGACTGTGATCTGTTATATGGTTATGTGTTATGTGCAAGGTTGCTTGGTCTGGGGTTTGACCCGATATGTATGGCTGTTCTATGATCTGTTATGTTATGTATGTATTTTATGCTATGGGCCGGAAGGCGATATGTTATGGGCCGGAAGGCAATATGTTATGGGCCGGAAGGCGATGTGTTATGGGTCGGAAGGCAATATGTTATGGGCCGGAAGGCAATATGTTTTGGACCGGAAGGTCGTGGCCGGGAAGGGCGTATATGTGGTTGGTATTTTGGGGGTATCTCACTAAGCTTTCGGGCTTACAGTTGTGGTTTTATGTTTCAGGATCTCAGGAGTCTGTGGCAAGGCAAAGGCGTGATCGTACCGTTCCTCGCGTTGGCGTTTTATGATATGAACCTGGGAAAATACTCTGTTAAATAATGTATTGAAAACCTTTTTGTAACAACGTTATTAAAATGGGTGGTTTTTGAAAATTTTTAATTGTTTTGAAATTTTGGTCGTTACAAATATAGCCTGATCAACTATATTCATTCGAGACACGACCAACATTTTCTTGGGAGTGACTGTGGTGTACAGCAGGCCTAAAACATACCAAATATCCATACAATGAGTCATCGTCAAAACGAAACATAAAAATACTATAGGAGTATTTTCTAGAGTCAAATTCGTTATAAAGATTCTCATCCAAGTGTTGCTACTCATTCCCTTTAGCGATAATTCTCTTTCATTGGTAGTTTTCCTATATATTATCGCATAGTAGAACACTCTATCTGCCATAATGAGATATCTCTTGCTTCATATCTCTTGATTCAACCCAGAGGACTTACCATCCTCTCTTTCCCTGATCATTTTAGATCAAGATGCCTCCAAAGAAAAGACCCAGCTCAAAGAACAACAATCCTCCGCCACCACCTCCTCCTTAATTCGATCATGTCATGTTCCAAGCAGCTGTTACTGCTGTTGTGGCTGCCGCGATGTCACAGATGAATCCTGGCGGAGCTGGTGGACAGGGAGGTGGTATTCATCCCCAGAACCAGGAAGGTGGTCAGGGACACCAGAAGGAGTGTTCCTATAAAGAATTCATGAATGTGAAACCCTTGTCTTTCAATGGCACTGGAGGTGTTATTGCCCTGACTCGATGGTTCGAGAAGATCGAGTCTATCTTCGAAATCTATTCCTGTGCGGAAGCTAATGAAGTGAAATTCGCCGCCTGCACTTTCACTGATAAAGCATTGATTTGGTGGAATGGCCGAGTCAAATCCTTAACCCTGCCAGTAGCAAATGCTATGGGTTGGGAGATATTGAAAGAGCTCATGCTTGCTGAGTACTGCCCATGGGGCGAAATGCAAAAACTGGAGCACGAACTCTGGAACCTAAAGATGAAGGGTTCCGATATTGCTGCCTACACTTCTAGGTTTGAAGACCTAGCACTCCTTTACCCGGGGATGGCCACCCCGGAAAGCAAGAAGATAGAAAGGTACATTTGGGGATTGACACCCCCAACTCATGGGAATGTCTTGGTTGTTAGGCCAAACACTTTTGAAAGCACCAAGTGCCTGGCGCAGACCCTTATAGATCACGAGGTCGATCTGGATAAAGTAAAAACCACTTCAGAACCAGCAAAGGAGAGTAGGGATAACAAAAAAGAAATTCTAGAACAAACGGAAGGGTCAGAGTTCACAAGGATCCTCCAAGAAGCAACAACCTGTGGTAGTCCATGCTGCTACTACTCTTGTCGCCACTTCTACAGCTCAAGCACCTACTAGTGGATATACTGGTACCCTTCCTTGGTGCAACAAGTGTAGTTACCACCATTGTATCCCCAGTCCATGTCGTGAAATGCTCTGCAACAACTGTGGCAAGAAGGGTCACCTTGCACGAAACTGCAGAACACCATCCCAACCAACCAATCAAGCATCCGGAGCAGGTGTCAGTCAAGCCTGCTATGCTTGTGGTGAGGTCGGGCATTACAAGAGGAACTGCCCAAAAGCAACAACGACCAACAACACTGGGAGAGTTCTAACGATGAGGCAAGAGGAGGCAGTCTCCGATCCCACCGTTGTCACGGGTACGTTCCTTCTAGACAACTCTTATGCATGCATCCTTTTCGATTCTGGTGCTGAAAGAAGTTTTGTTAGTCATGCATTCAAGCATCTTCTTAAACATAATCCTCAACCGCTAACCGAGACATTTACCGTCGAGATGGCTAACGGTGAGAAAGATAACGCTAACAATATATTCATAGGCTGCACCCTTACCCTCAACGATCATTATTTCCCCATCGACCTCATGCCAGTCTCTATAAAAAGCTTTGATGTTATCATTGGCATGGATTGGTTGAGCCCCAATCATGTTGATATCCTTTGTTACGAAAAAGCTATTCATCTCAATCTTCCCTCTGGCCAGACCCTCATGATCTACGGCGATAAACTTAGTTCCAATCGTCGCATCATTTCATGCATCAAAACCCAAAAGCTTTTGCGAAAGGAGTGCCATGCATTCCTAGCCCATGTGATAAACAAGAAACGGGAAGTTAAAGACCTCGAGAGCATCCCCGAAGTCCGCAAATTTCCTGATGTCTTTCCCGAAGAGCTCCCAGGAATTCCTCCCGAGCGCCAAGTCAAGTTTCGCATCGACCTAATACCCGGAGCAACCCCCGTAGCCAAGTCTCCATATCGCTTAGCGCCAGCAGAAATGCAGGAGTTATCCAGTCAGCTTAATGAGCTACTCAGCAAAGGATTTATCAGACCGAGATCTTCACCTTGGGGAGCCCCGGTGTTATTCGTGAAAAAGAAGGATGGATCCTTTCGAATGTGTATAGATTACCGGTAATTGAACAAGCTGACCGTCAAAAACTATTATCCTCTTCCTTGAATAGATGACCTTGTTTATCAACTTCAGGGAGCCAGTTACTTCTCGAAAATAGACCTTAGATCAGGGTACCATCAGCTACGAGTTCATGAGAGTGATGTTTCCAAGACAGCATTCAGGACTCGATATGGTCACTACGAATTTGTAGTGATCCCCTTTGGTCTAACCAACGCACCGGCAGTGTTCATGGACCTGATGAACCAGGTATATCGTCCCTTCCTAGACAAGTTTGTTATCGTTTTCATTGACGACATACTTGTCTATTCCAAAAGCGAGGAAGATCACAAACAACACTTGAGACTAGTGTTGGAAACACTTAGATCGGAGAAGCTGTACGCAAAATTCTCCATGTGTGAATTCTAGATTTGGAATGTAACTTTCTTAGAGCACGTGGTAAGCGAGGAGGGCATACACATGGACCCTTCCAAAATCAAGGTGATAGAGAATTGGTCGGCACCGAAGACACCCACAGAAATCCGTCAATTCTTGGGTCTTGCTGGCTATTATCGTAGATTCATCCAGAATTTTTCTAGAATTGCCAAACCCCTAACTACTCTGTCATAGAAAGGTGTACCCTTTTCTTGGAGTGAAAAGCAAGACGCTACATTTCAAACGTTGAAGCGAGCCTTGTGTAGCGCACCTATTCTGTCCCTGCCCGAAGGGACGGAGGACTTTGTTGTCTACTGCGATGCATCCAACCAGGGCTTAGGCTGTGTGCTTATGCAGCGAGGGAAGGTTATTGCTTATGCCTCGAGACAGCTAAAGGCACACGAGGTCAACTATACAACTCATGACCTGGAGTTAGTAGCAGTGGTCTTCGCACTAAAGATTTGGAGACATTATCTTTACGGGACCATGTGCACGATCTTCACGGACCATAAAAGCCTACAACACATCTTCGATCAGAAGGACTTAAACATGAGACAACGGTGATGGGTAGAGCTGCTTAGTGACTATGAGTGCGAAATCCGCTACCATCCCCGCAAGGCCAATTTGGTGGCAAATGCCCTTAGCCGAAAGGAAAGCTCAGGCAACAAGGCGAATGCACTGACAATGACCATCCATTCCCACTTATCCGCACAAATCCGAGAGGCTCAGTTGGAAGCCCTAAAACCAGAGAACATGTTGAATGAAGCCTTGAGGGGAATGGATAAGAATCTTGAGATCAGAGGTGATGGAGTTTATTGTTTTATGGATCGAATCTGGACCCCAAAGATCGGAGGTTTCAGGGAGGTTGTCATGATCGAAGCTCACAAGACTAGATACTCCGTGCACCCAGGTTCGGATAAGATGTACCTAGATCTCAAGAAACTATACTGATGGCCAAATATGAAAGCCGAAATCTCTACCTTCGCGGGCAAGTGTCTGACTTGCGCCAAGGTGAAGGTCAAATATCAGAAACCCTCAGGTCTGCTCCAGCAGCCCGAAATACCTGAGTGGAAATGGGAGATGATTACTATGGATTTTATTACCAAATTACCCAAATCTCCGAGTGGGTACGATACCATTTGGGTAATTGTCGATCGGTTGACAAAATCCGCTCACTTCCTACCGATCAAAGAAACGTTCAAAATAAAAAGACACACGCGAATCTACATTCAGGAGATAGTCCGACTGCATAGTGTGCCTGTGTCCAATATCTCCGATCGAGATAGAAGGTTTACCTCGAGATTTTGGTATTCCCTACAGAAGGCTCTTGGAACTAAGTTAGACATGAGCACGGCTTATCATCCTCAGACAGATGAGCAGAGTGAGAGAATTATCCAGACCTTGGAAGACATGTTGAGAGCATGTGTCATCGATTTCTGAAAGTCGTGGGACACCCATTTACCCTTGGTCGAGTTCTCATATAACAACAGTTACCACACCAGTATCAAGGCTGCCCCGTTCAAAACCCTCTACGGTCGGAAGTGCAGATCCCCTTTGTGCTGGGCCGAGGTAGGGGACACGCAGCTAGCCAAGGGTCGAGTCCCCGATAGTGCTCTCGTTGGTCCTGAAATCATCCGTGAAACTACCGAAAATATCATTCAAATTCGAGATCGATTGAAAGCCTCTAGATACAAAAAAAGACCTATGCCGATAAACGACGAAAACCCTTGGAATTCCAGGTTGGAGATCGTGTCCTGTTGAAGGTCTCGCCCTGGAAAGGCATGATACGCTTTGGAAAGCGCAGGAAACTGAACCGAAGATACATAGTACCTTTCGAGATCCTTGCTAGGATCGGTCCCATGGCCTACAAACTCCGATTACCTCATGAACTTAGCAACATCCATCCTGTATTCCACGTCTCTAATCTTAAGAAGTGCATATCCAATGAAACCCTTGTGATCCCTCTTGATGAGATCGGAGTCAACGAGAACCTCAACTTCGTGGAAGAACCAATCGAAATCATGGGTCGAGAGATCAAACGAACAAAGCAAAGCCGCATCCCGATAGTGAAGGTTCACTGGAACGCCAAACGAGGACCCGAATTCACTTGGGAACGCGAAGATTCAATGAAATAGAAATATCCGCATCTCTTTCCAAATCCATGATTTGTAACTTAATTCTAAATTTGGGATGAAATTTCCTCTAACGTGGGGATGATGTGACAACCCGAAATTTATTCTGTCACTGTAACCCACTTCCGTCAATAAAATTTAGACAAAACTTCAAAAATCGTCCTTGTGGTTTTCGAAAATATCAAGTTTAGTCCCTAAGTTCAAAAAAACTCACAGATGGTCCCTGTGGTTTCAAAACTTTTAACAAATGGTCCTTTTCGCTAACACCGTTAACATTTAACCGTTAAGTGAAGGGCATTTTAGTCATTTTACCACCACAGGGACCATTTATGAAGTTTGCCTTAATTTTTTTTAAAAAAAAAGAAAAAAATTATTTAATATTAAAGGGCCCCACCTCTCTCTCTCTCTCTCTCGTAAGATCAAAAAACCCACCTACCCTATCATCTTCTTCCCATTCTTCACCTGCAACTGATGTAGGTATGGCCAGCTTAGCGGAATACTACAAGGGTTTGAAGAAATTCTCTTGTGGATCTTGCATGTTCGGTGCTAAAGGCATAAACGCCCTCCTCGATAGCTGTTCTTATCTCGAGGAGCTGTCTGTTAAACGATTTGTTGAGATTAAAACCCTAAATGAGATTTGATGAACAAGATGCGGAAAATAAGAACAAACACAAATATGAAGATTATGTCGAATGATCACTCGATTTATTGAATTGTGAGGAACAAATTACACTTAAGAAATAAGAATCTAACTCTACAAGAAACCTCACAACGTGGCGGCTACATTTTGCCTAACTCTTCACCCTAATTGTGAATAATACATGACTATTTATAGGGAAAAGACAAGTCTTGGGCTTTTAACCTAGAATTCATCAAAGGGGCCCATTGCCATCATCCATGGAGTGCTTTGAAACCCTACAATCTCCCCCTCAAAGTATGGAATGGATGACAATGCTTTAACTTCCAAAACAAGCATCTATCAAATAAAAAGATCTGCAACGAGGAATATATGAAGCAATCCACGAATCTTGATTCTTCAATAGTCTTCAAACACGGGCTCTAGGATATATAAATCAAGCACTGAAGTAATGTCTTTAAACTTCATTTTCGAATGTAATCCCAAAGAATCTTCATGAAAACCAAACCCGCCATAAAAACCCATTTCAGAATAAAGAGACCGAATCACTTATTGTCTTTGAAGAGCTCCTCCTCCAAGTCACAATGATCTTCAAATAAGCTAATGATATAACCCATCAAAAAATATCATGTAAGAACCCAAACTTTAAGATTCGTAATGCCACTTGATCGAGAAAATACAAGAAGTCGTAGATATAACAAGTCCTTAGCAGAGCTCGATGAAAAACTTCCACAGTAAAGGATACTTCTTTGTAAAAGCTTTAGCAGAGCTCGATGAAGAACTTCCGCTGTAAAAGCTACCTTCATAATTCTACCAAAAGCTATATAAAAAATCTTCAACTTTGAAAAGTCACAAATCCAATTTCGAATGGCCATACCAAATTCTCCCCCGATTTATAATCAAAAACATGATTATAAAGCCTTCAAATGGTCATGAGAATGATCTTGAATGGATAAAAATTTACTAAGCTCCCCCGCGACAAAAAGATATACACAATGAAGTATAAAATCCGAAAAAATCGTGAAAATTTGACGTGATGAGATTTAAAAATAATAACTTTTAATCTATAAAGATCGATTAGATCATGAACAGGTATATGAATATGAAACTGCAAGAACACAATATAAATAACAAGGCAGAACGCAATAATAAGAACAAACAGCTTGAATCAAACGTGTCGAATGATTAAACAAAATCCTTAGAAGAGCTCGATTAAGAACATCAACTGTAAAGGATTGGAAGATTACAAGAGAGCAATATCGTAAACTCTGGAACGCTAAAACAGAAATCTTGAATCTTAACCTAATATGCATGCAAACGATAACTTATATACAATACATAAAAGGCTCTCGGTAGGACAGGCCCAAACCGGAGAATACAAGGCTAATCTACGAGCCCAAAAGACGCAATACAAAACAGAACTTCAGCCCAACAATCTCCCCCTTTGCGTCAATTTGGAGCGAGACCATTCACTTCTTACTTGGGCCGGCAGCTGAAGCTGGTACCTTCTTCTTCACGGTACTAAACAGACACTTGGTTATGGAAAGGATGGTCTGTCTAAACCGGATGTACCAATTAATCATATCTTCAAAATATTTGATGTCATCAGCCGAATTGTCCTTACACTGCTTGACGATAGATAGGATGTGTTCCAAGCAGGTAGTGGTGTAGAGGTGCTTGTCAGCTAACGCGAACAGACATTTCTGTCCTTCGGCTCTGGTGAACATCACAGAGTTTCGCCTCGAATCTATCTTGCCCATTTTCATCATGTTTAGATCACTGGCCGATCCCACAGGCTTGACTTTCGGTTTCTTCTTAAACACTGTGGCAACCTCCTGATCCATTAGGGCCACCTCCATGATATAGCATGCCAGCATCCTTTTGACATGGTCTAAGATGGGACCATATTCGGCTTCGTTTGTCAGCAAGATGTTGTACAAGACTATCCAATCATGAGGGTTCAGATTGGGCAGATCCGCCAGAGAGATCATGTGAGCAGTTCTTGCAGATCCTCGGATAAGCTTGAACTTGACGTTTGTGAATCTCCCTACGGCAAACGGCTTCATCACCCGAACACTGACAATCTTCTGGGCGCTCCATGTAAGGTATTGAGGGCGAGCTGCCTCCAGATAAAAGTCAATGAGCTCCCTGTCAAGCTCATCGTTCGGATGCGGGACTTCGAAAATGTTGGAGAAGGCGTGGAAGATGAACGCCTTTCGAGTCAGCGGCATATCAAATTGCGAATCGACCGAGTTAATGCAGTCGAATGATATCACCGGCTCGAGCCATAGTATACTAGGAGTCTCTATGGCCTCTTTTATCAGTCGATCCCTGGTCCAGGCAGGGAAGAGCAGCTTTCGGCTCTCAAGGAGATCGTTGGCTTCTTTTTGTTTACGTTCGGCTTCTTCAGCTTCACGTGCCACACGACTGACATCGTCATCAGTATTGCGACTGTTCTTTCTCTTTAACATGTCCGCAATAGTCTCCTTGTCTTCATCTTCATCTTCATCTTCATCTCCTCCCTCTGCAATGTTTTTGCCCTTGTCCTTCACACCCGAACCCGAGGCATGACCAGTTGGGGGTGGTTCGGTTGTGTGAGTTGCTTTTGAGGAAGGAGGTGGTTTCGATCCTTTCTTCTCATCTCCCCCTTGTTTCGGAATGGACACGAAACTAGGTAGGCCTTCAATTTTACTCAAGAGAGCCATGGCCGGAGAGAGTTTCTCAGCGAGGGTACGCCTCACCGAGTGATTCAGAATGGGGTCGTGTGCTTCCAGGATGTTGGTTAGAGCGGTGTGGACATCCGAAACACACGTCTTGATGATTTCCCTTTCGGATCGAAGAGCCTCCAATTGTTGTTGGGAGTTGGAAAGTTGGGTGCTCTTGACCTTGAGGGCAGTAGTCTTACTCGCCAGGACGTCCATCAGTGTATTTTCAGCCGCAAGATCCTCTTGTAGCTTTGCCAAGCGGGCTTCAATGGAGGCACGGAGTGCCGAGTTGTCGTCGCTAAGGTTTTGTCTGAGGGTAGCGAACGAGGATAACTCCGTCTTTACAAACTGGGCCAATTGATTAACAAGTGGTTCCAGAGTTGTTTTGGTGGCATCGGCGCGTTCCTGCATAGACTGCAGCAGGATTGTAGCGTCATGGAATAGTTTATCGACTTTTTCGGTCGCTGCCTCACAAGCTCGGGTGGAGGCGTCTATTGCAGCAGTAGCAGAGGCCACTGAGTCATGTTGAGCCCTAGAGAAGGCATCAACTATCCTCTGAAGGGCAGCTTCAGATAAGGATGACTGCTGATTTGAAGAGGAGGCGAGAAGTTGATCAACCTTCTCGTTCAGCTCGCGGAGATGCTACTTGGTTACAGGAGCATCATCCTCCTCATCACTTTGAACTTGAAACGGACTATAGTAGACCGAATCAAAGTTCAGGTGATCACCACCTAGGTATTGATCATCGCCATCGGATGTGTCTTCTGGAGATTGAGGTGGTGGTGAAGCTGGGGGTGTTATGGGTTTGGTTGGTTCAGGTTGAGTAGGTGGGGGGTTAGTTTCGGGTGGTGGTTGTGTATGGGTTTCGGTTTGTGGAGGTTCGGTTACGGGTGGGGTTTCGGTTGATGTGGTGAATATGGGTGGTGGTATAGGGAATGAGGTTGGTGGTATAGTAGGGGTTATGGTGGGAATGGAAATAGGAATAGTGGGTGGAGGGGAAGGAACTGGGGATTGGTGAAGTTCCATCTCCGGGGTTGGGGACCGAGGGGGTGTGTTGCCTCTTTGTGGAGATTCGTCTCCTTGTGACCCCTCAGAGTCCGAACTCCTACTTTCGGATTCACTAGAGGTTGAGGAAAGGACGAGCGTCCGTTTCGGTTGGGTCTTCCTCCTTTTCGGTTTTGGAGAGGAAGCAGCCTTCGGTTGTTTGCGTTTCTTGGGAGTGGGTTTTGGGGCTTTTGATGGTTTCTTCCCCTTGTCTGCCTTCTTACCCCTTGCCACCGGTTTGTCAGCATCATGAATTGATCGCAGCATGTCCGGTGTCAGTTCCCTCGGACCAGATGGCCCTAACTCCTTGATTGCCTTGATCATACTGCTGTCTGATGGCACACTACCATACATCGACTCCGGGATAGAGCCAATGAAGGAGAATTTCGATGCAGCGGATACGATGATCTTCGTGGTGTGGAACGTACCAATCGAAGACATCGGTGCACCGTCAGCAGTTTGGACGTCAAACCTGTCCATGGCCCATCTTGTGATCAAGATCCAAAACCGGGCCAGCGACACTTCAGAGTGTCGAGAAGTGGAAGAAAGGCTCTGAATCAGCTGTTGCCAAAGGACAGACCCGTAATCGAGGTTGATCCCGTTGTAGACCCCATACATGATTGACAGGAAAAGACGACTGGCCCCGTCCGATCCTGAGGTTCGTTCTGACAGTCCCTTGAAGAGAACTGTGAATAACCCATTCCATTGGGGCGGTAGGCATGACTTCTTGAATCTGGCGACGGAGGTGAGAACTTCCGTGTAGCCCATGTTGTAGAACATGCTGTAGAGCATACCAACCGGAATTGTCTCTGGATGAACACGCGATGGGTCAGCAGCAAACCCAAGCATAGAGCAGAAGCGGGAACGAGAAATCGACGTCTTGTGTTCCGCCACTTCGAAAAAGATTCTGTCGACACCCTTGTCGTAGTAGGCCGTCGCATAGACCTGAGATAGAGCCACCATTGGCACCGTTTCAATCCTGGACAATGCCGGAGCAAGTTGGGAGTACTTGAGGCATTCAATAATCGGCGACATGTAGGGATCATAGGCTAGTGGGTTCAGATCAATGATAAGGCATTGTTGAGGTCTGAGGGGAAGAATTTGAGAGGTGGCATGAACGGATGAAGATTCAGCCATTGTTGCAGGTGTGGAGAAGAAGATGACCGGGAGAGAGTTTGGAAGTATTTTTGCTTTGGAAATTATGGGGCAGTAAAGAGGTAAAAGGTGGTCTGGATGGGTTTTTATAGTAGGTGATAGGAGAGAGAAAGATCGATTCAAATCTTTTATGGAAATATGGAAGGGTATTTGAGTGACTGATTGGTGACAGTTGGGACGTGCGATGATCACGTAGGAGAGAGAGTGTCAGATTCCTAGGATTACGCCGCCCAATAAGCGCCGGTTCAGAGAGAGGAACCGTTTCCATTTCCACACGCGCCATTAATGCTAGATGGATGACGCTTCAATACTCGCACACGCGTCCAATAGTGTCAGAAAAAAGCGCGGCCTCTTCAAATTCACGCGCCCGCCTTTTTACCGTCGTTTGAATTTCTATCCTTTGAACTTCCGCCGCGTCAGCATCTTTTGTCTCTTCCCCTTTTTAACCTGCTGTCTTTTGAATAAAAGCCCACGTGGATTATTGGTAACCACAACTTCATTATGAACCATCCATTAATTATCCAGCCTGTAAAATAATTAGTAACGGAATTTTGGAAAATCTAGGATTTTCGTGCTAAGAGTGTAAAAGATAAGGAAATAAAGCAACTCTTTTTGGAATAATCTGTGATGTCAATTATGACACGAAACTGATGATCCCGGGCACGAATCTCTTCCTTCATGGTCAAGAGAGACCGCAAAGTGTTAGTGTGGAATCCCGTTAAATTACGATCAAACATTCATTAATAAATGTTGAAAGGCTTCTTGTAATAAGGCAAATTAAGGGTGGTTTCGCTTTGATTCATCAATTCAATTCTTGATATAAGAACGAATGTGAACAAAGTACTTGTGAGACCAGTGTAGTCTGTTGAACAAGTAGGGTTGAGTTGATTCTGTAGTGGCTTGGATGAATATGAAATCTCAGATAAAAATTTAAAACTGGATCCCTTGGAAGAAATGTTATGGTGTGTAACAATTTCATTGGAACCACGCAAAAAAAAAAATTGAGATTTCATGAAGGTACATTCGTCAATTCATTGGTGAAAACTTGATCAATTTAATTGGTCACCGTCAATTCTTTGGTGTTGAATTTTGGGTTTCACTCAGTTCGTAGTGGCACGAAACTAGGATCATAAACACAGATGTTGCGTAACCATAAACCTCAGTGGTAGTTTCTGAGAGTCTCTAGGGTTACAGTGATGAAACGAATGTTATGGAGAAGTGTAATGGGGATGGTGAAAGAAGACATAGTACCTCTGCTGTGAGAGAAAGGACCAAGCAGGAGACTCTTAACTCATGTGAGAAGAGTGTGAGGTAGCTCATGATTAGAATAAATAAGTTAGCCTTATTGGGAAGACAAGGTTTGTGTATACCAAGTCGTGAAGACAATTATTCAAAATCTTATGAGGCTTGGGACACATACAGCAGCATGCTTCTAGGGACACTTAAGTAATTCAGCAAATATATCCCCATAAGTAAACGAACATACAAAAAAAAAAAACATATTTTTGGAGTGTTTGAAATTTATATATAAAAAAAAATGAAAATAAAAATAGAAAAGATTAAAAAATAAGACAAGAAAAAAAAAAACTTTTGATTCAAAAAAAAAATTGAAAAACCGAACCCGAACGTTCGGTTGTTTTCGGTTGGAAAAAGTTGAAAAACCGAACCCGAACCTTCGGTTGGTTTCGGTTCAGGAAAATTTTGAAAAACCGAACCCGAACCTTCGGTTGGTTTCGGTTCAGGAAAACTTTGAAAAACCGAAGAGTTTAGATATGCAATAAAATAATAAAAAAAAATCTTTTTACATAAAGAAAAACAAATTTTGCACAAGAAATATACAACCTAGAAAAACTACCTTTGAAGTAATGAGCGAGTGAAATGGTTGAACCGAACCCGAACGTTCGGTTGGTTTCGCTTCTTACGTTTGAGATTGAGAGGTAGTGTGAGGTACTGACTCTGATTCCATCATACCTAGTCCTTGCAAAATTTTATTGAATGAGGCTTCTGGAAGAGCTTTGGTGAAGACGTCAGCCAGTTGATCAGTGGTTCTTACGAAGTGAACTTCGACATTTCCATCTTCCACATGATCTTTGATGAAGTGATACCTCAGTGCTATGTGTTTGGTTTTAGAGTGTTGCACCGGGTTATGACAGATCCTAATTGCACTTTCAGAGTCGCAATATAGAGGGATCTTCTTCATATTGAGTCCATAGTCTCGAAGTTGACTCTGGATCCAAATCACTTGTGATGTGCAGGATGCAGCGGCAATGTATTCCGCTTCAGCAGTAGACAGCGACACACATGTTTGTTTCTTGGATTGCCAGCTGACCAACTTCCCATCAAGAAATTGACAGCCACCAGTTGTGCTTTTGCGGTCGAGTCCACATCCTCCAAGGTCTGCATCAGAATAGGCTTGAACGAAGAAGCCAGAGTTGGATGGATACCATAGACCCAAGGAGGCGGTTCGCTTGAGATAGCGTAGGATGTTCTTCACTGCCAGCATGTGAGGTTCGCGTGGGTTAGCCTGAAATCGAGCACAATAACATACAGAAAACATGATATCAGGCCTGCTAGCAGTTAGATACATCAGTGAGCCTATCATTTGACGATAGAGCGTGATGTCGACGGCCGGTTTATCTAGTGAAGGGGTAAGTTTGGTGCCGAATGCCATAGGGACTTTGACTTTTGAGTCTCCCATCATGCCAAACTTTGCTAGGAGAGTCTTTGTGTAAGCTTCCTGATTGATAAAGATGCCTTCGGGTCCCTGTCTTATATTTAAACCAAGGAAAAAATTAATAGGACCCATTGAGCTCATTTCAAACTTAGTCTCCATCAACTTTCTGAATTCAGCTGTTAAGCTGGGATTCGTAGAGCCAAAGATGATGTCATCGACATAAATTTGAACTATCATAAGGTGGTTACCTTCCTTTTTGCGAAAGAAGGTGGGGTCAACCGAACCTTGTTTGAATTTGGACATCTTTAAAAATTTTGTAAGCGTTTCATACCAGGCTCTCGGAGCTTGTTTGAGGCCGTACACAGCTTTATCCAGAATGTAGCAATGATTTGGATATTTTTCATTCACGAACCCAGGAGGTTGCTCCACATACACCGTTTCTTCAAGTTCTCCATTGAGAAATGCGCACTTGACGTCCATTTGGAAGACCTCAAAGTTTTTGTGAGCAGCATAGGCCAGAAATATTCTAACCGATTCTAGCCTAGCTACTGGAGCGAACGTTTCTTCGTAATCTATCCCTTCCTCCTGACAGTATCCCTTGACAACCAGACGAGCCTTGTTCCTTATGACATTACCTTCCTTGTCCATTTTGTTTCTAAAGACCCATTTAAGACCAACAACTGAAGCATCCGGAGGAGTTGGAATGAGACGCCAGACTTTATTCCTCTCAAACTCGTTTAGTTCGTCTTGCATAGCTTGAACCCAATCAGAGTGATCGAGGGCAGTGTTCACTGTCTTCGGTTCGACTTTTGATACAAATGAGTTAAACATACAAAACTCAACTTTTGAGAATAAGGATGTCTGTTTTGCCTTCAGTTGAGATCGGGTCAGAACCTTTTCAGATACATCACCAACTACTTGAGAGATAGGATGATCTCTGGTCCATTTTGTAAGAGGAGGGTAATTCGGATCAAAGGATGGATCTAGTTTAGCGTTGATCATCTCTTCAGGCTCGGATTGGCTATCAAAATCAAGCGTCATATCATCATGCTCCCCCTCAATTGATGAGTCTTGAGAAACATGAGGTTCAGGGGTTTCTTGAGGTGCTGGATGTTCAGGCATTGAAGCACCTTCGCTTGGAGAGGGATCTTCGGTTGGAGAGGTACCTTCGGTTGTTGAAGGACCTTCGGTTGAAGTAGTAGAGCTTGGCTCCCCCTGGACTTGTGAGCTTGGCTCCCCCTCGACTGAAGCATTGTTGGTTGGAGATTCATCAGTAGGCGATTCTTCTTCATGCATTCTTCTTGCAGCATCTTCGACAATCTTCTTCATATGATCTATTTTGTTGTCGGCTGCCCCTGCTTCTGAGAGAGAAGCTTTTTCCGGTTCATCAAAGAGATCCAGAAAATTCTCGTACATATTGGCGATTGAGATTGTGACTTGACCAGTTTGAGGGAAGATTTCCCTGGCAGTGTCATCTATGGCCTGTAGCTTCTTGACATAGCTATCGTCGAAGGTCACATAGTATGTTTCTTCAATCCTTCTTGATCGTTTGTTTAGGACCCTGTACGCCTTTGAAGTGAGTGAGTATCCCAGAAAGATTCCCTCGTCGGCTTTGACATCAAACTTGTTGCGGTGTTCTTTAGAGTTAAAGATGAAACACCTTGAGCCAAAAACATGGAAAATTTTCACATTGGGCTTCCTGTTGTTTAGTATCTCATATGGTGTGAGCGTGAATCGCTTGTTGAGATAGGACCTGTTTTGTGTATAACAAGCAGCAGAAATAGCATCAGCCCAAAAATATAGAGGTAAGGAAGCGAAACTTAACATAGTTCGGGCAGCTTCACACAGAGATCGGTTTCGTCTTTCGACTATTCCATTCTGCTGTGGTGTGTAGGGAGCTGAGAAATTATGGCTAATTCCCTTTTCTGCAAGAAACGCTTCAAACTCCCTGTTCTTGAATTCGAGACCATTGTCGCTCCTGATGTTGCGAACGACCTTCTTGAGCTGGACTTCAATTTGCTTGATAAACACTTTCAGCTTTTGAGTCGCTTCAGATTTGAGCTTTAGAAAGAACACCCATGTAAATCTAGAGAAGTCATCAACGACAACAAGAATGTACTTGCTACCACCGATGCTTTCAATAGATGAAGGACCACACAAATCGATATGAAGCAATTCGAGTGGTTCAACAACTTTTGTGTTAACTATGGATGGGTGACTTTGACGACTCTGCTTTCCCATTTCACATGCAGCACATAAATGCTCTCTGTCAAACTTGAGCAATGGAAGACCCCTAACATGACCTCCAGTGACAAGTCGGTTGATATCTTTGAAATTGAGATGAGAGAGTCTTCTGTGCCACAACCAGCTTTCTTCGTATTGAGCTTTTGATAGCAGACAAATTGCTGGGTTTCCTTTGATGGGTTTCATGTTCAGCGGAAACATTTCACCCTTTCGCTCTGACTTCAGAATCACTTTCTTTGTTGTTTTCTCTATGATTTCAGAACCTTCATCATCGAATGAAACTTTGAGACCTGTACCTCCAACAAGCTGAGATACACTGATGAGGTTGTGTTGAAGTCCTTCCACATAAGCCACCTTTCTTATGGTAAAATCACCATTCGTTATCATCCCATATCCCTTTATGGTGCCGTAAGAGTTATTTCCAAACTTAACGTTGCCACCATTTGCAAGAGATCTGTATTCCCTGAGTTCCTCCTTCCTTCCTGTCATGTGACGCGAGCAGCCACTGTCGATGTACCATTCTTCGTCAAACTGCTCGTCACTTATAACCTGCAAAAATTAAGCAGATTTAGGAACCCAAAGTTTCTTGGGTCCATGTGAGGTTTTCATGGGAACAGGAATAGTTAGAGAGATATCAACAAGATATGTTCTTTTAATTAAAGTTGTTTCATCTTTCTTTTTAATGGTGAAAACTTTTATTTTGTTAGGATTGGATTTGTTCGCTTTAGACTCAGTTTTGAATTCACGGACTTTCTGCTTTTCCTTCTGTTCAGCAGATGGACGTGGTTTTTGAGAACCCATGGAATTAGTGTTAGAGCAAGATGGAGATGAACAAGAAGAATTAGGAAGAGAGGATTTGGATTTGGATGGAGGTGTCTTCCTTGCTGATGACTCTAGGTGACCCTTTTGCTTTTGATCGTTGGTGGGTTTAACTTTTGAGTCTTGTTCTCTTCTGACTTCAGAACTGAACCTCTGAGTTCGGTTGGAGTTGTTCTTGGAATCGAACCTTTGGTTTCGGTTGAAATTCTTTTCAGAACCGAACCTTGGCTTTCGGTTAGAATTTTCTTGCGAACCGAACCTTGGCTTTCGGTTGGTATCTTCTTGCGAACCGAACCTTGGCTTTCGGTTGGTATCTTCTTGCGAACCGAACCTTGGCTTTCTTACGGGATTATTTTCATACTTCAGATTCTTGTCCTTGTGTGAATAGTATGCATTCTGGGAGTGCCAGAATTGTTTCCTTTCAGAAAGGTTTTTCCTGTATCTTAGGTTCCTTTCTATCTTTTTATCCCTCATCTGTTTAGGTTGATGATGAACGTTCGCTTTCGCTTTTGATGTAACCTTTGCTGATTCCTTTTGAACTTTAGGAGTTTTTCTTTGAAACAAGGGAGCAGAGGGAATATCTGAAGAAGATTCAGTTTGTCCTGAGGAAGTGGAAGGAGTATCTGATGAAGTTTCACTTCGAGCTGTTGGCGTTGAAGGAATGTCTTCTTTTACTGAATGATCAACCTCTTGAGGAGTGTCTTTTGTACCACTTGTGCTTGGTTCACTGAAATTATCAGGCTTGTTCAAGGGTTCAGGTATGTATCTCCCTTTCTTCATCCAAGAGGTTCTTTCAGATAGGCCAACGGTTTCATTTCCATTGTCAATAGGAGCTTCCCAGAAGAACTCATCACAGCCATCAGCATTGTCTTCGTTAACAATAGCCGTGAGTTCAGCTGTCTGATGTTCGGTTACTCCAGTCACTTTGTATACCTGATTCGGAGTGGTTCTGACCTTTTGATAGACAACAGCCTTTTCTACCAATTTCGGGGACTTTTGTTGGGACAATCTAGCGAATTCCACAGAATTTTCAGAAACAAGATTTTTGTGGTTTTCAGTTTCGCTTTTCACAAATTCTGAGCAGTCAACCGTATCCTCTACAGAAATTTCACTCATGTTTTCGTCCTCGTTAAGCTCAGATGCATTTTCAACATCAATTTTATTTTCTGAGCTTACTTTGGCATTTAGAGAGTCAAACTTTTGTATGGTTTCGGTTCTCAGTTTAAGTCTATCATTTTCGTCCAACAGATTTTTGAGCATGTCCTTATGGTCTTTGGATTTAATGAAGGACTCAATTTTGTCCAGTCCAATTTGATAAGTTGGGTTGACATCATCAGACGAAATCACACTCTCACAATTGTAAGCTTCAGCATCAATTTCATCCTCCTTAAATTCTAGGAATGGTAAAATCATACGGTGGATCTTTTTGCCTATCTCACAGTCCAAGTGCAGCTGAGTAATATTGGAATATAAACGTTTAGCTATTAAACAAAAAACATTTCGTTGTTTTAACAATTTCAAATTGTCTCTCTGCAAATAAATGTTTTCGTCTTTGACTTTAATTAATTCCGACTCTTTTAACTCAATCCACATACGCCGCTCCTCACTCTTCGACGCCACCCTGCTTAATTGATCAGTCAGGTTAGAATTGGTGACTCTAGTTTGAGTTAAGCTACTATCTAAATGAGAAATTCTTGTGTTAACGTTTCTTAGTTCTTTCTCATATGAGGATGATGGTACTTTAGATGAAATAAAAACAGATTGTACCTTCTTTATCAGTTCATCAAGCTCATTGAACTGTTGGCTGAGTGGTTTGGCTGTGAAGCACATATCTTCCTGCACTTTCGGTCCATTGCTTCCTCCATCGGTATTGTATCCCCTCATTTGAGATGCGCTTGACACCATGAAGCATTTTCCACCACTGCTTTCCTCCTTAGCCATATAAGCCTTTCCATGAGTAGGCTTCCTCACTTCTTCGTCTTCTGAGTCAGTAGACCAAACTTCGGTGCTACCGAACTCATCGTTATTAATCGAACCCTGCACAATAAGAGCATTAATAGAAGGGTTAGCGGTAGACTTTTTCTTCCTCAGCTCATCCAACCTCTTCTGCAGTACGGCTTCCTCATCCTTTCCGTCATCCTTTTCAGCCATCTTTTTAAGAACACAGTCCTTAGCATAGTGGTTCTTGCCACCACAGTAAAAACAGCTTACTCCGGAATCACCATCCGCCTTCGGTTCCTTCTTGGACTCCTCAGCCTTCGGTTCATTGTTTGCCTTTTCAGAGCTATAACTCCCCTGCCAGTTTCGGTTTTTTTTGCTGGGGAATCTCTTCTTTATGAACCTCTTAGGATTGGATACCATCATGGCATAATCCTCAGTTGTGAGGTCATATTCTTCCAAGTTGAGCTCTTCATCCTCCATCACGGCTTTACTTTTAGATAGGAGGGCCAACGAACCAAGACTGGACACAACGTTCTTCTCTTGAACAACAATCTTCTCTTGGGACTTTAGAATACCCACCAGTTTCGCCAAAGAGTATGATTTAAACTGTTCATGGGCTTTGACTGTAGAAACTACTGCTCTCCATTCCGATCTCAGTCCGTTCAAGAAAGTAACCTTTTGTTCGATGAGCTTCCTTTCAATGTCGTGTTTGATCATCTTGCTGAGAAGATGATTGAAGCGATCAAACGTCTGGGTCACGGTTTCTTCGGCCCCTTGCCTGAATTCTCCAAACTCAGATAGAAGCAAGGTTTGAATGGAGTGTTCAAGATCTTCATCTGTTGAATACAGTTCGCGAAGTCTATCCCACACTTCCTTCGCCGTAGTGCATGAGCTGACTAGTCTGAATGTGTCGGACTGAAGGGCGAATCTGATCAACCTTAGTGCCTTAATATTGCACTGGAATTTATCTTTCTCATCCTGCGCAATATTCGTCACGTCCTTGAGCAAATCGTTGTATTCTTTTTGCGTCTTAATAACTCTGGATGTCGCGGAATGAGAAAATGGTCCATTGATAATGGCTTCCCATATGAGAAAACCATTGTCCTCCGATCCAATCACGTAATCTTCAAAATGATGTGCCCATACTTCATAGTCATGGGTGTATAAGATTGGAATCTTTGTCGTCGAACCAATGCTGTTGGAAATATTAATAGGGTTTGATTGCGTTGCGTCCATAATGATCGTAATAACCTGTTCAAAGATCAGACTTGTAATAAAGCAGATTAGGGCAAAACAATAAATACTAAGATACGTCAATTAAGATGACGGCTCAATAAATATCGATGATTGCGGAAAACCCTAATGAAAATCTTTTTCACAGAAAAGAAGTGTATCGATTACACAGCCTCCTGCTCTGATACCAATTGATGAGATTTAAAAATAATAACTTTTAATCTATAAAGATCGATTAGATCATGAACAGGTATATGAATATGAAACTGCAAGAACACAATATAAATAACAAGGCAGAACGCAATAATAAGAACAAACAGCTTGAATCAAACGTGTCGAATGATTAAACAAAATCCTTAGAAGAGCTCGATTAAGAACATCAACTGTAAAGGATTGGAAGATTACAAGAGAGCAATATCGTAAACTCTGGAACGCTAAAACAGAAATCTTGAATCTTAACCTAATATGCATGCAAGCGATAACTTATATACAATACATAAAAGGCTCTCGGTAGGACAGGCCCAAACCGGAGAATACAAGGCTAATCTACGAGCCCAAAAGACGCAATACAAAACAGAACTTCAGCCCAACATGACGTTATCACGATAAACGACTTTCTGAACCGCCAAGACTTGATGGAATCTTTATTTTTCTGTTCACGAAAAAGATATGTGCGTTAATGAATTCAAAACTGTTCACCGGCCCTCAAATTTGCAAACTTTTCGAAAAACGGGCTGAAACTGTCACTTTGCTGAAAGTTAGGGGATTAAAATAATAAATTTGCATCATATCCCCCTTCATTTGTAACAGATTCTGGAAATAGTCCATAACCGCCAAACTGCGAAAGTAACAGGGATCAAAAGTGTCAAATCGCGGAAGTTGTAGGGACTAAAAATGTAACTCGGTAGTGTTCTTCCCCATTTAGACGGACGATTAAAAGAATCACTATAATGGCGACGTCAAACGAATGTTTGCAAACGAAACCTCAAGTCCAACCACGATCAACCAATAACACCGATTAAGCCTTTCGTGCGTGCCTACTAGGACTCCGAATCCGTGTCCAATAGTGCGAATCTGTTCTAGATGCGAACCACAGTGTGAAACAAGGCAACTCCGATTCCTTGACTTTCGCTCCGAATCAATCCATCATAACCCAATGCGAATCTTCAATAAAACCGAATCCAATCACAGGTTCACAGCGAATCATAGTCAATGAACGTTCGCAGGTGAAACAAACTCAAAAACTCAATTTTGACTTTTTGATTTTGACTAACGTTCGCACCTGTTACGATTTCATTCCGATAAACTCTCAAATCCGATAACATTCGTTCTCAGTGAGTTCACTGGAACCAAAGATTTTGCATTATCCTCCTCTTACCAAATGGACCAGAGATCATCCTATCTCTCAACT
The DNA here is from genome assembly GCF_002870075.4 of Lactuca sativa. Lineage (NCBI taxonomy): Eukaryota > Viridiplantae > Streptophyta > Magnoliopsida > Asterales > Asteraceae > Lactuca > Lactuca sativa. The sequence goes on along the minus strand of NC_056630.2, from coordinate 31,559,548 downwards.
GGTTGGTGATGTCTCCGAAAAGGTTCTGACCCGATCACAACTGAAGGCAAAACAGACATCCTTATTTTCAAAGGTTGAGTTTTTTATGTTTAACTCATTCGTATCAAAAGTTGAACCGAAGACAGTTAACATTGCTCTCGATCACTCCGATTGGGTTCAAGCAATGCAAGACGAACTGAACGAATTTGAAAGGAACAAAGTCTGGCGCCTCATTCCAACTCCTCCAGATGCCTCAGTTGTTGGTCTCAAATGGGTCTTTAGGAATAAAATGGACAAGGAAGGGAATGTTATAAGGAACAAAGCTCGTCTGGTAGTAAAGGGATATTGTCAGGAGGAAGGGATTGACTATGAAGAGATTTTCGCTCCTGTAGCTAGACTGGAATCTGTAAGAATATTTCTTGCTTATGCTGCCCACAAAAACTTTGAAGTTTTCCAAATGGATGTCAAGTGTTCATTTCTTAATGGAGAACTCGAAGAAACCGTGTATATGGAGCAACCTCCTGGGTTCGTGAACGAAAAGTATCCAAATCATTGCTATATTCTGGATAAAGTTGTGTATGGCCTTAAACAAGCTCCGAGAGCCTGGTATGAAACGCTAACTAAATTCTTAAAGATGTCTAAATTCAAACAAGGTTCGGTTGACCCAACTTTCTTTCACAACAAGGAAGGTAACCACCTTATGATAGTTCAAATTTATGTCGATGACATCATCTTTGGCTCTACGAATCCCAGCCTAACAGTTGAATTCAGAAAGTTGATGGAGACTAAATTTGAAATGAGCTCAATGGGTCCTATTAACTTTTTCCTTGGTTTAAACATAAGACAGGAACCCGAAGGCATCTTTATCAATCAGGAAGCTTACACAAAGACTCTCCTAGCAAAGTTTGGTATGATGGGAGACTCCAAAGTCAAAGTCCCAATGGCATAGGCTCACTAATGTATCTTACTGCTAGCAGGCCTGACATCATGTTTTCTGTGTGTTATTGTGCTCGATTTCAGGCAAACCCACGCGAACCTCACATGCTTGCAGTGAAGAACATTTTACGCTATCTCAAGCGAACCACCTCCTTAGGTCTATGGTATCCTTCCAACTCAGGCTTCTTCGTTCAAGCCTATTCAGATGCTGACCTTGGAGGATGTGGACTCGACAGAAAAAGCACCACTGGTGGCTGTCAATTCCTTGACGGGAAGTTGGTCAGCTGGCAATCCAAGAAACAAACGTGCGTGTCGTTGTCTACTGCCGAAGCGGAATACATAGCCGCTGCATCCTGCACCTCTCAAGTGATTTGGATCCAGAGTCAACTCGAGACTATGGACTCAATATGAAGAAAATTCCACTATATTGTGACTCTGAAAGTGCAATTAGGATCTGTCATAACCCAGTGCAACACTCTAAAACCAAACACATAGCACTGAGGTATCACTTCATCAAAGACCACGTGGAAGATGGAAACGTCGAAGTACACTTTGTTCGAACCACTGATCAACTGGCTGACGTCTTTACCAAAGCTCTTCCTGAAGCATCATTCAACAGAATACTGCAAGGGCTAGGTATGATGGAATCAGAGTCAGTACCTCACACTACCTCTCAATCTCAAACGTAAGAAGCGAAATTGACCGAACGTTCAGGTTCGGTTAAATCATCTGACTCGCTCATCACCACAAAGGTAGTTTTCTTAGTTGTATATTTCTTGTACAAAGTTGTTTATCTTATTGTTAAAAGTATTTTCTGATTGCATGTCTAAATTCCTTGGTTTTCTAAAATTTTCCAAAACCGAAACCTACCGAAGGTTCGGGTTCGGTTTCTCAAAATTTTCCAAAACTAAAACCTACCGAAGGTTCGGGTTTGGTTTCTCAAAATTTTCCAAAACCGAAACCTACCGAAGGTTCGAGTTCGGTTTCTCAAAATTTTCCAAAACCGAAACCTACCGAAGGTTCGGGTTCGTTTTTTCAAAATTTTCTTGAACCAAAACCAACCGAACGCTCGGGTTCGGTTTTTCAAAATTTTCTTGAACCGAAACCAACCGAACGCTCGGGTTCGGTTTTTCAAAATTTTCTTGAACCGAAACCAACCGAACGCTCGGGTTCGGTTTTTCAAAATTTTCTTCAACCGAAACCAACCGAACGCTCGGGTTCGGTTTTTCAAAATTTTCTTCAACCGAAACCAACCGAACCCTCGGGTTCGGTTTTTCAAAATTTTCTTCAACGGAAACCAACCGAACGCTCGGGTTCGGTTTTTCAAATTTTTCCCAACCGAATCCAACCGAACGTTCGGGTTCGGTTTTTCAAATTTTTCCAAAGTTTTTTTTTACTTTTTCTAAGTCTTATTTTTTTCTTACTTATTTTTTATTATTTTTTATTTTCTTTTATTTTTTTTATTTCTTTAATATATTTCAAAAACTCCAAAAATATTTTTCTCTTTTAATTTTGTTTGTATGTTCGTTCTTTTATGGGGATATAATTGTTGGATTACTTAAGTGTCCCTAGAAGCATGCTGCTGTATGTGTCCCAAGCCTCATAAGATTTTGAATAATAGCCTTCATGACCTGGTATAAACAAACCTTGTCTTCCCAATAAGGCTACCACATTTATTCTAATCGTGAGCTACCTCACTCTCTTCTCACATGAGTTAAGAGTTTTCTGCTTAGTCCTTATTTTCGCAGCAGAGGTACTTTATCTTCTTACACCATCTCCATTACATTTCTCCATTACATTCGTTTCATCAACGTAACCCTTGAGACTCTCAGAAATTACCACTGAGGTTTATGGTTACACAACAGTTGTGTTTATGATCTTAGTTTCGTGCCACTACGAGCTGAGTGAAACCCAAAATTCAACACCAATTCTGAATTGACGGTGAACAATTAATTTGCTCAAGTTTTCACCAAAGAATTGACGGATGTACCATCATGAAATCTCAAATTTTATTTTATGTGATTCCTATGAAATTGTTAAACACCATAACATTTCTTCCCTTGGGATCCAGTTTTCAATTTTTTTTTTTCGAGATTTTATATTTTCCAAGCCAATTTAATATTAATTACTGTCTACTTGTTCAACAGACTACACTGGTCTCACAAGTACTTTATTCACTTTCTTTCTTATTTCAAGATTAGAATTGTTGAATCAAAGCGAAGCCACCCTTACGTAGCCTAAATGAAAGAACCTTTCAACATTTATTAATAAGTGTTTGATTGTAATTCAACGGGAATCCGCATTAACACTTTAAGGTCTCTCTTGACCTTGAAGGAAGAGATTCGTGCCCGGGATCATTTGTTTCGTGTCATTATTGACATCACAATCATTCCTAAAAAGAGTTGTTTTATTTATTTTCTTTTTACACTCTTAGCACGAAAATCTTTGATTTTCCAAAATTCCGTTACTAATAATTACAGGCTGTATTATTGCTTTGGTGGTTAATTATCAAGCTGTGGTCAAAAATCATCCACGTGGGCAAATTATTCAAAAGATAAGACGAAGGGTTGCTGACTCAGGCGGGAGTTAAAAGGATTGAATTTCAAAAGACGGTAAAAAGGGGCGCGTGTGAATTTGAAACGTCCACTCTTTTACTGACATATTGGACGCGTGTGCGAATTTCAAGCGATTCCTCTCTGGCACTTAAAGGCGCGTGAGGATTTGAACCGGTTTATTCTGAAACGGCGCTTGTTGGGCGGCGTGATCCTAGGAATCTGACATTCTCTCTCCTACGTGATCATCGCATGCCTTAACTGTCACGCATAGAAGATTTGAACAGATTTTTCTCTCTCCTTACAATCACTATAAAAGGCAGTCTCTACTCCCATTTACCTCTTTACTGCATCCGAAATTTCAAGAGAGCAAAAAATACCAAAAGCTTCATTGTTCATCTTCTTCTTCAACCTTCAACAATGGCAGAATCATCCTCAGTCCATGCTACCTCACACATCCTTCCTATTCGTCCACAACAATGCTTGGTGATCGATCTAAACCCTCTGGCGTACGACTCTTATATGTCGCCGATCATCGAGTGCCTGAAGTACTCCCAAATCGCTCCTGCTCTCTCCAGGATTGAATCTGTGCCTATGGTGATTCTCTCGCATGTGTATGCGACTGCCTATTACGACAAAGCAGTTGAGCGCGTCTTCTTCGAGGTTGCTGATCACAAGACCTCCATTTCACGACAACGTTTTGGTACTTTGCTAGGTTTGGCTGCTGACCCATCGAGAATTAATCCGGAGACGATTCCGATTGGGCATCTTTACAACATGTTCTATAACATGGGGTACACGAAGGCGCTCGTCTCCGTCGCAAAGTTCAAGAAATCCTGCTTGCCGCCGCAGTGGAACGGCATGTTCACAGTCCTCTTCAAGGGCTTATCTGAACGGAGCTCAGGATCCGATGGTGCTAGTCGACTGTTCTTGTCGATTATGTACGCAATTTACAACGAACTCAACCTAGACTTTGGGTTGGTCCTATGGCAACAGCTCATCCAGAGCCTTTCTTCTTCATCACGACATTCTGAGGTGTCGTTTGCCCGGTTCTGGATTCTTATCACCAAATGGGCGATGGATAAGTTGGATATTCCCACTGCTACTGGTGCATCGATGTCTTCGGTCGGTACTTTTCATACCACGAAGATCATCGTCTCTGATGCATCCAAGTTTTCTTTCATTGGCTCTATTCCGGAGACAATGTATGGCGACGTCCCATCCGACAGCAGGATCATCCGGACGATTAAAGAGTTCAAGGCGTCTGGTCCTAGGGAACTTACACCGGAAATGCTAAAGTCCATCCATGATGCTGACAAACCGGTTCCCAGGGGCAAAAAGGCGGATAAAGGGAAGCAAGTGACCAAAGCTCCTAAAGGTCCTTCTCCCAGGAAGAGGAAGCAAACAAAACCTGCCCAGTCACCGCAACCGAAGAGAAGGAAGACTCAACCGAAGCGAAAGCTTGTCATCCCTTCCTCTTCGAGTGACTCAGAAGGCGAGAGTTCGGATTCGGACGGCTCTCAACGAGGCGAAACCCCTCCAAGAGGCAACACCCCACCCCAATCTCCTACACCAGATATGGAAATCCATAACTCACCCATTCCTTCACCCACTCAAACAATCCCTACTTCCATTCCCACCATAAACCCCACTACCACTATTCCTCCAACCTCTTTCCCTATACCACCACCCATTTTCACAACTGCAACCGAAACACCACCTGTAACCGAAACCCCACCCGTAACCGAACCACCTCAAACCGAAACCCAGCATACAACCGAACCTACCCACACTCAACCACCACCCGAAACTACCCCAACCAACACTCAACCTGAACCTACAAAAACCACCACACCCCCAGCTTCACCACCCCCACCATCTCCAGATCATGCCTCTGATGGAGATAACCCGTTTCTTGGCGGTGAACACATGACCTTCGATTCGGTCTATTTTAGTCTGTTTCAAGTTCAAAGTGACGAGGAGGATGATGCTCCAGTGACAAAGAAGCATCTTAAGGAGCTTAACGAGAAGGTTGACTTACTTCTTGCTTCTTATTCCAACAACCAGTCCTCTCTCTCTCTGAAGCCGCTCTTCAGAAGATTGTTGATGCCTTCTCTAGGGCTCAGCATGATTCGGTAGCTTCAGCCACTGCCGCCATAGACGCCTCTACAAAAGCCTGTGAGGCTGCGACCGCAAAAGTCGATAAACTATTCTCAGATGCCTCTACCCTGTTGAAGTCCTTACAGGAGAGCGCTGATGCCACCAAGACAACGTTGGAACCAATCGTTCAACAATTGGCCACGTTCGTCTCCACGGAGTTGACATCGTTCGCTACCCTTCGCCAATCCATAAGCGACGACAACTCGGCCCTTCGTGCCTCCATTGATGAGCGCCTCGCTAAGCTTCAAGAGGACCTCGCAGCTGAAAACTCACTAATGGACGTTCTGGCAAGAAAAACCATCGCCCTAAAGGTCAAGAGCACTCAGCTATCAAACTCACAGCAACAGCTTAAAGCTCTTCGATCCGAAAGGGAGGTCATAAAAACATGTGTTTCGGATGTACACGCTGCCCTATCTAACATCTTGGAAGCACACGATCCGATTCTCAACCATTCGGTGAGGCGAACCCTTGCTGAAAAACTTTCTCCTGCCATGGACCTTCTCAGCAAAATCGAAGGCTTACCTAGTTTCGTGTCCAATCCGAAACAAGGGGGAGAAGGGATGAAGTCCGGATCGAAACCACCTCCTTCCTCCAAAGCTACTCACACTACCGAACCACCTCCGACTGGTCAAACTTCGGGTTCGGGTGTGAAGGATAAAGGGAAGAGCATAGCTGAGGAAGAAGATGAAGATGAAGATAAAGAAACCATTGCGGACTTGTTGAAACGTAAAAACAGTCGCAATGTTGATAATGATGTCAATCGTGTGGCGCGAGAGGCTGAAGAAGCCGAACGCAAGAAGAAAGAAGCCCACGATCTCCTTGAGAGCAGGAAGACTCTCTTCCCTGCCTGGACTCGGGAGCGAATGATCAAGGAGGCCATAGATACTCCCAGCATCCTATGGCTCGAGCCGGTGATTTCCTTCGACTGCTATAATTCTGTCGATTCGCAGTTCGACATGCCGTTGACTCGAAAGGCGTTTATCTTCCACGCCTTCTCCAATATTTTTGAAGTCCCTCATCCGAACTCTGAGGTTGATAAGGAACTGATTGATTTCTATCTGAAGGCTGCTCGTCCTCAGTATCTAACATGGAGTGCCCAGAAGATAGTGAATGTTCGAGTATTGAAGCCTTATACCGAAGGGAGATTCATCAATGTTCGGTTCAAGGTGATTCGAGGGTCTGCAAAAACTGAACATCTTATATCCCTGGCAGATCTACCGAACCTAAATCCTCATGATTGGATCGTCTTGCATAACATCCTCTTGACGAATGAAGCTGAATATGGTCCGATTATAGACCATCTCAAAAGGATGTTAGTCTGTTACATCATGGAGGTAGCCCTAATGGATCAGGAGGTAGCCACCATCTTCAAGAAGAAACCGAAGATAGCTCCTGTAGGATCGGCCAGTGATCTTAATCAAATGAAAATGGGCAAGATCGACCCGAGACGCAATTCGGTCATGTTCACTAGAGCAGAAGGACAGAAATGTCTCTTTGCTTTAGCTGACAAACATCTTTACACCACTGCTTGTCTAGAGCACGTGTTAACGATCATCTGAAGGTGTAAAGAGAATGCAGCGGATGATGTTAAATACTTCGAAGACATGATCCAATGGTACATCAGGTTTAAACAGACGATACTGGCTCTTATCTCGCGTCTGTTTAATACCGTGAAGAAGAAAGTACCTGCCACCGCTGCTGGCCCAAGTAACAAGTGAATATCTCGCTCCAATTGACGCAAAGGGGGAGATTGTTGGGTTGAAGATTCGTTCTAGGATTGCGTCATTGGGCTCGACTATTAGTCCATATGTTTTGTGCTCCGGTTTTGGGCCTGTCCAACCGAGAGCCCGTTAGGTTTACTATATAAGTATATGCTTGCATGCATATTAGGTTAACGATCTAGAAGACGATAGCATAACGATAGCATTACAGTTTTCTCTCTTTATCGTTCCTGTAAACCTACTAACCCTCTACAGTTGATGTTCTTTGTCGAGCTCTTCTGAGGGTTTATTTTTAATCATTCGACTCGTTTGATTCATTCTTGACTTGTTCTTTATTTTTGTGTTCTTGCTGTTTAATATTATTCACCTGTTTAAGATCTAATCGATCTTCAAGATTAAGTTTTAATCTCATCACGATTAAGAGGCATCAACGACGGAGGAGCAGCGGAGCCGATTGGGCCAGGGGCGGCGACTTCCTCGCTCAAAAGTATATGTCTTAAGGAGCTATACAACGGCCATTTCTTCGGACCTTTAATTAGCAGTGCAAAAAAACTGAAGACGTTGAAATTTCTCTGATGCTTAGCCGATTGGGATAGGTTATTGGAGACGATAGCGACTGCAGATAGTTGTTTGGTTGAAGTTCATCTGGAGAGACTACAGGTGACCGATGTTGGGCTTTCATCCCTCTCTAATTTCTCCAAATTGAAAATTCTACACATCGTCAAGACACCATAATGCACAAATACTAGGGTTGTCGCCATTGCTGAGCACTGTAAGTAAGCTTCACATCGATGGATGGAGAACAAACAGGATAGGAAAAGAGGGTTTGACAGCGATTGCTAAACACAGTTCAAACCTTCAAGAACTTGTTCTAATTGGGGTCAACCCTAACTCAGCAAGCCTAGAAGCAATCGCTACAAACTGTCAAACGCTAGAAAGATTAGCTCTATGTGGAAGCGAAAAAATAGCTGATGGGGAGATTTCAGGCATAGCATCAAAATGTGTTGCTTTGAAGAAGCTCTGTATAAAAAAGTGTCCAATATTAGATGAAGGAATCGAAGCTTTTGCTTGGGGTTGTCCTAATTTGGTGAAGATCAAGGTAAAGAAGTGCAAGAATGTGACTAGTGAAGTTGGAGATTGGCTACGAGCTAGAAGAGGATCATTGGTAGTGAATTTGGATGTGTGTGAAGTTGAAACTGAAGCTGTAGATACAATGTTTACGAGAGAGAGAGAAAGAGAGAGAGAGAGAGAGAGAGAGAGAGAGAGAGAGGTGGGGCCCTTTAATACTAAATAATGTTTTTTTTCTTTTTTTTTTAAAAAAAATTAAGGCAAACTTCATAAATGGTCCCTGTGGTGGTAAAATGACTGAAATGCCCTTCACTTAACGGTTAAATGTTAACGGTGTTAGCGAAAAGGACCATTTGTTAAAAGTATTGAAACCACAGGGACCATCTGCGAGGTTTTTCGAACTTAGGGAATAAACTTGATATTTTCGAAAACCACAGGGACCGTTTTAGAAGTTTTGTCTAAAATTTATTTTCATTATTAAAGTTTTCCGTTAATTTTTAAGTTAAGTAAATCAATTAGGGTTATTGTTGTAATTTCATACGTGTCGGAAAACGATAAATCACGCGAAAAACACCGTTTGTGGTTGGTGTTGGGTGGACCCCCCACCGTTGTCATACATGATGCAGAGGGGTCATGTGATAGCTTATGCGTCGAGGCAGCTGAAGCCTCATGAGGCGAGATATCCCACGCATGATTTAGAGTTGGGGGCAGTAGTGTTCGCTCTCAAGATTTGGCGTCACTACCTGTATGGGGTTCGATGTACGATATACACGGACCATAAGAGTTTGAAGTATTTGATGGATCAGCCCAACCTAAATATGCGTCAGAGGAGGTGGTTGGATGTGGTCAAGGATTATGATTGTGAGATCCTGTACCACCCAGGCAAGGCTAATGTGGTAGCCAATGCATTGAGCCGCAGGGCGGAGAGCACTCCATTGCGAGATGTATGTTTGAGACTAACTGTGATGACTCTAGTATTGGATGCTATTCGTGGGGCACAGGCCGAGGCTGTGAGACCAGAGATGCAGAAGAAAGAGCGGGTCGTTGGGTTAATTTCAGAGTTCGTTAAGGATGGACGAGGGCTTCTGACGTTTCAGGGTCGGATTTGGGTACCATTCGTGGGCGGTACGCGTATTACTTTGATGGAAGAGGCTCGTAGATCGAAATTCTCGATCCATCCCGGTGCTACGAAGATGTATTTGGATTTGAGGAAGGAGTATTGGTGGCCCTGTATGAAGAGGGACGTCGCATGGTTCGTTGAGAGGTGCTTGACCTGCCGTAGGGTTAAGGCCGAGCACCAGAGACCGCATGGCAAGTTACAGCCATTGGAGATTCCTGAGTGGAAGTGGGAACAGATCACTATGGATTTCATCACCAAATTGCCGAGAACTGCCAGGGGGGTTGATGCAATTTGGGTGATTGTGGATAGGTTGACGAAGAGTGCACACTTCCTTGCCATCAGCGAGAGTTCTTCAGCGGAGAAGTTGGCGGAGATATATGTGAGAGAAGTAGTATCTCGGCATGGAGTGCCGACCTCGATTGTTTCAGACCGTGATGTGCGCTTCACTTCCAGGTTTTGGAAGAAATTCCATGAGGAGCTGGGTACTAAATTGCATTTTAGTACCGCATACCATCCCCAGACAGACGGTCAGAACGAGGGGACAATTCAGACGCTGGAGGACATGCTTCAAGCGTGTGTGTTAGACTTCGGGGGTAGCTGGGATGCGTATTTACCCTTGGCAGAGTTTTCCTACAACAACAGCCATCATTCGAGCATTGGTATGCCACCTTTTGAGCTGTTGTATGCTAGGAGGTGTCGGACCCCCATTTGTTGGGGAGAGGTGGGACAGAGAGTGATGGGCAGCACAGAGATCGTGCTTCAGACGACAGAGCAGATTCAGCAAGTTAGACAGAGGTTATTGACCGCCCAGAGCCGACAGAAGAGCTACGCAGATAGGCGCCGATCCGAGCTTGAGTTTCAAGTCGGCGACTTCGTTCTCCTGAAGGTCTCTCCTTGGAAAGGAGTGATTCGATTCAGGAAGAGGGGCAAGTTGGGGCCCCAGTATATTGGGCCATTTCGTGTGATTGCAAGGATAGGCTGGGTAGCCTATCGTTTGGAGTTGCCAGCGGAGTTGGGGCAGATCCACGACACTTTTCATGTGTCGCAATTGAGGAAGTGCATAGCCGATGAGTCGGCAATGGTCCCATTAGAGGATATTCAGGTGGATGCGAGCCTGAATTATGCAGAGAGACCAGTGGCCATCAGGGATCGGAAGATCAAGGTTCTGAGGAACAAGGAGGTACCTCTGGTGTTGGTTCAGTGGCAACACCGGAAGGGATCGGAAATGACTTGGGAGCCGGAACGTGAGATGCGGAAGCAGCACCCGGAACTATTTTCAGAGTGAGACTTCGAGGGCGAAGTCTAATCCTAGTGGGGGAGAATTGTAATAGCCCGGAATCTCAGGTATTGTTAAAATTATGTTTTTGGGGTGTTTTAAGAGGGAACTCGGCGAGTTGGAGCCTAGACTCGCCAAGTAGGATCGCAGACCTGGTCGCGGGTTCACGACTGGACTCGACGAGTCCAGATATGGACTCGGCGAGTCTGCGTTGTTTAGCGAAAACCCTAACCGTTCAGGTTTGGGACGTATAAAAGGGACTTATTGGCCGTCATTGTTCATTTTTAGCCTTCTGAGAGGAACCCTAAATCGATTGTGTGCATCTGGAGCAAGGTTAAAGGCCATTGGTGATTTTGAAGGAGTTGTTGTGCAAGGAAGAGAAGGGCTTGGCTAAAGGAACAGCAAGGGAGTCACATTCTGAGGATTGGGGACACAGAGAGTACATCATCCAGGTAAGAATTCGAGTATACTCTGCTATGGTGATGTGTTTAGAGAATTAGGGTTTATGGAACCCTTTTGTGGCTAGATTGAATGTTACCCTAGTCCCCCAAACGATTGTAACCCTGTATTGGGACCTTTGGAGGTCCAGAATGTCCCATGCCTGTGCATTTCGGGAATTGATGAAGGTTTTGGATTGGAATCCTTATGCCTTAGGTCAATATGTAAATTATAAGTCTTGGGGTGTATCATGAGCACCGAAATGAGGACCTTACGTGATGGACCAGTCTAGGAAAGCCAGACCTATGAATGGTCGGAGCAGTTCTGACCTTAGGAAACAGTTTGAGCGGTTGCATGGCATGGACTCGCCGAGTCCGATGAACAGACTCGGCGAGTAGCTTGAAGAATAACTGGGACTCGTTGAGTTGTTCTTCAGACTCGGCGAGTTGAGTCGGGGTGGCCCCGCGATTCTTCCAGGAGTAACTCTTCGGGTCAAAGAGGATACTCGACGAGTAGAAGGGGAATCTTAGAGGATTGGAGGACGTCTAGACTCGCCGAGTCCGGTGGAGTTGACCGTTGACCGTTGACCAGAGTTGACCTATGTGTGACTTCTTAGGGTCAGTTAACTTAGAAGATAAAAGTGTTAATAAGAGATATATGATGTTATAGGGAGTTTGTAGCTCGGCGGATCGAGCACGAGTGATTTCAGGATTTGCTAGCTTTCAGTATTCACGAGGTGAGTCTTCTCACTATACTGTACCCGGAAGGGTTTGACTGTGTGACCGGGAGGTCGGATATGATATGTGATATACGTGCTATATGTGGTAAGTTAATTTTTATGCGTGCTATGTATGTTTATATGGGCCGGAAGGCAATATGTATGGGCCGGAAGGCGATTATGTTATGGGCCGGAAGGCGTTGTGTTGTGGACCGGAAGGTCAGGGCCTGGAAAGGCGTATATGCGTAAGTTGTATATTGGGGAACTCACTAAGCATTTATGCTTACAGTTGTTACGTATGTGTTTCAGGTACTAGCGAGGACCGTGGGAAGGCGCCGGCGTGATGTGTACACACTGATTGATGTTTTGAGATCTTGGGAATTCTATGAATTGTATTTTGACATAACACTTGGAATAATTATGCTTTGTTTGAATGAAAATACTTTATTTTTGAAATGAAAATTTTGTTTGAAAATTTGCGTTGTTACAATTGGTATCAGAGCCTTGGTTTGAGGGATTCGGGTGCACCTTCGGGCGTAACTGAACTCAAACCGAGGATTTGAGGAAAACTTTTAAAAATAAAGGCATAAACTTTTATAAATGATTTTGTGGTAAACAAGAAAGAAGTAGTGTGTACGATCAGTCAGCGCCCGAACGGTAAAGATCCCCAAAATACCTTACAATGTTATGTTATGAGATGAATTATGATATGAATTGTTATGCATGCTAGAAGATTAGGTATTCATGATAGGACTAGAGTGGCCTGATTTGTGATGCCTTAGTCTAGGGAGTTTGCCGATATGAGATGCTCGATAGCGTGCAGGTAGATAGTGCATATCAGAAGTAGAGTACTCACTATCCGGGGTTTGGGGAGGAAGATTTGGGACGAATGCTGATGCGGTGTGGTCGGTAGTATTGGGCCCGTACTACCGAAGACACCGGGTCAGTGGGAAACCCAAGTAAGAATCCCTGGATATCGGAGACTGAGTAGGGTTGCGTTATCGAGTGCGATTATACTCGATGGAGTCTCTGATAGTTTTATGTTGTATTTCAGAGACATCATGGTTAGACCACGCCACGGAGTGAGTTCGAGCGGTGTGAGTGACGAGGAGATTCGTCAGATGATTCACGAGGAGGTAGCTGCGACGATCCGGGTTGAGATCCCGGAGATGTTTGGGTCTATTAAGACCACCCTGATGGAGACGTTTGAGGAGCGGTACGCCGCATTGACTGAAGCTGCAGCTGCTGCAGCTACCGCAGCTGTGGCCGCTGCCAGACCACAGGGGGGTGACTCGTTGCTGTTCCGGGAATTCAGCAACACGAAGCCACCTGAGTTCGATGGGACGCAGGATCCGATTGCTGCGATGAGGTGGATCGCTGATATTGAGGGGTGCTTCTACACTTGTTCATGTCCGGAGCACCTGAGGGTACGGTTCGCTTTGAACCAACTCCGTCTGGGAGCGAAGGATTGGTGGAAGTTCGTGACGGCGAACTTCACTTTGGCAGAGATTTCAGCAGTGACATGGGAGGGGTTTACTGCTATGTTCAGAGACGAGTACGTTCCCCCGGTGGAGAGGGAACGATTGGTTCAGGAGTTCTTGACCCTCAAGCAGGGTACTGATTCGGTTGCGGTGATCACGCGGAGGTTTCATGAGAGGGCGATGTTCTGCCCCGAGCTGGTGCCCACAGAGCAGGCTCGGATGAGCCGGTACTTGGGTGTTTTGAGGAGGGATATCCGGGAGTTTGTGTCAAACTCCACCTATCATACCTTTGCTGAGCTTCAGGCGAATGCCAGGAAGCGCGAGATCGAGTTGGAGACCCAGGCCAGGGAGGAGGCCGAGTCTCAGCAGGTGGACCGGCGGCCGGCTCAGTCTCAGCCGGCAACCAAGCGGACCAAGTCCGCCGATTCGAGGACGGGAGGCCCGAAGGGCCGCACTTGCGGAAAGTGCGGCAAGGGTCACGATGGGGCGTGTCGAGCTGGTGCTTGCTACAAGTGTGGCAAGGAGGGGCACATTGCTAGGGAGTGCCCCAAGGGGTTTACGGTTTGCTTTCATTGCAACCAGACAGGCCATCGGAAGGCCGAGTGCCCTCAGCTTCTTCAGGGATCTGCACCTACTGCCAGAGCCACTGCGACTCGACCGGTGAAGGCCGAGGTCCCGAGGGCTCGTGGGAGAGATTTTCAGCTGACTGCGGAGGAGGTCCGCGCTGCGCCCGATGTTGTGGCAGGTATACTGTATTTTATGTATTTATTTTGATGTCGCGATGTTATGCTTATGTTATGATATACGTAGGTACCTTCCTTGTGAACTCTGTGCCTGCTTTAGTATTATTTGACTCGGGTGCGAGTAGGTCCTTTGTATCCTTGGCTTTTAGTCAGCATATCAACATTAGTCGTGAGTCGTTGAGCCGGCCTCTGAGAGTTTCTATAGCTGACGAGAGAGTGATTAGTGCCACGGAGGTTCTCCGGGGATGTGTGTTAGAGATTTTCGGGGTTGAGTTTCCGATTGACCTGATTCCTATTGCGATGGGTGATGTCTGTGTCATTGTGGGCATGGACTGGTTGAGCCGATTCGGCGCCGTCATCGACTGTGAGCATCAGCTGGTGACTATACGAGACCCTGGTGGGGGAGTTCTTTCGGTGTACGGCGAGGGTACCCGTTCGGGATCAGCTTTTTGTTCGGCCGCTAGGGCGAGGCAGTGTCTACAGCAGGGCTGTAAGGGTTTTGTGGCGTATGTGATGGATACGCGGGAGGCTTCCGAGAGACCGAGGTCAGTGGAGGAGGTCCCAGTGGTGCGTGAGTTTCCAAATGTTTTCCCCGAGGAGCTGTCGGGAGTACCTCCTGTGAGGCAAGTAGAGTTTGGTATCGATCTGGTTCCGGGGGCCGCGCCTATTGCTAAGGTGCCTTATTGTCTTGCACCTCCAGAGATGCAAGAGTTGTCCTCGCAGCTCCAGGAGTTGCTGGGGAAGGGATTCATTCGGCCGAGCAGCTCGCCGTGGGGAGCACCTATTCTATTCGTCAAGAAGAAGGATGGTTCACACCGGATGTGCATTGATTACCGGGAGTTGAACAAGTTGACGGTCAAGAACCGTTACCCGTTACCGAGGATCGATGATTTATTCGATCAGTTGCAAGGAGCATCTTGGTTTTCCAAGATCGATCTGAGGTCAGGGTACCATCAGGTGAGAGTGCGGGATGAGGACGTCCAGAAGACAGCGTTTAGGACGCGATATGGGCATTATGAGTTTGTGGTGATGCCTTTCGGGCTCACCAATGCCCCGGCTGTGTTCATGGATCTCATGAACAGGGTATGCAGGCCGATGTTGGATCGGTCAGTGATTGTATTTATCGACGACATCCTAGTGTATTCGAGATCTAGAGAGCAGCATGAGGAGCATTTGAGGGAGGTCCTTGAGGTATTAAGGTCGGAGAAGCTTTATGCAAAGTTCTCCAAATGTGACTTCTGGTTGCGGGAGGTCCAATTTCTAGGACATGTTGTTAATCAGGAAGGGATATTGTTCGATCCGGCCAAGGTTGAGGCTGTGATGAGTTGGGAGGTGCCGAAGTCACCCTCTGAGATTAGGAGTTTCCTTAGGTTGGCAGGGTACTATCGGAGATTTATTAAGGATTTCTCCAAGATCGCAGTGCCGCTCACCAGATTGACCCGGAAGGGTGTTGCATTCTCATGGGGACCCGAACAGCAGACTTCCTTTGAGACACTTCGCCAGAGGTTGTGCGAAGCCCCGGTATTAGCTCTCCCGGAAGGGATGGAAGATTTTGTAGTATATTGCGACGCATCGATTTCGGGACTGGGTGCAGTGTTGATGCAGAGGGGTCATGTGATAGCTTATGCGTCGAGGCAGCTGAAGCCTCATGAGGCGAGATATCCCACGCATGATTTAAAGTTGGGGGCAGTAGTGTTCGCTCTCAAGATTTGGCGTCACTACCTGTATGGGGTTCGATGTACGATATACACGGACCATAAGAGCTTGAAGTATTTGATGGATCAGCCCAACCTAAATATGCGTCAGAGGAGGTGGTTGGATGTGGTCAAGGATTATGATTGTGAGATCCTGTACCACCCAGGCAAGGCTAATGTGGTAGCCGATGCATTGAGCCGCAGGGCGGAGAGCACTCCATTGCGAGATGTATGTTTGAGACTAACTGTGATGACTCCAGTATTGGATGCTATTCGTGGGGCACAGGCCGAGGCTGTGAGACCAGAGATGCAGAAGAAAGAGCGGGTCGTTGGGTTAATTTCAGAGTTCGTTAAGGATGGACGAGGGCTTCTGACGTTTCAGGGTCGGATTTGGGTACCGTTCGTGGGCGGTACGCGTATTACTTTGATGGAAGAGGCTCATAGATCGAAATTCTCGATCCATCCCGGTGCTACGAAGATGTATTTGGATTTGAGGAAAGAGTATTGGTGGCCCTGTATGAAGAGGGACGTCGCATGGTTCGTTGAGAGGTGCTTGACCTGCCGTAGGGTTAAGGCCGAGCACCAGAGACCGCATGGCAAGTTACAGCCATTGGAGATTCCTGAGTGGAAGTGGGAACAGATCACTATGGATTTCATCACCAAATTACCGAGAACTGCCAGGGGGGTTGATGCAATTTGGGTGATTGTGGATAGGTTGACGAAGAGTGCACACTTCCTTGCCATCAGCGAGAGTTCTTCAGCGGAGAAGTTGGCGGAGATATATGTGAGAGAAGTAGTATCTCGGCATGGAGTGCCGACCTCGATTGTTTCAGACCGTGATGTGCGCTTCACTTCCAGGTTCTGGAAGAAATTCCATGAGGAGCTGGGTACTAAATTGCATTTTAGTACCGCATACCATCCCCAGACAGACGGTCAGAACGAGGGGACGATTCAGACGCTGGAGGACATGCTTCGAGCGTGTGTGTTAGACTTCGGGGGTAGCTGGGATGCGTATTTACCCTTGGCAGAGTTTTCCCACAACAACAGCCATCATTCGAGCATTGGTATGCCACATTTTGAGCTGTTGTATGGTAGGAGGTGTCGGACCCCCATTTGCTGGGGAGAGGTGGGACAGAGAGTGATGGGCAGCACAGAGATCGTGCTTCAGACGACAGAGCAGATTCAGCAAGTTATACAGAGGTTATTGACCGCCCAGAGCCGACAGAAGAGCTACGCAGATAGGCGCCGATCCGAGCTTGAGTTTCAAGTCGGCGACTTCGTTCTCCTGAAGGTCTCTCCTTGGAAAGGAGTGATTCGATTCAGGAAGAGGGGCAAGTTGGGGCCCCGGTATATTGGGCCATTTCGTGTGATTGCAAGGATAGGCCGGGTAGCCTATCGTTTGGAGTTGCCAGCGGAGTTGGGGCAGATCCACGACACTTTTCATGTGTCGCAATTGAGGAAGTGCATAGCCGATGAGTCGGCAATGGTCCCATTAGAGGATATTCAGGTGGATGCGAGCCTGAATTATACAGAGAGACCAGTGGCCATCAGGGATCGGAAGATCAAGGTTCTGAGGAACAAGGAGGTACCTCTGGTGTTGGTTCAGTGGCAACACCGGAAGGGATCGGAAATGACTTGGGAGCCGGAACGTGAGATGCGGAAGCAGCACCCGCAACTATTTTCAGAGTGAGACTTCGAGGCCGAAGTCTAATCCTAGTGGGGGAGAATTGTAACAGCCCGGAATCTCAGGTATTGTTAAAATTATGTTTTTGGGGTGTTTTAAGAGGGAACTCGGCGAGTTGGAGCCTAGACTCGCCGAGTAGGATCGCAGACCTGGTCGCGGGTTCGCGACTGGACTCGACGAGTCCAGATATGGACTCGGCGAGTCTGCGCTGTTTAGCGAAAACCCTAACCGTTCAGGTTTGGGACGTATAAAAGGGACTTATTGGCCGTCATTGTTCATTTTTAGCCTTCTGAGAGGAACCCTAAATCGATTGTGTGCATCTGGAGCAAGGTTAAAGGCCATTGGTGATTTTGAAGGAGTTGTTGTGCAAGGAAGAGAAGGGCTTGGCTAAAGGAACAGCAAGGGAGTCACGTTCTGAGGATTGGGGACACAGAGAGTACATCATCTAGGTAAGAATTCGAGTATACTCTGCTATGGTGATGTGTTTAGAGAATTAGGGTTTATGGAACCCTTTTGTGGCTAGATTGAATGTTACCCTAGTCCCCCAAACGATTGTAACCCTGTATTGGGACCTTTGGAGGTCCAGAATGTCCCATGCCTGTGCATTTCGGGAATTGATGAAGGTTTTGGATTGGAATCCTTATGCCTTAGGTCAATATGTAAATTATAAGTCTTGGGGTGTATCATGAGCACCGAAATGAGGACCTTACGTGATGGACCAGTCTAGGAAGGCCAGACCTATGAATGGTCGGAGCAGTTCTGACCTTAGGAAACAGTTTGAGCGGTTGCATGGCATGGACTCGCCGAGTCCGATGAACAGACTCGGCGAGTAGCTTGAAGAATAACTGGGACTCGTTGAGTTGTTCTTCAGACTCGGCGAGTTGAGTCGGGGTGGCCCCGCGATTCTTCCAGGAGTAACTCTTCGGGTCAAAGAGGATACTCGACGAGTAGAAGGGGAATCTTAGAGGATTGGAGGACGTCTAGACTCGCCGAGTCGCCATGGCACTCGCCGAGTCCGGTCGAGTTGACCGTTGACCGTTGACCAGAGTTGACCTATGTGTGACTTCTTAGGGTCAGTTAACTTAGAAGATAAAAGTGTTAATAAGAGATATATGATGTTATAGGGAGTTTGTAGCTCGGCGGATCGAGCACGAGTGATTTCAGGATTTGCTAGCTTTCAGTATTCACGAGGTGAGTCTTCTCACTATACTGTACCCGGAAGGGTTTGACTGTGTGACCGGAAGGTCGGATATGATATGTGATATACGTGCTATATGTGGTAAGTTAATTTTTATGCGTGCTATGTATGTTTATATGGGCCGGAAGGCAATATGTATGGGCCGGAAGGTGATTATGTTATGGGCCGGAAGGCGTTGTGTTGTGGACCGGAAGGTCAGGGCCTGGAAAGGCGTATATGCGTAAGTTGTATATTGGGGAACTCACTAAGCATTTATGCTTACAGTTGTTACGTATGTGTTTCAGGTACTAGCGAGGACCGTGGGAAGGCGCCGGCGTGATGTGTACACACTGATTGATGTTTTGAGATCTTGGGAATTCTATGAATTGTATTTTGGCATAACACTTGGAATAATTATGCTTTGTTTGAATGAAAATACTTTATTTTTGAAATGAAAAATTTGTTTGAAAATTTGCGTTGTTACACATTTAACGACGTAGAAGCATTTAACTAAGTAGAAGCGTTTAACGACATAGTAGCATTAACGAAGTAGGATCGTTTCACGAAGTAGAAGCGTTAGCAAAGTAGAAGCGTTAATAAAGTAGAAGCGTTTCATGAAGTAGAAGCGTTTAACGAAGTAGTAGTAGCATCTAACTAAGTAGGAGCATTAACTAAGTAGAAGCGTTAATAAAGTAGAAGCGTTTCACGAAGTAGAAGCGTTTAACGAAGTAGTAGTAGCATCTAACTAAGTAGAAGCATTTAAAGAAATAGAAGCACCTAACGAAGTAGAAGCATAACGAAGTAGGAGTATTTAACGAAGCAAAAGTATAGGAACATATAAGAGAACTTTGACGAAAACTTTGGGAAAACCTTTAAACTTAAGAAAATTGTGACTTGTTATCCTTTTGTAAAATAAGCTTGAAGACCTTTGGAAATCCTTTGAAAACCTTTCATAAACAAGTTTTGAATGAAACTTTGATAAAACAATATAGGTAAAGAAAATCTTTGTTTAAAATACTGTTGTAACTGGTTTTGAAGTAAAACATACAACGCGAGAGATAATTTGAGAAAAGATTTAAACAGTAAAAGCGTTTTGGAAAACCATTTATAGTATCATACTTGGTAAAACAACTGACAGTGTAATAAATCCTTGTGCATGCGGGTTATCAATCACATGTGATTGATATGATAACTGGCATGTTTTAACTTGTACCCCTCCCCCCCCCCCCATAAAAGCATGTAAAAACATTTAAAAGGTTAATTCAGGGGTATGAACTCACCTGTTGTAAGTGGATCGAACGAAAGTGTTCGTTGGGTGGCTCGGTGTCAAGTAAAGACTTGAGCTCGCCTAGGGACCTATTAACATATGATGACATATGTTTACATACAATTAGTAAATATAATACTAATTAAACACGTATATGCATCCTAAAGTGCGGAAAACACTTTGGTCAAGTGCTAGGAGTGTCCCGGGTAACATCTAAAGGTGTGTATGGCCTAGATAGGGAGTTTACTCTTCAAGAGTAAACTCTTTATAGAGTTTACGGCCCTAAGACCTTATCCCCATGAGCTTACGGCCGTAAACTCATGGGTAGTGTGTTCTTTGATGCATTAAGGTCTTATAACACTAGTGGAACTAGGCTAGGTTCAATTCTAGGGCTTATGAAGGGTTTAAGGCTTCAAAATGGACCATTTGAGGAATTTACGATCCACTGACACTCCTTGAGGAGTTTACGGTCGTAAACACATGAGTTTACGGTCGTAAACTCATGCTTGGCCATTTCTTTTGTTGTTTGGTGGTTCTAACTCATGCATGTAAGGTTCTAGTCACTTTTAGGAGCTTAGGAAGGTGTTTAGGGCACTTAAACACCTTGGAAAGGTGTTTACGGTCTAAGAAGATGTTCTTGGGGAGTTTACTACCTTAAACACATGAGTTTACGGTAGTAACTCATTTTTTCCATGAATCCTATGTTTTGGTGTATCAAACGAAGGATTACAAGGCTCTAGGCACTCGTTGAAGCTTTTGGAGGTGTTTGAGGGGTAGTTTAACACTTAAACAAGTGTTTATGGTCCATGGAGACGGGTTTACGGTCTAAGGATGTTCCTAGACCATAAACTCATGTTTACTCCCCATTTGTCCCGATTTTGGTGTTCTAAGTCCTTTCGTGTAAGCCTATAAGTCATTGCTAAGCATTAGAAGTGGTTTGGAAGGGTTTTTGAGCAATAAAGCCCCATTATGAGTGTTTACGGTCCATGAAGGTGTTCTTGGACCGTAAACTCATGTTCTTGAGGGTTTTGGATGATTAAGCCACGAATTTGAAAGATAGATGAGATGAACAACGAGCTAGGAAGATTAACTTACCGATTTGAAGCTCGTAGGGGCGATTTTTGACCAAAACCCGTTTTGTAGAGAGAGAAAGTAGAGAGAGAGTGTCTAAGGTGGGGAAAAAGGAGGGAGTGAAACCCACTCCTCCCTCATATAGGGTGGAGTTTATGGCCTGTCTGGGGTTCACCTGACACCAACCGCGAACGGGGTTTTTCACAACTATTATTAATCACGACAAATTTTAAAATTATACCGCCTAAATCTTGGTTCGCTTGACGAATATTATTTAACATATTCCAACGGGTTTAAATCCGGTCAAAAATATTTTCGGGATAAATTTGGCTAATTTTTGACGTAATTAATTTTGACGTTAATTTCGACGTTAAAACTAACGGAAATTTTTGGGTTGTCACAACCGTAAACTCAACCCTATTTAACGGTTGAGTGGCCTTCATTTCAACCTTTTTTACACCCTAGAACTTTCTCTCTCTACTCTCTCTCTATATATACAAAAGTTGGAATTTGATCAAGAATCACCCCTTTTCAAGCTTCCCAATAGTAAGTAAACCCTCCTAGCTTATTGTTTTGCTTAGTATACTTGAAAATTCGTGGTTTAACCACCCAAAAACCCCAAGAACATGGGTTTATGGTTTGGGAACATCCCAAAACCGTAAACACCCGAAAAGGGGGGTTTGATGTCCCAAAACCCTTCCAATGCTTGGCTAATGACCTAGAAACTTGCATGAATGATCTTAGAACCCCAAAACATGGAAAGAGAGGAGTAAACATGAGTTTACGATTGGGGAATATCCCAAAACCGTAAACACCTTCTAACGGTGTTAAAATGCCCTTAAACACCTTCTATGACTTGAATGAGTGGCTAGAACCTTGTAGGCTTACCCTAGAAGCACCAAACCATGAAAGAAAGTGACAAACATGAGTTTACGGCCGTAAACTCATGTGTTTACGACCGTAAACTCCCCAAGGAGGGATTCAAAAACTGTAAACTCCAAATAAGGGCCATTTCAAGCTCCAATCACTTCCTAAGCCTT
The DNA here is from genome assembly GCF_002870075.4 of Lactuca sativa. NCBI lineage: Eukaryota > Viridiplantae > Streptophyta > Magnoliopsida > Asterales > Asteraceae > Lactuca > Lactuca sativa. The sequence goes on along the minus strand of NC_056630.2, from coordinate 31,537,423 downwards.
TGATTCAACCCTAGGACCTTTCTTTGTGAAGCATGAGACCTTGGAACACCCAAACCCATCATTCCCATGAGTTTACGGCCGTAAACTCATGGGGTATATGGTCCTTCAACCGTAAACACCCCCTAAGGCCACCACATGAAGAGTAAACTCCATGATGAGGCCATACACTCCTTAGATGCAACCCGTATCACCCCTAACACTTGAAATGACATGTTTTCATGCATTAGAGTGTATTTACTTACTTAATTAGTGATTAAATAACTAATTAGATACAATTATGTATCGCATCATGTTACATAGGATCCTCACGTGTGTTCAAGTCCTCAATTGACACCTAGCATCCTACCCGGCATGTCCATCCATTCCACTCACAGCACGTGAGTTCATACCCCTACACTTTTCCGAGTTTTTCATGTTTTCAGGGGGGAATACAAGAAAATCATAAAGGATTTCGTAATTTAAAAACTGATGTAATTATAACGATTTTCTATCAAACTTTTAGATACCTTTATCCCTTTTGTAATATGTGCAGCATAAGGGACGTTTTCTAAATATAATTACATAGTTTTCAAAAAAGCGTGGGAACTTATCAAACCATTCAAATTATTATGGGAATAATTTGGGATTTTCCATTACTTGTTTTACGGATTCGAATTTCATGCAAAGTCAATATATAAACTATGTCTGATTTAGTTTATCCATTTCTAATCTAGAGTATCATACAGCGAGTCATCGTCACTAAAATATCCATACAACGAGTCATCGTCACAACAAATATAAAAATACTATAGAAGTATTTTCTAGAGTCAAATTCGTTATAAAGATTCTCATCCAAGTGTTGCTACTCATTCCCTTTAGCGATAATTCTCTTGCATTGGTAGTTTTCTTATATATTATCGCATAGTAGAACACTCTATCTGCCATAATGAGATATCTCTTGCTTCATATCTCTTGATTCAACCCAGAGGACTTACCATCCTCTCTTTCCCTAATCATTTTAGATCAAGATGCCTCTAAAGAAAAGACCCAGCTCAAAGAACAACAATCCTCCGCAACCACCTCCTCCTCAATTTGATCTTGTCATGTTCCAAGTAGCTGTTACTACTGCTGTGGCTACCGCGATGTCACAGATGAATCCTGGCGGAGTTGGTGGACAGGGAGGTGGTATGCATCCCCAGAACCAGGAAAGTGGTCAGGGACACCAGAAGGAGTGTTCCTATAAAGACTTCATAAATGTGAAACCCACATCTTTCAATGGCACTGGAGGTGTTATTGCCCTGACTCGATGGTTCGAGAAGATCGAGTCTATCTTCGAAATCTGTTCCTGTTCGGAAGCTAACAAAGTGAAATTCGCCGCCTGCACTTTCACTGATAAAGCATTGACTTGGTGGAATGGCCGAGTCAAATCCTTAACCCTACCAATAGCAAATGCTATGGGTTGGGAGAGCTTGAAAGAGCTCATGCTTGCTGAGTACTGCCCATGGGGCGAAATGCAGAAACTGGAGCACGAACTCTGGAACTTAAAGATGAAGGGTTCCGATATTGCTGCCTACACTTCTAGGTTTGAAGACCTAGCACTCCTTTGCCCAGGGATGGTCACCCCGGAAAGCAAGAAGATAGAAAGGTACATTTGGGGATTGACACCCCCAACTCAAGGGAATGTCTTGGCTGCTAGGCCAAACACTTTTGAAAGCGCCAAGTGCCTGGCGCAGACCCTTATAGATCACGGGGTCGATCTGGACAAAGTAACAACCACTTCGGAACTAGCAAAGGAGAGGTGGGAGAATAAAAAGAAATTTTGGAACAAACGGAAGGGTCAGAGTTCGCAAGGATCCTCCAAGAAGCAACAAACTGTGGCAGTCCACGCTGCTACTACTCCTGTCGCCACTCCTACAGCTCAAGCACGTACCAGTGGATATACTGGTACCCTTCCTTGGTGCAACAAGTGCAGTTACCACCATCGTATCCCCGGTCCATGTCGTGAAATGCTCTGCAAAAACTGTGGCAAGAAGGGTCACCTTGTGCGAAACTGCAGAACACCAGCCCAACCAACCAATCAAGCATCCGGAGCAGGTGTCAGTCAAGCCTGCTATGGTTATGGTGAGGTCGAGCATTACAAGAGGAACTGCCCAAAAGCAACAATGACCAACAACACTGGGAGAGTTCTAACGATAGGGCGAGAGGAGGCAGTCGCCGATCCCATCGTTGTCACGGGTACGTTCCTTCTCGATAACTCTTATGCATGCATCCTTTTCGATTCTGGTGCTGAAAGAAGTTTTTTTAGTCATGCATTCAAGCATCTTCTTAAACATAATCCTCAACCGCTAACCAAAACATTTACCGTCGAGATGGCTAACGGTGAAAAAGATAACGCTAACGATATAGTCATAGCCTGCACCCTTACCTTCAACGATCATTCTTTCCCCATCGACCTTATGTCAGTCTCTATAAAAAGCTTCGATGTTATCATTGGAATGGATTGGTTGAGCCCCAATCATGTTGATATCCTTTGTTACGAAAAGCTATCCGTCTCAATCTTCCCTCTGTCCAGTCCCTCATGATCTACGGCGATAAACTTAGTTCCAATCTTCGCATCATTTCATGCATCAAAACCTAAAAGCTTCTGCAAAAGGAGTGCCATGCATTCCTAGCCCATGTGATAAATGAGAAACGGGAAGTTAAAGACCTCGAGAGCATCCCCGAAGTCTGCAACTTTCCTGATGTCTTTCCCGAAGAGCTCCTGGGAATTCCTCCCGAGCGCCAAGTCGAGTTTCGCATCGACCTAATCCCCGGAGTTACCCCTGTAGCCAAGTCTCCATATCGCTTAGCGCCAGCAGAAATGCAGGAGTTATCCAGTCGTCTTTATGAGCTACTCAGCAAAGGATTTATCAGACCGAGCTCTTCACCCTGGGGAGCCCCGGTGTTATTCGTGAAAAAGAAGGATGGATCCTTTCGAATGTGTATAGATTACCGGGAATTGAACAAGCTGACCGTCAAAAACCGTTATCCTCTTCCTCGAATAGATGACCTTTTCGATCAACTTCAAGGAGCCAGTTACTTCTCGAAAATAGACCATAGATCAGGGTACCATCAGTTACGAGTTCATGAGAGTGATGTTTCCAAGACAGCATTCAAGACTTGATATGGTCACTACGAATTTGTAGTGATGCCCTTTGGTCTAACCAATGCACCGGCAGTGTTCATGGACCTGATGAACCGGGTGTGTCGTCCCTTCCTGGACAAGTTTGTTATCGTGTTCATTGACGACATACTTGTCTATTCCAAAAGTGAGGAAGATCACAAACAACACTTGAGACTAGTGCTGGAAACACTTAGATCGGAGAAGTTGTACGCAAAATTCTCCAAGTGTGAATTCTAGATTCAGAAGGTAACTTTCTTAGGGCACGTGGTAAGCGAGGAGGGCATACACGTGGACCCTTCCAAAATCAAGGCGATAGGGTTCACTTATGAACAACCAAAATGTAAGAAAATCCAAAACGTAGGAGATTTTACAAGTCTTGTTTGTGGATCCTATTATATACATATATTAAATCCCCGAGTATTTAGGAACAGTGCTTTTTCTGTGGTTCACATTTTGATCACCATAAATTTTTAGTTTCTCAATTTCACCATTGCAATATTGCAGTTTCTACGCTTTCATCTCTATCAATACGATACATGCATCACCATTAAACCGATTATCATTCCTCTTTGTCTTTGTCTTTCCCTTAATTTATGATTTCTTCTTCGCCTTTTCTTTGCTTCCAAAAATTTTGGGGTTTGTCGGTGCAGTGATTCTTGAGATTTCGCAACGATCTAGCAGTTTTCGTCACAATCAACCATGGGTTTCAATGTATGTATTTTGATTGCGAGTTAGGTAAGTTGTCATTGCTCTGTACATGTTCATACATGTATTTTTGATGTTTGGAAACAGTTCTGTTCGATTTTGGGTTAGTTGTTTTTTTATTTTCAATTTTTGATTTTGGGTTCCACCGTCAATCACTTTGGGTTAGGTCTGGGTTTACTTTATTATCTAATTTTGGTCTCGGATACATAGTCGATTCCCACCTTCCACCATGGATTGCTAGAACTGGAAAATCCCCCAATAATCAAAACTTGACAGACCAACCTCCGTCCTTTCTGGAGTATATAGCAATCTATACGCCGAACTGGAAAATCCCCCAATAATCAAAACTTGACCTCAACGACTTAACCGCCTCATAACTCAAATATTGACGAACTCAAAAGAAACATTGACCATAACAAACTCCCTGACTAATGGCTACCTGTCGTGAAGTCGCTCATCCATTCCTTTGCACACTCAACCTGCATCATCTCGCTATGCATCTTGCCTTGACCACATCTAGACCCAAGTATCATGCACCTGGACTGCAGATCCCAATAACCCAACCTTCTGAAGCCGTAATCAAACAGATTGATGATCCTCCCAACAGAATACCATGTTCTCCCCCACTTAGGGTTCGAACCACCGCCAATTGGCATTCCAACAGACCAACTGCAAAGTGGCTCACAAAATATACCCTACCCGACTCTCGGAGCGTACCACGTAACAGTCGATGACCTTCCAGATAAAGACCCATCAACCCCAAGTATTTTGAATCTCAGATGGAGACCTCGGAAACTTCCTAATGTGACTGCCTCCAATCACCAAGAATCTCATACAGCTGCGCAAACAAATATTTCGACAGTCCTAAAATAGCACCGACTCTTTATCTGGGAATAATGGACTATCACACACTTCATTCTCTGAATCCTCAACCAACACCCCAACACAAGAATCGACATAGAAACAGGAGACCTCACTTTTACAGTCGACTCGCAGCATAGACAACGAGGGTCGTCGTCCCGATATACTCCTCCTGATTTCCTGGAAATGCTACTAGAATACGCCTTACTATACTCAATTAAGGCATATTCTTGCCCTTATTTGTCACAACCCCTACTGATGACTCTCTTACAGCATAAGAAATACCTCACAACGTACATACTACAAACATCCTTTGGTACAAATACTGAAACTATCTGCTACCCCACGGGGTTTACCTCCAAACTCTGAAACCGAAAGCTCACTCTCCCTTCTACCCAAAACGGGAAGTGGGAATAATATAATCCTCGCCATAGAAAATGACGTCGCAAACCCTCGGCCGATCATTCAACTCAGACTGCAATCCTCAACAGCGCATCACCTTTACCTCCCTTTGAGTCCTATGACCCATTTGGTACCTCACCAGTCAAATCCCTTGAGACCTAACTCAATTTCCTCGCAAGTTCTACTCCATTCAAACCCGACCAACATGGCCCTCGAGCCCAACAATCACCAGAACCACTCTCAGTCCGAACAACCACAGCCGGATAACTGGCAAAGACGGAAAACACACTCTGCAACGAACCATGGTACCCAAACCATGTTATCTTCCCTCGACCTTCTACTTAGAACCCCTGGAACTCTCCTCATTTCGAGTATGAATCCTATGCTTTCAGTATTATGGGCCCAATACTGCCTTTCATATCTATCCATACTTTCATCGACAATCGTTCCAGATTTTCTAGGTAGTTGCTCAAATTTCCCTATCGACCAATCCCATTCCACAAGATTGTTCATCAGCGAATACTTACCGCTAAACAGCACACTCAGTAGACTGAAAATACTCTCTAGGCTCCCCTAGGATTTCCCTCACTCTGCTCTCTGCCATCAGCTGCAAAAAGGAACTCCTAATAATACCTACTAACTACTTCTCGAATACAGCTACATGCTTCATGCACTAGATAATTCTTCGACTGCAAGATCCCGCCCTACAACGACTAGGCCCACTCGAGAGCCACGCCATAGAGCTAAATCCAACCTTCTAAAATTATCTACTCCATGGAGCATATAACCTAACGTATTTGATTAATAGTTAGTTGGTGTAAATGGAAGTCTCTAAAAGCACAAAGCAAGCAGCATTCAGGCATCAAGCAACCTCCACCAGCACATAAAACCACCCCAGTATACCACTCCAAAAGTTATATCCACAACACAAAAGGCATCACCAAACTCAGGAAAACCTACCTCACAACTCTTGGAGATCTTTAATCATAAGCATGCAACACTACTAGCTCGCATAATAGGCATAAAGGCATCTCTCCTAAGCAGGCACACTATCATGCAATACTAAGCAAATTCCTAGTTCTAAACTAGCATGTAAATTCTATCATCTCATGATAACGACACATAATCAAGTAAGCGTATTTTGGGAAATCACCGTTCGGGATATGGCTGATTGTACACACTGCTTTGAACCTGCTTTCAAAACTCTTTAATTTCCTTGGAAATTCGTGTGATGAAAAATCATTTCTTTTGAAAAGTTATCATCTCCTAAGTTTTAATCCAGACATACCCGAGGGTGTTCCCGAATCCCTCAAACTAAGGATCTGATACCAAATTGTAACACCTTAAATTTCAAGACAAATTTTTCATTTTTGTTTCACCAAACATTACTCATAATTTCAAGTTATCACATAAATTATAAGTTGTTATAAAAACTATATCAGGGTATCCCAGAATCCACAAGATCTCATAAGTTGGAGAATGTGTGCAATCATGCCTCCGCCTTCCCGGAATCTACAGAAGTACCTGAAACACATTTAAATCAACACTGTAAGCACGAAGCTTAGTGAGTTTCCCAAAATACTACATACACAAATAATTATCCTATCATGGCTATATCTCGATAAGGACCCTCCAGTCATGAGTCTCAGTGAAGACCCTCCGGTATCATGTCTCGGAATGGACCCTTCAGTCATAACTCAATATATATATATATATATATATATATATATATATATATATATATATATATATATATATATATATATATGGTGTTATATTATTCTGTGTGTGTGTGTATATATATATATATATATATATATATATATATATATATATATATATATATATATATATATATATATATATATATACACACAGAATAATATAACACCATAAGTCGTAAAGACAGAATGCATAGTAACACATGTATCAGTTTAAGCAAATAAGACCCTCCGGTCGGTAACACGAATAAGACCCTCTGGTCACACATAAATTACCACACAGGTAAGTATAGTGAGAAGACTCACATCAACCGCTACGCGAGTAATCCTACATTGTCGCTGCTGTTGCGAAATGGCTCCTGAACTGAGCCAAACAACCCAACACCATAATCAATAACTAAGAAAGGCTAAACCCTAGCACTAGGCCCAAAGATGGCCCAACTAACCAGGCCCATTAATGACCCAAACCCATTGGGCCCACCAAGGCCCAAGACCAAACTCATTGGGCCCAAACCCTCACTTGGTCCTTACCCTAAAGCTCACTGCTTAACCCTTTACCAAATCACACCTTCTCAGATGGCCCAACAAGACACTAAGCAACTAGGCCTAAGAAGGTAGCCCAAATGCACAAACCCACTTAGACAGAGTACGCGGGGCGTACAAACATGTATACACAGCATACTCGCTTGGAGGCTTGCACGCTGCATGTACCTGCTTGTACTCCCAGCGTACTCACTTTATCCAGCCCAAACCTCATTTCCATTTAATCCATTAAGAAAAAGCTTCCCAAACCACAGATCTGACCTCCTTGAGCTAGAATATCACGTAAAGTTGCCAACTTTACGTCCACATATGACCAAATAAATCTCTTAAGCTAGAAAGGGACGTAATGGGTGACTTAATACATGCATGACCCCATAATACACATAAATCTTGCATCTTTATGCTCAAAGATACCAAAACAAACTCAAATCTGAAAGGATGAACCTTTAAACAACTTACCTCATCCATTAACTCAAAAAGAAGGCCAAAATCACAATAAATTAGTCATGAGGAGATCTATTCATACACAAGGCAAGATTGAAACTTTATACCTCAAATGGCTTCCCCACAAGATGATGGCTCTGGATCTAAGGTCATTCCACCAAGCCAAGCAACTTCAAACTCCTCTTCTTTCCTTCCAAAAGAATAAAAGAGTACCAAATCCATCCAAGAGCTCAAGAACACCGTTAAGAGGCAACATGGTTGAATTAGGGTTTCTAAGATATGGAGGTTGGCTTGGAAATGAAGAAAAATGACTAACATTATGCTTATATAGGGTACAATACTCGGTATTAGGGTTTTTAATTTCCTCTTGTACGCCCAGCGTACGAGGTCTCGCACCCCAACCCACTTATCTTTGTACGCTAAGGGTACACTCCTTTACGCATGGTGTATAACTCTTCGTGTTAGTACGCCCAGCGTACTAAGGTCTTCCTCCAAACCCTAATTTAATCTGAAAGCCATAACTTCTTTGATACAACTCCGACTCCCACCATCCTTATACCCATGAAAAGGTATTAAGAAGCCCTACACTATTATCAATTTCTACAAGCCATAAGATATTCTGAATGAACATCTACTTCCAATTAAATCTCAACTGATAAATTACCGAAATACCCCTTTAGCTCCACATCACAGCCGAATACCCGGTTCATCCAATACACCATCCACCTCTAAATGAGCTCCAAAACTAACTTTCTCAATGATTCTAACCCTACTAATACCCAATCCTTGATCGTCATTCCGAAATGAAAACGACATGAGACATGTTACACTTATTTTCTTAATTTGGAAATTTCAATCTCTTATCTCCTTTTCATTTGTTAATTTTTGCTAATACATCTACTTTTATTGTATGAAATAGTGATCTTCATCCAATCAACTATTTATTTTCCAGTTGTAATTTACATTGTATGTAGTTGTTGGTACCATGGCCAAGCGACTTTGTATGTTAATTTTGAATTTGGAGCATGGCTTTGACAGGTCGGATTTAGAAGGGAAACAATCACCAACTTTGAAGGCAATACTTACCAAGGAAACAACATGCTTCCTTCAACTTATCACGGTAATACAACTTTCATCAACCACAATCACACTTTGTCAGTCTGTGTTGTTTCTTTTAAATTTTACAAAGTTTTGCAATTTCTGATACAAGAAGCGATCATGGATTCAATTTAAACTTGGGAATTTCAACTACTTCTATTGGTGAAGGTTCAAGTGGAAATGAAAATTCAGAACAAGCTCATTTGAATTACGCCCATCACGCTTGAAAATTGCAAGTAACGAATAATCCACAAATCATAATACAAATTTATTGATTTTTTTACATTTTAATCGTATTTTGCTAAATTCCACCTATTTATGTTATGTTAAAGCAGATGGAGAACCTTGTTTCAATAGCAGTAGACTATATGCTAATCTTTTGTCTCCATTATCATTGTTTAAGTATGTATTGATTTAACAGTGAGTTTCCGCATCACTTGATAAATATAAACTAATTATTGTTTTGGAAACTTATTTCAAAAGAAAGTCACTTCTTTCCCTAGTGTATTTCCGCAATTTTTGCTTTAATGTTATTATTCTCTCATTTTCAACTATTACTATTCAAAATAAACTTGAGTCATTGTGTAGGGTAGAGATGGCAACGGGGGCGGGGAACACAGGGGACCCCAATCCTCATCCCCATCCCCGAATCCTCATTCCAATCCTCATCCCCATCCCCATCCCCACCGGAGAATATAAATAAGCCCCCATCCCCACCCCCAACGGGGACTGGGGATCCCCAACGGGGAAACGGAGATTTCTTTTTCACTTTTAACATGCAAAGTTTTACGTAAGAAAAAACTCTGTATTTCAATTTTACTAGCATAAATTTAAAGATTTTATAAAATCTATAAGTACCCATAAATTGCAGAAAAAATATAAATAAATTTTATACCAAATTTAAGTACATACATGAAAAATCAAGTAGAAAAAAATTATCAGATTGATATTTAAGGTAAAATATATCAACCAAAGAAAAAAATATATATATATATACACGAGTTTAAATTAGATAAAAGAAAAAACAAAAAGTATAATTTCAACCAGGTAGTTACTAATGAGTTAGGTTACTTAGATCAAATTTTATGTATTATAAACTATACTATAAATATATGTTCTGTATTATTTTTATATATTAATATATGTCGGGGGCGGGTCTGGGGTCGGGGATTAAGGGTATCCCCGTCCCCATCCCCATCCCCACTTTTTTTATTCGGGTATTCCGCATCCCCGTCCCCATCCCCGGTCAATCTGGGGATTCCCCAGTCAAAACGGGTGCGGGTTTCGGGTTCCCCATTGGGTATGGGCTTTTTGCCATCCCTAGTGTAGGGAGCTACAATGTCAGAACAAAATGTTAATGGTATGCTTTTTAGTTTATGCACCGATTTCGTTTATTCTCAAATTTTATAGTTATAGTATATTTATGTTTGTTTCAGCTTTACCAAATATATCCAACAAAACATTCCTATCCTTCCAATAAGATTGTTTCGACATTATCAAATCATAAATTCATAATCAATAAGATTTTTTTTTTTTCTAATAGTTGGATGGTTTCTGATGAATTCCTCCGAGTTTTGTATATATTTATATAAAGTGGTTATCATTTATTAGCACTAGAATAATCAAACTTAAATCAAATAACATTAAAGTTTCCATAACATTACCAAAACTCTCCACAAGAACAAAACCCATTCCTAAAATGATGAAACCGATTTGTATCCCTTACTACAACCTCCCTTCCTGTAATCTTGGATGCCAACTTCATAAAAACATGGCAATCCCCACAAATCCTAAGATTCTTCATGATTCTTATAGGAGCAGAAGAAGGTAAACACATTACTCCAAAAACAAAAGCAAGTTTCTCACTATGGTACCTTAAAAGTTCCTCTTTCTGATTCTCTTCAACATTATGTAAATCATGTTGTGTCTCACATCTATAACCAAACTTTCTCATTTCTTCAAGAATACCCTCCAACTTTGAATAAATCTCATGGATTCTATCATGGTTTCTTTCTCCAACCATAAAGGCATGAACTTTGTCTTTAACCTCAATCCAACTCTTACCTCTTTCTTTCTTTACTTCTGTTTCTTTAAGAAGCTTTCTTGCTTGTATAACTTCATCCCATTTTCTATTTGCAGCATAAATGTTTGAAAGCAACACATGATTTCCAGCATTTTCAGGTTCAATTTCAAACAAATGTTTAGCAGCAATCTCAGCTAACTCGATATTTCCATAGACTCTACATGAGCTTAAAAGTGATCCCCAAATGGAAGCAGTAGCCTCAAATGGCATTTTATCAATCAAGATTTTAGCTTCATTGATCAAACCTGTTCTACCAAGAACATCAACCATGCATGAATAATGAACAACATTAGGTGATAAATTATGTTCTTTTATCATCATTTCAAAGTATTTCTTCCCTTCTTTCACTAACCCCATATGGCTACAAGCAGACAATACAGATACATAAGTAACCTCATTTGGTTGCAAGCCAATTTGTTGCATTTTTTCAAATAATATCATTGCTTCCATGGATCGACCATGTCTTGAAAACCCAGAAATCATTGCATTTAGTAAAACGATATTCTTCTCTTTTACACATGAGAACACTAAATAAGCTTCATTGATGCTTCCACATTTGGAGTACATGTCTACTAACGAAGAAGAAACAAAGAAGTTTAGAATGAAACCTGTTTTGAACAACACTGCATGTGCTTGAATTCCTTCAATTTTAGCAGCTATAGCTGCACAAGCTGCAACAACTGAAGAAAGAATGAACTGGTTGAATTCAACTCCTGTAGTTTGTACTTTTTTAAACGTCATCAATGCTTCCTCATGAAGCTCGTTTTTCACATATCCTGCAACCATTGAACTCCATGTCACAGCACTCCTTTCGGGCATATACTCAAACACACGGATTGCATCTTTTAGTAGGTTGCATTTGGCATAAACATCAAGTAAAGCAGTGCCAACAAACATGTTTTCAAGCATAGATGTTTTGAGAGCAAAAGCATGTAACTGCCTACACTCGAACACTGCAAACTCAGCTGCACAAGCACACAAAACGCCTGAAAGTGTGAATTCACTGAATTCTGTTCCTTCTCTTTGCATCTGAACAAAAAGATCAAGAGCCTCCCTTTCGTTTCCATTTTGGGTATATGAACCAATCATGGTATTCCAAGAAACTAGGCTTCTTTCAGGCATTTCATCGAACACTCTCCGCGCATGCTCCAGAAACCCACATTTTGAGTACATATTAATGAGCATATTTGAAGTTAAAGTGTTTGCCCACAGTCCATACTGAATTAAACAGCCATGACAAGCCATCCCTTCCATGGGTAAACTTTCTCTCGCACATTTTTGCAAAATTTGGTGTAAAACGGATAGACGAATAGGGTATGTAGGCACATACGAAGGGGTTTCCTGGGGTTTCCAGATGGGGCCATGTGCGTCGACTGGTAAGGGTGTGGCTATGGATGACAGGTTCCTTCTATTTGTTTCCAAGGATTGAATGGGTTTATTGAGTCGCCGCACAGCTTTCATGTCATTGATTTCAGTAAATCACCAGGCGCCTGTTATTGGAGGCATAGGATACGGGTCGGGTGATGCCACCCATCCGGACAGCATTTTCCCACCTTGTCATCCAAGTATCAAGTATGTATAGGAGTAGGGTTGGTACACGAAAATATGTGTAATTGATCTAGAAATTCGAATATATTTTTGGAATGACTAATGACTAAATTACATGGACTTGAACGATAGACTTTCATATTTTATATGTATCGTGTCCCAAAATAAAACGATATAAAAAACAATTGATTTTGAAACCGAAAATATGTTATCTCTAAGATATATATCACATTGAGACAAACTTATATTACTATGTAGATAAAAGTAAGACCGGCTCAAGATATATTCGGATTTATATGAGAGTATTATTTATAAAAATTTAAAACTCCTAGAGTTACCTTAAGTCTTTAGGTTCTTCAAATTTAAATCGTGTCAGGCTTGACATACAAAATACTATACACAATTTCTTCATAATGCCTTTGAATACTATAAACTAGAACTCTAGAAGTATGTCACAATCTTTTTATACAAATATTGTTACAGGGGTCTAAACTAATAAGTTTACTAACAGATTGTAATTTACTCTAGTTATAAGAAGTTATCATCATCAAATCAATAAACAAAGTGTTTGTCAGTGTATGTGACACCCATAAACGCATGACGTAAATAAGATAAAGAAAACCCTACTAAATCTTAAGTTCGAATGTCATGCTTGAAAACACTTGATGTGACTTTAATATAATGATATGGTCCATGCCAATACCATGATGTGTACGTGAGACCCATAAGCCTCCACAATAGAAGAGCTTTTTTCTTTTTGATTATTTACGTTTTGTTTTATATTTGACTTTTTGCTATCAGTTTAAAAATATATGAGACTCACCGGGTCATTAAAAAAACTCACATAACGCGTAAAAACGGCTAGGCGAGACGGTGTGCGGCCGTTACCACGGCATTTTCCAGCGTCCACATCATCATAACGGTTAGGCATGCCCACACCAAACAGTGTAAAAACTAGTTTAAGTAGCTCTTTCAAAAGGTATATGAATACCAGGAAAATAGATAAATGTTCTGAAAAGATAATGAACTGATGAATTTGTTTTAAATACCGCTGCAACCCAGACTTGTTTGTTTCTCATGTTTTCCAGCCATGAAGGTCTGTTGAATTGTCAAAAAACGATCTTGTTTTGGCCCAACCTTGATTCAACTAACTTTAGTGGGTTTAAGAAACCATTATCATCTACCCTTTATAAACTATATTTTGGGTAGACCCAATTCCAGCCTCCAAGAAAACATACCAACGTTTTTAGCGACCATAGAAGGGTTCAAAGCATCCAATACAAATATACAATTTTTAGATTCAAAATCATGTTCAAGCAGCAAACAAACAGAAGGAGTCAACTTGCAAGATAGGTTAGTTACCCCATTATGACAATAATCTTATTATAATCATACAAGTGATGGAGGATGTTTGATATTTGTATGTTGTGCAGAGTGCATGTTTGTCGATACCAAACACGAATGACAAATTAACATTGAATGGGCATAACTAACTTCCAAATTTGGAGCTATAACTATATTATACAACAGACAATCTAACTTCCAAAACTTCAACTAACTACCTGCAACTATTTTGTGCTTCTGAAACACAGTTCTTTTCACCCTTACAACACACCACTTTTTGAAACTCCTACAATCTTGAACAATGTAATTGGAACATGATATCTTGCTTATCTTTCTTGTGTGCCAAATAATTTAAGTGTTAAAATTCTCCTACAAAACTACTTGTAGTATCCCAAGAACAAGAAGAGATAGATTTTAAGGAAAATAATTTTACAGGATCCTACAGTTATCTAAGTAATTTGATCATCAACACATCCCTACTTTTGAACCCAATTCCAAACAACCCATTCAACTCTCTTTCACATTTTCCCAAACAAGACAGGATTTTGTCACCATATTTGTTGAATTGTTCACAACAATCCCAAGTGAATTGTTCACAACAAAACATAAAATAAATCATGGAACTATTAAGTTAAGTCACTGAAAGTACAGTCCCAAACTAAACTTGTGGAGACCCCATGGCCATGACTACAAGAACACATGATCAAGGAAATATCCAGAAGTGTCAGCACACTCTATACAGAGACCCACAAAAAGCATTTAAAAATCACATACATTATTCTTCTCTGAAATACTTGCAACAGCTTCAGCAGCAGTGTGTGATGAACATCTCCCTGGTACCTAAGGTTTCTGGAAGAAAATGGATTAACAGTAAAGTTAATATTATAGATTAATGTGCTTTCTAACTCTTTTTAGTCTATGGGACAACCTGTATTCTTAAATTTCAATATTTACAAGATTCAATCAGGAGTCAAGAGTGAACACAACCTGTTTTATAGATCAAAGTTTAAGAGATTACAAGTCTGATTCTCTATAGTTTTACTTAGATTTATAATCAGAAAAGGCTAATACCCGATGATAAAAAGTGTTACACATAATGATTATCCAAATTGAACTTAAACCATTATCTTACCTTCTCGGCCTTCTCTTTCTCCGCTTTCTCCTTTTCCTCCTTGCGTTTTTGCTTCTCCAGCTTCTCTTTCTCCATTTTCTTCATAACACAACAATAACACCCCGAGTCAACCAGTGAATCAACTAGCTTTATACAACTTCAATCGATATAAACACAAATATGGATACATATTTATTCAACTTCAACCTATCATCAGTAGACTATATATACTATTAATCGATAAACAGACAAATAGAGAGACGCGTGTACCCTGATGTAGACATTCTCAGCAGCACGTTCTTCATCGTTAAGGACACGACCTTGGTCACTAAAAAAACGGAAGGCTGATCGAGAACTTGAGGAATCCATGGAAAGACGTAAAAGAGCTGACCGAGAAACAACGAGGGATCTCATGGCCATTGTTGACGCTAAATTTTAGGGTTTTCGTTGTCTGTGAAAGTCAAAATTGCTAATGAAAGACGAGAAGCGTCTAGACAGTTACACTACTATATGGAGAAATATGATAGACCGGACCCAGTTGGGCCGGATTCGATGTTATTGTATTGTGGATTTTTGTTGGCGATGTCCACTATCCAGATTAAAAGTGCGCAGATACAGTTTTAGATATCTTCCGTTTTTTTTACTGGTTATTGACCCGAAAACCCTACAAAGTTTTACTTCTATCTTTAATCGGTCGCTCAACTTATTTATTTATTTATTTACCATCTGAGATCATTTAACTTAGGTTTTATTAGGGGATTCTGATAAATTTCAAATGTTTAAACGTTATATAGCTGATGTGGAGGTTTTTTCCCACTTATTCCTTCCACTCACTAAATCAGCATAGATCATCAAGTTAAATAAGAAATACCATCTTTTTATGGGAAATAAACAAAATCACCACGATTACTATATGCTTTAAAGTTTCAAAGATCGACATCATTGCTGCAACCGCAACACCACCATGGATCATCTATATTCCCTCTCCATCAAGTTACATATAGAGGGTTCTTCCCCGATCTTCCTACTTCTTGAATACGCATTTCCTAATTTAGCACTTGATTTGTGTTCTTTTGACCAACCCACTAGCTAGTTCTTAGATGTTTACAAGCTTGATGCCATTTCCCCACAATTGAAATGAAGTCATCAATGGTTACACAGAGTATCAATTGAATCGAAACTTGGCTAGGTTTTTTCTACCGCATCCCCACTTCTCTTTCCCTCCCATTTTGTACACACATCTCTCTCACTTCTTATGTAATCGATTCATGGTCACAATACATAGTTTATAGGGATTTTCGTTATTCATTTGTAGTCAATTCTTCATCGGAAAGTACGAGTTTTTACTTTTTGTGTCGAGAAAAATGTCATCAACCAACCCTTTCGATCTTTTGGACCATAATGATAATGATGTCCCCATTCAACTTCTAACTAAGCTTCCTATGGTTGTTCCAACCATCGAAAAATCTTCGGTTGGTGGTGTCTGTTGGTGGTGTGACTGCTAAGGTTGTGGGGTATCCTCACGAGTGGTTTATATGTAAAAAGAAAGTCACGTATATTTTTATCATTTCACAACCAATCCATCAGGTTTTGGAAATGGTGTTCACCGGTGGGTTGGTGGTGAATAGGCAAAATGAAGAGAGAGATAAAAAGAGACCGATGTTGCTGCCATTTTCCTATTGGGTGTCTTCCTCCATCTCCATCGAGACGCCACAGCCAAACCACTGGGGCTGGGGACGATATTCACGCGTCATTAGCCCCTCCAGCTTAGCCCTTCACGCGTGGAGAGTTATCCACTCCGGATAGCCTAAATTGGCAGCCAAGTTCCCTTCCAAGCCACTTCCTGTTGCCTAGGCTCGTAGGTTTTATTACTTCCATTCTATATAATTTCTTCGAGTTTTGTTGAAAATTAGACAATTAAACCCTTTTGGAAATCAAATGTAACAGTTTCGTTCTTCACGTTCTTATTATGTAGATTGTATAGGTGTATATATGTGTTTTGATGTAAAAATGTCTGCATTTGACCTTATAATTTTGACTATTTGATGGCCAAATTAGCTCCAAGTTCCGATATGTAGGATATTATATAGCTTGCTATTTATGTATAATTGATACCCGAAACCCCAAATAATTAAATCCTTCTTCAATAAGTAGGGTTAATCAATGCGTGTGTAGATTCAATCATCTCAAAAGCCATTGGTTGGGTGGGGTGGGGTGGGTGGCTTTGGGATTTGGTTGGGTGTAATTTTTTAATTTAAAATAATAAAATAATGTGAGATAACCTAGTAAAATGACAAATATGTCCTCACGTGATGAGCATGTGACCAATTTAATCGGTGAAAGATAATAACATGTAACTCAAAGGACCAAATCTCATAAAAGTTTCAATTTTAAACCACTTGTGTGAGTGAAAATATATATATATATATATATATATATATATATATATATATATATATATATATATATATATATATATATATATATATATATATATATATATATATATATATATATATATATATATATATATATATACCCAACCTGCACTTTTTGGTAAAGTATACTCTATAAAATAAAAATAATAATAAAAAAAAAAAACAAATTGAAATTGATAGAACCCACCAAAACCCCAATGAAAAAAAACTACTATGGATACTTTAATTTGTTCAATAAAGGGTTAAAGTCATTTTCGGGTAACCAAGTATAGGATTTGATCACCCTAGGTCAAAAAGGTCATTATCCTTTATGAAACCTGAATCAACATTTAATGTACACTCACGATGACATAAGCTACGATGGTGAGGTGGTTAAAGGAGACGAATAGTCGACGATGTTGGTTAGCATATGTTTGTATATCATATACTATTATTTTTATATATAGATGGGTAAAATAGTTATTGGTGCTAAAGCATCTAATCCTAAAATTAGATAGTAACAATGATTAAAGATGTCCAAGGTGAAGCATCGAGAGTTCAAGACGACCCAAAATCTAAGGGGGGTGCCCTTTGGAATTTCGTTGAACACAAAAAACAAAATGACAACTTCATCGTTCCACAACTGATTTTAAATATACATGCCAATGTTATGGATTTTATCAATTTGCTTTCATAAAGGGACAAAGATGTAATCTGGTTTGTTTGTCTTCACAACATGAACTTTTAAAGTTTTAAAATTATGAAGAACTTTTATTTTAGAAAATTGGTAAACTTGCACTATCTAGACCGTTCATGCCTAATCCGTCGTAAGATAAATCATAAAGAAATAATAATGTGTTGGTCGTTCCAGGGTATAAACCTTAAACCTGATGCATAGAAACCTACACTTCAATTACTAGGTTCCCATAATAGGATAAAAAGAAATAGATTAAAATTGTGACAAAAAAATCATTTAAATTTTTGTCCAATTCGAAGTCCCTGGGTTTAGTTCCATTGATTAAACCATATGGAAATGGAAGAAATCGGAAATAAATTGAACCATACGTGTATGAGATTGGTGACCGCACACATCATTAAAGAAATTCGTAGTTTTCTATTGTTTTATTAGGCGTAACCCCGTGTATTACACGGGTTTTGATCAAGGTTTAAACATTAAACATTTTTAAAGTATAATTTCAAATTAAATACAACATAAATGATGAATACTTAAGTATTTCAATATATATACTAATAAAGACAACTATTGAAAGAAATGAATGTAAGATAATACAAGGAACAATTCAATAAAGGTACGTGCAAACTCATTTATTTAGAAATATAAATTGTCAAAAGGGTAAATAGTAAAATTTTAATGTCCATATATGACATATATGAAAAAGCAAAAAAGGAAATTATGTGCCTTGGTTATGATATTAATTAATTGCTTTGAACTTATATTCATTTAAAATTGTCCAAATCATTCCTCCAAATCAATTCCCCAAA
The DNA here is from genome assembly GCF_002870075.4 of Lactuca sativa. Lineage (NCBI taxonomy): Eukaryota > Viridiplantae > Streptophyta > Magnoliopsida > Asterales > Asteraceae > Lactuca > Lactuca sativa. The sequence continues at coordinate 31,518,501 of NC_056630.2, read as the reverse complement.
ATTAATCCCCATAAATTAGGAATCAATATTTTTAACTCTTATAAAATTTCCTTATTTAAAAAATCCAATGTGTAATTTTTCTAGACTATGTAAAAAGAAAACCTAAATTATAAGAAAATGACATGTGGCCAAATGTCTAAGAAGATGACAAGTGGCAAAAAGTTTTTTATTTATTAGGGAGGATATCATCATCGGTACTTTTTGAAAGATGTAATATTGGAATATAAGATTAATAAAACAAATATTTATCTAAGATGCTAAAGGACTTCGAACTTGTTTTTGTTGCCTCGTGGACGTTGCTATACTAACTAAGACCTCTACTGGTTATAAAATAATGACTAAGACCTCTACTAGTTATAAAATAATGTTCGATTTTATCGTAAATTTTGTAGGGAAAAAAAACTAGATTTGGTAACCCTAAAACCAATGGGTGCGAGATGCCATTTTCCTATATTTTTCATGTCAACTTATCACCATGTCGTTTTATCATTATCCTCGTGTCATTTCCCCTTAGAGAATATTTGATAGTTGTTGACTGAGTCAGGGTCTGATTGGAACCATATTGTTTGATTATACGATTAACTGGCTGTGCTAACTATTGAAAATGACAATTTTATACTTTTATTCTATTTTTTTAGTGGCATGACACAAGAACAAAAGAACCCAAGAAAGTGCATTGCCATTTAGTGTAGGTTTTAAAAGAAACTAACCAACAAACTAAAATAATTGCTATGTAGTGCATGTATGAAAAAGAAAAAAAAAAGTGCATTGCATTTTCAATAGCTTTTTTCACCAATTTCTTTGAAATAACCTACATAACAAAATATACAAAATGTCATATAAAATCTAAATTGAACATAATAATTACAATTTACAAAGTCTATAAACAACAATGACCCTAAAGATGAAAAATCGGATTCCAACACTTTGTGAGCCATTAAAATAGAACCTGATCAAGTTTAGATGAACATACATCTGTCACAAAAACAATCAAAATTAGCATGTAATTCAAACCCAAAACTATGTCAAACATCAAATCCAACTTAACACCAAATCCAAATTAACAATTGACTATGTAAAAATGCTAAAAAGGATTCTCGTTTGTAGGGAGTTAGCATTTATGGACTGTGGAAAGTACCAAACATGATGTTAAAACTTCTAGCAACATTTAGCCTTTTGGCCCTGTTTGGTTCAACCAATGCCAATATTCAAGTTTTTATGAATTGCTGAAAACAAAAAGATCAAGAAACTCACATGTTCCTAATAAATGGTCGGTTGAGGATGAAGCTACCAATGAGTACTCTCCAGTTTACATTGCACCTCAAACCAATTCTTCGACTAAACCATTGGTTTTATGGCCAAATGGAGGTACTTTTCCAAAAGACAACAATCAGTCACTTCCAATCCAACACAAGCATCAACTGGAGTCAGCAATCCCACAATTGAAAAGAAATCAATTTTGTGCGAAAAATATAGCAATTACACTTTCAAAATTGATAAAATCAAAAGAAAAGAACAAGCAATGGATTGAAGCTAACATCTGATTATATGAAGCATATACCTAATTTCACTAAATATACATTTGATTTCAGAAAAAAAAAATAACAAAGAAATCAAAGGGCTAGAAAATTACCGACGACAGGGCTGCCTGCTACAGTGAAGATGGTGGTCAGCAAGAGGGTTGGAGGCAGAAGAAGTCATTGTTGGAGGATAAGAAGGGATGGCCGACGTTTGAGGAAGAATCGATGGAGTTGTAGCTTGCACGTATCCATTAATTTGGTGACGAGGAAGAAAGATGTGAAGACCGGACGTGTTTTGTATAAGGGCAAACGATGGAAATCAAGAAAAAGGACCGAGTCAGCTTCTTTTTTGTAGTGGACCAAGTCAAGAGTTAGGTCGGTAGCTTAGCTTCTTACTAGGTCTACAAAAATTACCTTGTATCAAACAAACTGACATAGTCAGCCAAAAAGTGTTGACCAGACTAGTCAACAAGTTATCAAACAAGTCATTACTTTTTTCATGCCAACTCATCATTCTGTCATTTTCCAAGTACATTCCCTTCACCTCCTACTGATAGGAAATATTCATCAATCACCCCCCCCCCCCCCCCCCTCATTTTTATTTTATTTTTTTAATAAATATATAAAATATTACTTAATAATGACATAAAAACAATAAAAAAACTATTCCATTATTTATAAAAATACCAAAAACGAAATAAATATTACATAATTAAACTTCAATCGCAACTAAAACACAATAAAATAGTACGTTATGTCTCATCTTCGGTCATAACTTCATCCTAGTTCTCATCCGAATCATCTTCAAACATGTATGAATCTATATCGTTAAATAAATCGTTGTACGAATTGTTGTCGACAGTATTTAGACGTGTATTGTAAATATATTCCACCAAATCAGTGCAAAGGTTGTGGTGTCTAGCTCGACCATATATTTCCCTTATGTTCACCATGTATTATGGCTATCTACTCCTTTGAGTATTACAAAATATTCATTTTCATTGTACTGGAAAATCCCTTTTTCTTCATCTTTTAAAATCATAGTATGCAATATGATCCATACGTACATTAGGCTATACATTTTTGTACGCTCGTATGATAGTGACGATACATTGAGTATTTACCAACGTCTCTTGAGAACACCAAAGGCTTATTCAACATCCTTTCTAGTTGATTCTTGTGTCGCCTTAAACTTGAATCTTTTTTTGTCGTTTGGGCATGAGAATCATTTCACAAATGTAGCTAACTCTGGATATAACCCATCAGTATGGTAGTACTGATGATTAGTGTAACACCCAGAATCAAAAACACCAATAAAAGAAAGGAAAAGCTCTAAGTCAAGAGTCAACTCGTCGAGTCCAGGGAGGAACGCAACGAGTCGGAGCGGGATCCGGGGCACAGAGTAAGTGACCGACTCGGCGAGCCGGCTATTGGACTCTTCGAGTCTGGTCTGGACGAGAAAAACCCTAATCTTGGGGGTTGTGCCCTATTTGAAGAACATTACATCCCTTCCCCAGCCTCTTTACCACCCTTTTGAGATCTAGAAACCCTAAATCGTAAGTGAGAGTCCTTGGAAGCAATTTGGAGCTTAGATAAGTGGTTTTTGTGAAGAGATCTTGAAGATCAAGAAGCTTGGATCAAGGGGGTTTACAGAGATTTGGATTATTCTTTAGTGGGAGGTCATCTTGGAGGTAATAAGTTGTTACCTTCACCCTTTTGAATCTAGATCTATTCTGAATGAGATTTTGGAGCTATTTTGGTAAGATTGAGATCTATTTCGGGTTTGGGGCTTAGATCTGAGGTTGCTACTTCAGATCTAGGGTTGTGATGGTCCAGAATGTCTTAAAGCAGCAGTCAATGAGTTAGTGGTGAAGCCCCTTTGTCTTAAACCCTAGCCCTAGAGTGTTTTGGGCCTTTAGCTCCTTGGTTTCACGTAAAGTTTGCAACTTTACGTGGGGGTTAGACTGTAGAAGAGTGGATCTATGGATTAGAGCCCCTGCATGGCTCGAAAAGCCACTGTATGGATTGAGAACTGAATAGACTCGGCGAGTCACATAGGTGTACTTGGCGAGTTGTATGAACATGAGCATGGACTCGGCGAGTTGAAGAACAACTCGGCGAGTCTGTTCAAGATTGCCTTGGACTTGGCGAGTCTGTTCTTGGACTCGGCAAGTCTGGTCGCAGAACCCCAACCTTTTCTGGTTAAGACGCAGATCAGTGAGTTGATTGGTGACTCAGTAAGTTAGATAGGATGAGACTCAGAGATCGTTGAACGCGACGAGTCTTGGGGTGACTCGGCGAGTTGATTCGTATTTTGAGAGTTTCTGAGTTTAAGAACTCGGTGAGTCTATAAGTTGACTCGGCGAGTCGAGTCAACTGGAAGGTTGACTTTGACTAGGACTTTGACTTTGACCATAGTTGACTTAGTTTGACTTCTAGAGTTCAGTTTGGAGCTAAGAGTTATATTGATATTAGTAGCTCGGGGAGCTAGTGGAGCAGCGGTTCGGAGAGTTGTCGGACAGCAACCAGAGGGTTATCAGCAAAGTTCAGCAGTGCAGGTGAGTTTCCCTTTATGTGAATGGGTCTATGGCCACAATGTTGGCCCATGTAGTTACGAGTAGGAAGACCCGGGGGCTAGCCCTAGGCACAATATGCTAGTATAGTATTCAGGACCAAAGTCCAATGTTAGCGGGCGGGTGCCCAAGGAATGGTTTATACGATAGTTTATACTTGTTGTCTGTGTGATACATGTATGTGCCTGGTAGGGAGGTGAGTGTGGGCGAGGTCCCGTATCTCACCAATAGCAGAGTATGGACGGTGTTCCATATCTCATTAGTAGCAGAGCAGGGGCGAGGCCCAAGTTAGGAAAGGAGTGAGTGTGGGCTGGGCCCGTATCTCACTAGCAGGAGGAGTGTGGACAGGGTTCCATGACACATCAGTATCAGGATATGGGTGAGGCCCAAGATAGGCGGGGACTTAGAACAGGATTCAGTAGTATATATTTAGTTATGTGTTATGGTATGTTTATGTGTTAGTATATGTTAGCAGGCGGGGCCTAGAGACAGGCAGGGCCTAAGAGAAACATATATGTATCCGAGCGGGGCTTGAACCAGGCGGGGCCGTTGTAGTGGGCGTGGCCTGAGGTAGTGGGCGAGGCCCGAAGTAGCGGGTGTGGCCCAGTATTTGCAGTATGTGATTATGTAGGGTATGTGGTAGGTTAGGGAACTCACTAAGCTTCGTGCTTATGGTTTTCAGTTTTGGTTTCAGGTATTCAGTTTTCAGAAGAGGAGCTCGGGAGGGCTGCAGTGCACACACCATGGCCAGTTAGCCTGGGATGTTTACTCTGATAATTAAACAAGTGTTTTGGAAAATAAACCCTTTTTGTATGTTCGTATGATGTAACGCTATGAATTAGTAATATTTTTAAAAGAAATTTTTGGACTTGAAATTTGGGATGTTACAATTAGTCTAGAACATTTGATGTCCTTGTTGGCACCTAAAGCACCAAAAAATGCATGTCATATCCAAAGATCATGTGACGTTACTGCCTCTAAAATTATCGTTAGTTGTTTTAATCACCTCGTATGAAATTGACCAGGTCATGTATTAGGGCACATTGCTCACTCTCAATGCATACAATCAATACTACCAAGCATTTCAGAGACCCTATGTTTGTTTTCATGTGTTGTATACAATTGGTGGAAGTCATTAATTGTAGATTTGTGCAGATATCAGTCATTGTAGAGGATCATCACAACTTTAGGAAACTTGTAAAGACATTTCTCATGTCGTTAGATATCCTCAAATACTCATATTGTGAGTATGCCCCCATGTTGAATGCTAGTTGATTAAATTTTGTTGTGCATTTTTAATCAGAGAGAAAAATTGCATGCCGCTCGAATCCCATTTCATTTGAACATATGGAAATTAATTCTTCACATCATCGGATAATTTTTTTCATCATACAAAACCGACGTCTAAATTTTACAATGTAGATGACATCATCAACAAAGTAGTCTTGTACTCTAACTTTGTAACGTCCTTAAAATATAACTCAAAATTTTCATTTTTAATTTAATAAAACAGTAATCCAAAACATTTCCATACAACCAAGATAGACCAAAGTGTATCACAACATCACAAAATATCAGAGTAAATCACAAAAGGCGGAAAAGAGTGGTTTGGGCTCTACAATCATCTCAGGCTCTTCCCTTTCGAACCATATGTACCAGAAACATAAACTGAAAACCGTATGCACAAAGCTTAGTAAGTTCCCCAAATTACCACATACCATACATAATAAACACATACTGGCCCCCCGCCCTTCATCGGGCCCTGCCTGGCCTCAAGTCTCACTCGATCTCGTGCCCTGCCCCCGCATCAAGCCCCGCTCGGTTTACAGATCTGACAATCACCAGGCTCTGCCTGTCATTGGGCCCACCCAATACACGTATAAGCAAATAAAAATATAATCATACTAACACATATAATAATCACAAAGATCATGGCATACGACATAGTCTTCGGGCATCGCCTAGTATCGAGCTCCGTTCGACATACATACCAATGCATACACATGCAAGAGTCATGCAGACATCTAACATCCTAACATAATAATCCATTATGACATCCCCATTTTCACGGTCAGAAAAGACCGATTTGCGGAATTTGTTCACAGAAAACATGATAATGATATTATCGAAACATTTCTGAAGAAATGTATTTTTTTTATTAAAACATTGGATGTCATCATCAATACAAAAATGTAAGCATAACGAAATATTGCAAGTCTTACAATATTTAAACTAGTGACTTAATACACCTTGAATCCCTCGGCAGAATGTATCTTTAATACCGCTACCTGTGATACAATAAACAGAGTGGGTCAGGTTGGAAAACCTGGTGAGTACATAGGGTTTTCAACCCACAATAATATAATTATTATGCTTAATCATTAAACAATTAATCCAATTTCTCATCTCCATTTTCTTCTTTATTCTTAAGGGTCTTCCCTAAGAATAATCTATTCTTCATTTATTCATTCCTAAGGAAAAGGCACGGAGTCCATCGCTGCCAGGGTTTATCTAACATGCACTAAGTCAACAGTTGTCGATGTTATCTATTAGGCACTAAGTCCATAGCTGCCTATGTTCATCTATAAGGCACTAAGTCCATAGCTGTCATGGTTTTTAGAGTACATCTACTGAACACGTCGTTCACAAACACCTACAGGTTGCGATCCTGCTAACATTCCGCCGGACTGTCTAGAGTAGTTTGTGGTTGTCATCTATACTCTGCTAGATGATTGGATCAGCTTTTAAAGTCAAGGTTTCTCATCATCTTTCACTTCTCAACATCTATATCATCTTTCATTTCTCATCATCCATATCATCTTTCATCTACCCATCTTTACCCAATATATTTATAGGTATAAAAATACATATATAGTTTAAATCAAGTAAAATATGTATAAATCGTTCATCTCGCATAAATATCAAGAATACATACAATAAGCACATACAACATGTATTAATATCAAATACTTCATATCTATGTGTAAGATGATAGTAATTATGCGCTCACATGTTAAAGTGACAATTCGAAATTCGGACAACGCTTCGCTTCTAGTAATTGTCTTTTCCTTTGACGTAACCTAGTATCATTATCACTAAGTTTTAGTTTGACATTTGTTGTGACTAATTATTAGTCTAGATTCATCATTAATTCAAAGTCAACTTAATGATCTATCAAGTAAGGATCAACTAGGTAGGATAGTTGGGAGGCAAGACTATTTTAGCGTATAGCCTTTTTTAAATCCAACAACCAAGCCAACGTGACCGTTCTAGAAACCTCTCCTGTAAGTAGATCAATCATTATAACGACTTGGAATTACTGATAAATCTTTTTTATAGGTTCATAATAACGATAATGAACTTAAACATAAGTTATACTTAAAGTATGGTAAGCATAACTTAACTTACAGGTGGTTTAGTGAGAAACCGGGCTCTGCGCGGGCAGAACATCTGAGCCGAAAGCTTTTCTTCTCGGGGTCGTCTAGTGCTCTAAGGCTTCGCTACTATCTCCTAGGGAGGGCTAGAGAAAAGGTATTAGGACCTCGGGAGGTTTGGGAGAGAATTGATTTAAGAGGTGTGAAGAAAAGAGTGAGAATTGAGCTCAATTTATAGCTGCCACCGCCCAAGTATGGTGGGTGTACTCAAGAATTATGTTGGGCGTAATGGATTTTTATGGGTTACGTTGGGCGTAATCAAAAATTACGTTGGGCGTAATGTGCCATGTGTCGCATTCTGGTGGCAAGTCGTGGGGAAGAAGGTGTGGCCTAGATCTTGTCACATGTCACCTGCTGGTTAATCCAAAAATTAATTATCTTCTAAAAGTCGTAACTTTCGCATACTAGCTCCGTTTTTTACGCTCTTTATATCCACATAGGTATCGACGGGATCTACAACTTTTGTTTATACTTTGTCGGCTAATTTTGACTTTATTTTTAAATTTATATTTTAACAAGTTTAGACAGTTAAAGTTCGTTCAAAATTCATAACTTTGTCATCCTGTCCGTTTTTTACTGTGTTTATATTGTTGAGCTCCTATTAACGAGATCTTCAATTCTCTTTTATATTTTGTCATCTAATAATCAATCGATCTGAAATTTGATTTCCGAACTGTACACTGATACGCTAAATCTTACAAAAAACATAACTTCTTCTAACGAAGTCAGATTTGAACAATCTCTATATACATGCTCTCAGTTTAACATCTACTACGACTTTCATTTAGATTGTTGTTGGCACTCTGTCGCTCGCGTATTAAGCAAATAGATTATCACTGCTAGTTGCACTAAACATATAGCACAGGGAGGCAGGGTCGAATCCTCAGGGACATAGTCTAATGGTCAATGCCTTTTTACATCAGGCACAATCTAGTCAAGAAACAGAAAATATAAAACGGGGGGTTATTAAACTAAAAACTAAAAACACAATGATATTAAAATAAATGAAAATCAATATAAAAAATGAGTTCAAATTTGTTGTGACTTTCCTAATCATGCAATCAACATTGACCTGGTTATTTGAGATGTGTTTTATCTAAGCTGGTACTGAGAAAAACTAACAAGCTCTAGTATAATCTATTTACCTTATTTAGTTAACCAAAACAAGCTCTTCAATTAACCCTAACTTTTTACTGTCTAATCAATGTTTTAAAAACAGGTTTTTTAGTTGAACCGGTATGCTTACCAATTTCCGGTTTAACCGGTTCGACCGCCGGCTCAACCGGTTTCTATAATTTTCATCATTTTTCCTATTTTCCTATACATATATACATATATAAATTATGAATTTGATGTTTACTAGTTCAAACATTAGAAATATACATAAAAATAAGTTGTAGATCAATCCAAATACATTAAAATAACACATGACCATAAGTTCGAGTATTTTACATCAATCCATATACGTTAAAAAAAACATAATACCAAAACAAAATATAGTTTTAAATGAATACAAACACATCCAAAAAAAACTTTATAACATTTATCATATGTTTTTATTTAGAGAAAACTAAATACATTTTAAAAAATCATCAAAGTTTTTATTCAAATGGTTCTTTCCATGTGTTTTTATTCACTTTAACCGGTTCAAACGGTTTATTTTGACCGCTTCAGCCGGGTTTTTCTAAAACCGGTCGGTTCAATCCGGTTCAGAAATCGACATAAAACCGGTGATAGTTGAATCGCTTTCTTCTCCGGTTCCCGGTCCAACCGGTTCGACCGGCCGGTTCAAACCGGTTTTTAAAACATTGATCTAATCAAACAAGCTCTTAATTAAGATCCGAAAAGTTGCATTAAGTTCTCTGTAAAATTCCTAGCAATACCCAATACTTCTCACAAGCTCGAAAGCGTGAAGATATGATTTTTCAGTTTATAATAAAGTCAAATCCCAAACATGGAACCGATTTATTACTTGTTACTTATTACTAATTAATTAGAACAGTTACGTATTCTATAACCGATTAACTGGAATGATAAAACCCTATCTAGGTGATCAAACTAACAAGAATCATAATCAAACATTCATTAAGAACAAAACTGAAGAATCTAGATAGAAACACTAACAAAAAACCAGATCTAATGATCAATCAAATGAGAAGTACTCATCTTTGCATAACTGAAAACTAAGGATTAGCCAGACATGGCTAAAGATTGATAAAAACCAATGAAAAGAGACATCAAACAACTAATCTTACTAATCTACTTGAAGGAGATGATCCACAGTCTTCAGATCCTTAGAAATCATTGAAATCGGAGAAGAAACGCCTCTAAAATCGTATTTTCGTCGTCTGGTACCTCTGGAACCGCCAACTTAGGTTACAGGAATGCTATCATGGTCTATATATACATCCAGCAGCAAAAACAACACACATGCGATCGCATGTAGGCAACCTGCGATCGCAGGTTTTGAAGAAAATGCGTATCGTGCCTTTTTAATGAAGTAGGATGCTATTTTGGCACTTTTTGGCCAACCTAAGATCACATGGGCACAACCTGCGATCGCATGTACACAACTTGCGATCACAAGTTTTCGTTTTTCACTTCCAAATGATTTTTTGGCACTAAAAAACCTCGAATCCATGCTGCGACCTAACCTGCGATCGTATAAAGGCTCCATGTGATCGCATAGAGACAAAATGAGATCGCATGTTGTTCCTAAGACGTCCAAAAAATTTTCTTCTTTCCAGATCATTTTGAATCGCGTCAATTGGAGTTACGGTTCTTGAGGTATGGTCAAAATACTAACAGGGGGTCAAAGCTGTCAGCAACATCCTTTAACTTTAGATTGTAGATTCTATCTCCTTGTGATTAATTCGATCGAATTTTTATTGATCAAATCATTTTCCAATCATTCCGCAAAATACTTCATAAGTTCCAAGCTCCATTTTAAGCTCCAAACGCGCATCCAACTGCTCCCAAAGCACTGCTCCACTCGAACTATCTGAAATCGACATAAAAACATGAGCAATACAAGAATTCTAACAAAAGACACGAGCTGAACATTATTTTAATAAATGACATGAAAATATACAAAATATGATGCTAAATGATAATGAAAACTACCCTATAAGATGCATAAAATGGCATCTAACAAACCTCCTCAAGCTTAAACCTTACTTGCCCTCAAGTAAGAAAAAGATAAAACATTATAAACAAATGGAAAGATGTAGATGACATAAAAAGGAACTTGGAATAAAAACTAAAAGAAGATTAAGGAAACTAAAAGTTTAAAATTTATCAAAACACTACACTCTTTTTTTTATCACATGATCAGATTTCACAACGAGGAAGCTCCAATGAAATCACTACCTAGACAACATTCTCAATACTTTATATTGACGATTCATATTTCATATTTAATAAGTTAAAGCAAGCTCAAGCAAATAATTTTTATGCCGAATTAAATTTGTGAAAACATTGTATTTTAAAAAATAATTTCACGAAAATTCGTTTATAAAAACTTAGCTTGACCAACCCTCCTTTTTTTTCCGAACTCGTCCAGTAAACGTGGTAAGCTCCATTATGGACAGAAAAACCAACCTTACCCCTATGATTCCACTATCGAGGGATCAATCTCATTATACCACACATCTTCTTCGTCTTGATCAACTCTCATATTTAACTTACTCGCTTCTTGATTTCGATTTGAACTTGACTTGGATTTAACTTTGAATTGCAGATTTCTTCAAGTTTCTTGATATACCATTTCTAACAAATATATTGACTGGGCGTAGATTTTAATTTGGTGGGCGTAGATTTTAATTTGAGGCCCACCATATATTCAATACTTCAAAAATGATAATAAATTATGGGTATAATGAGAGTTCCCTCCCAACCTCAAAAGGCATAGAAACTATAGGGTTCGGTACTTCAAGGAATGATAAGGGTTATCCAATCTAGATTCTTTTTAAAGCATTAAAGGAAATTATTTTCAAAACACTGTTCGTTTTTCCATCGCACACTTCCATTGTAAAAATTATCTGACTTTTATGTTGGTTCATATTGAAAACATTTAAAGCACTTGAAAATATAATTCTTAAAATTGATTGTTATGAGACCGTTATTTTTTATAACTATCACACTTCATCTTAACAAAGCTATCGAATGTAAAAAGATATCCTCGTCTCATTTAAAAATTTTAATCTTTTAAGATTTTGATATGTAGAAAATAAAAAATAACTAGAAATAAAATCTTTTTGGGTTTTTTGTTCTCTTATTTATGAATGCAGAAAAATAAAATATTTTTTGGATTTTTTTATAAGCAAATGCAATGCAAAACGAAAAATAAAATTTGAAAATTTTAAATGAAAACTGAAAAATTAAAATTTTAACAAAAAATGCAAAAATTTTGCACTAATCTCCTCCCCAAACTTAAAATGATGCATTGTCTTCAATGCTCAGAGAGGAATGAATAGCTCAATATAGAAAATATAAGCAAAAGGGTTGCAGCGAGGAATGAATGTACCTGATATGTTCGTAGAAATTCTGAATTTGACAATGAATGTTGACTAAAAATCTGGATTTCAGCAACTATGAAGATCCTTTGATTTCCCCAAGCTTACTTGGAACTACGACCATCTCTTTATTGAAAGCATAAAAACTAAAAACTACTCATCGGGTTGCCTCCCAGAAAGCCTCCCATTTTTAAAGTCGTTGGCTCGACTTTGCCCAACCAGATTATTAACTGGTATGGTTGAGACTTCTCTGAAGCTCAACTCTTTTTCTTGTGACTCCAGATCCCTTCAAATATGGCAACATGGGTGGATCTGGAACTTGTTCAGCAAACTGAAAAGACTCCAAATAGTTATCAGATAAGTCTTTCAGTTGATTAGACTTCTTTCTCTTTCTGATCTTCTTATTCTTCCCATAAATCTTCTCTTCATATTCTTTTTGTTTCAGATCTCTTCTTTCCAGATTCGTTTCCTGAAATCACCACTTCCACATTTTCTTTTTCCAAAAGTTTTTTTCTTGATTCTTCTTCCGTAGCAGATTTCATCTCAACCTCTTCCACCTCCCAAGCTTATCTTCTGCCAGCTCCGTGGATATATTATCAGATGAATTCCTGTCTAAAAAGTTTTCTTCCACAGAGACATTAGAAAACTCATAGCAGCCCTGAGACAAAGTACAACTGGAACCCATATAATTGATAGAAACATTTTCAGAAGGAAAATCATCATTATTAATTTGAAATGTAACCACTTCCTCATCAAACTCCGTTGAAATCATGTCATTAAAAACATCAATTTTCGTTTTTGCAATTTCATAAAAGCCTTCCAAAATAATAGAGTTCGCATCTGAAGTGTCCAAGTTTCCCATGTCCAATATATAAAAATTAGTAGGAAAAATAAGCTCACCCACTTGGACAAGAACATCCTCAAGCACACCTTTTGGGTGTACTGTTGAATGATCTGCCAACTAGATGATGGTCCTGGTCTTTTGCAAAGATCCCAATTTTTATTTTTTTCAGAAATAGAAAACAGGAGGACATTAACTGAGGCACCAAGGTCAAGCATGAATTTTGGAAAATTAAGGTTCCCCAATTTACAAGGAACAGAGAAAATCCCTGAATCCTTGCACTTTGGAGGCAAACCATTTTGCAAAATTAAAGAAATATTTTCACCAGCTTTAATTGTTTCACTAGATTTTAGTTTTTTCTTTGAAATGCATAATTGTTTTAAAAACTTAGCATAACGAGGAATGTGTTTTATAACATCAAGTAACGGGATATTTACCTCCACTTTGCGAAAAATCTTCATGATGTCCTCATCCTCACACTCGCGTTTCGTGCTCCTCAGTCGCGATGGGAAGGGCGATAGTGGCTTGTACTCCTTCAGAATTGTCTTGGGTAGTGTTGCAGTTTCTTTTTCAGCTTCTTCTTCAACCAAAACCTCTTCATACTCTTTAGCTTTCGCTCCTTTTTTTTTTATCTCTTCCACATCTCCTTCAACCATAACTTCTTCAAATTCTTCCTCGACCTTATTTTCTGGTTCAGATAAGCTTAGGCCTTCATATTGATGGGTTTTATACAAAACAAACAATCCTATGTGTGCATGCAACCCTAATTTGAGGATATATGTTTTCACTATACAAGCATTGAACATAAAACTAGAAACCCTAGGAGGCACATGTAATTTTTGAAATTAACATATAATTAGGGTTAGGATACATACCTTTATTGTTGTATTGTAATAACAATCAAATCCTTGAAGATCTTGAACTTTGGTAGCAAGCGCCACAAGTGTCGCGCCTCTAATGGCTCACAAACAAACCTAGCAACCAAGGATTACTATGGAGAGAGAAGGGAAGTGGAAAACTCGACCCTAGCCTTTCTTAGAGTTCCCTTAGACGAAATCTAACCCTATAGGGGTTTATATAGGTGATAAGTAAGGTTTTGGATAAGGTAGGTGTATCTTAGATAACCCTTAGAGCCCAAGGAAACCCTAGGACACTCTAGATTTCGTTCCATCCCTCTAAGGGAGGTTCTAGAATGCTCAATGCTCAACTTTTGAAGATTTTCACCTTTAGGCCCTGCAGTTTCAATTAATTCCTTTAATCCCAAAACCAATTCCAAATTAATTTCTGATTAAATATTAATTAAAAAATACGATTTCTAATTAATATATTATATCCATAATACATTAATAAATTAATTTATTAACCAAGTAATAAATTAATAAATCATTCTTCTTTCTCCAAAAATGATCCTATTCAATTGCCAGGCTTGAAGGCAACCCAAAAGGACATTTGCTACTATCAATTCAAGTACATACCAATTATAGTTATGGGCTTAGACACCCAATCCAACACACATGTCTTTCCGCTTCTCAAGGAAATAATACTCACATTGTGCTTTGGATTGTTTTCTGTATGCCTCGGTAACTTTCCTTGAGATTCCAGTCGACCCATAGAAGTGGCAAGTTGAGACACCTGCTGCTCCATATTTTTTATATTGGCTTTGGTTTCATTCTGGAATGCATGAGTGCTGGTGGCCAGAATTTTAACAATATCTTCCAAAGCCATACTAGAGCTGCCAAAATGTTGTTGTACAGGCTGCTGAAAATTCTGCTGATTCTGAAAATTTTGCTGAAGACCCGGCTGTTGAAAATATCACTGCTGCTGAAATTAGGGATGTCAAAAACCCTCGAGGGACCCCAATACCGTACGAGACTAAATTTTTTTTTAAAAAATCGGGAGCAGGAGCGAGTGCGGGGGCAGAACTAAACCCCGTTTATTTTCGGGACCGGGGTCGGGAGTCGGTATTTCCGTCCCGTACTCCCGCGGGGGCCCCGGTTGTATATTTATGTAAAAAAGTATATATTTAATATAAAATATATATATATATATATATATATATATATATATATATATATATATATATATATATATATATATATATATATATATATATAAAATACATTTTCTAATTTTAGGTTTAGGTTAGGTTTCAATTTCCCGTTTCCAGTTAATAGATATTGAAGATGTAGTGAATTGATCATATATTTTTGGACATGTATGTATTTTATATTTGTAATGTTAGATTTGTCGTATTTTATACTTGTAACATTGTTGGAATTGTCGTTTTGAAATGTTGGATTTTTAATGTTGGATTTTTAAGTTTTTAGTTTCTAAAAGATTAGGTTTTAAGCTTTTAAAGTTATTAAAAATAGTATTTTTAGCCTAAAACAAAGCAATTTTTTAGAAAAAAAATTGAATTTTAAGCCTATAAATTGGGGGAACCGGGGGAACGGGGGCAGGACCGGGGGCTATGTAAACGGGGGATCCGGGGGCGGGGGAAACAACTGATTTCGGGGGCGGGGGTGAGGGCAGTTATTTCCGCTCCCGTTTGGTCTCGTTGACATCCCTAGCTGAAATCCGGGTGGAGGTTGGAATTGTTGTTTCTTTTGATAATTATTCTGAAAGTTCTATTGGTAGCCCCTGACAGCTTTGACTACAACTGTATTCTCTTGCAATATTGGGCACATATCAGTTGGGTGACCAGTTTTGCAGCAGATCCCACAAGCGTTGACTTTTGACTCGATACCTTTTTCTTTTGTTACAGGAGGACAGCCTTAGTCAATTCTGAAATCTGATATTCCAGGTGGGCATTACTTATTTCTTTGACCCCTATTGGCTGGTCCAGATACCACTATTCTTCATTTGTTGAGTGTTTTGATTCGTTTGCCAGCTTCTCGATTAATACCCGAATCTTCGTTGGTGTCATGTCTGAAAGTTACCCTCCGCTCGATGCATTTATTAGTCTCATTTCCTTTGGTACTAAGCCTTCACATAAACATCTGTATACCTGGTAACCACTAATGCCATGTTGTGGACATCGGACTAACAACTCGCTCCCAATAAGTGTGGAGAGCTTCTCTTTTCCCTTGCTTAATACTGAGAATTTCTCTAAGCAAATTTGACACTTTTTCCTTAGGAAAGTATTTCTCTAGAAAAATTTTAGCGAGCTCATTCCAGCTTGTTATCGAACCGAACGGGAGGTCATATAACCACTCCTTTGTTGCATCTTGAACAGAAAAGGGGAATGCCCTTAGTTTAATCTGGACTTATCTAACAGTATGCAGCTTCATTCCTGAACAAACCACATGAAATTCCTTGAGGAATTTATGTGGGTCTTCGTTTTCCAATCCTCTGAAAGTAGGAAGAAGGTGAATCATCCCATATTTAAGTTTGAAGTTTTGGGATTCCGGAAAAGTGATGCAAAGGGGCTGCTGGTTAACTTCTTGAGTGGCCCACTCTCTAAGGGTCTTTTCTGCTTCGTCTCCGTTTATGCTCATGATGATTTCTGTTTCAGGTTCCGATTGGGTTTCAGAAAAATTTGTAGTTTTTGATTTGATTGAGGGTGGTGGGGAGTATGTTTTATAGGGGCTGTTTTGAGGAGAAAATGGGGGTACTTTTGGAAAAAATGGATCTGGTTCGTTCTACAAGGGAATGCCTTACGGTGTAAAGGTTTCTAGAGGTAGGGATGAAGATGAACCAAAGAGACCACCTGATCGTTTCTTTCTTGTTGCTTCTTTCTTTAGTGTCATTGCAGTTCACTCGATTTCTGGATCAAACACTAAAGGTGTACATGAACGAATTTTTTTTGGCATAAAACCATTAGAAAGCACCGTGTCCCCGACAACGGCGCCATTTTGTTAACCGCTGTCGCGCGCGTATTAAGAAAATAGATTATCACTGCTAGTTGCACTACTAATATAGCATAGGGAAGCAAGGTCGAATCCTCAGGGACACAGCCTAATGGTCAATGCCTTTTTGCATCAGGCACAATCTACTCAAGAAATAGAAAATATAAAGGGGGGGGGGGGGTTATTAAACTAAAAACTAAAAATGCAGTGATAGTAAAATAAATGAAAATCAATATAAAAATTATTTCAGCTCTATTGTGACTTTCCTAATCATGCAATCAACATTGACCTGGCTATTTGAGATGCGTTCTATCTAAGCTGGTACTGAGAAAAACTAGTATAATCTCTTTTACTTTATTTAGTTAACCAAAACAAGCTCTTCAATTAACCCTAACTTTTTACTGTCTAATCAAACAAGCTCTTAATTAAGATCCGAAAACTTGCATTAAGTTCTTTGTAAAACTCACAGCAATACTCAATACTTCTCACAAGCTCGGAAGCGTAAAGATATGATTTTTCAGTTTACAATAAAGTCAAATTCCAACAATGGAACCGATTTATTACTTGTTACTTATTACCAATTAATTAGAACAATTACGTATTCTATAACTGATTAACTGGAGTGATAAAACCCTAGCTAGGTGATCAGACTAATAAGAATCATAATCAAACATTCATTAAGAACAAAACTGAAGATTCTAGATAGAAACACTAACAAAA
The DNA here is from genome assembly GCF_002870075.4 of Lactuca sativa. Lineage (NCBI taxonomy): Eukaryota > Viridiplantae > Streptophyta > Magnoliopsida > Asterales > Asteraceae > Lactuca > Lactuca sativa. The sequence goes on along the minus strand of NC_056630.2, from coordinate 31,501,051 downwards.
AACCAGATCTAATGATCAATCAATTGAGAAGTAATCATCTTTGCATAAATAAAAACTAAGGATTAGCCATACATGGCTTAAGATTGATAAAAACCAATTAAAAGAGACATCAAACAACTAATCTTGCTAATCTACTTGAAGGAGATGATCCACAGTCTTTAGATCTTTAGAAATCATTGAAATCGGAGAAGAAACGTCTATAAAATCGAATTTTTGTCGTCTGGTACCTCTGGAATCGCCAACTTAGGTTACTGGAATGCTATCATGGTCTATATATACATCCAGCAGCAAAAACAATGCACATGCGATCGCATGTAGACAACCTGCGATCGCAAGTTTTGAAGAAAATGCGTATCGTGCCTTTTTAATGGAGTAGGATGCTATTTTGGCACTTTTTGGCCAACCTACGATCGCATGGACATAACCTGCAATCGCATGTACACAACCTACGATTGCAAGTTTTCATTTTTCACTTCCAAATGAATTTTTGGCACTAAAAAACCTCGAATCCATGTTGCGACCTAACCTGCGATCGTATAAAGGCTCCATGCGATCTCATAGAGAGAACATGAGATCGCATGTTGTGCCTAAGACGCTCGGAATTTTGTCTTCTTTCCAGATCATTTTGAATCGCGTCAATCGGAGTTACGGTTCTTGAGGTATGGTCAAAATACTGACAGGGGGTCAAAGCTGCTAGCAACATCCTTTAACTTTAGATTGTAGATTCTATCTTCGTGTGATCAATTTGATCGAATGTTTCTTGTCCAAAACATCTTTCAATCATTCCGCAACATACTTCATAAGTTCCAAGCTCTATTTTAAGCTCCAAATGTGCATCCAACTGCTCCCAAAGCACTGTTCCACTCCAACTATCTGAAATCGACATAAAAACATGAGTAGTACGAGAATTTTAACAAAAGACATGAGCTGAATATTATTTAAATCAATGACATGAAAATGTACAAAATATGATGCTAAATGATAATGAAAAATACCCTATAAGGTGCATAAAATGTAATCTAACAATTGCTAAGGCTAAAAATTATTTTGTCAAAAATTTACTTTTTACGATACGTAGAGCCGTGTCGGTTTAATCGCTAAACTTCAATGAATCATAACTTCTTTGTGACATATACTATAACGTCATGGTAACAAGATTTTTAGTAGCTTAACGCATTCAACCATTTCTTCAATTCAAAAGGGTCTCTAACTCAGATCCGGTCCAAAATAAGGTCTAGATGGATAAAGTTTCCAACTTTATCCAATAGAACCCTTCAAAGTGCATAGATCTCAACTTTAAGGTCCAAAACATAACATAACTTAAGAAATATTCAATCAATCCTTAAGATTATTTGCTCAAAGGCTCCGTAAGAGTTTCTAACACCAAACACATCATAAAAATCGGTGCTTTCCAGACATGCATGTCCAATGCATGTCTTGAGCTCTTATTAGGTCAAATTTGGTCAAGAGGGACAAGATTCAATTCATAGCCTCAAAACTCAAATCTAAATCAGATCCAAAGAGCCAAATGCTCCAAATGACCTGGAGATTCATAAAGTTGCAAGCTTTATGAGATTCAACCTTCCAAAACAACAAGGCATAGAGAAAAGTAGGCAAAATCCATATATCTATCAACTAACTCATTAAGATGAAGAATTTATACCTTTATAAGATACTTGAGGAAGATAAAATTCTGGACCTAAGTTGCTTTGGACTCTCAATATGATCTTCCACCACCTTCTTCCTTCATAAGCACCAAACACACACACACACACACACACTTTATGGCTAAAAATTCACACAAGGGATCTAGGGTTTGCAAGGGACGATTTGGAAAGGTGGAGGATGATAGGAAGGAGGCTATGAGAGGTTAAGGAGTTTAAATAGGGGCCCAACCCTTAAAATTTAGAATTTTCACCAACATTCGTCACCACGTCGTGTTGGGTCATTAAACTTCGATGACCCAAAAGCTTATCACCAGGTTGTGGTGAGGCTCCACCACGTCGTGGCCTTCAAAAAAAATATCATACACAAATGAAAATAATTTCATACCTGGAATCAAGTGTTACAAACGTCCCAAATTTCAACCCATTTTTTATTTAAACATAAAAGTATTTATTCAACTTACAACAACAAAGATCTAGATAGCACCATTTGATTCAAACATTTATCATAGTATCGTTAAAAATTATCATGTGTAGAAATCTCCAATGATGCGAAGCTATCCAGCCATGCCCCTCTTTTAATATAAGAAAACCTGAAACGTTTAAACACAAACTGTAAGCACAAAGCTTAGTGAGTTCCCCAATATACCACATACAACACAACACAAACAAACATTATTAGCTGCCCTGGAGACTACCCGAAGTCTCAATGGGAAAACAACAAGCCCTATGGGTTATCAACAACGATGGAGACTACCCAAAATCTCAACAGGCAAACAGTATGCCATGCGGCTTATCACCAACCATGAGAACTACCCGAAGTCTTAGCACATACAATATCACATATCACATAAACAGAAAACAATACCCAACTGGTCAACACATATATACTACCACACAGGCAAGTATAGTGAGAAGACTTACTTCAATTTATCGACAGATAATCCCGCACACATTGGTTGCTCGCACAATAACTCCTCACACTAAACACATCCGCAACCAAATCATAACTAATAATTAAGGTAATTATCCCGGATCAAATAGTCCAACACCAAAAGTAAATCCTTATTTGGGCAAAAGACCATTTTTCCCCTTCCAAGTTCAAACCCCTCATGGTTGACCAAAAGTCAAACTGGTCAAAAAGTCAACAGTCAACATCCAACCAAGCCAAAGTCAGCGTCATGTCATGGGTTGTAACATCCTGTTTCCTTCCATTTCTGAGCCATGGACCGGAAGTCGATTGTGTAAGGTTTTGGGCCTTAAGGAGGTAAATTTTAGTCCTTGTGGAAAGAGGTAATGATAGTAAAGAGATTTTACCCTTGAACTGTGTTTTGGTCCAAAGGGTAGAAAGGGAAAAGTCATAGTTTGGGTTCTTGCATGAAATATGAATTTTTGTTTGAGAAGTTTTTAGTCCAAGATATTTAAATAATAATGTAGAGCTCTTCAAAACCTTTTTGGCGATATAAAGAACGCCAAAAATGGAGTTGGAATGAAGAAGTTACAACCATTTGAAGTTAGGACAATTTTTAGGTTAGCTGCGTACGCAGGGCGTGCGGGGAATATATTGGGTATACTAGAGCATCCCTAGTACAGTGGGCATACCAGGAGTATGCAGGGCATACACGATTAGTGCCCAAACCCTATTTTCATGGTGTGAGCCCTATTTAAGCTCCTTAACTTCCCCAAACTCATTCCATTCTCAGCCTCCACCTCTCCAACACCCTCTCTTGAAACCCTAACTCTAGATTGAGCATTATGAGCAAAAAGAAGGTGCTTTTAAGTGATTTGGAGTGTTCTTGGTGCACCTTCAAGAAGAAGGAACTCATTGAGGAAGTGTTGGTTGCATTGGAGCTTATAGATCCAGACTTTGTTAACCATGATCTTTCTTCTAAAGGTTTAAAGTTTGAATCTTGATGATGAAATTGTTAGATCTAGCTTGTTTTGGGTGTTATGAGCTTTTGTTCAATTTAAGTGCATAAAGTTTAGATCTTGAAAGTTTGTGACCTTTTATGGATAAATTTTGAAACATTATCCATCTAAACATCATTTTAATTCAGATCCGAAGGTTAGAGACTTGGAATTAATGATTTGAGTTGAAAAAGATGCACTTTTGGTTCCCTTTGAGACTTAAAGACTAGATCTTATTTGTTGGTACCATTCTAATGGATAAAGTTGGAAACTTTATCCATTATGGAGCTATTATGAACCATAAAAATGTGATCTTAGCCCTTCTATCCCTTCCATGCAAGAGTTTTAATGTCTTAATGGGTTAAGTAAATGAGGTTTTTAGTGTTGAGCACTTTTTGGCCATGGAAAACCATAAAGTTGGAAACTTTACTGTCAATGACGACGTTTTGGACTTGGATATGCATTTTGGACGTAAAAGATCAAGTATTAAGCACTTAATGCATTAAGAGGGAAACATGTTGCATACGCTAGGGTACCAAATGGTATGTTGCATGTACACAGGTTAAGACCTGATGCCTCGGATCTTGAGTACGCCCCGTGTACATCCAAAGTACGCCTTACGTATGAGCGCTAAGTTGACTCGACTGGGTTAACTCGGTTGGATTGACTCAGTTCATTTGTTGATTTTGACCAGTTTTGACCAAGGATAATTTAGGGAAAATGTTATTAATTTAGAATGGAAAATGTTTTGATATTTTGGAGTTGGATAGAGCCGGTTATCAAAGCAGGGATTATTCAGACTGCATTTAGACTGAGATGTGAGTTTTCCTCACTGTACCTGTGGGTCGAAGGCACCAATGTCGACCCACTAGATTATTTATCCTACTCAGGATAGTGATATGATAGTTGTAGTTGTTCAGTGGATCAGTATGATCATCTGTATCTGTTTTCTCTGTGTACATTTATGTTTATTTGTTGCATATCTCGACATATTGTGTTGGGTTTAGGCGGACCAACTTTATGTTGTAGGCCAAGACACCCGGGGATGACCGAATAGGCTGTAGACCCTGTGAGGCGGTCTAGTCAGGCCGACAGCCCGTAGAGCGGTCCGGATAGGCTGTAGGCACTGCGAGATGGTCCAGTTAAGCCAGTTGCTCGTAGAGCGGTCAAGATAGGTTGTAGGACCTGTGAGGTGTTCCAGTCAAGTTGGTTGCTCATGTTTGTATGCTTGATTGTTATGTGGTGTGTTGGTACTTTAGGGGAACTCACTAAGCTTTGACTTACAACTTTAGTTTATTATTTCAGGTACTTCTGAAGATCGTTGGAAAGCAAAGGCGTGATCGTGCACATCTTCCTGTTTTATGTCACTGGGTGTTGGGAAAACTCTGATTTTGAAATAATGTTTTTGAAACAATGACTCTTTTTGTAAACAATGTTGGTTAATGATTGATTTTGAAAATTTTAAATTTCTTTGATTCTTTGGAGTGTTATATGGGCCATCCTTGGCCACGTCATGGCAAATCCATGTCAATCAGTCAACATGTAGAACATTGCCACGTCGTGGCAATGTCAGGACAAAACAGTCGGGGTTCCAACTCCACCACGTCGTGGTCACCCTTGGTCACATCGTGGGAACCAACTGAAGTGCCATTTTCTTCATTAAGCACTTAATCCTTACAGATCAAAACCCAAATTTCATATCTACTCCTTCTTATTGACTTAATGGATAAAGTTCCCAACTTTATCGATTAGGACCTCATCCTAAGGCAAGATTCTAAACCCTAAGTCCAATATTACATAAAATCATCCAAAATATGCATGGCTTCATGAACAAGGTCAAGATACAAACTTTCCCAATCCAACAAGATTATGAGACGATTAAGCAAGCTTAAGATGTGTTGGAGTTCACGCAACTCCAAAACACAAGCTCAAAAGGACCAAAAGGGATAATTATCACCAAACTACAAAATCTAGCAAACTAAAGATCAAGGCATAAGCTTTTTACTCACAATGGTCCATAAATAAAGTCCATTTGGTGGATCTAAACTTGAGCTCTTCACCAAAGCACTTTGCAAGCAATTTGATCTTCAAGCTCCACACCAAAACATAAGAAATGAGTCTTCAAATGGCCAAGAACACCTCAAGAGCACTAAAGAGGGGCTATGGTTTCGAAATGAAGGGATGTAGGCTGAATGAAATGACCTAATCCCTAAGATAAGGTCTTTAAATATGGGGAAAACCCTAAAATCCATGGGCTTTGGCTGCAGCAGCCACCACGTCGTGGTGCTTACCCAAACACACAATTCATTAAATGACATGCCACGTCATGGTCATCCATGCACCACGTCGTGGCATAGGGTTTTCTCCAAAAACCCCTATTTGATATTGATAAGCCTTAAGCTGATCTATACTGAAAAACAGGATGTTACATGTACAAGATGATTGTGCTCAACCACATGATTTCTTTATAATGGACTTTTTTTTTATTTTTGAATGAGAACTTTCAGCTTCATTTTATTGTAGATAAACACTTGTTGTTTGCATAATGTTCTTGATAAACATTGATTTCTGCAAATCAATGTATCCAAAAAAGTGGAAGATGAAGATGACATTTTGAATTTGATATGCAAAACATATATAGGTTGTGGGTGTTTATGTTGTGGTATAAAACAAAAAGCATGTTGTTTATTTATAGTTAAAAAACAATTTTTTTAATTCTAACTGTAAAAAAAGAGGAGAAGCATGCAATGGAAATACACCAGCCAGGTCAGTCCACCACAGTGTGATATGTGCGATGGAAATACACCTATCTGCCTAAGTTGTTAAAGAAAAAAAAGCCTTTAGTATTAACCTATATGGTACCGAAAATGATTTCGACCCTCTATAAAAATATGTTCGTAGTTGGTGATTTTATATCACTAATATTATTTAAGTGTAATGAGACTAATTTGTTGATCGGTTTCACTTTGACAATTATCAAACAAATTAGTATGGTGCGAAGTGTACATTTGTTTGATTTTGTCATTGTTGAAAGTATACTGCTATTTAGGGGCGAATGTCACGGACCAAGTTTCTGGAAAATTCCACGATCGTCTAGAGAACTTCGGAACGATCAAGTATATTCGAGAAGTCTCCGGAGAGATCATGAATGCTCTACGAGACCCTGGAAGATTCTAGAATATTGTAGATGTCCGTGGAACAAGGGAGAACCATCCGGAATAATCAAGAGGTCGCTAGACGAAGCTAGAACGACCCGGAAGACTTTAGAATAATCTAGAACACGCTAGATCATACAAGAGCAATCTGGATAATGTCGGAACAACCTAGAACCTTCTAGAGCATCGTAGACAAGTATACCATTTTCTAGAGTCATGTAAAGTCCATGTAAATAATAAGAAGAATCTAGATTAGTCAAGAAAGATCGGGACCTAGAAACTTCCAATTGAGGAGGTGTAAGGTGCCTATAAATAGGATGGATGTCTCATTTGTAGGAATCATTGGAAAGTTGTCTTGTAAAGTAGTCGAGTCTTATATAAGCTTTATTTCTTACTTCGTAGCATTCCTTATCGCATCTCTTGCTATCCTAGTTGTTAGTACATCGTAAGGAAGCGTTCCAAGCCTGACTTAGTCGAAGAAGCACTAAGTGGCACACGGTATTGACTAGTCTAAAAGAGTCATCCCGTGACACGAAGCCCCTGACAGGGATCCGGTGGCAGAGCCCCTGAGAGCGGGGTCTAAGGGACGGCAGCCCCTAACGGGGTAATATGATCGTTTTTAAACAGGAAGTTGTTTTCCTGTAACCACCATATGACAGTTTTAAGACAGAAAGTTAGTTTCTATTACATGATCAATTTCGGATCTTTGGGTATAGATTTCATAACATCTTCTTCATTCTTCATTCTAGAAAAATAGTGAGTTTCATCCGATTAGAGATTTTGAGTGTACCCTCAAAATGTTTTAATTTGAAAGTGTTTCACAACTCACAATGATCCAAGTAGATCTATATCCCGTTTTTCTAACATTCTACTCCTTTACACTATCAATAATCAAAATAAAAACAATATAATCCACCATTTATTACTAAAACCGTAAAAGTGCATATACCCACGGGTCCAAAACACTGTGCCACTTTACTGGTTAAAAAACAAAAATGGAAAAAGGAAGTTGCTTCAAGTATTCAACCAACTACAGATACAATTAATATTCCACATGGACCACACCTAATTGGCAAAAGAGTTCTTTCATCTTTCTGCTTAATTCAATATATATTTTTTTACCTCTTTAATGAATCATCATATGTCATTACTCATATTATATGATATTTTTGTTTTAGCTAAAATTTAGAATTTTTCAGAACGATACTTTTTTATGGAACGGTTTTAGAGCGATAAATTGTTTTAAAGTTGAATGATAAGTTATTTTAAATTGAAGATTGTGATGAGATTTTTTTTTTGAATGTTTAATTTCCAAATAATAACCATTAAGATTTCGTTTTCTTGAGTTAGGTTATGTTTGGCGGACTAGCTGAAAAGCTAGCTGATGACTGAAAAGCTAGCTGTTAAATAAAAAGCTAGCTGATAGCTGAAAAGCTAGCTAATAAAAAATAACGTTTGGTAAAACTAGCTGAAAAGCTAGCTGAAATATATAAAATTACATAAAAGGACATGTAAGAATATGTGTTTCTATAATTAATTAAGGGGTGTATTTGGAAAATTTTAAAAAAGCTTCTAAAAAGCTAGTCTAAGAGGGTGTTTGGATTGACTTTTAAAATGACTTTTTCTTTATCTTTTGGAAAAAGTCCAAAAAGATGTTTGGTAAGGTAAAAATGACTTTTATAAATGACTTTTTGTATAGAGTATTTTGAGACTTTTTGAAAAGTCACGTATACATGACTTTTCCTAACTTTTCAGCAACTAAAAATTGGAAATTACCAATATGCCCTTGTCTACCCTAATTAACGTCACATTCATTCACGTCACATTCATTCACAGCTTCTCTTGTTCTCTCCGCTCACGCACTCTCTCTCGCATCTCGACCTCTCAACCTGCAACAAACACCGGCGACGCCGGCGACCTGCAACACCGGCGACACCGGCGACCTGCAACACCGGCGACACCGTTCGACTGCAACCCCGCGATCAGGTTTGTTTCTATTCAATTTCCGATCTCAGATGTTGCAATCTCTTCTTGTCTATTTCCGATTTCCATTTGATTTCCGATCTATGATGTTACATTTGATTTCCGATTTCCGATTTCCATTTGATTTCCGATTTCAATTTGATTTAGGATTTCTGAAATTGATATTGTGTAATTGATTGCTGAAATTGATATGATGTGCTGTGAAATTTATTTGCTGTGAAATTGATTTGTTGTGAAATGTGCTCCTTCCGATTTATTGGCTGTGAAATTTATTTGAGACCAAAATGTTATCGTCATTAGATATTGGATTATAGCAATAGAGTTATATATTTGAACAAAAAAGTTCACATCGATTTTTGTTGCAAGATTTTGGGAATTGACTTTCAAAGTCAACATACAAACATAATTTCATCATAAGCAAACCCAAATCTGAGAATCTGGATTATTAGAATGGATTTTGAATTGAAATCGAGTTAGAGTTGCTTACTATATGTCATATAAAATTATTTTGATTGAAAAACAAAATTGAATTTACTTTTCAAGTTAGCAATAAATTACAAGAAATATTAAAGGGTTTTTAGTTTTTACCATCTTATATGGGATCATGTTGTACATCATTTTGTTGCAAAATAAGCATATTAAATACCATCTTAAATGTCGTTTGTAAGATCACTTATTTATATACTTCATCCACATTACAAACAATACAAGTTTCTCTTTGTTGAAAATATTGGTGTGCCAAAATAGGTTTAAGCGAAATTGACTATATTGTGAAATTGATATGTTGTGATAATCTATTTTTTCTATTTTGATTAGAATTTTGATAAAATAATGAAATCATTTAGAAGGGTTAATGAAATTGGTTTGTTGCTTAAATGTTAATACTATATGTATTCACAGATAATGGATGAAAACAACACTACAAATGTTGACTGTGAAACATCTTTAAAAATGAAAAAACCAAAATTTGGGTGGGATAATCGTAGCTTCATGGTGTTTGTTGATTCGTGTTTGATTGAAAAAAAAAAGGTCGTAAAGCCACTTCCTCCTTTGATAAAATTGGGTGGGAAAATATACAAAGACGTATTAAGGAGAAAACAGGTTATAGCCTTGAAAAAAAACAACTAACAAATAAATGGGAGAACATGAAAAAAGAGTGGAAGCTTTATGACCGCTTAATGAGACTTGAAACCGGACTCGGTGGGACGAGAAGCCTAATAGATGCGTCCTCCGAGTGGTGGGAGGAGAAAATAAAGGTATGATTACTTTTTTTTTAATTATTTTAAGTTATGATTGCATATAGATTGAACATATTTGATTTACAATATCTTTTTGTCTTGTAGGAGAATAAAGATTATGTCAAATTTAGGAACACAGATTTGAGCATATTTGATGAGAAATATGCTTTTTTGTTTCGGGATTCTGTTGCCGTTGGAGATCAGACTATGACTCCATTACAATTTCAAAACAATAGCAATCCAAACGAAGAAAATATGGAGGGCAAAGGAGATAGTGATGAAATCAATTTAGATGATGATGAGCCTCTTTTTACTAGTCTCAATGAAAGTAGTTCAAGTAAAAGGAAGAGGTCTAAGTCTGTTTCCAACAACCATCCAACCAAGAGTAAAAATTCTATTTATGAAGAAAAAGTTGATGCTTTATTGGATGCCATATCATCAAAAAGCACACAAACTTATCCACAAAATAATCCGTCCCCAACAATAGCAGATTGCATGGCCATTGTCATCAAGTTCCCCGATTTTCGTGAAGGGTCCAACAATTTTTCACAAGCCTTGTTTGTCTTCACCAAAAAGCAAAACCGTGAAGCTTTTATGTTTCCAACGACCGACGAAGCCAAGATGGAGTTTCTTAAGTTACTTATGAAATAATGATTTAGCCATATGTGTTATGTTTTGACATTTATGTGTTATCCGTTGACATTATGTGTTGTCCTTTGACATTTTATATTATGTGTTATTGTTTGACTTTATGTTATGTGTTAATGGTTGACATCATTTTATTTGTATTATGTAGGATGGATAGTGATGATTCTAATTCATCAAATGATAATGAAGAATGTGTAATGGAAGAGGATAGAGAATTTGAAATGTTATGTGGATTAGCTTTGAAAGGGATAATACTCGCTCGTAACTTACGTACACCATGTCACACTTCAGATCGCACAGGGCACATGTTTATTACAGAAGTACTAAATGGCCATCGTAGACGTTGTTATGAGTTGTTTAGACTTAACGTACCGGTTTTTAGACAGTTATGCTTAGATCTTGCTACAAATTACGGGTTACAACAAAGCCGAAAAGTATCTATAGAGGAGTCTGTAGGAATATTCTTGATGACTTTGGCGCATGGGTGTAGCAATAGATTTGTGCAAGAATTTTTTAATCATTCAGGGGAAACGATTCACAGGCATTTCCATACAGTTTTGGAAGCCGTGCTAAAACTGAGTGCCGACATCATCAAGCCAGACGCAAACTATAATGATGATGTTCCCGAATATATATTAAATAACCCTCGGTATTATCCAATGTTCAAGGTATTATCCAATGTTTATTTTCTTGGTAGTCAAACTTTAACAAATAATTTATTTATGATATATTTTTGAATTTGAAGGATTGCATTGGTGCTATAGATGGGACACACGTTAGGGCATCAGTTCCACAAAAAGATGAAGTGAAGTACATTGGTCGAAAAGGATATGCAACACAAAATATAATGGCTGTTTGTGATTTTAACATGTGCTTTACATTTGTTTGGGCCGGTTGGGAGGGGACTGCACACGATACAAGAATTTTCAATGAAGCCTTACAGAGACCAAATCTTAATTTTCCCTATCCAACGGGTGGTTAGTATTTTTTCTTTTTTTTTTGGAATACAAGTTTTATGTTTTTTCTACTTGTTTGAAACGAATAATAAATGTTTGTTTTATTTACAGATAAATATTACGTTGTTGATGCTGGATATCCAAATACGAGAGGGTATCTTGCTCCATACAAAGGCACAAATATTCGTTATCATTTACCAGATTTTCGACGTGGACACACGGCTGCTATTCGAGAACCTCGTGGACCGAAAGAGAAATTTAACTATCTCCATTCATCATTACGAAATATCATTGAACGAACTTTTGGAGTGTGGAAAGCTAGGTGGGCGTTATTAAGAGACATGCATGTTAATTACAAGTACAAGAACCAAGTGAAAATTGTGATAGCATCGATGGCGATCCATAACTACATTCGAAAGGTTGGTAGGTTTGATGAAGCGTTTAATAGGGCACAACAAGAATCCTACAATCCCGTACGGGGTGATACCAGTAGTGATGTTTATGAAGAAGGTCCAAGTACACGTCGCACGAGCAATGATGATTTATATATGGCAGCGAGACGGGATATTATTGCACAAGATATAATCACATTACGTAGATGAATGTAATATTATCTATGATATTTTTTATGAATTATTTACAATTTGTATGAACGTAATTTTAATATTGTCATTGTCTAATCCAAAAAATTAGAAATATTTTAATTTGTATGAACGTAATTTATATTTTACATTTATATGAACGTAATTCTAATATTGTCATGATCTAATACAAAAAGTCCTCTTATAAATTATTTACAATTTGTATGAACGTACTAATTTTAATATTTTCATGGTATAATCTAAAAAATTAGAAATATTTTAAAAAAAATTTATATTTTATATTTTCTAATAAAATGTTTATAAAATTGTAATATGTGTTTAAAAAAAATTTATATAAAATAATATATGTAAAATAGTAAATCAATGTAAATATGTAAACATATCCTTTTTTGTCATTTTACATATAAAAGTTAAACCAAACACTTTAACTTTTGACTTTTCCCTTCAAAAGTTAATCCAAACACTTTTTAAAAAATAACTTTTCCAAAAAGTCCTTTTCCAAAAAGTCATTTTACAAAAAGGACTTTTGCCCCACAAAAGTTAAACCAAACACCCTCTAAGTAGCTTTTCAAAAAGCTAGCTTATAAGCTACTTTTTGACTTACCAAACATGACAACATAAAAAAGCTCGAAAAATAAGTTAGCTTATCAGCTAGCTGTGGCGTGCCAAACACAACCTTAATAGACTGAATAGATTAGATATGGTAATTAACTTTTTCAGATATAATTTATGTTTCTTCGTAAAAAGATTCACTTTTTATTTTATTATTGTTTTTTTTCATGCATTATCAATATTATAAAATTAGTTTCTTTAATCTACAAAATTTGTCATACCCAAACTAATATCTCAATCATCAGTTTTTTTTTTCTAATATTTTAATTACCCCTTGTTTCTCAATAAGTCTAATAAAGAATGATCAATAATAAAGAATGATCAAGCTTTTATAGCTTTTATGTTTTATTCTATATGGCCTTTAATTGATTATTATATCTCTAGAAAACTAATCACATCGAATTAATGCATCTATTGCTCCATTAGACATATGACATGGATATTTGTTTATGTAACGAGTAACGAGACAATCCTTAAACATCATTTATCGAATTTGGTCATTTTTTCCTATAGTTTCAGACTTTGTATTTTTTGGTTCGATTTATCATTGAGTTTATGTTTATTTTATATTCATTTTAAGTTATTAATCATGTTCTTTTTATTATTTTTTAAATTTTAGTTGTAGTTTTTTAATGTAATCATGTGTTCAATCTAATTTTTAACTACTATTACATAAAAAATAAATTGTTATTTGTATTTTTAAACAGTTAGGTACAATAGCACTTATCAATTCAAACAAAAAAACTGTCTTTATATATTCAAGACATAAAGACATAAGACACGTTTTTTTTTTAGATTTTTTAATCGACAAACATGATAACCTTTAATATAAATCATAACCTTTTCATCAAAGTAATTCTAGTATGAGAAATTAAGTATTCTTCTATTTTTTGTTCCTACATATCTTCCTACTTAATGAAATGAAATGATGACATGTGTAACATTTAATGCTTATTTAATGATATTTTAGGATACTAATATGACAAATGTATTATTTAAATGGGTAGGAGAAGTAATAGGATCAAAAGAAATGAGAATATTTAATTTCTCTTCAGTATTTACTAGTTTCCATAAAATATTAATATGAAACATTCGTGGCCGATAAAAACTGAATAATAATCCTAACAACATCCGGTCCAAACTGACCAAACAGATACATATATAGATGCCCTCCTAGAATTTACGATTTTACCCTTCTATTCACTAATGCGTAGAAGTAGTAGTGGAATTTTACACAGAGATACGCAGTAAAACTAATGCTAAAGTGGTAGCTACGTCGATCAGAATCATGTCTTTCCGGCACCGGCTACAAATACCGGCAGCACTACGGTGATTGTTGCGTTGACCAGCTGCACCGGCAGCTCCAGCCGCAAATACAGGTATGACCGCCGCGCCTCCTCCTCGTGAAGAAGAGGAAGACTGTCCACCACCTCCGTCGCCGCCGCCTCCGGCCGAGTGCCCGCCACCTCCGCCGCCTCCGGCCGAGTGCCCGCCACCTCCACCTCTTGCACCGGCATGAGCAAGTTTACTCTGCTTTACGGTTCCAACTTCACCACCAGTTACGGAATCGTTGGATTCACCTTTTTGTTTCTCTTTCATTTTTTCCGACGGATTTCCTGCAAAAACCAATATCTTTTTGAGCAACTGCCAAAGATAGTTCATTTAATATTGTATTATATATATTTAAATGTTTAAATCTCCAGAGAGAGAGAGAGAGAGAGAGAGAGAGAGAGAGAGAGAGAGAGAAGAAGAAGAAGAAGAAGAAGAAGAAGAAGAAGAAGAACCTGAGTTCAAATTGCTTGCAAGAGGAGCAGATGATGCAGGAAAATAGAAGTTGAAGAGAACCAAGAGAACCACCATCACCTTCATTATACTCATGCTTCCTTCCTTTCTTGATGATCTCAATTGTAAAGCTTACACTTTCTTATCAACTGCAATATATAAGCCCCCACGTGTCTACTTAGTGGGATTTAAATGTTGAGTTCGAGTCCTTTTCACTAGTACCATATTTCTTCACCACAAAGTGGTTGTAATGTATGAAAACCATTAAACAAATGAATTGTGTTGGAAACAAAACACCAAAGTCAAAGGGTGAATATAGTCATGGTCAAATACTAAGGATTTGATCCAAATAATTTAGTGTACTTTAAATACTAGTAATCAAGTATCGAGTCAGGGGCAGCAATTTTAGCTCTCCAACTTAGCCTTTTGAGGTTACGAAAGACTGAAAAGATATATAATACAAAAACTTGGATACAATGAACGATTTAGAATCGATATGTATAGAAACTACACGTATATAATATACGTTTTACTTTTTAGTAGAAAACAACGTAAATTAGGGAAAAGCAATATTCCCAACCAATTGTCCCAATAGAGAAAGAAAAGTAAGATGCTAACAAATCCTTTTGGATGGGCTCTCTACATCATTCTATCTAAACTCTAAAGTAGTCACTAACGTTTGTCTACTAATTAATGTTGGTGAAACATCTCAAAAACACGGTCCAAAAATTTCATTTTTAAATCATTAAAAAAATCATAATTATCAAATCGTTTCTTTCATGAACATAAGTTGTTTTCTCCAAACATAGTATTAATTTAAACCATATTCATTCTATCAGAGTAAAACATCACAAGCTAAACTTCTTGGTGTGTGTGCGATGCAGTCATCCCGAGCTTTTCCCTCCACTGTCGGAAGTACCTGAAACCAAAACTGGAAACCGTAAGCACGAATCTTAGTGAGTTCCTCGTGACTACCACATACCATACACCTAATCACGTACTGGGCCCCCGCCCGCTGCATCGGAACTTGTCCGGCATTGGACTTGCTCCGGCATCGGGCCCCGCTTGGCATCAAGCCCCGCTCGGTATACATATATGTCTCTTTTAGGCTCCGCCTGTCTCTGGGCCTCGCCCGCTATACATATACAATCATATAAACATATTAATACATGAAGAAACATACTCTACTGTACTCCTGATCTAAGGCCTCGCCTAACTTGGGCCCCACCCCTGGTATGCTACTGTTGAGTTACACACTCCTGCTGATGGTGAGATACAGGCCCCCGTCCACACTCACTTCTCTCCTATCATGACCCCTACTCTACTAATATTGAGATATGGAACCCCATCCATACTCAGCTAGTGATGAGATACGGGACCTCGCCCACACTCACATCCCTACCAGGCACATACAAGTATCATAAAGACAACAAGTATAATCTAACATGCACATATAATCTTCATCGAGCTTGCCCGAGTATCGGACCCTAGTCCGGACATACTACCATATAAACGTACTTTGGGCTTGCCCCGGCATCGAACCTTGGTCCGAAACCTATTGTACCGACACATGCAAGAATCAAAAAGACCTCTAACATACTAACATTCCTCGGGCCTCGCCCGACATCGGATCGTGATCTGGAACATATAACATACAATGCCTAGGGCTAACCCACGGGTCTTCCTACTATACCCAAACATAATGGGCCGACATTGTGGCCTTAGACCCATGCACCCAGTGAGGAGACTCACCTTGCACTGCTGAAGTCCTGCTGATACTTCTCTGGCTGCTCACTAGCAATTCCTTAAACTGCTACTCCTTCGGCTCCCCGGACTATCAGTAACAACATGACACTTAGCTTACATGTTAGTTCCAATTACCCAAAATGTCTGGTGACACTAAAATCACCAACACTAATACTCCCTTGTAACCTTGTATAAATATTATCATTAATGTTTGTGAAAACATTGCTCAATTCTACATTGTATTTGTAAAAAACTAAAATTTTGAGTAAGTTGACTTTTAGTCAAATACTAACCAAAATGGCAATTTGGTCAATTATGATAAAATGTGAGAATATGAAGTGGTAACTTCATGAGAATGGCCAACATAAGTTTAAGTCACTAAGATGAGATTAGATAAGAGTATAAGAGAAAAAATGCATGAGAAGATGCATTTTGGCCAAAAGGGTAAAGTTGGTATTTTTATGTTTTTTGGGCCAAGTCTGTGACTTAATAGATTAATACCCGTATTAAGTCAGTGAGATATGACTTAACATATTTGTAGATTATGTTACCACCTTTGTGTAGATATAAAGAACATCAAAAACGAGTAAGAAACGAATAAAATATGAAGGATGGAAGGTGGGACAAAAATGGCCCAAAGCTGGAATGGAAGCAGCCAAGGGGCTGTTGTGAAGGCGGAACCACGGCGTGGTGGGCTGAGTGCCACGGCACGACGAGTATTCTATGTAAGAAATAATAGCAACGTACTTGGCTCCATGGCACAGTATATGGGTACCGTGACATGGTAGCCAAATTAGGTTGCTAGTGGGGATATAGTACCATGTAACACCCACGTTTCCCATTAGACATTAATAAAGATGATGAAGTGGTTAAGGGCAATAGTTATAATATTTTGAGGTTAACAAAAGAGGATTATTTGATTATTACGTGGTATTTTTATGTATATATAAGTATACATTTTGTGTTTATAGCTACGTAATAAATTAGGGATAGAATTCGTGTCTAAATAGATTAAAGATTAGGACGAATAGCCTATGAGTGAGACGAAGTAGTCGTAATAAGGATTTCGTAGGTATAAGGAGTGCTCAAAACGGACTTATAATGGATGAGTTATGACCCGTTGAAATTTCATGTTCAAACTGGCACGACTACGATATGTTAAATAGCAAATCGGATTACGGACGATTATTAGCTTTAGTAATCTAAACGAAAGTCGTAGTAGTCGTTAAAGCGAGAGTGTATATATAGAGAACACCCCAATATGACTCTGTAAGAGGAAGTTACAATTTTTAGATGTTTTAGCGTAGCAGTATACAGCTCATAAACCGAAGTAGAAATCAGTTGATTGTTAGGAAAAGCAATCTAAAAGAGGGTTGAAGATCCCGTCTATATGCTTCCGTCAATATAAAGACAGTAGAGAATGGATATCATATGAGTATGTTATGAATTTTTAACGGACTTTAACAGTCTAAGTCTGTTAAAAATATAGGTTTAAAAATAAAGTCAAAATTAGCCGATGGAGTCTAAACGAAAGTTGTAGATCTCATCGAGTGCTTTTCGCAGATATCAAGAACTTCAAAAACGGAGCTTATATAAAGAAGATATGATTTTCTGAAGTTTTTCGAGAAGTGTCACGTGCAAGTGGGTTGAACGGCGCTCACCTTCAACAAGGTGGTACGTGTACCACCATATTTGCGACACATGGCAGAAAATGGGAGGAGCAACGTCTCAAGTGTGCACGGCGTGTAGTTGCGCTATAAATAGGCTTCGGCTGCTCATTTGCTTCCTCACTCCCCATTACCCTCTTTCTCGAAATTCTCTCGATTTTAGCCCATTTCCTTTAGTTTTAGCCTTCGGCGAAGCCCTGCAATCCCTGAAGAAGTAGTAACTAGCGAGTAGAAATCGTGCCAGTTCAATTTTCTAACTTCTGTAAAAAAAGAACCTCTATAAGTTAAGCTACACTCTAGTCTTTTCTGTGTAACTTATATTTATAGTCATAAGTCGTCATTATGGACCTATAAATAAGATTTATCAACAATTCCATGTCTTTATACTGATTGATCTACTTACGGGAGAGGTGTCTAGAATGGTTATGTTGGCTTGGTTGTTGGATTTCAGAAAAGCTATTATGTCGAAATGATCATGCCTCCCAACTGTCCTGCTTGGTTGATCCTTACTTGATAGATCTTGATGTTGACATTGAGATTAGTGAGCATCTAGACTATTTTCAGTCTCCAGGATCATTAGACTAAAACTCTATAGTAATTATACTTAGGTCACATCCAAGAATATCTGAGGTGTTAGACGAAGCTCTGCCCAGATCACCAGTCACCCATTTTATAAGGTGAGTGCATAGTTAGTTTTATCTTACACATAGATATAAATTGTTTAAGATAATTACATGCTATATGTGCCTATTATCTGTGTTCCTGATATCTATGCTAGATGAACGATTTATACATGTTTTGCTCGATTTTAAACTGTATATGTATTATATTACCTATTATTATGTTGAGTGAAGATGGGTAGATATAAGATGACATGGTTGATGAGAAATGCGAGGTGATATAGATGATGAGAGATGAAAGATGATATAGATTATTAGAGGCCTTGACTTTAAAGATGATCCAGTTGTGTAGCGGAGTATAGATAGCGACCACGGATTATTCTAGACAGTCTGGTGGAATACTAGTAGGCTCGCAGCCTGTAGGTGTTTTTGAACTTAGTGTTCACCGGGTGTACTCCATCCCCCCCATGGTTTCCTTATTGACATATATTGTTATGGACTCCCCTAAGCATTATTTTTTATCCCAAAGATGATCCTTAGGATAGGTCCCTTGAAATTAGATGTTAGGGACAAAAAGTGAGGATAGCGGGAATGGGTAATCAGGTTAATGATTTGATAATAAATAATTAAATATTTAATTATTGTGGGTTGAAAACCTTATGTGCTCACCAGGCCCTCAACCCTAACTCACTCAGTTTCTTATATTACAGGTAATGACACAAGAGCACAGGTGTGATGATATGATGGATGCGTATAGGCCAGTAGTTTAGACAAACTAGTGTAAGGCGTGTATTATTTCGTTTATGCTTATGTATTGTATCAACAATGACATCCCAAGGTTTTTAATATAAATAAAATGTGTTTCTTCGGAAATGTTTTGATAATATTATTATCATGTTTTTGGGAACAAATTCCGCAATATGATTCTTTTAAGGATACTATGATTTCAAAATAAGCATATATAAATTGGTCTTTTCTAGCCATGAAATTGGGGATGTCACATACCACGATGTGGCAAGAGGAGTGCAACGACATGACAATCATTTATGCAACCAATAACCTCGGGCCAAAAGGTTATCGTAGCACGGCGAATAGGTAACTACGACGCGGTTAAGAGACAAATGAAAGGTTGTTAATCCCTTCATCCTCGCCATTTTACACCCCTAAGGCATAGGAGCGGAGCTCTGGAAATGTTGGGTTTTAATGGATTGGATTGAAGGCGGAATACCCAAGAGGTAATCAATTTCTCCATTTTTAAACTAAAGGGCTATAATGGTCTTTTTGATTAATTGAGCTAGGTATGTTAAATTAGAGTAAGAGAGCTTGTTAGTAGTGTTACATAAGGTATTTAGATGCCTTAAACAAGCTTGTATGTGATTTCCATGAGTGGGATCAATTCAATGAGAGTTAGGGTTTGAAACCCTAACTAATGATTATGTTAATTGATGCATTAGAGTAGATTATGATGAATTGAATATTATGGGATGCTTAATCTAGCAATTTGATAAGATTAAAATATATAGAATGAAAAGATAGATTAAGGATCCATTAAGTGGTCATTTTGACATTACTAAGCATTAAGCTCTTAATAGGCTAAGACAATTATTAATATACTTGTGTATGTGTATGAATAGGCCTAAGAGCAAGAAGATGGATCCAAGATGCATCAATTGATGAAAGGAACCAAAGTGGGATAGTTAGTCTTCATTGACTGATAAGATGAGTTATATCTCTCTTACTCTCTCTTTTTAAGTTATTTTATACGTTTTATATATGTATATATGTATGTTTGTATGTAAAGAGTCATGTATTTGAGCATGACAAAGAGGAACGAAAGATAGGGTTATATAGATTATAACCCTATGTAAGATTAAGTACATGTGGTTATACATGTAAGACATGTATCTGAACATGTATGTATAACCAAAGTATGTATAAGAGGGCAAGGATAAATAAGGGTACTATGAGTAATACACTTAAGAGTAGATAATGAAATAATATGATTATATGTAATACAATCCTATGTATGAATAAATGATAAGAATGGTGTTTGTGGATACCTAAGAGATAGAAGATGATTATATGCAATATAATCATAAAAGTATGTAAGTGTGTCTAGCTATCGTTAGTATTATGTAGAATGTTATATGATACTAGACATAGATAAAGAGTAAGTGCTTACTGAGTTAAGCACTGGCAGAGAAAGATTATATAGTCTCGTGATGAAACATAAAGATGGAAGATCCCTTCGGGAATAAATGTAAGGTTCATATGGGGATAAAAGATAGATGATTCCTTCGGGAATAAGTGTAAGGTTCCTATGGGGACAAAAGATAGAAGATATTTTTTGGAATAAGAGTATGGTCTCTACGGGGACAAGAGTAAGCTTCCTTTGGGAATAAGAGTAAGATTCCTTTGGGAATAAGAGTATGGTTCCTACGAGAACAAAAGTAAGGTTCCTTCGGGGACAAGAGTATGGTTCCTTCGGGGTCAAGAGATATAGATCCTTTAGGAATAGAGTAGAGGTTCCTACGGTGACAAAGAGTATGATTCCTTTGGGAATGAGATTATGTCCATACCGGGAAATAGATAGATGATTCCCTCTAGGAATGTAGATAGATGATTCTTATAAGAATACAGATTATATATGGTTAGAAAAGAAAGAGAAAAGTTATTTGCAAGGAGCAAGATAAGAGAGTTCATTGTAAGAATTCAAATGTAACCCACAAGGGGTTAAGTGTAAGGAATCCGTGATGGATTAAGAATAAGAAGAAAGATTAAGGATCCACGAGGGATCATAAAAGAGAGGGGAAAGACTCGATGAGCATGCCCACTGATAAATGTGGGATGTAATTCACTTAGAGTAGAATATGAGATGATATTTTTGGGTCTAGATGAGAATAAGGTGTTGAGGCACAAGAAAAGAGATAGAGATAGAGATAGAGTGTACAAAGTATGAGAATATCCTGTTAAAAAGCTAAGAGAAGAGTATGAGATGAGCTTGTTAAGAGGCTAAGCGAAGAGCATGAGAGGATCATGTTGGGATGCTAAGAGAAGAGTATAAGAAAATCATGTTAAGAAGCTAAAAGAAGAGCATGAGAAGAGCCGGTTAAGAGTCTAAGGGAAGTGTATGTGAAGAGCCCGTTAATAGGATTAAGAGAAAGAGTAGAAAGTAAGAATAGAGAGGAGGAAGAGATAGATGAAAGAAAAAAATGATAACAGTTTTTGATATGAAAGAAATAGAAAAAATGATAGAGTATGAGAAAAAGAAGCAAATAAAGTTAAAAAAGAAAGAAGAATAACTCACCAGACACATAGTGTCTAATGCTGCATAAATGCTTATGTTTTGTAGGCTCAGGTTATAGAAGTCGTTGTACTAGAAGAGAAGATAGTAGCACAATGAAGATTATATAGTATGATACTATTAATTGTATTTTCCTTGTTGTTCTAATTTGTATGTAATATTGTATTGTACACACGTGATTATTCATGGGAAGTAGAAGGTTTTAATTAGAGTAGAATTCATGTAGCACCCGGTCATTTTTGGTAAATTTCCTTTACTTATTATTTCAAGTTTTGATGTCGAGGATGTGACTATGTTGGGAGTAGATAACCTTCTACGCGCTATGTAGAAGGTAACCTGGAGGCGGGATTTTAATGACCTACACAGGGTGTAGGTCTATGTACACACAACATACTGGCCCAAAGCTTAAACCCTAATTTCGAGGTTTTGAGCCCTATTTAAGTGCTCTAACTCTCTTGAGGCCTTTTGTTATCAACCTCCACTCCTTTTAAGTAGCCACCTCGAAACCATAATATCCATTTGTGAGCTATTTAAGTGTTTTTTGTTCATCTTTGAAGGAAGGATTCCATTGGAGAGCATTTGGAGAGCTTCAAGCTTTGTGGATTTGGAACTTGCATCTCATTAGCATTCTCCAAAAGGTACAAAGTTTGTACCTTTATAATTCTATGATTAGATCTAGATATGATGTCGAGTTTATGCCTTTTTTGTCCCATCATCTTGGTTCATTTGAGTATGAGATACTCTAGACCATGTAGAGTGCATTTCCAGAAGTATTTGAGTGTATGAAGTCGTAAAAATAGTATTTTGGCCATATCCAACCATCCATGCATGAGTTTGAGATCCTTATATGATGTTATAGGGTTAGGGTTTGTTCTTGAGCCTTGATGTATAAATGTTGACCTTTGACTTTTGATTGTTGACCTTAACCAAGTTTGACTTTAGGTTAAATGGAGTAATTTGAGTAGTAGATTGAGGCTTGGTCGTTGTTTATGGTATATGTGATTTGTGGAGACAGTGTTTGGAGCAGTGATCAGTTCAGCTATCTTTCAAACTATGAGGTGATTTTTCCTTACTGTACTCGTGAGTCGAAGGAACCAATGTCGGCCCACTAGGTTGTATGATGTATCGTGGTATATAGGATGTTGTTATAATGTAGTGTTCAACTAGATTGGTAGATTTGCATGATTATCTATTTGTTGGTTATACATTTATCTATTGCATATGTCAACATAGTGCGGTTGGGTTCAAGGTCGGCCCAAGCCTAGGGCGAGCTGGGCCATGGCCCAGGGCAACAAACTTTCATGGGCATCATATTTTATAGGCCTTTATACGTATACGATATTTAGGGGATTAAGAATATTGATCCACTCCAACTAAACCAAGTCCAGTCCAAATGAAAAGTAGGCACTCAAGCACGCGTTTGTTCTATACCTAAACATTAGGCGGAAAATTGAAGTGTATTTGGAAGGGATGACTCTTCGGTCCCCAAAGTAACAACACATGCTACATAATTGTTGTTGAAGAAGATGAGGCGTTTCAATGGATGAGCTCTAGAGAAATCGATTCAAATAGTTACAGACATACCCGTTGATCTCTATAAAACTCACGGTGCTCCTCTTCCCTCACTCTCAGCCAAAAAAAATTTCAATCCTCATATTTTCCTTATTAATCCTTTCTCTTAATATATTGTTCTGTGAAAATGTGATAACTTTCTCTTATTATCCCCAACTCTACATCAATTTTCGCCAATAATCACGCTTCAAGAGGTGAGACGTTATACCAATCTTAGACAATTCATAAGTTGCAACAACAGATGATTATTTCAGATATGGAAAATCTCAGCACTCAAGGATTTCTCCTCAGTCTCGTATATCTTTGTTACTATGGTTAGATTGTTAAAAGGTTTATGGCAGATTGTTTGAGTTGAGAATTTTAGTGCTTTATTTTGTCATAATTGGTGTTGCTCTCAATTTTGGTGTTACTTCTTTATGCCTTTATAATCACATAGGTTGAAGATACTACCTGAAGGTGTTAATGCCAAGACTTTAAGATGGATAAATTCAAATTTAGTTTAAAATCAATAAACTTAGGTTGCATGATTTTTTAGTCAGTTGTGTTTTCACAAAGTTCATTGCGGTAAGTGGTTTAGCAAAATAATTTTCTTAAAAGTTTGTCATAATTGGTGCTTCTCTCAGTTTTGGTGTTATTCTCAAATCTCTTAATTGACTTGTGTATAGCCTTTTTGTTGGTGCTTAGTTGTTCTAAGTGCTAATGTGCTCCTTATTTGTATAGTTTTGACACGATTACATGTAATGTATTTTTGTTTCATCATGTACCACAAAGTTAATTGCAAAATCACAATTAATTGTTCAATTTTAGATTTTTCCAACATTATTGTACCTAAATTTTTTGCATTTAAAACCTATTTTGTTATGCCCCCATGTATATACAATATATTTTAGGAGTATCATCTTTTACATACATACATACATACATACATACATACATACATACATACATACATACATACATACATATATATATATATAGTTTTTTGTTTTACAATTCTATGTTTTTTGATAAAATAAGGGCATCATAAAGTTTCTTTGCCCAGGGCATAGAAAACCTATGGACCGACCCTGGTTGGGTTAAGGCAATACTGCTATGTCTGGAAGTCAACAAACCTGGGAGAAATCTAGACATAAGTTGAGGGTTGGGAAGGCAAACCAAACTTATGTTATGGGATCGGGAGCAATCCAGACATAGCTTGTAGGCTGGGAGGGTAATCCAGACTTATGTTATGGGCTCAGGGGTAATCCAGTATGATGGTTATGGACCCAGTATGCATGTTGTTATATGTTTGTGTGGTGGTATTTTGGGGGAACTCACTAAGCTTTGGCTTACAGTTTCATTTTATGGTTTCAGGTACATCTGTGGATAGGGGAAAGACAAAAGCATGATTGTGCACATCATTCTCAATATTTATTTGATCTATGATTTTGGGATACTCTGATTATGATTATGATTTTTGGAAACTATATTTTTAATGATTTATGGATTTTGATATGGTTTTAAAAATGAAAATTTTGTCATGATTTTTGGGATGTTAGAATTCCACAACTGTATAAAAACTTTGATATTTCCCTTAGAATAAATGTATAGAAGATATGGTGTCATTACAGTATCAACAACTTTTCAAACCCTTAAGCTTGCATAAATATTATCATTAATCTCTTATCCTTCTGACACCTACCACCGTCGTAGCCCTTTTAGCGGGATCAATCTCCTCCTCATCCTTTCCTTTGACCGAAAATCCATATGACGTTACCAATAGAAAAATGCTTACATACCCTCATCCTCAATCTTCATTATTCGTAACTATGATGTTCGGTGGGAACTTTTTGTGTAACACCCAAAATTTCAAATAATTTTTCACATTTTAAAAACACACTTTCATTCATAATTGTTATAAAAATATCATTGTATCACATAATCGATTCATAACATCACATCCCAAGATCATAATATGTAAAAGCTCCTCATGTGTGTACTGATCAAGCCGTCACCTTCCCGCAATCCTCACTGGTACCTGAAACACATAACACAACACTATAAGCATAAATGCTTAATGAGTTCCCCACAATACCACACACAACACATATTAGCCACTCGAGGCTATAACTCTGTTTGACCCTCTGGTCAATGTGTATCAGTGGGATCCTCCAGTCCCATAACTCTGTGGGCCCTCTGGCCCTAACTCTGTGGACCTTCCGGTCCTAACTCTGTAAACTCTGTAACATACATAGCATAAATCACATAGAAATCACATCATGCAAAAGCATACAAAATACTCTGTCACATAACTCTAATTACCACTCTAGGTAAAGTATAGTGAGAAGACTTACCTCGGGTAACTCGGTAATCTCGAACTCTATAAAATCTCGTCTAGCCTCTGCCTAATCATATGAAATAAACACTCTAAATCAATACATCTCTCAAGGCTAGACTATTCCCTCTCTTAGTACTCTCAGAAGGGTAAAAGACCATTTTACCCCTCTCATGGCTCAAAGACCCTAAAGTTGACCAAACCCTAAAAGTCAACAAAAGTCATCTCTCCGGGTTACGCTACGCGTATCAAACATATACGCTGGGCGTACCCTGGTGTCTTCACAGAAACGGGGTGCGCGACCCCTTACACCGCATGTACTGGGATTACGCCCCGCGTAACTCCCAGTTTCAGACTCTAAGCTCTTGAGGTCTTAAACAGTTAAGACCCACGTCCAACTTCTAGATCTGACCATTTCTAAGCCTCTTAATCCATAAAGTTGGTGACATTAAGCCTTTGCATGGCTGGACAAGTCACTAACACCCATTACATTCCATTTCCCAACTCTAGAAAGCTCATAACTCAAACATGACCTCATAACAATGACCAAGATGGAATTTTTATGGATCTATAACACAAATATCACTGAAATGGGATAGATCTAGGTCCATGGAGTACATTACACTCATAAAGTCTCCACCTTTGGGACTTTTAACCCTAGAAATGGTCCATGCAACATCAAACCAAATAAAGAGGAAAGTTTTGAACTTTATACCTCTAGAAGAAGCTCCTTTCTCTGAAGATCTCAGATCCAAACTTGCACTTCAAGCCCTAGCCTCCACAAGATCTTCTCCTTCTTCTTCACTAACACACCAAGACACTTTTAGCTCCAAAACACACATACTCAAGCTAAGGACGATGGAAGGCTCTCTCTTAGAGTTTCACTCTCTGATATGGAGGTTGAGAAATCAGCCTTAACATCCTTTAAATAGTGCACAAGCCAAACATTTAGGGTTTGCATTTGGACCCGTTACGCCCAGCGTACCCAGGCGAGTCCGCGTCCAAATTAAGCGCATGAGTACGCGCAACGTACTCCCCAGTACGCCCATCGTACTTATTTGCTACAAGAACTCTCTCAAGGGACCAATCTTGACAACTTGACAAAATAGAAGGGTTAAATAGCTTTACCTAAATTTCAGGATGTTACATTTTGACCCAATGTATTGGTGTCAAGATTCTTGATCATATTAGTGGTTCGTGTGACTTTTGTACTGCAAAACCTAATGTCATGGCCAAACAAGATTTACGATTTTACTTTATCATTAAATTATGGATTTATGATATGACTCTCATATGAATCTTAGTCCATATATGTTGTAGATAATTTTTTAAAAGAACTGTTTGTCTGTTAAACCCCGTCAAGGCGTCAAGTATGTGTTGGTGTATATCACATCGGTGCGACATGGTCTTATGAGTGGCAATATATGTTGGAGTGTCCCTTCTCTCCACAAGGGCTCTTCTGGAGAGTTAATCTTAGGCTCCACATATATTTACATAGTATCAGAGTCGGCATCCTGCGCTCCCGTGACTTGGTACATTCATATCCATCCTCATCAAGCCTTCGACTATGAAGGGGAGTGTTGGTATATCCCACATCAGCACAACACAATCTTATAAGTGGATATATATGTTGAATTCCCTCTTTCGCCATAAGGGATATTTTGGAGAGACGATCATGGGCTCCACATATATTTACATAGTATCAGAGTTGGTGTCTTGAACCCATGTGACTCAATACATCCTTGTTTATCATCATCAAACTTCTGACTCTGAGAGGGAGTGTTAGTATTGATGGGTTATGGTCATAAGACATCCTATGTGCTCATACAAACCCTAAAGCTCGGATCTAGGTTTCTCTATAGTACATGCTTTGAATCCAAGACTATAAACCCTAATTCTAGCATATGGAAATCAAAATTCACATGTAAATAGGTTTAAGAACATACCTTGATTGTTATATAGCAATAACAATCCAATTCCTCCTTGAATTGACCTTGGAAAGCTGAGAGTCACAAGTGTCACTCCTCTAATGGCTTGCAAACACCATAAGCAAGTGGAGAAGGTATCAAGAGAGAGGAGGGAGGTTAGAATTCGTCTCTAAGACTTCTTGGAAAGGGATACACGAATTCATGACCCTAGGGGTGTTTATATAGGTGTAGAGATAGGATTTCAGTCATTATCCTTATCTAGTTGCTTATCCACCAAGCAACCAATAAGATAATCCTTGAATCCTTATCATACTCGAATTCTAAGGCTCTTTATCCTTAAATTCGTCCAACCTATCAATAAGATAACCCTTACCTTATTTTGTAACTATCACATAATTACAAATCAGCCCCTCTAGTTTAATTAATTACACTTGATCACAAAATTAATTCTTAATTAATTATTGACCAATATTAATTAAACAAATATGATTTCTCCTTTAATATATTATTCTTATAACATATTAATAAATCATAATAACCTCTCTCTCTTTATTTATTTCTCCAATCAAGTTGCTTTGGTGAACGCAACCCAAAAGGACCATGCACCATCGGGTCAAGTACATACCAAAATAGTTATGGACTTAGACACTAATCCAACAGTCTCCCACTTGGATAAGTCTAATAACTATTTAGCGTATGACTTCAGATCCTGATCTGCAATCGTAGCTTTCCAAAGCCGCTGTTAACTCTGATCATATCAAATACGCGTGTCCTTAGATAAGGGATCATATATTCCTCCATTCTAGATATCATATGAGACATGATTTCAAATCATTCTCTTTGTACTACTTCTCGATTTCTAATTTATGACGACTGACTAATTGAACAAATCAAATTAGCCCTAGCCCGGCCGAGCATTTACGTTTGTCATCACTAAACCATCGAGGGGCCCAAAGATATCGCTTTTATCCTACTTTAAATAAAAGGAACGGATAAACTTTGATACAATGCTTGCTTGCACTCACGCACCGAATCACACACAACAATATGTTTTATAACACCAAGTTACTAGTGCGTTTACATATTATCAATGTGCAACCGATTCGCAAGATACAACTCACACATCTCGGTTTCAAGAATATAAGATGTTATCGTCTCACCAATCACTCGTGATACAATTCATGGAGTGATCCAAGTGAGCGTGGGTTTAATCCAATGCTCAAATCATATTCGTAAGCACTCATGAACGTTGCAGCAAACATTTGCTTATGTCTAATGCTCTTTAGACAATCCACACACCAATTCATGACAGTCTTCATTCATATCTACTTCCAACATATGAACGACTGTGGCCCGTTCGAATAATTCGATTATTCTTAATAAACTCAATTATTCTGGAAGTCAAAACATGCAAAGTGAAACACAAGAATAATACTAATCCCATATGGCCTCAACCCTTTGAGCATAAATAAAACACCTTTTATTTATCACCATATTGATTACTCATTATTTGTTGTTTCGGTTAATCAACTTCTTACTTGAATTACAACACTTGTCCCATGCTCCTAGCATGCACACAATGTTTACTTATGGTTCTTACTTTATGAAATAGATCAAATTGAACACATTTCCAATCTTTCTCATTTCACAACTCCAAATCCTTTTTCCATAAGTTAAAGAATATCAAATTCTTGCTACTTATAGAATATGCTAGATTCTAACATTCTATGCAACTTATCCTTTCGTAATGTCACTGCACCAAAGTCACAAAGACTATTGCCAATGATATTACAAAGTCCTCTATCGGGGATTGTTACAAGAAAATTCCATAGACGTGATGTCTCTCACTCAAAGTACATTCTTTGAACATCCTTTTGCATAGAAGTTTCTAATCTAGTCATAGATTTCTCTATATTCAATTCCCAATATGGACACACTTCCATATGTTCCATATGACAACTCATTCTTAATAGAATCTTATCTATTCGTAATTATGTCGATATGGTCCATCCAATATGGAAACATTTCCATATTTTTCAATACTATACTTCCAACTACTCACAAGCGACCAATCCTCGTCGAACTTTGGATTGTCCTTTGATAGTTGTTTAATTATTTTAGTCAAAACCGATTCTAGTCCCTTTTCCCTCTAAATGCGCTCGACATTTGGAAAATTTTAGAATGGTCAAACATTAAAGCATTTGCAATCGATCCTATACCCGAAGCGTATGGGACACAACGCATAATGTTTTATTTGCTATGTTCTCAAAATTCGAATTGTGAAGAGGGATGCCGTAATCATAATCGAAATTTTAAGAACACACTATGTACCTTTGACTAAATTTATTAACATTTCTCAACCTAATCCTTTAGATTTGAAATGAAGCATAATATTCTCTCCCTTAATTATAGCAAAACAACCTTTCAACTCTTACAACTTTGCAAAGTATGACTCTTGTTTTCTATAATTAATATTGCTAACCTTGCAATACTTTTCTTAATAATCATACAATCATAACTTTTATGCTCCCACTATCATGATGATTATTATAAAACATAACACTTATGCTCCCACTAGCTTCGACATGTATTCATAAACATCTCAACTTCCAGAAAGACAATACTTATTGAATTTCTTAAGTTCATGTTTCTAATACTTAGTGCTTTGATAATCTTTTATCAAGGCTTTTTGAACTTATACACCTTTGCCTTCGATAGTTCATATGTGTGTCTAAACAATTAAGACTAATTGCCAAGCCTCACAATTCAAATTATGGAAAGGGATACCGTAACCATAATCGAATTCGAGAATGCAATTTTACAATCACTATCTTCTTAAATCTTTCTTAGTGAAAGCATTTCCTCACAATCATTTTCATGAAGGAGGAAATCTTATGACACTTAGATTTGAGCGGTGTATGTGTTCCTATCCATGTGAATTTGTCAAAACCAAAGTTTACGACAAATTCAAACTCTTATGGATCGAACTTTCTTGATCTCGATTTCTTGCCTTTATGGTAGCACAGCTGCCCACCATGTCTTCCAACTAGTTAAGCAGCTCACCCTTTCCTATCAATGTACCTTTCATTGATTAAGGTGCTTTGCCTTTTATGCGTTCAAAATGAGAACTCATAGAACTCACATGCATAATTAACTTGATTGGATTGGCACAGAATCAAAATAATGTCAACACGATAGGTTGTAAACCTCGACTCGTGTGCTAGTGATGATCAATAGGTTTATTTGATTTGTTCTTGAAACCTTTCAAGACCATTAAGACTCCCACTGACTCCTTGACATATAAGATTCTCTTGTCAATAAACATTTCTTGACAAACAAATATTCAAGAGTTAGTGTAGCTTTTACCAAAATACTTCATAAATTGGTTCTAGTTGGTCTTTGTCTTATCCAAGACATCACAACCTTCCACATTTAATGAATGTTATAAACCTTCTTAATACTTTTTCACTCAATGTCACAATTTTAACTTTAAGACTTGTTTTGGAACGAAGTATGATTGACTTTTTGATTTAACCATTTCTTTAATTCTTGATTCCTCTTCTTGGACATACAATTGTACCAAGACTCACTTAGAGGATCAATTGAGATATGGTTTTTAATCATTAAGACCTATCATAAAGCATAAAAGGTACTCTCCCTTCTTCTTAGAATGGAGAAACTTTTATCTCTCTGCCTTCTTGATTCTTCTTATTCGTTCTGCTATTGATTTAAACTTTTTCAATCAACTAAGAATTACACTTAATCTCGTAAGTATAATTATATTTACTAAACCTTTAGTAAATCATGACGAATATCATTGTTACTCTTATGGTTGACTTGATCAACACGCAACATTGTGTGCTCGATCTCTTAGTCC
Source organism: Lactuca sativa (assembly GCF_002870075.4). Classification (NCBI taxonomy): domain Eukaryota; kingdom Viridiplantae; phylum Streptophyta; class Magnoliopsida; order Asterales; family Asteraceae; genus Lactuca; species Lactuca sativa. The sequence goes on along the minus strand of NC_056630.2, from coordinate 31,469,475 downwards.
TTCACTTGACACTTTGTCAATGAATTTGTCTAATTTCCAAATATGAAATTTCTCATTCATCGTGCAACCAAGTTGCGTGATTCCAAATTTCTGTCCAATTGAAACTTTGGGCGATGAGAAACTCTCCCTATTTGGTAAATCCTCAACTTTCCATAAATAACACAATAAGAACCAAATCCATTATTGCTAATAATAGAAACATTTTAACATCAATTTTTCATACACGCCATTGCAAAGAATAAATAAATAAAATTTAAAATCAAAATTTATTTTATTGCGGAAAAATTTGTCCTTACAATGCAACTCATTAAAAAAACTTATGCTAATACATCTTTCTTAGCAATCTAATTCTAACTCTAAGTAGTAGCTCAAGAATCTAATCTTCGAGAAATGCGATCGAAATTCATTCCTTCACGGTTAGATTCTGCTCACTTCTTCCCTTAAGCTTCCTTTCTTTTCTTCGATCCTACAAAACATCAATTGTAATCTTATTACATTATGTATTCAGAATCTAGAATGAAGCTTAAAAGAGTTAGTCAATGGACTTTACCTAAATTATAGCCATACGTTTCGACTCTCCCATCTCTTAGATTTCTTAGGTAAATAGGGCAGCTTCGTCTCCAATGCCCCTTCTCTTGGCAATAAAAGCAAATCGACTCTTTTGGAACAGGACAAGGAACTACTTCAGACATCGCCTTTTCTCTTATGATCAAACTTTTCGATCATAGCATGTCTTTCGTTGCCATTGTCTATATCCATAGAGGTCTCGAAGGCAGATTCACCAATCAACTTTGCTTTTCTATTGCGCCAAATCATTGCAGATTCAGCAGCAATAAGCATATAGGTGAGATCTATAAGGGTCACGTCGTATTTCATCATATAGTACTCTCTTACGAACTCACTATATGAGTTGGGAAGTGACTGAAGAACCCAATCAACAGCCATTTCCTCATAGACAACGGATCCCAACATTCTTAACTTATCAATGTGTGACTTCATCCCTAGGGCGTGTGCACACACGAACTTTCCTTCTTTATGTTTACTTGCCAAAAGGGCTTGAGTGATCTTGAACTTTTCAAGCCTTTGAACTTGTGGGTTAGGGAGAATAATTGGAGGAGGAGGAGGAAGTGAAGCATGATCTCTTGTTCCTCGATCGAATCGTGGAATATCATCTTCATGTGGAATGCTTGTTCCACGGGATTTGAGAAGACCATAGTTGTCGAACTTTGACATCTACAAAACGGGAGAAAAATGAATTCAAGTTAGTTGATAGATTGAGTCCTTGGTAGATCACCCAAATGAAATTCCAAGGCTAGGACCCAACACAATACGCTACAACCTAGAAAAGGGATGCCGTAATCTAGTTGCAGAATATTTGAAGGTAAGTGAATGACGATTCACTAATTTCCACCATGAAAAACGAAAAAGAAATTTAAGTTTTAAATCTATGAAAACTCCAAGATCCTTTGAGATACATTGAACTTTCAATGGCATGTTTATATCTCGATATGCCCCTCTTGTTTGTGACTGGGATGCCGAGGATCACAAAGCGGGTGTGAATAACCATGCAAACTACATGGTGCCCTCACATGTTACAGTCACCTATTCGATGTGCCGGTAAACCACACACGCTCCACCGAACTATGACAAACATTGAGTCACCCTTTGCTACCTTTGCTTAGACCCATTTAGTGTGCCGGTTAACCACACACACTCCACTAACGTCTTCGCAAGGGCACAAAGTGTAATTTCATGGAATTGCATCAATTCACTTTTGCCTAAGTAACTAAGATTGGGAATTTCGAAAAACATTTAGTTACTTTAGTAATTCATTATACTTATAATGGAAGGTTTCATCCTATCCTACCCGTTCGGCTAACGACCCTCCACTAGTCAAGAGTGCGGTGGCTAAGAGTGGATACCCATTCAATCGCCATTTTATAGGCAATTTCCTTAAACACCCCTTATAGACTAGCTTCGTGAATGAAGCCTACTAACGGTAAGACTGACTTTTACTCATACATATATATAATGTTAGACTTTTAATGTTATATATATAGTATAGGGTGTATTTTATACTTTTAAAATATTAGGTGGTCTAATTTAACAATTATACTTTTAATTCAATTAAATTGTAAACCTAAACTTTTATGGATTTATTAAATCTCTATTAATTATACACCTTAATTAATTAATAAACCATAAGGGTGTGATGTGAACTTTTTCAAAACAATACTATAGTTTTAGAATTTAACATTCCTAATTAAACTTTTAATCAACTTTTAAATTCCAAAACTTGAGGGCAAGTTTTGAAACATTTCAACACATTAGGGTTTAGAATTTAAATATACATCAAAATTAAACAATTAATCAAAATTTAAATTCCAAAACTTGAGGGCAAGTTTTGAAACCTTTTTCAAAACATTAGGGTTTCAACTATTTAAATTTCAAAACAACAAAACTTTTGGGTTCAAATTTAAACTATAAAACCTAAAGGGCAAAATATGAAACTTTTCATAACAACAAGGATCAAATAACAAATAATCTAAATTAACAATTAATCACATAATTATCCATATTTGATTTATTTAATGATTTCTTGCAAAACAATTTATCAATTTACTCAAAATAATTAATCAATTATCACATAAGGAAACAATTATCTTATTAATTGATAAATATCTTCAATTAGATCAAAATTATGGTCAAATATATCATATAATCGGATTAATATTGATCTAACATGATAAGGTAACTATCCATAAGCAAAAACAGCAAGAAATCCCGAAGTACCCTCCTTCTGACGAGTTGACTCGTCGAGTCTGCATGGACTCGGCGAGTTCAGCCATGGACTCGGCGAGTCCAGCCTCCAGAATGCAAAAAATCGAATTTTTCAGTTACAACAAGCATCAATACAATAGAAACCAATCTAGGCTCTGATACCACTGATGGGTTATGGTCATAAGACATCCTATGTGCTCATACAAACCCTAAAGCTCGGATCTAGGTTTCTCTATTGTACATGCTTTGAATCCAAGACTATAAACCCTAATTCTAGCATATGGAAATCAAAATTCACATGTAAATAGGTTTAAGAACATACCTTGATTGTTATATAGCAATAACAATCCAATTCCTCCTTGAATTGACCTTGGAAAGCTGAGAGTCACAAGTGTCACTCCTCTAATGGCTTACAAACACCATAAGCAAGTGGAGAAGGTATAAAGAGAGAGGAGGGAGGTTAGAATTCGTCTCTAAGACTTCTTGGAAAGGGATACACGAATTCATGACCCTAGGGGTGTTTATATAGGTGTAGAGATAGGATTTCAGTCATTATCCTTATCTAGTTGCTTATCCACCAAGCAACCAATAAGATAATCCTTGAATCCTTATCATACTCGAATTCTAAGGCTCTTTATCCTTAAATTCGTCCAACCTATCAATAAGATAACCCTTACCTTATTTTGTAACTATCACATAATTACAAATCAGCCCCTCTAGTTTAATTAATTACACTTGATCACAAAATTAATTCTTAATTAATTATTGACCAATATTAATTAAACAAATATGATTTCTCCTTTAATATATTATTCTTATAACATATTAATAAATCATAATAACCTCTCTCTCTTTATTTATTTCTCCAATCAAGTTGCTTTGGTGAAGGCAACCCAAAAGGACCATGCACCATCAGGTCAAGTACATACCAAAATAGTTATGGACTTAGACACTAATCCAATAAGTATATCCCACATCGAAGCGACATGATCTTATAAGTGGGTATATGTATGTTGGAGCCCCCTTCTCTCCATAGGGGCTCTTTTGAAGATACAATATTGGGCTCCACATATATTAACAATATGAACTAGTCTTGAAATTTTTTTCCGCAACAACAATAACGTTAATTGAATACCACGACAGATTGCTAAACATTGTGATCGATAATCCCTCAATCATGATTATTACACACGAATTAAGATCATCTCAAACTTGCTTGATATTGTTGACTCTTTGGCTTCCAAAAAAGAAATTAGTCATATACACGATCATGATTTGTCCCTAAAATTTGATTATATCCTAAGCCTTATTTGGATCTAATCTCCTCTCCCAACCTTTTTGGAAACATGTTCCATGCTTGTTCTTAAAGAACGAGTGTCACAAATTTGCCATTACCGACTATCTCACTCCAACCACTCCTCATTCTCAACTGTCTTAAATATTGAGACATCCTCGATTGTTGTTTTGGTAGAGAAAAAAATTTAAAGTATCCACAATGGTTAATCGTTTATATAACTTATTATTTTTGTCGCCTAAAAACTCCACTAGCTTTATTATATATAAAAAAAAAATTGTCTTTACATGTCATTTCCAATGCAAAGGCTCATTTTTAACAAATACATTTTTGTTCCTATTTATTTGAAATATTTTATTAAGACCTTTGTCTAGTTCATTTGTCAATCACGTATGATATTTGTTATTGAGCATGTAAGTAATTTTAATAAATAGAAAATGAATGAAATATATATTTTTGTTTTTTATGTTTAACAAAATAGTTTAATTAGTCAAATAACAAAATTTTAAAATTTACAATATGATTAAGAGGGTTAAATGAGAATAATATTGTGATAATGGGTAACACCCATCAGGCCCCGCCCGACATATGTACCATACATACATACATGCAAGGTCACATAGACAACTAGCATATAGATAACCATAACCCATGGGTCGACATTGATGTTTTCGACCCACTAAGCACTGGGAGGAAACTCACATCAAACTGCTAAAAAATCAAATAAATGCTCAGGTTGTTGGACCAGAAAATCCCCACGCTAACAAATCAAATAAAACCCCCATTAATAGTTGGGACATAAACCATAACTGGAAATCTAATTTACTTACCCAACACCTAGGGTAAAAGACCATGTTACCCTTTCCTCACTTGGCCCAAAAATCTGCGACCCAACCCAATGACACTAAAAGCCCAATAGTGGCGCAATTTCCTAAAGGTTATCCAAAGTCCATTATGGGCCCAAAATCCAGAAATAATCTAATACCATAAAAAGTCTAAGGTCCAAACCTAAAAAAGCAAAGCCCAACTAAATCTGAGCCCAAAAACTCCAAAAGTCCATTTGCTAATGTACGATCGGCGTACCTGGCTCATACGCCCGATATACGTGGCCAATCCGGAATCAGGGCTCATATACAATACACCCAACATACTCAGAAGTACACCCAACGTACTGGTCTGAACCCAAATCTTGCCCCAAGGTCTTAACATTTATGAGGTGCAGTGGCATCACCAAAAGGGTTCTAAATGGACATGGGAGCCTAAGGACGAGATGAGGGAGCATTACCTGGAGTTATTTGCGGCAACGAACCTCGAGGACGAAGTCTAATTCATGTGGGGAAGAATTGTAATACCCAATTCAAGGTACTTTTCATTTTGACCCTTAGTATATAAATAATTTGCAAATTTAGACCCAAGGGGTGTAAAATGAACTTTGATCGGGGGGGGGGGGGGGGGGGACGTCGGGGGTACATCGTCCAGGGACAAACCCTATTTTTTTAAGGTTTGGACCCTATTTAAGCATCATTATGACCTATGATCCCCTCATTCCTCAGCCTCCATTACTCTTTGAGCCTCATTTCAAAACCCTAACCCCTCTAGAGAAGATTTGACCCTCTTTGTGTGTGTTTTAGAGTGTGTTGGTGAGCCTTGATGAAGAAGATTCTTGAAGAAGAAGCTTTGATCAAGGAAGAGCTTGTAGATCCAGATTCCACTCATCATCTCCAACTTCATTGTAACGACCATGTTTCTAGGCTAAGCATTAGTATAATGGTATAATATTTAGGGTTAACAATTATAACCTACTTTGAAGTAATAAAGAGGAGTTATCTGAATATTATGTGAATTATGTGATTTTATGTGCATTATACTTATTTATAAGATATAATAAGTTAAGAATAAAAATAAGAGTAAAAAATAAAATAATAGATAGACCCAATATCTATGATGAAATTTGTAGTGGTCGGGACAAGGATTTTGGGGATATAAAAAAACGTTGAAATTCGAGTTATAACGAAGAAGTTATGACATGTCGAAGTTTCGTGACAAAACCGGCACGACACCGAGAATCGTAAAAAGTGAATTTACGTTAAATTACTTTTTAGCCTTAGTGATATAAATGAGAGATGTAGAGTACGTCTCCATCTACGTGTGGATATAAATAACTTCAAAAACGGAGCTTGTATGTAAAAGTTATGTTCTTCAAAAAGATGCAGTTGTCTAAGGACATGACATGTGGCGGAAACTCTAGCAGCCATAAGTCCACGACGTGAAAATTAAGTCCACAAAATGAAATTAGTCAAGGACACTAATATAGTCTAGAAAACACATGGTAAGGCTACATGATGACTCATGGAAGTTCACGACGTGAACATAGGTATTTCACGACGTGGAAATGTCATCCGGACACCTTTCGTAGCTAGAACGCAAATGGCAAGACTAGGAAGTGATTCAACCATGCTTCACGACGTGAACATGTCATGTCCACAACTTGAACTTTCCCTGGACACCCTATAAATAACAAGTTCGACCCTTGCTCTTCTTACACCTAAAATTCTTACCTCTCTCTCGTTTGCTGAAGGCATTCCGCATCCCGAGCCCGACGATCACAAACCGCTGATCATTTATGATTGGATTCTATCAAATGACTCTACTAATGTGAGTGCATAGTTACTTTCATCTTACACATAGATATGAAGTATTCAATATAAATTATGTGCTATCTGTGCATATTATCCGTGTTCTTGATATCCATGCTGGATGAATGATTTATACATCTTTTAAATGATTTAAACTGTATATGTATTTTATATCTACAAAAATGTTGGGTAAACATGGGTAGATGTAATAGTTTATGTGTGACAAAATGATGAGAGGCCTCGATGTTGACGACGATCCAATCATCTAGCGGAGTATAGATGACGACCACAGACTATTCTAGACAGTCTAGTGGACCGCTGGCAAGCTCGCAACCTGTAGGTGTTTATGAAAAATGTGTTCACCGGTGTACTCCATCCCACTCATGGTTTCCTTATAGACATATATGGCTGAGGAACCCCCTTAGCAGTAGTGTCCATCCCGATGAAAATCATTAGGATAGGTCCCTTACTTTAGATGCTCTAGGGACAGAAAGTGAGGATAACGGGAACGGGTAATCGGGATGCTTGATTTGATGAAATTAATAAACTTAATTATTGTGGGTTGAAAATCATATATGCTCACTAGGCTCCCAAGTCTGACCCACTCAGTTTATTACATTACAGGTAGTGGCAAGAGAGCACAAGAGTGATGGTCTGATGAAAGATTAATGGATTATAGGCCACTAGAATAAATAAATATTATAAGGCCTATGTTGTTTCTGTTTATGCTTTTGATATGTATTGACAATGACATCCCGAGGTTATTAATATAATACATTTCTTCAGAAACGCTTTGATAAATTCTTTATCATATTTTTGGGAACAAATTCCGCAAAATATTTCTTTAATATATACTCTGATTTTGAAATAAATCATAAACAAATCGGTCTTTTCTGGCCATGGAATTGGGGATGTCACATTCATTAAGGTATAAAGCTTGTAACTTTCTCATTGTATACTTAGATCTAGTCTTTATGGAGTTTTGGTTACTTTTGGTCCCATGAATGATATCTAGTGGGATTCTTCCACTCCAGAAGTTAAGAGTTGTTTCTCTTGATGTTTCTGAGATCCCTAGTCCATAAAGTTAGCATCTGTATGGTTGAGGATCGACCATGCATGAGTTTATGTCCATTTGGTGAAAGTAGGATGCTAAATCTAGGGTTTGAGTCCTTTTGAGCCATGCAAATGCATCAAGTTAATGAATGTATTAAGACATTCCCCAAGGCTTGGATCTGAAATTTGGACGTTTAGTATTAAGCATTAAGGACTTAATGGATGAAAAGTGTTGAAGCCAGCGTACGTTGGGCGTTCGATTACGTACGCTGTGTGTTCACGTTGGACCCCCCGATTCGGTGAAGCCACCTAGTATGTTAGGAGTACTAGGGTAACGCTTAGCGTTCGTTGCCAGGTGGACTTTTGGCTTTTAGGCCGCCTTTGGGATTTAGTTTGTTGGGTATTTGCTGGGCCACAAGTCTTTCTGATTATGGGCCACTGTTAGGGCTTAGATCTTCTTGGATTTGGGCTCATATTGGGCTTTGGGTGTCCTTTAGGAATTGGGCCATTATTGGGATTTTGTGTCCTTGAGGGAAGGGTTAAATTGTCTATTACCCTGGGGGTCGGGATTAGTTGATTAAATCCCGATTATGGTTTATGAACCGATTATTAATTAGGGTTTTATTTGGTTGGTTGGTGTAGGGATTCTCCGGTTCAACAACCTAAGCATCTATTTGACTGACAGCAGACTGAGGTGAGTTTGCTCACTATACTATACGACACTAGGGATTGTATGTGCTTGTAGTCTTTGTGACTCCAGCTCTATGTGTTATATGCATGTGTGCCTGTTTGCTATATGTATATGGGTTGAAATAGACACGATATAGCCTTGTGTTGCATATGATTTGAAATAGACTCGGGGGTGAAATAGACTCGACGCAGCCTTGAGTTGGCATATGATTTGAAATAGACTCGGATGTGAAATAGACCCGACACAGCCTTAAGCTGACATATATGTATAGTATGCGGTATTTCAAGGAACTAACTAATCTCTGTGCTTACGGTTTTCAGTTTATGTTTCAAGTACTTCCGGATGAAATGGTAAGAGCTCGAGATGATCGCATCGCACACACCATGACTTTTCACTTATTTGAATCTAATGTATTTCGGATGACTATGGATACACTATGTTTTTCCTATGGTTTTGATAAAAACATTTAGTTGATGTCTATTCAATACAAAAAACAAAAAAAAAAATTGGTTCCGAGTTTTTGGGACGTTACACTTCTTGATTTTTAGTGTCGTGGTGCCTCACCCATGTCGTGGAAAATCTTTAAATGCCAAAAATTCGAATTTGAGTTACCTCGGGATCCAAATGTTTACAAAAAATGAATATATTATTAGCTAGAATAGGCGAAAATCCACGCGTTGCACGAGAATAAAACTGTAGTGTTAAAATTATGACAAATATATTGCACTGATTACAACAATATAATTATATTATTGATACACATATGGTATTAGAAATTTTTATATCCTTGTTACGAGTTTAGAGTTAAAATAATTATAATAATCATTACATCAAGTTGTTTCTTACAAATATTTAGGTCCCGTTTGATACGCATCTTTCCAGGTCCAAACAGATTTTTCTGGCTGAATGGACCGAAAAGACTGTTTGATTTGCACAAAAAATGGGTCTTTCCTGGTAAGATATGTCTTTCCCAGAAAGCCCCAAAATCATATCTTTCTGGCTGAATGGGCTGGAAAGACAATTATACACCAAACCCTACCTCTTTCTTTCTTTCTTGAATTATCAATTTTTTTAAATAACTTTTAAAAATTTATTTTTTATTGAATTTTTTTTTCATCATTCAGCACAGTCAATCAGATGTACAATCAAACAACATGGTTTCTTTCTCAGTCAGAAAACTTTTCCCAGACAGCACTTTACCAGACAACATTTTTCCAAACTGAAACTATCAAACGAGACTTTAGTTATTCGTTATCTGTTATTAATGGTATCCATAACTCCTTATTAAACATTTTGATTATTTTAGATGTTAGTTTCCTTGATAAAGTATAAAAACAACAACAAAATATAAGTTTGAGGTGGAAATAAAAAAATTAAGAAACAATATTAAAATGTAAAAGAAAATAAATAAATTTAATAATAGAAATAATAACAAATGATAAGTTTCAATTAGAAATTAGAGAATTGGGAAATGATATTAAAACAACAAATTCTAATAATACAAAACAATATGTAAAAAAACAAAAGAAGATTAACATGAAGAAAAAAATAGAACAAAACCATAATAATAACCTATTTGATGAAAATGTTGTCAAATAACTATATTATTGCTCATCTTTTATCCCATGAAGTATAGATTTGTGTCTTCTTAACTATTTTTCCACCAATCTTGTTCTTGAAATAGTAACCATCTAATTTACATCCATTGACCAATTAATGTTCCATAAGTTACAAAAACTCTTGAGTTATAATAATTAATTAATCGAAAGCTAAAGGATTTTAGCATTAAAGTAATATTTAATACAATTATAAAGTCTTTTGATGTGTAGTAATTAGATGATAAATTGAAAAGTTATAATAAACTACCATAAGTCATGTCATAATATCAAACTTTATAGTAATATTTATGACTTATGATTACAATCATTATTAAAAGAAAATAAAAGGGTCATTGAAGTTTTAAATGGATGAGGTTCAAGTATTTTGGTCTCTATTATAATAGATACTATGTGAATGTCTGCGAGTTGCGCATAAAGACCTATATAGTTGAAATTTTTACAAATATATGTTTTTTTATATATAACAATAACGTTATTATTCAACTTGATATAATAATTCGCATACTAAATTGATATAATATATTGATTATTTTGAATTATATAATAATATATACATCTATATAACTGTATAATCTCAATCGTTTGAATAACTTCTACCTGCGAATTACTCATAAATAAAATTAAATATGATATATGGTTTAATGCTATTTATAGTTGTTATTGTTAATTAATTTTTTAATATATATTTGTTTAACATTTTAATTTCTATCATTATAATTATTAAAACATCAAACATTGTTTTTTTTTATTTTAAAGGTAACTATATAATCATTTATATAGAGTTATTTTTAACTACTGTTATTATAAGTTATTTTAATCTACATATTTGAAAACTTTTAATGATTATAAAAATATCTTAAGGAAATATTTTAGTTAAATTGAGATTACAATTTAGTTTTTGCATTTAACACTATAATTTATCACTTTTAACTATTCACAAAATATTCATTGGGTTTTTTTAAGTGGAACTGAAATTTATATTTAAGTTGACGTTGTAATGTTATATTTAAATTAACAATTTAAGTATTTTGTCCAAATTATTCAAAAGTTGTAGCTTTATACTGATAGAGGTTTACATACAATAACATATTAAATTTAATAAATTAAGTTTAATATGTTAAAAGTTAAATTCGTTACTTTATAAGTAGAAGTAAATATATTATTTTAATATTGAAATTTAGTTTATTTATGGTTACACCTTAGGTTTGATATTTATTTAACCTTATCAACCAAATTATAATCAATATTAAAATGACACTACAATTTATCACTTTTAACTATTTACAAAATATCTTTGAATTGTTTAAGTTAAACTAAAATTTATATTTAAGTGGACCCTGTAATATTATATTTAAATTAATAATTTAAGTATTTTTTACAAATTTTTCAAAATTTATAGCTTTAAAATGATAATGGTTTGCATCCAACAATATATTAAAATTAATAAATTAAGTATAATATGTTAAAAGTTAAAAAAACATAACTTTATATGTAGAAGTAAAGATAATTTTTAATATTGAAATTTAGTTTATATATTATTAGACTTTAAGTTTGATATTTATTTAACCTTATTAACCAACTTATAATCATTATTAGAAAGAACATGAAATGTCATGGGAGTTTCAAATGAATGTGGTGAAAGGAAAAATGCTTGGGAGTTTCAAATGAATGTAGTGAAAGGAAAATGCTTCCTTTATAATATAGTACTAGGCGAATGATCGCGCGTTGCGTAGAAACACATGTATAGTTGAAATCTTTACAAATATATATTTTTTAAATATAACAATAACTGATGGGTTTGAGCCATAAGAATTTTCCTATGTGCACATGCAAACCCTAATGCTTGGATCTAGGTTTCTCTAATTGAACATGCAATGTATCCAAGGCTTATAATTCTAGATCTAGTGTAAACAATTGAATCATATCATATGAAATCAGATCTAAAAGAATACCTTGAGTTGCTTGCTTGAAACTTCTTGTTTTTGGAGCTTAGAGTCACAATTGTCACTCCTCTAATGGCTTACAAACACCAACTAGCAAGAGAATGATCTTGAGAGAGAGAGAGAGAGGAGGTGAGAAATTGGTTCTAGGGTTTCTTCCTTGCAAGAGTATGGCCGATTTCCCTCACCCAAGGGGTCTATTTATACTATGAGATACTAGGGTTACACCCTTAACCCTAATTGAATAACTTAGGCCCTAAGAAATCCAAAAATCCTCCTAGATATGAGGCTTGGACGATTTTAAGGTATCCCAACCCTAAAATCCGTCCACCCTAATATCCATAAGGATACATAGCCCAAAACACAACTATCACACATTTGACAGTTTATGCCCCTTTATTCAATTAACCTCTTTAAGTCATTGAATTAATTCTCAATTAATATATGACTTATATCAATCCAATAATATTATTATTCCTTTAATATATTACTCTCATAAAATAGTAACAATAATATCTCTTCTCTCTTTACAAATCATCCTGTCAAGTTGCTATGGTGAAGGCAACCCAAAAGGATCATGCACAACCGGGTCAAGTACTTACCAAATATAGTTACAGCCTTAGACACTAATCCAACAATCTCCCCTTGGATAAGTCTAGTAACTATATATGCAAACACAATTCGATTAGCAATCGTAGCTCTCAAAGACGCTATCAAAGTCTGATCTTATCAGTATCATGTCTTTTAGATAAGGGATCGTACAGTCCTCTGTTTAGATATTATGTGGACAATCTCATGGAACTTATTGTCCAGCAGTTGGTTTCTCGATCTCAAATTCATTTGACATAGAACTTAATTGAACACATCAATTCAGTCCTGACCGGGCCCGACACATAAGTCAAATCAAATCATCGAGGGGCCCTGATATCGCTTTTACCCTCTTAGGATAAAAGTAACAAATAAACTTCGATTTATATGCATTTACTATTTACTAATCAACTATACACAACAATGCGTTTTATGACATCAATTTACTGATGTGGTTTCGCATTGTCAATGCACAACCAATTAATAAACAATAAACCATATATCTTGGTTTTAATACCATATGATATTATCGTCTTGTGATAACTTGCGTTACGTTCCATAAAGTGATTCCAGCAAGCACGGGTTTATTCCAATGCTCAAAACTTGTTCATAAGCACTCATGAACGTTGCAGCAAACCTTTGTTATGTCTAATACCTTTTAGACAATCTACACACCAATTCATGAAAATCTTCATTCATACCTACTTCCAACATATGAATGATTGCGGACCATTCGAATAATTCGATTATTCTTAATAACTCAATTATTCAGGAAGTCAAAACATGCAAAGTGAAACAATAGTTAAACAATTAACATAAGACAGTAGCTTTACTTATAAATAATACTCCTTTATTTAATCATCAATGTCAATTACATTTATCTATTACATGTTTCTAAAACTATCTAATCTAAACTAATATCGTCTTTCAGCCCAATTGTCCTAGCGTGCTGCAAATGCTTAACCCTACTCAGTCCCTTCGTAAGCGGATCTGCTGGGTTATCCTCTGACGATACCCTCTTTACTACGAGGTGTCCTTCTTCTACTCGATGTCTAATAAAGTGATATTTTCTGTTGATATGTCGAGATCTACCATGATCCATTGGCTCCTTGGTCAACGCAACCGCTCCTTCATTATCACAGAAAATTTCCATAGGCTCCTTTATGGCTGACACAACTCCAAGGTCACCAATGAAGTTCTTCAACCACATCATCTCCTTTGACACTTCGCTTGCTGCAATGTACTCTGATTCGCATGTTGAATCAGCTACGGTCTCTTGCTTGGAACTTTTCCAAGTCGCTGCTCCTCCATTAAGGGTAAAGACCCAGCCCGACTGCGAACGGTAGTTGTCCCTGTCGGTCTGGAAGCTTGCATTACTATACCCTCGCACCTTTAAGTCATCACTCCCTCCGAGGACTAAAAACCATTCCTTGGTCCTCCGAAGGTACTTAAGTATATTCTTGACCGCAATCCAATGAGCTCTGCCAGGGTTCCCTTGATGTCTACTGACCATGCCTAAAGCAAAGGCCACATCAGGGCGAGTACAAGTCATAGCATACATGATTGAGCCAACTGCGGAAGCGTAAGGTACTCGGCTCATTTTAGCTATCTCGGCTTCTGTACTCGGACTTTGAGTCTTACTCAATTTGGCATTACTCTGTATCGGTAGTTCTCCCTTCTTCGAGTTTTCCATACTAAAACGTTTTAGTACCTTATCCAAGTAAGTATTCTGACTAAGTCTTATTAGTCTATTACTTCATTCTCTCACTATCCTTATTCCCAAAATATAGGAAGCCTCTCTGAGGTCCTTCATAGCGAAGCACTTCCCGAGCCAGGACTTAACCACCTGCAGAGTCGGGATGTCGTTTCCTATGAGCAGTATGTCATCGACATATAAAACGAGGAAGCTAACTACACTCCCACTGGCCTTGACATATACACATGATTCATCTTCACTTCGTACAAATCCAAACTCTTTGACTTTCTCATCGAAGCAAAGATTGCATCTGTGAGATGCTTGCTTAAGTCCATAAATGGACTTCTCAAGCTTGCACACTCTATTGGGATGTTGCGGATCGACAAAACCCTCTGGCTGAGCCATGTAAACATCCTCAGCCAACTTCCCATTAAGGAAAGCGGTCTTGACATCCATCTACCATATCTCATAATCATGAAATGTAGTAATGGATAGCATCACCCTAATAGACTTTATCTTAGCAACTGGCGAGAATGTCTCATCATAGTCAACTCCGGGAGTTTGAGTAAAGCCCATTCGCAACCAGTCGTGCCTTGTACGTGTGCACATTCCTATCCACATCGGTCTTCTTCTTGAAGATCCACTTGCACCCAACCGTCTTACGTCCGGGCACATTGTCAACCAAATTCCAAGCTTGGTTGTCATACATGGACTGAATCTCGCTGTCCATTGCCTCTTTCCATTTTGCAGACTCTGGGCCTGCCATGGCTTCCTTATAGCTATTAGGTTCATCTAGATTTATTTGTGTACCATCACTAATATACGTGTCCCCTTTGGTAGTAATATGAAAGCCATAAAACTGGGGTTGAACTCTAACTCTTTCGGAACGTCTAAGAGATAAGGACTCGTCAATTGGTTCAACCTGAGTTTCCTCCTCGAGTTGAGCAACGGCGTTAGAGGTTCATTCATCGCTCGACTCTTGAATCTCTTCAAGATCGATTTGCCTCCCACTGTCTCCTTGGCTTATGAGTTCTCGCTCTCGGAAAACGCCTCTCCTCGCAACGAAGACAACATTGTCACTCGGTCTATAGAAGAGATATCCAAAGGATTTCTGCAGGTAGCCGATGAAAATACATCGCTCACTACGAGGTTCAAGCTTGTCGTGAGTTTCTCATCTTACGAAAACTTCACAGCCCCAAACCTTGATATGTGCCAACGAGGGAGCTTTCCCTGACCACATCTCGTGAGGTGTTTTGGCAACCTTCTTTGTAGGGACTCGGTTAAGGAAATGGGCGGCAGTCTCTAAGGCATACCCCCAGAAAGAGATAGGTAGTGAAGCACGACTCCTCATAGAACGAACCATGTCTAACAGGGTTCGATTACGCCTTTCTGCCACACCATTCAACTGTGGTGTCCTAGGTGGCATCAATTGCGAAACTATTCTGCATTCCTTGATATAGTCGTGGAATTCAAGACTTAGGTACTCTCCTCCTTGATCGGATCGAAGCATCTTGATTTTCCTGCCCAATTGATTCTCCACTTCATGTTTGAACTCTTTGAACTTTTCAAACGTTTCAGACTTGTGCTTGATTAAGTAAATATACCCATATCTACTATAATCATCGGTGAAAGTCATGTAGAAGCGGTTCCCATCCTTTATGGTGGATCTAAAGGGCCCATACACGTCGGTGTGTATGAGATCCAATAAACCCTCACCCCTCTCACAAGTGTCAGTGAAGGGTGACTTGGTCATCTTTCCAAGTAAACAAGATTCGCACGTGTCATCTTCCCTAAGTTCGAATGACTCCAACACTCCATCCTTTTGGAGTTGAGCTATGCGCTTCTTGTTGACATGTCCAAGACGACAATGCCACAAGCATGCTTTATCCATACTATTGGAAGAATCCATACACAATACATCATTTCCTAGGTTATCTACAACCATAACAGTTTCATAAATTCCATTACAAGGCATTGCTTCAAAATATAAAACACCATTTAGATAAGCATAAATTGAACCATTCTCATTATTAAACGAATATCTAAATCTTTGTCTAAATAAACCATGAAAAG
This sequence comes from Lactuca sativa, assembly GCF_002870075.4. Lineage (NCBI taxonomy): Eukaryota > Viridiplantae > Streptophyta > Magnoliopsida > Asterales > Asteraceae > Lactuca > Lactuca sativa. The sequence goes on along the minus strand of NC_056630.2, from coordinate 31,453,104 downwards.
AAATGATGTTTCTTGCCATATCTGGAGAGTAGCAACAATTATTTAAATCTAAATTCAATCCATTACTAAGCACTAAAGAATACATTCCAATTTTGGTCACAAGCGACGATCTTCTATTCCCCATGATTAGATTTATTCTTCCACGCTCCACATCACTATTTCTTCCTAGTCCCTACAAATCAGAACATATGTGATAACCACATCCTGTATCAAGAACCCAAGAAATAACATGAGATGAATCATTAGATTTAATTGTGTAAATATCGGCGAAAGATGGCTTGATCTTCCCATCCTTGATGGCTTGCAGATATTCCAGGCAGCTTCTCTTTCAATGCCCTATTTTGTGGCAATGGTGGCACTCTACCTCATTTGGGTTTGGGTTGGGCTTAGCAGGATCAACCTTGGTCCCACTAGAAGAGGAACCATCTTGGGACTTTCCCTTGTAGTGGTTCTTTGAAGAAGCCTTCCTCTTCATGCCCCTTCCCTGCCCAATAGCCAAAACAGGAGCAGCGGGTGGATTGGGAGTTAGTGCAACAGACTTATCCTTGAGGTTGCTCTCAGTAGTCCTTAGGAGCCCTTGGATTTTGCTTAGGGTGACTTCTTCTTGTTCATGTGGTAGGTCATCCTAAATTGGTTGTAGTACGAGGGCAAGGCGTGAAGAACAATGTCTATAGCCAAATCTTCCCCAAAGTTGACATTCAACTTGCAAAGACGATCAATATACCTTTACATCTTTTGCAAGTGCATGGTTAGAGACACTCCACTTACCATTTTAGCAGTGATCATATTCATTATGATCTCATAGCACTCTTGCCTCGTGCTTTGGTGGTATCTCTCCATCAAGTCTAGATGCATCTCATAAGGATACATGTCCTCATAGAACTTTTGGAATTCGGAGTTCATCGTGGCTAGCATGATGCAATGGACTTTCGTTGCATCACGATCATGGGTCTCAAAGACAACCATTTCTTCGGGAGTAGCAATTTCTGTATTGATCTTCTCGAGCTTCTCATCGAGAACATACTCTTTGTCCTCGTAACGTGCGATCGTGCGAATGTACCTTATCCATTCGCTAAAGTTCGATCCGTCAAAAGTCAGTTTTTGACAAAGGCTCATTAGCGTGAATGAGCTAGCAGCAGCGGTGCTCACGTTAGACATCTACAAATAGAAAGGAACAAAGTTTGATTAGAGTTAAGTCCCTAATTAACACCCAAAATGAAAAATTAGGGCTAGGACCCTAACAACATTATTTACACATTAGAAAAGGGATGCCATGATCCAACATTCAAATAATTTAGAGGTAAGTGAATGACGATTTACTAATTCTTCACCATGAAAAACACAAGCTTCAGTTTTAAATGTATTGAGAATTCCTAGATTTCTTTGAGATTCATTGAACTTTTCAACGGCATGTTTAAATCTTGATATGCCCCTCTAGTTTGTGACTGGGATGCCGAGGATCACAAAGCGGGTGTGAATAACCATGCAAATATACATGGTGCCTTCATTGTTACAGTCATCTATTCGATGTGTCGGTAAACCACACACGCTCCATCGAACTATGACAAACAATGAATCACCCTTTGCCACCTTTGCTTAGAACCAATTAGTGTGCCGGTTAACCACACACACTCCACTAATATCTTAACAAAGGTGCAAAGTGTAATTTCATGGGATTGTGTCAATTCACTTTTCCTAAAGTAACTAAGATTGGGAATTTTATGAAATACATTTAGTTACTTTATATAGATTCATTATACTTATTAATGAGGAGAGGATTGCCCTATCCTACCCGTTCAGCTAATGACCCTCCACCAGTCAAGCAAGCGGTGGGTGTGAGTGTACACCCATTAAGCGCCATTTTATAGGCAACAACCTTATACCCACCTGTATAGTTGAAATCTTTACAAATATATATTTTTTAAATATAACAATAACTGATGGGTTTGAGCCATAATAACTTTCCTATGTGCACATGCAAACCCTAATGCTTGGATCTAGGTTTCTCTAATTGAACATGCAATGTATCCAAGGCTTACAATTCTAGATCTAGTGTAAACATTTGAATCATATCACATGAAATCAGATCTAAAAGAATACCTTGAGTTGCTTGATTGAAACTTATTGTTCTTGGAGCTTAGAGTCACAATTTTCACTCCTCTAATGGCTTACAAACACCAACTGTAACGCCCGTAGATCCGGGCTAGTCAATTTAGAGACGATAAGCATCAAAAATGACTTTTTGATGGAAGATTAGTTAGAATGACTAACCTTAACCAAGTTGTAGTATATGTCACAATGTTTCCGTGCATATAAAGAACGCCAAAATTCGAGTTATAACGAAGAAGTTATGACCTGTCGAAGTTTCGCGACAGAACCGACACGACTTAGCGCGACCCAGCGCGACGTAAATAGTGAATTTAAGGTAGATAGATATTTATCCTTAGTGATCTAAACGAGATTCGAAGATTTCTTCGATAGTAGTCCAACGATAAAAAGACAGATGAAAACGGAGTTCAGATGAAGGAGTTATGATTTCGAACGGAGTTTTCCTGTCCCGGCCTACTAAAGATAATATATAAGTAATATACTTATAATATATTAAAAATAAAGTCAAAATTAGCCAATGGAGTCTAAACGAGAGTTGTATAGCATAATCTCACCTACGCGTCGATATAAAGAACGTCGAAAACGGAGTTCGTATGCGAAAGTTATGAATTTCTGAAGTTCGGGGCGCGAAACCCCAAAATTGTCAGAGACCACGATGTGGCAAGCAGTGCCACGACGTGGCAAGTCTCCTGACAGCTCCGGGATCAAGCCCACGACGTGGCAAGGGCCAAATTTGCCCTATAAATAGATTTGAAGGGCCAGCCGACTATGGTTGCTCCATCCCTTCTCTCCCACTCCCGATACACCCTCTAAGCCCTATTTTAACCCCCCGAAGCCCCGCTATCAACCCCGAGACCCGAAGCAACTCCCGAAGCACCAAATATCTCGAGAAGAAAAGAGTTTCCGAGCTGAAGCTCTGCCCGCGAGAAACCCGGTGTGTGAAGTGATCCCGGTTTCACCTAAGAATACTACTTCTACAAGCCGTAGTGCTGCCCGATCATCTTCTAATCAAGTGAGTGTGTAGTCACTTTCTTCTTACGCATAAATATTAAGTATTTGGTATGAAATACGTGTTATGTGTATAATATATCGTTGTTTATTCGAGATGATTGTGGAATGGATAAATTATATAAGTTTTAATGAGTTAAACTATATATGTATTTTGTATCTAAAAATATGTTGGTAGGTGATAAAAGATGGGTTAGACCAGGAGATAAAAGGGTAAATAGATAAACTTGTTTTAGATCTGGATGTATGGATCATGTCAGGAGGTTAGTTTTAGATCTGAGAGTATGGATCAAATCAAGAGGTTAGTTTTAGATCCAGGAATATGGATTAGGTAAGGAGGTAAATTTTAGATCTGAGAGTACGGAATATGTATTTTTGAATTATGTGTTCATACGATAAGGTATCATGTGTATAGTCCCTTTTAGGAACGTGAATTTTATACGTGTATTGACTAAAGTATGAAATATACATATGTATGTAAAGTATTTGTTATTGTCCGAAATACGGGTTAGATATATTTGATGATATACAACGTGCGAATCAATTATGGTTCAATATGTGTTAAGATGTGAACATATGATATTATTACTTAAAACTCTATGTTAAGTATACACTAGTTAGCATTTCCTAAACGGAGTTAATATCGAAAAGTGATTATAAACATTGTAGGCTTGCCTAGTGATGGGTTAAGACTTAAATAGGGATGTTTAGTTCAATTAAGTTTGGACATTGGGTAGCCTCTTATTAAGAGTACATGTGTTGTGAGATTGATGATCGGTGGAGTACGTCCTACGTATAGAAGTACATTTTATGTACGAAGTCTTTTTCAAAGCTCTGTGTCTTGGGTGCTGCTTGTGCCTGGGTACTATTATGTTCTCGGGTACGATTCTTTCGCATACCAGAGTACTATAATGTGCCAGAAGTACTATCATGTACAAAGTCTTTTTGACAATCTTGTGTGTCGGCTGCGGAAGCGTACGGGAGTACTCTAGTAGTATTTCCCCACACTTTTATTTTGAGAGAGATTTGGAGTCAGCGTTTCTTTTATGAAGTGATCGACTGAGCTTCATATGTCAGCGTTTTCTTTCATGAAGTAATTAAGGGAACTTCGTAGACTACCTAATAAAGTGTGTCGGTTATAGACCACTGATATGTATGTCTGGTGTTATATTGCTGGATAGGGTGTGTCTGGGGGTGAAATACCTCATGTATTCAGGCCACTGCTAGGCAAAGTTCGATGCTGGGATAGGTAAAGTCTGGGGGTATAATACCTCATGATAGTCAGACCACGCCTAGGCATTGTTATCTAGATAACTACCCCTGACTTAAAATGTCTTGTGGTTCTTTCTTTTACGAACGAATGTTCGTGGTGAAACTTATTCCATTCCCCTCATTTGATGTCTTTATTGATCCTCGTTTGCTGCCAAGGAGTTTCCAAAGCCGCTTCGTCAGTTTGTGGTTCATATCGATTCCTTAGGCTAGATCTTGTAAGATCATTGTATAGGGTCAGTATGTGAGGATCGACGGGATGGGATATATTGTTTTAGAAATATAATTTATATGTGTTTATAACATTAGTGGTTTCGCAGGATCGAGATATACTTTATTATCACGTTGTTTGAACTAAGAGCTTTCATTCTATGTGTTCCTTAGGTGATTGGGGTCACCAGGGATATTCGAACTAAGTGTTCATTAGATATTTGAACTTAGTGTTCATCAGGGATATTTGACTAAGTATTCATTAAGTTTTTGTGAACTAGGTGTTCATTGGGTAATATTGGAACTAAGTGTTCATTAGGTGTTCATTAATTATTGTGAAATGCGTGTTCACCAGAGGTAATCTAAGAACCTTGGCAGCACTAGAATTTGTGCCAGTCCCTTAGGGCAATTCTTAGGAATGAATGGGAGAAGGGTAATCGGTTCTTAGGATAAATCTTTAAGAAATAAATGGAGATAATAGGGGGTGGGTAATTGGATTGATTGTTTGATAATTAAATATAATAATTATATTATTGTGGGTTGAAAACCCTATATGCTCACGAGGCTCCCAAGCCTGACCACTCAGTTTTCTTTGCATTACAGGTAATGACACAAAAGTATAAGTTGGTGGACTTGACGAGAGATTTTGGATTATAGGCTAGTAGTTATGAATAACTGTTCTAAGGTCTATTTTGTTATGTTTATGCTTTTGGTATGTATTGAACATGACATCACGAGACTTAGTTATATAATGAAAATACATTTCTTTAAAGAAATGCTTTGATAATTTTTATCATATTTTGTTTTGGGAACAAATTCCGCAACTGTTTTCTTTAAAAGATTACTCTGATTTTATAAAACAAAGCATAAACACATCGATCTTTTCTGGCCGTGAAATTAGGGATGTCACACCAACTAGCAAGAGAATGATCTTAAGAGAGAGAAGAGGTGAGAAATCGGCTCTAGGGTTTCTTCCTTGCAAGAGTATAGCCGATTTCCCTCACCCAAGGGGTCTATTTATACTATGAGATACTAGGGTTACATCCTTAACCCTAATTGAATAACTTAGGCCCTAAGCAATCCCAAAATCCTCCTAGATATGAGGCTTGGACAATTTTAAGGTATCCCAACCCTAAAATCCGTCCACCCTAATATCCATAAGGATACATAGCCCAAAACACAACTATCACACATTTGACAGTTTATGCCCCTTTATTCAATTAACCTCTTTAAGTCATTGAATTAATTCTCAATTAATATATGACTTATACCAATCCAATAATATTATTATTCCTTTAATATATTACTCATATAATATATTAACAATAATATCTCTTCTCTCTTTACAAATCATCCTGTCAAGTTGCTATGATGAATGCAACCTAAAAGGACCATGCACAACCGGGTCAAGTACTTACCAAATATAGTTACAGCCTTAGACACTAATCCAACAATAACATTGTTGTTAAATTTGATATAATAATTTGTATACTCAGTTGATATAATATATTGATTATTATGAATTATATGATAATATATACATCTATTAAAATTGCATAATCTTCATCGTTTGAATGACCTCTACATATGAGTTACTCATGAATAAAATTAAATATAATATATGGTTTAATATTATTATAGTTTTTGTTATTGTTAATTAATTTTTTAAAATTTATTTATTTAACGTTTTAATTTCTATCATTGTAATTATTTAAAACATCAAACATTGTTTTTTTGATTTTAAATGTAGCAATATAATCATTTATATAGAGTTATTTTTAACTATTATTATTGTAAGTTATTTTAAGCTACTTATTTTAAAAATTTTAGCTATTATAAAAATATCTTTAGGAAATATTTTACTTAAATTGAGACTACAGTTTATTTTTTGCATTTAGCACTACAATTTATCACTTTTAACTATTCACAAAATATTCTTTGGGTTTTTGAAGTGGAACTAAAATTTATATTTAAGTTGACATTGTAATGTTATATTTAAATTAACAATTTAAGTATTTTGTCCAAAGAGTTCAAATATTATAGCTTTAAACTCATAATGGTTTACATACAACAACATATTAAATCTAATAAATTAAGTATAATATGTTAAAAATTAAAGACATAACTTTATAAGTAGAAGTAAAGATATTATTTTAATATTGAAATTTACTTTATTTATGATTACACTTTAGGTTTGATATTTATTTAACCTTATTAACCAACTTATAATCATTATTAGAATGACACTACAATTAATCACTTTTAACTATTTACAAAATATTATTTGGGTTGTTTAAGTTAAACTACAATTTATATTTAAATTGACCCTCTAATGTTGTATTAAAATTAATAATTTAAATATTTTATACAAATTGTTCCAAAATTGTATCTTTAAAATGATAATGGTTCACATCCAACAATATATTAAAACTAATAAATTAAGTATAATATGTTAAAAGTTAAAAAACATAACTTTATAAGTAGAAGTAAAAATATTATTTTAATAATGAAATTTAGTTTATATATGATTACACTTTAGATTTGATATTTATTTAAGACAAAACTGCAAACTTGGTCCTTGTGGTTTGTAAAAAACTTTGGATAGGGTCCAAAAAGTTTTCGACTTGCATGGATGGTCCAAAATCAAAACTTTTCCGTGAATTTGGTCCCAAAATTAGAAGATTCCTGTGGTTTTGGTCCATGGAAGACCTGAAATGACGGTTTTGCCCATCTAATTTCTTTTTTACATTATTTTTACAATTTATAATGTTTTTATAATTAAAAAATAAAAAGAAATTAAAAAAAATATACAACCCACCATACCGTCTCTCTCTCTCACACTCTCTCCCCTTCTCTCCCTCTCTCTCTCTCTCTCTCTCTCTCCTCCTTTTCTACTTCTTCTTCATCTTCTTTAAAACCTACAACAAAACACAAATCCACTTGAATATTGAGTGTAAGCTTCATTGCAGCCCACTATTCCTCTCTCTTATTTTCTTCGTCGGAAAACCCAAACAAAAAAAGACCCAACGGGGACTGCCACCTCTAACCTACAACTGGATCAAAAACACCCACCATTACATATTTAAAATCAATCTCCAAATGTTACAGGGACATTGGTTTTACGTTTCCTTCAAACAAATCGAGTTGTTAAAAAACCAACAAAAACTTACCTTAAAAGCTTCAATCCATCGGTTTTGCATTCATCAATGTAATCCTACAGAAACCCAACTCAGTTTAACACCAATCGATTCAATCATGCTTACATCTACACACCACGGTCAGGGATTCCACCTGATAAAAATGCATAAAAGCTCATGGGTTTTCAGAATATGCATCATGAAGTGGGTGATTCCAATGTTTATAAAATTCAATCATCTGTTCTTCATCAGTAATATGCATAAAGAAAACTCCCAATTCCTCATTAATAAACATGAATTGCTCAAATTGAACAAAAATTGTAGAAATTGAAACCCACACAGTCATTGAGATAATGAATGGATCCCAGAAAATCTCTTCAACAGAAAATCTACACCCGCCCACATAATAATAAACACCAATTGTAGAAATTGAAAATCAAAATTCTAAGCTAACCAAGAAATTTTCAGAAAACACAAAATCAAATCTAAAATGGAACCTTAGAAGATTTCGATGGCTGGGGGAAAGATATTAGTAGACTGTCACAAGTTAACACATTTCAAATTGTCGAATTTGCTATCGGATTCACCGTTTTCGTATCGAGGTTTCAGTCTAGATGGCAGGCTTCAAGCTCTAAAACATAAACCCATTGGCTCGAGAAGAATAAGGGGGAATGGAGGCAGTGTGAGGTAAGAAACTTACCGACGAGAAGGGTCGACGACTATTGTAGGGCATCTTGACGAGAAAAGAAGGTGATAGCTATGGAAACGAATTGATCATGGAAGTCTATTTGATGAGAGAGAGAGAGAGAGAGAGAGAGAGAGAGAGAAAGAGAAATATGTGGGGTGGGTATTGTCTGGTCAAATGGTCATGCCTGTTTCTTTTTTTTTCTTTTATATTAAAACAATCAAAATAAACAAAGAAAATGTAAAAAAGAAATAATAAGGGTAAAATAGTCTTTTCATATTTATTTGGACCAAATTCACAGAAAAGTTTTGATTTTGGACCTTTTATGCAAGTCAAAAACTTTTTGGACCCTATCCAAAGTTTTTTGCAAACCACAAGGACTAAATTTGCAGTTTTGTCTTTATTTAACCTTATTAACCAACTTATAATTATTATTAGAAAGAAATTGAAAAGTCATGAGAGTTTCAAATGAATGTGGTGAAATAAAATATGCATGGGAGTTTCAAATGAATGTGGTGAAAGGAAAAATGCTTCCTTTATAATATAGTATGATATGATATGATGATATGATATAGATAGATGAAGTCTCGCACCCCCATGGCTCAACACATCTGTAATGCCTGGTTCATGGTATGCATTTAACTCATTAATGTATTTATTTTGAAAGGGTAAGTCGACGAGCTGGTGGCCCTAACTCGTCGAGTAGATGACAAATTATACATGGGGTTTAAGCTACCTACTCTACAAGTCAAAGAGCCATCGACTCGACGAGTAGATCGGCCAGAGAGAAACTCTAATGTCGGGGTTTTGCACCCTATTTAAGCTCCTTAACCCCCACCCCTTGGACTCATTTCCAGCCTCCCTGTCCAAAACCCTAATCCACGAAACCCTACAACTTTATTTAAGAGTGTGAGCCATTTTTAGTGATCTTTGTGTACTTTTGAAGTTTGTGGAAGAAGAAGAAGATAGAGGGCTTAAGAAGAGAAGAGTAAATCCATAAACTACACGCCATTTGCTACATTTGTTGTTAATCAAGTTTCTATCTTGACTATTAGTTCATTAGATCTCTTTAGGTCCATCTTTATGAGGGTTTTTGGTCCAAGAATGATAGATTTTGGAGAATGATCAACCCAAGTGGGTATTCTTCCAGATCTAGGACTTAGAGGGGCTGATATGACATAAAGGTGCAAAATTTATGCCATTGGAGCCCCCATGCAAGCCATGGAGTGTCATATTGGCCTTTTTAACCCCAAAAGGTCATGCATGTGGAAAAAAGGTGGGAACTTTACGTGTCCAAGTAGTGTTAGGGGTTTAGATTTGAGGTTGTAAGCTTTAGTTGGGTGTATGGATGACATAAGGACCAAGTTCTAGGTCCCAAGGAATTAGGGTTTGAGCTTCAATGGGTAAAGTTAGAAACTTTACCCTTAAAAGGACAATTTTAGGGTTCTTGTGAAGTATGAAGCTTGGATTTGCAGTGTAGGGCTTAATCCATTAAGATAGCCCAAACAGACAAAGGAACTCGGCGAGTCCAGAAAGGGACTCGACGAGTTGAGTCAAGTTGTCTCGATCCTATGCCAGGTAGAACTCGACGGTTCTATGAAGGGACTCAACGAGTTGACTCGGTTGATCACGAGTCGGAGTAGTATAGGAACTCGTCGAGTTAGGAGGTAACTCGATGAGTTGAGTCGACAAGGAGTTGACCTTGACTTTGACCAGGACGTTGACTTTGACCAGGGGTAAAATGGTCATTTTACCCTAAGAAGGATTATCAGATTTTAATTAAGTGTTATTGTGAAATTGATAGTCGGGGAGTCGTTGGAGCAGCCGTCAGAGATTCCTCACACGAGATTTCACAACTAGCATACGAGGTGAGTTTCCTCCAGTAGGAACGAATCTAAGGCACCAAGTCCGACCCATTTAGTTAGTACTTGAAACATCCCAAAAATACGGTCCAATTTTTTTTTTTTAAATCATTCATAATAAAACCATAAGTCATCCGTCATCATAAAGAAAACCATAAATCATGTATCTCAGAACATTGTGTCAAATACTATATCAAAATCATATGAGAAAAACTCAGAGTCTAAACATCCCAAGCTGAGATTGTGGTGTGTGCCATGCGATCATCCCGAGTCCTTCCCCATTCTAGTGGATGTACTTGAAACAAAAACTAAAAACTGTAAGCACGAAGCTTAGTGAGTCTCCCCAAACTACCACGTACCATACACATATTATAAAACATATATTGGGCCCCGCCCTTGCTACATCGAGTCTAGCTCGACATCGGCTTTCCTGGCATCGGGCCCCGCCCGACATCGAACCCTATTTGGCATCGGGCCCCACCCGGCATCGAGCAGATCTCGACATACATATACATATAAAAAATTATCTAACATAAGCACATAATACTATCATGAAAACATTCCTCAGGACCCCCCCCCCCCCCCCCAACATTAGACCAGAGTCTGGAACATACTATCATAACATATTAACTAGACATTCCTTAGGCTTACCCCGCCATCGGACCTAAGCCCGGAACACATAAAACATAACAAACACATGCAAGAATCACATAGACATCAAGCATACAAGCATTCATCGGGACCGCTGTGACATCGGATCAGAATTCGGAAAACATATAAATATACTTCGGGCCCTACCCGGCATCGGACCGTGGTCCGTAACTACTGCTATCTAAACAAGTCGACCTTGGTACCTTAGACCCGTTCCTACTAGAGAAAACTCACCTCGCAAAGTTGTCTGCAAAAACTCGCGGTGAGGAATATCTAATAGCTGCTCCAACAACTCCCTGGATATCAATATCACAATAATACTTAGTCAAAATCTGATAATCCTTCTTAGGGTAAAATGACCATTTTACCCCTGGTCAAAGTCAACATCCTGGTCAAAGTCAAAGTCAAGGTCAACTCCCGATCAACTCCAACTCGTCGAGTCATCTCCCCACTCGGCGAGTTCATGAACAACTCAAACACTTGGTCAACTAAGTCAACTCGTCAAGTCCCTTAATAGACTCATCGAGTTCTTCCTGTCATGAGGATCGGGATAGCCCGCTTCAACTCATCGAGTCCTTTCCTGGACTCGTCGAGTTCCCCTGTCTGAATGAGCCATCTTAATAGATTAAGCCCCTATTTTCTGGATCCAATGTCCTTAGTTCGTTTGCTCAATGTAATGGCCTTTCTAAGGGTAAAGTTTCCAACTTTACCCTTTCATAACTCTTCTTAAATGGTTTAGACAAAACCCTAATTCCTTTAGGACATGGATCTTGTCCAAAAAGCCTTAGAATCTCAAATCCACGCATGCAAACCTAGATCTAGGGTCTAGCTATCAGATGATCACTAAAAGTCTCAAGCTTGCTTCCATGCATGGCCTTTTTGGGCTCAAAAGGCCATAAATACTTCTTTAGCATTTGCATGAGGACTCTAAGGGCAAAAAGTTTGCACCTTTATGTTCTCACAGCCTCTCAAGGCACTAGATCTGGAAGATCTACTCATGGGTTAATCCTTAACCACAAGTTAGCAAATCTTGGACCAAAAACCCTCAAAAGAGGTCATAAATAGATTTAAGAAGAGGATGATCAAGTTTGAGGCTTTATTACCAGAAAAGGCAACTAAAGGGATGAAACTTCTGGATCTACAGTCTTTCTCTTGAGTCCTCCAACTTCTTCTTCTTCGACAAGCTTCAAAATGCACAAATAGCACTCAAAAGTGGCTCACACACTCAAAAAGCACTCTAGGGTTTCGTAGTTGGGGGTTTGGGACAAGGAGGCTGCAAATGAGGATAAGGGGTGGGGATTAAGGTGTTTTAATAGGGTGAAAAAACTTGAAATTAGGGTTTCACCCTGACTGAGCTACTCGCTAGTAAAGAGCTTGACTCGTTGAGTAGACAACTTAAACTCTGCGTATAGTCTACCTTCTACTCGATGAGTTAGGGCTACCAACTCGTCGAGTCCTTCTCTCAAAATAAATAAATAATTAAATTAAATGCATACCAAGGAACCAGGCGTTACAGTAGTAGTTCCAGACTACAATACGATGTCGGGTGGGGCCCGATGTAAGTTTATATGCTTTTCCGGATTTCGATCCGATGCTAGGGTGGTCCCGAGGAAAGCTTGTATGCTTGATGTCTTTGTGATTCTTGCATGTGTTGTACTTGTATGTTTCCGGACTTCAGTTCGATGTCGGGGCGGTCCCAAGGAATGTTAGTATGCTTATGGACTATGGTACGATGTCGGGCGGGGCCCGGGGAATGTTTAAATGTTAATGATATATGCTTAGGAATATGTGTATTATTTGTTTGTGTTCAAATGTATTCCGAGATATGCTCGATGTCGGGCGGGGCCCAATGTTGAATAAGGTGTGATGACGGGCGGGGCCCGATGTCGGGGAAGCCGATGTCAAGCTTGACTCGATGTAGCAGGGGCGGGGCCCAAGATATGTTTATGTGATAGGTATATGGTATGTGGTAGTTGGGGAGACTCACCGGGCTTCGTGCTTAAAGTTTTCAGTTTTGGTTTCAAGTATTTCCACTAGCAAGGGGAAGAGCTCGGGATGACTGCATAACACACACCACAGTTTTTGGCCTGAGAGGAGTTACTTTGATTTTGACATATGATTTGTTTACGTTGACAAATATTATGATATTTTGAGATACATGGTTTTATGACTTTTATGTAATGTATGATATTGATGGTTTTTACTAATGAATTAAAACGAAAATTTTGGGCTATGTTTTTAGGATGTTTCAACATCCTTGTCTATCCTCATCAAGCATCTGACTTTGAGGGAGAATGTTAGTGTATCACATATTGGTGCAACACTATCTTATAAGTGATTATGAGCGTGTTCGACAAAACAAACTGGTAGCAGGTTGTTTGTAGTAGGTAGCAGATAACTTGTAACTTGTAGCTTTTTGTTAAACGCTACATGAAGTAACATTTGGATTTGGTGCATTTTGTTTAAACTAAATGCTAGAAGTTTGTAGCGCCAAACGAGACTTTCTGTTCAAAATGGAACGTTTTGTCAAACGCTAGAATCTATAAACTCTCACACGTTCCGTGTCGAACATGCCCTATATATGTTTGAGCCTCCATTCTCTCTACAATGACTCTTTTGGAGAGACAGTTTTAGGCTCCACATATATTAGCAGTATGGACCAGTAAACTTTTTTCCGCAACAACACTAACGTTAATTGAATACCACAACATATTGTTAAACATTGTTATTGATGACTCCTTAGTCATGATTATTACACACAAATTAAGATCGTCTCAAACTTGCTTGATATTGTCGACTCTCTGGATTCCATAAAAGAACTTAGTCATCTACAAAATCAACGATTCTGTCCCTAAATTTTGATTATATCCTAAGCCTTATTTGGATCTAATCTCCTCTCCCAACTTTTTTGGAAACACCTTCCGAGGTTGTTCTTAAAGAACAAGTGTCACAAATTTGTCATTACCATCTTTCTCAATCTTCATTCTCAAATGTCTTAAATATTGAGACATCCTAATTGTTGTTTTCGTAAAGAGCAAAATTAAGTATTCACAATGGTTAATCATCTATATAACTTATTATTTTTGTCGCATAAAAACTTTTTTAACAAATACATATTCATTCTCATTTATTTGAAAATTTTTATTAGGACTCCTGTCTAGTTTATTTGTCAACAAGTATGATATTTGTTATTGATCAAATAAGTAATTTTAATAAATATAAAATGAATGAAATATATTTTTAGTTTTGTTTTTTATGTTTAACAAAATAGTTTAATCAGTCAAATAACAAAAGTTTAAAATTTACAAGTCAATTAAGAGGGCTAATGAGAATAATATTTGAGATAATGGGTAACATGTCATTATTGAATATATTTAAGAGATCGAGGAAAATAAGCTATTCGAATTAGTAAAATCGAATTATAAATTAATCCATTAAGATTGAATATAAATTTAATTTGGATCTAATTAATGATTTAAAAATCATTATCAAATTGGATTTACTTAATACCAAATTTTAATATTTAAGAAAAGGAAAAGATCGTATTTGTTATTAGAGTAAATTACTGAAATCGTCCCTGTGATTTGGTAAAAATTGCACGTTTGGTCCCTAACATTTTTTTTGTATTTGGATCGTCCCTGTGGTTTGATTTTGTTGCGTTTTTCGTCCCTATAGTTTGGTAAAAGTTGCATGTTTGGTCCCTAACTTTATATATGTAAGGGACGAAAAATGCAACAAAATCAAACCATAGGGATGAAAAACGCAACAGAATCAAACCATAGGGACGATCCGAATGCAAAAAAAAATTAGGGACCAAACATACAATTTTAACCAAACTACAGGACGATTTCAATAATTTACTCTTGTTGTTACCGATATCTACTCATCTATTCTTCCTTAAAACCCGACCCGTTTTAAACTCCAAAACCCTTGGTCAAATATAAAGGCACAAGGTCGCACAGTATGTTATCCCCTGCACTTCCAAACCCTAGCCGAACCAGAGGTCATCCGAAAACTTCATGGTAAGATAACACAATCATCAAATCCACAACTCCATTAACGATTCCCATTTTAAACTTATTCATATCTGTGAATTTTATTATTTAAAAAAGTTCACATCTCTTTGCTTTTTTAGGCGCCAAAGAAGGAGAAAGCACCCCCACCCTCATCCAAACCCGCCAAGTCCGGCGGTGGAAAGCAGAAGAAGAAGGTCAATATTTGATTATCCACATTTGATGTGTTCTGATTTTGTTGCATACGATCGGTTAGCCTGATCGCGCACTTGCTTAGTTATTTGTGTTTTTAATCTTTTCCGTTTCTGCTATTAGGGTTTCGATATACAAATCGAAGACATTATTTCACATTATGTAGTATAGGGCTTGCGATATGTTACTAAGTAGTCAACTGCAAATTCTGTAATCAATTTACATTTTTCTCCTTTATGATCTTAACATTGTTAATGAATTGAATTGGATTCACAGAAATGGAGCAAAGGAAAGCAAAAGGAAAAGGTGAACAACATGGTTCTATTTGATAAGGCGACATATGACAAGCTTCTTTCTGAAGCTCCAAAGTTCAAGCTCATCACTCCTTCAATCTTGTCAGACAGATTAAGGGTACAGCTAAATTACATTATGTACTTCAAAAAACAAATGCTTCTCTAATAATTCCATTAAATCATCTGTGTGTTAATAATGTGTGTGTGTGTGTGGTTTTTCACTTTGATGTTGTTATAGATTAATGGGTCATTAGCAAGGAAGGCAATCAAGGATTTGATGGCAAGAGGTGCTATTAGGATGGTATCTGCTCATGCTAGCCAACAAATCTATACCAGGGCTACCAATACTTGAGAGGATTACATGCTATTCATGTTTTGTTGTCTTTCTGTTTACCTAGTATTTTGTTTTTCAGAATTAAGAGCTTAATCCGTGGCTATACTGCTTTAAAATTTAAAGTTGAATTGGTTGGAATTGTATGGGATTTGTTTTGTCAATTTTCAAACCTGAAGGTAACATTTCTAATTATTTGCAACACAAACTTTTCCAGCAACTGAATCTTTTTATTCATCTCTTCATTGATTAAGTTTTATTTTGGACCATGTTCTCCAGTTTTCCCTTTGAAGAAGCAAATAGAAAGAAAGCAAGAAAATTGTGTTGTTTGTTTTTTAATGAGGGAAATGGAAAGAAAGAGACGTTCTTAAATAGGGAAAAGAAAAGGAAAGTAGAAGCTTTGTTTCTTTGAAATCTATTCACCCAAATGTGAGATGATTTGGAGGTGAACTCTTTTCCTTCCCCTCCATTTCCTTCCCTCTCTTTTCCTTTTCCTTTCAATTTTAAACTTGGGAGTAGAAGGCTAAAACGACTAATGGTAAACATTACATTTATATCCATTAAACATTAACTGGTTTTAAACAGGAAATGAAAAGATAAAGGTAAAAATTACATTTATATCGACTAAAACGACAAAAACCGTTTAACTATAGAAATAACGATTTCTTCTAATATTTTTTATGGAAAATAACCAATAGTTAAGAAAATCCCTCAACTAAACACCTATTTCTCACATGTAATGAGAAATCTTAGAGGGTCCTATGAAATGGTCAAAATCACCGCCTGAAAATGTAATCTTGTTATATCTGTGTTAAACTTGTAATCGATGACATGATGCCATAAAAATCCAAATTGAGGTGAAGTTGATATTTGAATTCATGTTTGTTTTAGTGTGAAAACATGAAACCTTGCTGTGTTATGTTTGTGTTCACAAATCAAAATTCAACACAAACCTGACGATATGTTGTATTTTTTTTGTATGTTTATCATGTTTTTACGATTAAAAAATCAAATGATTATTTTATATTATTTTTGTTAATTTTAATTGGTATCGTGTTGACTTGTTATATTTGTGTTATATAAAAAATTATGAGTTGCAAGTTAAAAGGCAGACACTCACTTTCTGATTTGATATCCCTAACTGCGAAATGCTTTTTGACCCTAAACGTTGTTTTTATGTTTTATTTTCACATTGCTAAATGGGCTTTTAAAAACAGATTTTATAGTGGTTACAATTTCTCTGTAGATCCCTAAGAAATGGTATGGCTATTTCAAAATGCTTTAGTGTAACACCATGTTATTTTTCTCTAAATAATGTCGTTTTTTCTTTTACATTCCCCATTGCAAAACGAGCTCTTAAAAATATATATATTAAGCAATGGCCACATCATTTCTCATTTAAAATTCTAAATAACAATTTTGTTATTACACTAGTTGGAAAATACCATCATCCTCAATACAAGACGTGAAGATTACTTGTACATGTAATGTGGAACTTAGTTAAGAGATGCAAATTCATGATCAATAAAGATGATAATATAACATAATTCAATAAAATGAAACACAAAAAACTATACAATATGGAATTTTATTATTATTATTATTAAATTTCAATGGTTATTGAAATCCAAATATATTGAATATGCATTTTGCATCTCACTATACTTATGGTTAATCCATTAAATGTCTAACAAGACACCCGGCTTCATTTTGAGTATTCCATTAACCCATGCATTTGAAATGCTCTAACATGTCATATATCTTTTAAAATCAATAAACATATATCATAAATGTTTGTAAAATAAAGATTTAAAGAGAGTTACTTGAAGGAAGCACACATGTAAGAATTAGTACAAAGTCCCGTTGTACTTGTATAAGGAAACAAAACCATGGGTCGATTCGGTGGCAACTTAGGAACCTCCGTCTCAAAACAAACATACTCCACCACCTCCGCCATGCTCGGCCGCCCCCTACTCTCCTTCAACGTGCACAACAACCCGATATCCACAACCCGAATCGCCTGATCCATGTTCAACACTGAACTCATCTTCACATCCACCACTTTTTCCTTCTCATTCATCTCATGCATGGTCCAAGCCCATTCCAACAGGTCCAAGTCTAATCTGTCATATTTAGATTCAGACTGTAACATGTCAGACTCAGATATATACCGTTTCCTACCGGCCACAACCTCTAACATAAACACCCCAAACGCAAAGACATCTGTCGGCAAACTCACTGTCTCCTCGAACCGACTAGATTCTGTACCAGACATCACGAATCCGAAATCGCCAAGCAAGGCTCGGAAACTTACATCGATAAACACACTATTTGTATTAACATTTTTGTGAGCTAGTTTTTGTGAATGGAGGTAGCTCAATGCTTGTGCCACGTCACGCACCACTTTGAGCCGCCGGCTCCATGGCAAGATACCGATTCCATAAAGCCAATCATCGAAGGTCCCATTTTGCACACAGTCATACACCACCATGGTCTCTTGGTGGTCAAAGCACCACCCTCTAATTGCCACTAGATTAGGGTGACGTAACTTGCTCATTGCCTTTATCTCTTTACCCACGCGCCGCCGGTTAATCCCATGAGACTTGAAATACTCCACAGAGAACCTCTTCACTGCCACGTGGCACCCGTTCAATAAAGTACCCCTATATGTATCACTTCTTTCATCACTCGCCACCTTGTGTAACTCGTCGAAACACCGAGTCGCCGATGAAACCTCCGCAATAGTAAATCGCCGTGGTTTGTTAGGTGGGCGAGGGCGTTCTTTCACCGCCAGCAGCATGGCCAACTCCCCGCTCTTCCGCTTCCGGTTGTAGTATAAACTCACCAAAGCTACAACTACAAGGAAAACCACTGTCATGAAAATAAAGAAACCGTTCAGATTGTTTCTCCCACCGCCGTTGCCATTGTCGACTGTGATTTTGCTTTCGCAGGTTTCCGGCGAGGGTACGCGAAGAGAAGCTTGACTACTTGAGGTAAAATTCCATGACAAGACGTTATGAATTTGAGTAAAGTTTCCTGTAGAAGCCGAGAATCCAATGAACATGTACTCTTTTAAGAAATCCGATATATCAAGTCGGCCGGAAAACACAGGTTTTGAAGGATATTCAAAGCTGTCGGAACCTAATCGGATGTCCAAGAAACGGTTTTGGCCATGGTAATGAACCCAAGCTCTGTGTATTTCACCATCCTTCAAGTTAATACCAAACTCCGATACATTAACGGTGATTGTCGAAACAATGGAACCCAAATTGATTCCCAGATGGTTGTCGTTAGGGTCACCGAATTGCACGTTTTTTATGGTGTCAAATTCGATCCCAACAGCTTTATATTGTTCATCACAAGCATCATTTAGCATGCCTAGCCATGGCCCAGGTCGTCCCACCGTGAACTCATCAGGTGTTATCATGAATGTAAAACCGCTTCCACCGTCATCACCGCCATCTCCGCCACCAGAAGATAAGTTTGTTGGTGTAGTTTCGATCTGAAACGAGAAAGTTGTTTGGAAGGACGCTGGGGTTCGCGTTATGGGATCGAAAACACGAACAGGATAAGCATAAACAGCACGACCAACTAAGTGCTTCAGATCATCGACGCCGTCTTTCTGGGTGGTGTCCGGTATCTGAATCCGACCGTTTCTGTCCACGACGGAGCTCCCCAGCAGCATGAGATCATGAACTGTTCTTGGGGAATTGAAATCAGGGAAAAAGAAGTGTTTTGTAACATTGATTACAACTCCATCATGATCAGTTGATTCAACATAGACGAATAAGAAGAAGATGATGAATGCTATGATCGAGTTCATAGTTGGAAGAAAGAAAGAGATATTAGAAGCCATTGGAGAAGAAGGAAGGTTTGCTTTGGTTTGGATGATGTGATGGAACTTGTAACTAATATTTAAGTGAGTGTTTGTAAACGATAGAGATGTCCATTGTGATGAGGTTGTGGTGGTGGGTACATCGATGGAGGAGGATGTGGTTATTTTCGCTTGGGGTGATAAATAAGACAAAAAGATCGATCCAGTACTTCCCTTTTCTCCATAAACACGACAATTATTTGTGGACCACGTTTTAAATTAATATTCTATTCCATATGTTTTCTAGAGGATTAAAAAGGTGCAAAAAAAAAATACAGTTCAAAAGAAAACAGGTAGCATGAGTTAGGTGCACAGTAGAATCGGGCCAGTAGGCTTTTCCGGCCCGGTCTGGACCAAGTTGGGCTAAGCTGTTTAACTGGGCCGAGCTTTAACTCATTTTCCCAGGCTTTATTGGATGGGCTGGGCAGCTTTTGTTGTTTTGTGTGTGTTTTGATGTTTTCTCTTGGGACTTGTTACAATTTCTTTGAAACTTTCGAAGCATTAGTGGAGTTAACATTCAACGTTTAAGGGGAATTTTGGTAAGTTTGTAGCAATTTCCAGTGGTGATATTAAGCAGGTGGATTGTGAATTTGTGATGTGTTTTTTTTTCATCCTTCATCCTACAATTATCTGATTATCTCTATATTTTTTAATACGTATTTGTAGTCGTTTGTTTAGTATTTTCGTTAAAATCCTTCATATTGTCATTTTATAAAATGGTCATCGAAGGTTCATCAAGCTATAATCAAACAAGTAACAAGATTCTTAAAAAAGACAACCAGACATGATATTTAACAAAATTTTGATTACGTACAAAAAGATGATGGCAAATTTGATACATAAAAATTACTTAATTTCCCTAAGTTTATTCAAACTGAACATGTTACAAAACAAATTTGATAGTTTTCTTGTGTCATTTTACACTCAAATTAGGTCACGAAGTTACATAAAAATCTCCACATAAAAGAAAAGAACAATTAGATAAACTAATTTGTGATAGATTGTGTTAAGCACCTCATCGCCAAACAAGATGGAACAAATCCCAACAAAATGCATAGAACAGAACATAGCAAGGCAGGATAGTATGATAGATCAAGTGTATCAAAATAGAATGAAAAAACCATTTTACTTGCATTTTTCTGTTTGTATTTAATTGACCAACGATTTATTATTATTATTATTATTATTATTATTATTATTATTATTATTATTATTATTATTATTATTATTATTATATCATTGACTATGTGGATATAATTGGTGATGTCAAAGTCTACATAGGTTGGGAACGAGTTATCGCTGTAAAAACATAGTTAATGATATAATAAAACAAAAAAATTGTTATTCAATTGGATACATTTAATTTAGTAATTTAAAGATCAAAAATAAAAATCTTAATTGTTGCTATTTTATAACATTTTTCCTTGACATTAAATTTTAGTAGTTTGAAGTTCATTTTTATTATTCTTGACTCTTGACTAAAATGTCTAGGAGTGGCCTTGGTTCTCCAAAGTCTAATACACATATATTACGAGAGGCTGACGAGAAAGTCCATGTAATATTTAAAATTGTTCAACGGAATTCAATGCATGCATACGTAATATCGATTAATATATAACACCCACATTTAAACCGCGGTCGAAATTGTCATATACGTGAACTTGACCATTTTGCCTTTGAAACTTCCAAGATCATCCCCTACACCTTCAATCACACATAAATAATCTGTTGCCCATATCATATATTCCCCATACCCTCATCCACCCCTCACATACACACACACACACACACAAAGAAAGTAAACTCAATGAATCCACAACCCCAAATTCAGAATTCGATAACTACCTCTTCTATGGATGCACAAGATCACAATCAAGATCTTCATCTTGATCTTGATAATGGCAACAATCTTGATCTTGATCTTGATGATCAGCACAACAATAACACCAACAATCTTGATCATGATCTTCATAATGACAACAATCTTGATCTTGATGATGAACACAACATTAACACCGACAATCTTGATCTTGATCTTGATCGTGACACAGATGGTGATGATCTTGATGCAGATGACAATGACATGAACGGAGAAAACATGTTGAGTTATGAACAGAACCCTCTTTATTGTACGGATAACAACCCACCGGAATCGTTTTCAATCTGCCAGGCGAAAGTGGCAGACTGGCTGGAGCACCACACATTCATCGAGCGCAAGGCGTCTGTGAAGTTCGCCGTCGTCACAAAAAACCAAGATTCAACTCAAACCCGGTCGACTCACCGATCAATGACGACTTTAAACCAACGACCAAAGCTTTCCATAATTGGGTTCAGAAAAAAGCAGATCCATCAAACCGATGGGAAGTCCAAGCATAACGATAAGCCGGAAAACATCCGGTTGTTCAGAAACCGGTCTGAACCGGGGAGGGACTACTGTCTACTGATAACCGAACCGGTTTCTCCTAAGGTTTCGTGTGTGGGTCGGGTCGGATCAGTGAGGGTTCGAGGAAGGAAGGCTGGGGTTTGGAGGAGTGTCAAAGCTGCTTTCTCGAATCTTGTTCAGACGAATAGAGTGATGAAGATTATTGCTTGATACCGGTTCAAACCGCCGGAGTTTGTTGCTTGCCGGCCGAAGTTCAGGCGAGTGGTTGCCGGTGACATGTCACCGAATGGTGGGATACGATAATATTTTGTTTTTTTCTTCTTTTTTTTCTTTGTAATTTTTTGTCGTTTGGTTTATAGGTCAATTTACGTGTAATTATAGTGTCCTACTTGTGATCTAGCTCGTAGTCCATGGCCTATATTCACACCGAAAGATACTCTGGTTTTGGACATTTTGTAACAATTATATATACATAAATAATTCATTATAACATCATGGTCTTGTTTGCCGACGGCCTATAAATGACAAGATAAGGGAAGATAGGTATGAATTAATGATAAATTTTATTAATTTATTCGTGTTGTGTATAATAGTTGTTCCTATTTTTCTTATGTTTTGAATTTAGCGATTGTTTTAGAGTTGATTACTAAAATGAATTAATGACTACAATGGGAGTGGGCTATATTAATACACAAAAGAATATTTTATTTTATTTTTTTACTAAAAAATAATCACGAATCCTTGGAAATTAACAATATCACCTTTTCGACGTTTAAGACCGCTAAGTTCATGTGTGTGCATGTCGTTTTATGCACCAGTCACATAGTTTTCTTGGGTGATGGGGATCTTCATAAAAACATGTAACATGCAAGATAAAAGAATTTTTTTTATTTTTTTTAATGCAAAAAAGTAACAATGTTGACTACACTATGCAAAAAAAAAAAAAATGAACATTTTGTTACAAACATACCATATGATTGTGGTACCCTACTGCTGGCTAATGAAGGGATATGTTTTGATTAGGTGGGACGGAGTCATAGCAAAAATGGGGAGGTATCGTTGGTGCCTCCAAGACACTATTTCCTTAATTAGCTGATCAAGCGGTTGGGTGATATGTGTTGATCAGCAAAAATGAGAAGGTAAGCAACTCATTCAACCATTTAATCCATGTGCATTGATTACTGCTTTAAAACTTGTATTAAAATTTGTATATTTTTAAATTAGTGTGTGAATTAGTTTTGTATAATTTTTATTAGTTTGTGCTTATTTTAAAATAAAAAATTAAGTGGGTTGAATTGATTGGGAAAGATAGATTTTTCATGTGTTATAGGTTAGAAAATATGAAAAATAGATCATAAATAAAAACTAATATGAAGTTAATGTGGTAGTGGATTGGAAGAGAATCTTTCCGTCTTTAGAATTTATGTAATACCAGAATAATTTTTAAAAACATATAGCCGACAATTATGGCTGATTTATGAAAAACTTTTTTTTTTTTTTGGAAACGGCCGAGATAATTTTATTAATAGACCCCCGCTAACAAGAAATTAAACGGGGGCCGCGAAATTATAAACAGTACATATCAGTAAACATAAAAGGGGAAATTCTCCAACTCTCCCAGCTACAAATACCTTTCTTACCCCTACATTTGATCCATAAATAAACAAGTGATTTAATTTCCTCGACCGCTTGCATAGGATTACAAACAAACCTTTGAAATAGTATGTTGTTCCTCGACTTCCACAACACCCATAACATACCGTAACAGATAACAATGAACATTTTCCTCTGTTTTGCACAATTACCCCAATTGGAAGTGAGATCAATGAACTCACTTACAGTTTAGACTGTCATATCATCAACCCCGCGCCATCTTAGAATTTCACTCCGGACCATACTTGCATAGGGACAAGAGATAAGAATATGGTTTGTGTCTTCCTGTTGGTTAATACATAAGCCACAAAATACAAAATCAATGGGGATATTCCTGCTGATTAGTGCTGCAGCACAAGGTATTCGATCTTGAACAGCCCTCCAAATTGACTGGAATGTTAACATAAAAATGACAAAATAACAAAAATACTCTCATATTATGCGGTATAAGTGAGATTATTAACGTGTAAGGTTACATATCGTATGGCTAATGAGAAAAAACGTGACAAAATAATAACATATGGATAGAAAAAATAAAGAGGCTATTAATTTGACCAAAAGAAATAAACATCATTACTATAAAGAAGCATAATATACTTAATTCTATAATTGTCAATTAAATTGTTTTTGGTCAGCATGATTGCCGAGTCTTTTTGGATGTAGTACTGAAAGGAAGCTTATACCAAATAATTTCAGAAGTTGATTGATTAATTAATTTATTAATTAATTCTTATAAATGATTGGAATGGTGCACATTGTTTCCAAATACTAATATTAAAAGATAGGAGTGTATAGCATGTATTATAAACATTAAAGTCGCAACACACATGTAGAAAAATTAATATTTATCCAGGATTTAGTATGTTAGTCGATTCACATTATATATGTATCACCTAA
This sequence comes from Lactuca sativa, assembly GCF_002870075.4. Classification (NCBI taxonomy): domain Eukaryota; kingdom Viridiplantae; phylum Streptophyta; class Magnoliopsida; order Asterales; family Asteraceae; genus Lactuca; species Lactuca sativa. Next base: position 31,428,537 of record NC_056630.2, on the reverse strand, counting down.
TTATATTACATATTATTAGAGGAATATTTCAACTTATTCATGCGGGTGTTTGGCATTAGTTATTTTAAATATTTATGTTGTTTTAAGGGGGTGTTCGGATAAATAATTTTTAGTTTATTAGCTTATTGCTTATTTGTTTATTGCTATGAGAATAAACGCTTTTTTAAAAAATGTTTGGATTAGCTTATTGCGGTGAGAATAAGCAATAAGCAATAAACATTTTAAGTGTTTGGCAAACAAAACAGCTTATATGAGTAAAATGACCAATAAGCAATAAGCAATAAGCATTCCCCCATTGCTTATTAAATTCAACTTATTTAGTTTATTCCTACTGCAATAAGCTGATTTTTAAAGGCTCCTATCCAAACACTTAAATTTGCTTATTGCGGTGGGATTAAACAATAAGCAATAAGTAACCTACTTTTTCCATATCCAAACACCCCTAACTGTTTGTTAATTTATGTTCGGTAGATTCTATTAATATATCTAATTAGGTTATAAACTTTTGAGTAAATTACACGAATGGTCCCTATGGTTTGGGGTAATTTGCATGTTTGGTCCCTAACTTATTTTTTTAACTCGGAAGGTCCCTATTGTTTGCTTTTATTACGTGTTTGGTCCCTACTGTTTGTTGTTGTTACGCGCTTGGTCCCTATCTTACCTAAAAATACTATTATTTAAATAGGAAAAAATGGTGGGATAGGTAAGGTAAGGTGAAGGGGGTGGGGTTGGGAGTGTGTTTATCTAAATAAATTAAAAAATCAAGGGCAAAAATAGTCTTTCTAGCTAAGATAGGGACCAAACGCGTAACAAAAGCAAACAGTACGGACCTTCCGAGTTAAAAAAATAAGTTAGGGACCAAACACGCAAATTATACTAAACCATAGGGACCATTCGTGTAATTTACTCTAAACTTTTGTGTATTATAGGGATGACATATGTAAGCTTGTATACTTACGGATAAGATATAAAAAATGTTAAATATTAAATTATTTGATTTTGAAATATCAGTAACAAATTGTTATTCAACTTTGAAATTCTTAAATTTAGAGATTTATATTAAAATAAGACAAAATTGCAAAAATGGTCCCTATGGTATGCATTTTTTTGGGGTTTTAGTCCAAACCTCGATTTTTTTGGATTGGTGGTCCTTTTGGGCTGGTTTCTATGCGTTTTTGGTCCCTCACGAAACTGAAAAGACTATTATGCCCTTCTGATATATTTTTTTATGCTTTTTCTATTTAATTTAAATGAAAAATAAAATAATTACCTAATTTGGGGCCCACATCTCTCTCTCTCTCTCTCTCTCTCTCTCTCTCTCTCTCTCTCTCCAGCACCCACCTTTGACTATTGTTTTTCTCCCCCGATCAAACCTGGAAACCACCATTTTCTGATGAAAATGGAAGCTGTAAACGAAAATAAGAACCTAAATCAACAACCCAAATCTTGAACCCATTTCTCCTTCTTCACATCCAAAGCTTTGATGAGATAAACCAGCTCCAAACACCTTTCTTTTCATTTAATTTTGTTGTTGCCATCAAGAAGAAGAACAAGAGGCAGCTGCATCTTCTACTTCGCCTGTCTTCTCCTTCGTTTCCTGTTATGAAATGTCAGGGGTGATGGTCAATTCCGACGAGAGTTCGAGGCAACAACCCCTTGTTGCTCCATCGTTTTACCTGTCGATCTTAGTCACTGAACTCCCCCTGAAGACTGTTGCGATCGTTGCTGCCTTTCCCCCTTTCATCCTCCATTTCTTCTTCATTCCCTGGCCTGAACCCACCACCGAAGTGAGTGTTTCCTCGGAGCAAACATCGGAGGCAGCAATCTGGGGGGTTTCTTTTAATTAAAACATAACAGAGTTTGCATAGTTATCGTCTTTTACTTTGCATCTTGTAGCAGTTCGAATAAGGGGAAAACGATCGCAATCGATTCCGGTTGTGTTCAATCGAAGCCAGAGGACGTTCATCACAACTTGCGATGGTGGAGAGGGCAACTTACAGTGGGGTTAGGTGGTAACGAGGGCAGAAATCGATGGCGGCACGATGGAGGCGAGATGGTGGTTATGGCGGCAGGAGGCTGGAGGGAGTAGGAGTTGGTGGTGATCGGAAAATAGTCAATTTCGTGAATGAAAAGCAACGTGGGCAATGGCTCCGGTGGTGGCGGTGGTAGTCGAAACTCTACAGCAATGGTAGCGGTAGATGGTCGTGGATGGCAGCCCCTTGGCTGTCTTGCTATCTTCTTCGTTTTCCGAGTAGCAGGTCGTCGAGAGGAAGATTGTAGGAGGTGGGATGAGGTTTGGTGGGGTTTGATTGTGGTTCACGGTGATCAACGCCACCGATCGTGGTTCTTGATGGTTACAACAGCAACAACACCACCCTTGGTGACAGGCTCGAAGATGGTTGAAGCATCGAAGGTGATGGCAATATGGCTGCTCCATTGCTCCTCTCGGCTGCTTTCCCCTTTTGTTGACGGCTGTGGAGGTGGGTAGCACACGAAGTGAATGTAGGGTGTTTGGGCTATTTGATCGACGGGAAAGAAAATGAAGGAGGAAGGGAGTTGCAGAGGTGGGGGCAACCACCAGTTCTTCTTCCCTTGCTGGTGGTATCCAAGAACGAGAGAGAGAGAGAGAGAGAGAGAGAGAGAGACCCATTTTTATATTTAATAATAATAATAATTTTAAAAAGGGAAAGAAAAATGAAAAATAAATTCATTAAGGGTATAATAGTCTTTTTAGTTTGGACAGGGACCAAAATTGCATGTAAACCAGCCCAAAAGGACCACCAATCCAAAAAAGTCGAGGTTTGGACTAAAACCCCAAAAAAATGCATACCACAGGGACCATTTTTGCAATTTTGTCTTAAAATAATTAAAAAACATGGAAAAAATAGTAAGATTATATAGAAAAAATTGAAATTTAATTATAAACTCCTTAAAAGTCAGAATTTATATCAAGCGGAATAAAAGAAATATAAAAGACAAAACTGTAAATTTGATCCTTATGATTTGCAAAAAACTATATATGGTTCAAAAAATTCTGACTTATATGAGTTGTTCAAAATCAAGAATTTTCTGTATTTTTAATCCTAAAAATAAGAAAATCTTGTAGTTTTGGTCCTTGGAAAACCTGAAAACGGTTTTGCCTTTTTGTTTTTTATTTTGTATTTTCTTCATATTTTCTTTAATAAGTTATTAATTAAAAATAAAAATTAAAGAGCTTGGCCCACCCCCACCCCAGAGATACTCTATCTCTCCCCCCCCCCCCCCCTCTCTTCGATCTTCTTCTTCTTCCCCAGCTTAGGTGTAACTCAAACTAAACCCACTTCAAATTAAAACCACACAAATACATGAGCACACATTGTATACACGATAAGTGTGTGTTTGCATTTCATAATTTGCAAATCTAAACACAACCAATTTCTCTAATTATCATAGATCAATTAATGGGTTAGTTTTAGTTTTTTATGTTTTATTCAGAAAAGTCAATTGCACTTATTGATCAAATGGAAATGCTCTTTTGTTCATGTTTCCAGGACCAACATAAAGCAAGATCATCTCCTAAGGCAATGATGGAATTCGAAATCCAAAAACGTCATCCATTGATAGAGAAGCTAGAACATCAAAATCAAATGCAACAAGAATTTGGAACCTAAAACGCCTACAAAACTCCTCAACTTACTGGAACTATATTTCGTTCTTGTCACCATCAGAATCCTCCATACATCGTCCCCTTCTTTTAAACAATTTTCAAATCCCTCTTTCGCATTTTCAAGCTCTCTACAAACCCTATCCATGTCGATGCTTTCTGTTTAGCTTATACAAATCGAAAAGGGGGTGTGTTCACCTTAAAACACATACATGAACCTGCAACTCAAAACACACACACACACACACACACACACTAAATCAAATTTTCAAGATTTGTAAATCCACACTAGAATCAAACCTAATGGAAGAAGTCGATGATTGCTACGAGGTTCAAATGTAATTGTTTGTAAGCCCACTTGATTGGTCGGCTGGGCAGTCATCTTTTCATTCACACAGGTGGGTGGTGGTGGTCTTCATTCCATTCCTGATGCATAATCGATGAACACACAATCAAAGTTTTAAGATTTTGGTTCAATATACACATGACGAGATTTCTCCAGCAAGCTTACATCTAGTCTCACCCAACTTCATCCCACCTCTTGAGATCTGTGTAACTCTTGAACGACCTCATCAGAGGAAAGAGTAGATGAGGAAAAGAGGAAGCGAGCGGACATAAGAGAGAGTCAAAGATAGAGAAATAAAGTCAAATAAATAGGGAAGAAAGAAAGGGGTACGGGTGGAAGATGTGGGGTAAGGATTTTCTTTTTTCTTTTTCTTATAACTATTAAAATATAAAAGAAAATAAAGGAAATGTAAAAAAGAAATAATAAGGGAAAAATAGTCCTTTCAACATTTTTTGGACCAAAAACACAAAAAATTCTTGATTTTGGACCATCCATGCAAGTCGTAAATCGTTTTAGACTCTATCCACAGTTTTTTTGCAAGCCACAAGGACCAAATTTGCAGTTTTGTCAATATAAAAATATAAAGAAAATAACCTGTGACATGATTATGCATAAAAGTATGGAGAACTGGAAATAAAACATTGATAAAAAGGTAAATTGATATGTATATTGCTCCTCATGAAGAAAAGGCTACCTCGATGCATAGTTCTTCTTAATAAATTAAATAAAAACAACTTAGCAAAAATTGTTTATTTAAATCGGTAAGTACTTTTTTATATTTCATTCAAACACTTAAAGGTGATTATTACTTGTAACATCTATATTTCATGTGTTATTTTTATGTGTTTTAAAGATTTGAATCTTGAAAAAATGCCTTTGCGGCGTGGTGGGTGGCTTACCACGACGTGGTGGTGCCACATCGTCATGACACGACATCATTAAACAACCACAATGTGGCGCTGCGATGCGCACAAAGCCTTAAGTTCCTGGCCTTGGACCATATATAAAGGATATGGGGCTAGGGTTTCGACCACCTTCAACCTCCATCACCCCCAGAAGAGCCCTCATCCAAACCTTAGTTCATTTTGTAACCTTTTGTACCCCTTTGAATGAAGGAGAAGAGCACGATAACATATTGTCACAAAATTGGATATCTAATCCAATGGTTCGACCTTGGTGCCTTAGACCCATAAGTACAGTGAGGAAAACTCACCTCACATTCTAGACAAAAGTTGATGAGGTCTCGACTTCGAATCTCGGCTCTAACCGTCACCCATCCACCCAAATGACCGGTTTCTCAAATACCATTTAAATTACCCAAAATACCCCTTGGTCAAACTTAGTTAAAGTCAAATTCAAACGATTCAAAATATACAAGTCAATTGAGTCAACCCAGCCGGGTCAAACCAACTGAGTTAACTCAGTTGAGTCGACACAGAACACGTACGCAAGGCGTACTCCAAATGTACTGGGGCCTACTCAAGCTTTGACCACCATCAGGGAGGTTGACCAAGTAGATGCGTACTCAGATTACGCAGGGCGTATGCCCAGTCTTCCCAAACTCTCGTTAAGAGCTTAATGCCTTTAGCTCTTACGTCTAACTTTTAGATCCAAGGCTTAATCATCCTCAAGAGTCATAAAGTTTCCAACTTTATGACCTTGCATGTCCATTATGTGCTTAACTCAAGGTCTTAAGACATTAATACCTTCTTGAGAATGCATGGAGCAAAACCAACCATTAAGACCCCATTTTTATGATTCAAGACCCTTCCTAAGGTCTGAAAGGACGGATTAACGGGTCAAGAACATGCCATGGTCAAGAATCACCATTTTGGGACCAAAAAGTGACTTAAAAGATCAAAAAACCTAGATCAACAAGATGGAGTGGTAAAGTTGCAAGCTTTATACCTTCTAGAGGTTGCAAACAAGGTAGAAATCACAAATCCAAGGTGCACTCAACTCCAAGATCTTCTCACCACCTTCTTTTTTTATTCTAAACTCTCTTAAAGGCTCCAAAATTGCTCTTTTGCTCTTAGGATTGCTTGGGGGTCGATGTCACGGAAGGAGGCTGGGTAAGAATGGAATGTGAGGCCTTAAGGATGCTTAAATATGTGCCAAAACCCTAAAAATTAGGGTTTTCATGCTTTCCATGTACGTCTTGCGTACGAGGTGTACGCCCAATGTACTAAGGCGCACCTTATACACACGTACGCACAACATACTCCTCAAAGTCCCAATTTACAAAAATGCCACTGTGGGCCCTTTTTGCATTCTTTCTTGAACTTAGGGACCAAAATGCAATATAATTTAACTATAGGGTCAAAATTAGAAGTAACTCATCATTAAGATGTTACAGGACCACGACGCAGTGGGCAGATCCATCGCCTTTCTGTTTGAGCCAGACCATGGGATGACTAAGGTCTTGACACGACACGGTGATTCATATGGTTGACTTTAACCATTGACCATTGAATTTTTTACCATGTTGACTTTTGGTCAACTTGTTAGTTTTAGATAGTAGACCGAGGATTGACATATTGATTAAATTTTTAGGTGGTGTGTAGTACCAACCTTTACGTTGGCGAGTCGTGGTGTTGGTTTATTTCAATTGTGAGGTGAGTCTTCTCACTATACTATGTATGAATGATATTTTATTTTTATACTAATAGTTTTAAATTTATAAAAACCTATCGAATCTTAACTAGTTTTAAAACACAAATAAGTGATGTACCTAGTCGTGAAGTAATACAATATAAGGTAAGAAAGGGAGTCGACATCAAGGGGAACGTGTATGATTTTGGTTTAAATAAATAAGCTAATAATTAAACTAAATATATTAAAGTAAAAGGGGGGTTTTTTGATTTTGCAAGTTCAAAAACTTAAATTATCAATTTCAAACAACTAAAGCAAACAAAAAGCAAAGAACTTGTTTTAAGCGGTATATGTGAAGTACTTCTAATAGAATACGAATCCCCCTAGTTTTCTATGTTTGACATGTTAGCATGTAATGGATTAATGAGTTGGTTACCAAATTTTATGATTAGTTATCTTGGTCAGAATTCCTAATACTAATGATTAATGACCATCCAATCCCAATGATCATGAAATTAGTGAACACAAAAACATTTTAATAAATTCAACTATGAACGATATGATCTAACGATTCTTATCCATTGTAATGACAATAAATCAAAGCATAACATGGATAACTATAATTCTCTAACGCGATCAAAATTAATAATTTATATTACCCAACCCTAGGATCAGATAAATCTCTAGTTCTAAAAATTAAATGATCATAAACAGTTAAGAACCAAGCTAATGTAATTAGATTGGTCATCTAAATCACAAACAACTTAGATGTAGGTAATAAAAATCATAACTTTAACATGAAATATCAACAATCAATCGAACACAGGTTTAAATTCAACTCACATAATCTAACTAACGAAGTTGAAACATATCAACTAGGTTTCATCTACATATAGTAAAAGTAAAAGGTTTTTAGCCTTCCATCATAAATAGGCAAAATCTAACGATTTCGGAATTGAAATACATGATAATAAATAAATCGAAACGAATAAATTGATGAATTCTCTCCGTGATCTTCAAATAAACCCTTCAAAGGTTTTCTTTAGCTCTGAAAATCGTTTGAAATTGACTAATAACATACTCCTCAAGTTGGTGGACGTTAGCATACGAATTAGGGTTGCAATATATATATATATATATATATATATATATATATATATATATATAGTGTTGCCACGATGTGGTGAAGGTCTCACCATGTTGTGGTGCTGAGTTCCTTTGTTGTACACGAACACATAGACTGACACAACATTTTTGGGAAAGTCTTAGAGATTTTACATAGGGTGCTGCTTTCAGTATCTTATTTCTGTTTTCTTTGTTTTTCGTCCGTTTCAGCTCTGTTATCCTCCATTTGTATCTCAGCTCCCATTTTAACTGTAAATGGACATTTCAAAGCATATTTGTAACACATGTTTTCCAAATAGATCAGTTGAGAGCTCATAGGGATCAAATGTAAGGGCTCACAGTGAGATGAGTCTTCTCACTATAATGTATGATGTTAGCTGTCTTTATAACTCTTGCATGTGTATGTTGGGTTGGGTTAATTTATTATATGTTGGGTTGGGCCTATTTATTATTGGGCTCGGCCCATTCGTTATTGGGTTGGGCCTGTTTTTTGTATGTTGGGATGGGCCCATTTATTATTTGGTCGGACCAATTTGTTATATGTTGGGTGGGGCCTATTCACGTGTTTGGGCTGGGCCCATTTATTGGTTTATGGTATTTTGGGAAACTCACTAAGTTGTGTGCTTATAATTTGTGGTTTAAACATTTTCAGATACTTCCAGTTCCAAGGGGAAGGGCACGAATTGATTGCACAACATCCCCTTATGATTTCCGATGTAATAATCATTTTACTTTGATGTTCTTGATACTTTTATATTATGATGGTTTTGAGACCCATGATGTATAGTTTTGATGATTTTAAAACTGAAAAATTTTATCACTATTTTTTGGGATGTTACAAAATAGATGTTGAATGTTGTGAATGTGAATCTTTAGTTTCATCAAACAAATCCAAAAATGATGCTTATAGGGATGGTTTAGAAAAGGTTGGCTATTTTTGAAATCAAAAGAAATATAGAATATTAAGAAAGAGACTTTAACTAAAGAAAATTAAAAAAAAAAACACTTTTTTTTGAACAACATGTAACACATTAGCATAACATTAAAAAGAACTGAAGTGAGGAGCTCAAGCCAAATTACAAAAATAAGTTTGAAACAAGATACATACCTGAAACCGACCAATCAAAAAGACGAAGTTTGGAGCTATTCTTAACCCATTTAAAAGTAGTAATGCTAATGTCATCCATAAAAAGCATAACAACTCTCTTGTCATTTCGATACACTAAAGCATTCTGAGCCTTCCAAATCATATAAAGGGAAGAATAAACGAGAGTTAAATGCATAAAAACAACAGATACAAAAGAACTCTAATGACAAACATATTTCTTTGTATAATAAACTAAAGTTTGAGTAGTCTCGCAATGTTGTTATTGAATCTGAGATGAAGGTGGGATGAGTGAAATTTCGTTGGAAAAGGAGATTGATTATTCCAATTTTGTAATTAATGATGAAAAACCAAAAAGAAATTTAATTCTTGAAGATTCTTGTGAATTTGAAACAGTTGTTGAAAATAATGGAATTGGAAATTTGGTTGTGAACGTTGTTGTTTTTTCCAAAAGTCTAAAGTACTCCAAATTAGGTTTTCTTTACGAAAGGACTTGAATGTTGAGTCCATTTCACAAAATAATGTAGGAAATTATGATGTCCCAATTACGAAATAAATTTATAAATAAAAAAGTGAATCAAGTGGCCTTAAAGGAAAATCAAAAGTGAGTGATCAGGAAGTTAAGGCTAACAAGACTAAAAAAGAGATTGATCAAGCTAGGAGAGCAAAAGAAAATGTTGTATGTTCATGTTCATGATAAAAATCTAATGTGCAAAAATCAAAGTCTAACAATTCATCGAGGTTTTCTAATTAGAAAAATTATTCACAACAATTTGATAACACTAAAGCAAATTTTGGTCCAAACTCTTATTACAACAAGAGTGTAAAGTCAAAACAGTTTGTTGCAAAACAATATTTTGTTTAAAAGAAGAGTGTCTCAAAGGAACAATTTGTTTCAAAGAAGAATATTTCAAGACAACAATTTGTTCCCAAAAAAAGATGTTTCAGAGTAACAAGAGTTTCTCCCCAAGAAAAAGGTTTGAGAACAAAAAGTTGTTCAAAAAAAAGTTTCAATACAAATGTTTGTTCCAAAAACAAAATTGGCAACACAAAAGGAAGAAGAAAAAGCTTTTCCAAAAGAGTTGATTCCAAAAATAAAAGCTTTTACTCAAAACAAAAGAAATTTTATGGAAATCAATTTTTGTGACAAAAAATCTCAAATTTACAAAATGACGAAAAATATGAATAATGTTTCGATTATAAAATCGTTTTGGATATATGTGTAACGCCTGATTCCTGGTATGCATTTTATCATAATCTATTCATTTTTGAAGAGCTACTCGACGAGTTGGGAGCCCCAAACTCGTCCGAGTAGAAATGAGATTGGACGCGGAATTTAAGTCGCCTACTCGACGAGTTGAGAAGCCTCGACTCGACGAGTAGGGCTGTCAGGATGAAACCATAATTTTGGGGGTTTGCACCCTATTTAAGCATCTTAATCCCCACTTTATGGCCTCATTTCCAGCCTCCAAATCCCAAACCCTAATCCACGAAACCCTAGAGCTAAGTGTGAGCTTGTGAGCCATTTTTTAGTGATCTTTGTGTGATTTGAAGCTTGTAGATGAAGAAGAAGCTAGAGGATTCCAGGAGAAGATTGTAGATCTAGAAGCAACATCTCATCCTCTTCTTTGTCACTTTATAGGGTTTTTGGTCCAAGAAGCTTAGCCCATGGGAAATGGACATCCCAAGTGACCTAACTTTCAGATCTGGGGTCTAGAAGGGGTTTCATGGCATAAAGGTGCAAACTTTATGACCATGGAAGCCCCATGCAAGCTTTAAGGTGTTATTATGGCCTTTTAAGCCCCAAAAGGCTATGCATGAAAGGAAAGATAGGAAATTTACGTGTTTAAATGATGTCTAAGGCCTAGATCTTGTTGGGTTTTGAGCATTCTAACACTCCTAAGTGTACATGCAACCCTAAATACCTTGGATCTATGTTTTCTCTATTATACATGCAAATATGAATATTCCAAGGTATTACCCTAACTAGCATACAATCTTTTGATACTTGAATAATAAACTAGATAGAAATACATACCTTGTTGATGTAGCTTAGCTCCATGAAGCTCGAGAGCCTAGTGCCCCAAGTGTGACACCTCAAATGGTTCACACAACATCATCAACACTTGGAATAACCATAAAAAGAAGACACTTCATGCTCAAATTGGCTAGCCCTCATATAAGTATCACTCGTCCAATTTCTTGAGCTAAAGGGGTCCTTATATAGTGTGGATATTAGGGTTACACCATGTAACTCATGACTTTACCCATTCCTTATGATCCATTGGTTTTAACCTCCATGGAGTATCCATGGGTCACCACATGGGTTAAACCCAACATAAGGAATCTTGGATCATAAGCCCACATATATAAGAATTAACGATTTTCACAATCAATCCCCATATATTTAATTAGTCTCTTTTGATCACTAAATTAAGTCCAAATTAATTCTTGATCAATACTAATTAAATAACATGATTTCATATTAATATAGTAGAACTTATAATATATTAATATGTCACAAATGTCCTCTTCTCACAAACGGTCTATCCAAATGTTCTGATGCCATGCAACCCAAATGGACCATGCTGAGTCGGGTCAAGTATATACCAATTATAGTTATGGACTTAGACACTAATCCAACAGATCTATGTTAGTATGCTTTAGTTGGAGTATCATGGCTTTTGGACCAAGATCTATGTCCTAGAGAACTAGAGCTTTTGCTAAGACCATTAAGAAGGACTAATGACGGGTAAAGTTGGAAAATTTACCCCTAAAAAGGGCATTTCCAGTATGTAGACAAAGTAGGGAGTTTGGATTTGAAGGATAGGAGCTTAATCTGTTAAGATGGCCCAAACAAACTATGGAACTGGCGAGTCCAGAGAGGGACTTGACAAGTTGAGTCGTTTTGTCTTGATGATGTACAAGGTAGAACTCGGCAAGTGTTCGAAGGGACTTAGCAAGTTGATTCGCCAAATCACGACTATGAGTAGCCAGGGAACTCAGTGAGTCAGGGGATGACTCGATGGGTTGGGTCGCGATTTCAGGACAATTGATTCACAGAACTCGGCGAGTTGATGAGTCAACTCGGCGAGTTGAGTCAACTCAGGACGTTGAATTTGACTATAATGTTGACTTTGACTAGGGGGTAAAATGGTCATTTTACACTAAGGAGAATTATTAGATTTTGAGTAAGTGTTATTGTGATAATGATAGTCGGGGAGTCGTTAGAGTAGCCGTTGGAGATTCCACACGAGAGATTTCACAGCTAGCTTACGAGGTGAGTTTTCCTCCAGTTGGAACGGGTCGAACGCACCAAGTCCGATCCATTTATGTATGATAGTATGTTCCGGATTAAGGTCCGATGTAGGGCGGGGCCCGATGTAGGTTTATATGTTTTTTTGGATTTCGATCCGATGCCGGGACGGTACCCGAAGAATGTTAATATGCTTGATGTTTATGTGATTCTTGCATGTGTATGTGTTTATATGTTTCCAGACTATGGTACGATACCGGGGCGGTTCCTGAGGAATGTTTACATGTTTCTGGATTTCGGTCTGATGTCGGGTGGGGCCCGAGGAATGTGTATATGTTATAGTTAAGTGGTTATGCTTATGTTATGTGTACTAGTAGTTATACTCATATGTATGCCGAGCTTTGCTCGATACCGAGAGGGGCCCGATGCCAGATGCGGTCGGATGCCGGGCGGGGACTCGATGTCGGGCTGCGCCCGAGGCAGCAGGGCAGGGCCCAGTGTATGTTATATGTGATTATGTGGTTACGTGTATGGTATGTGGTAGTTTAGGGAGACTCACTAAGCTTCATGCTTACAGTTTTCAATTTTGGTTTCAGGTACTTCCGCTAGTATGGGGAAGAGCTCGGGATGATTGCATGACACACAACATAGTTTTCAGCCTTACTAGCTCTTCCCTGAGCTCTTATCTAAAGGACATGTTACTGATAAGATCAGAGTTCGACAACGTCTTTGAGAGCTACGATTGCTAATCGGATCCTGAAGTCGTACTTGCATTTATAGTTACTAGACTTATCCAAGTGGAAGACTGTTGGATTAGTGTCTAAGTCTGTAACTATATTTAGTATGTACTTGAACCGGTTGTGCATGGTCCTTTTGGGTTGTCCTCACCAAATCAACTGGACAGGATGATTTATATAGAGAGAGGTTATTATGGTTTATTAATATATTATATGAATAATATATTAAAGGAGAAATCATATAGTTTAATTAACATTGGTCAAGAATTAGTTAAGAATTAATTATATATAGGGCTAAAAGATATTAATTAATTAAAGGGGACTGGAACTTTCAATTATAAGATAATTGATTTTGGGTTGTGAATCATTATGGATATAAGGGGGGGGGCGAAAATTAGAGTGTAAGCCCACTCTAATTTAGTCCAAGGGGCCTTATTCCAGAAGGTTCTTAAGCTGCTTAGGGCCTAAGTCATCCAATTAGGGTTTTGACTGAAATCCTAGCAACTCAGCTATTTAAGGACCCCTAGGGCACCCAAAATCGGCTACCAATTATTCCAGAGAGTCCTTGAGTCGACTTTGTGCCTCCATTCCCTTCTCTTCTAGATCATCTTCTTGCTTGTGGTGTTTGTGAGCCATTAGAGGTGTTACACTTGTGACATTAAGCCTCTTGGAGATCGAATATTCTTGCAACTATTGAAAGGTATCATCTAAACTTGTTTTGTTATAGATCTCGATTTCAAAGTATGTTAGACTAGGGTTTATGAGCTTTGGATAAATTTGCATGTACAATAGAGAAACCTAGATCCAAAGCTTTAGAGTTTTGCATGTGCACATAGGATGTTCTTTTGCTCAAAACCCATTAGTGGTAACAGAGCCTTGCTTGATTTCTATTGTATTTGATGCATAGTGTATTTGTTCATTGCTAAAAATTGAATTTTGTGCAATTTGCTTGACAGACTCGTCGAGCCCAATGAGGTACTCGACGAGTAGGATGAACTCGGCGAGTCCTGCAAAGGGCTCAGCGAGTCAGGCTGTCAGACAGACGGATTTTCGGGATTTTTGTTGTTTTTTACTAAGGATAATTACCATAAATGTTTCTAATTGATAAAATACAAATTTTATTGATTCCTTATGATTATCCTTGTCAAAATAAAAAGATTTTGTCATTTAATTAGATAACTATTACCTTATTTGATCATTAATTATTTGAATTATCTGATCATTATCTTGCATGAAAATTGATAAGTCAAAATTAGATAACCACCAAAATTAATTGTTTAATTATTTATTTGAATTTTGATCTAGATAGTTTTGAAATGTTTCAAAACTTGCCCTCAAGTTTTGGAATTAAAATTTTTGGATTAAAATTTTGAAATTATTAAATTCCAAACCCTAGAATTTTAAAAGTTTAAAATTCACCTTATACTATTATAATATTATAAGAATTATTATTATATATGTACAACATAAAAGCTAGTCTTACCGTTAGTAGGCCTCATTCACGAAGCCGGTCTATAAGGGGGGTATAAGGTTATGACCTATAAAATGGCCGTTTAATGAGTGTCCACTCTCACCTACCGCTTCCTTGATTGGTGGAGGGTCGTTAGCCGAACGGGTAGGATAGGACAACCCATTCCTCATTAAACGTATAATGATTAATAAAGTAACTAAATGTTTTTTTTATAAAATTCTCAATCTTAGTTACTTTAGGCAAAATGTGAATTTGATGTTATTCCATGAAATTACACTTTGTACCCTTGCTAAGATGTTAGTGGAGCGTGTGTGGTTAACCGACACACTAATTTGGTTCTAAGAAAAGGTGGCAAATGGTGACTCGATGTTTTTCATAGATCAATGGAGCGTGTGTGGTTAACCGGCACATTGATTAGGTGACTGTAACATTGGGGGAACCATGTACATTTGCATGGTTATTCACACCGTGTTTGTGATCCTCGGTATCCCAGTCACAAAATTGAGGGGCATATCGAGATTTAACTATGTCATTGAAAAGTTCAATGAATCTCAAAAGATCTAGGAGTTTCAATACATTTAAAACTTATCTTTTTGTTTTGTTTTCCATTGTGGAAATTAGTGAATCGTCATTCACTTACCTTCAAATTATTTTATGTTTGGATTACGACATCCCTCTTCTAAATTGCAAATAATGTTGTTGGATCCTAGCCCTAATTTCTCAATTGGATGTTTAACTGGGGATTCTTATCTATTCAACTTTGTCTCTTTTCCTTTTTAGATGTCGAAATCAAACAACAACGCTTCAGAATCAAACACCTCCGGCTCATTCTCACTCATGAACTTGTGTGGGAGGGTGATTTTTGAAGGAAACAATTTTAACGATTGGATCCACAACATAAGGATGGTCACCCGTTATGAGGACAAGGAGTATGTCCTCGAAAATGAGCTAAAAGAAGTGAACATCAACACTGCTACTCCCGAGGAGATCGCTGCCTTTGAGGCCCATGGGTGTGATGCCATGAAAGTCCATTGCATCATGCTAGCGACCATGACTGCTGAACTCCAAAAGTCCTACGAGGACTTCTATCCCTACGAAATGCATCAGGATTTGCTTGAAAGGTACCACCAAAGTGCAAGGCAGGAGAGGTACGAGATCATCATGTAACGCCTGTGTTTCCGGGCTTGCCATTTGTAGCAATATAATAGTCTAGGTTAACCTTTGTAATCCGTTTTGAAATAATAAGATTGTATTATTTGAGTATTATGTGTTTTGTGCTTAATTTGAAACGACCCAAAATTTTTGTTTTTAATATAATCAAAACTGCAATCAGAGCATCATATAATAAAACCATACGTAATGTATTCCAAAACATAATAAAATGCTGTGCGGAAAAACTATATCATACTACATCAGATCAAACATCTAAATCAATCCCAGGCTAAAGCTGAGGCGGTGGTGTGTGCGATGCCGTCATCCAGAGCTCTTCCCTTTGCTTGCGGAAGTACCTGAAACCAAAACTGAAACTGTAAGCACAAAGCTTAGTGAGCTCCCCCCAAACTACCACATACCATACAATAACATATCCAGCACATACTGGGGCCTGGCCCCCCTCCATCGAACCGAAGTCCGAAGCTGACTGACTGGGACCTTGTCCCCTACATCGGACCGAAGTCCGAAGCAATCTGACTGGGGCCTTGCCCCCTCCATCGGACCGAAGTCCGAAGCTGACTGACTGGGACCTTGTCCCCTACATCGGACCGAAGTCCGAAGCTAACTGACTGGGGCCTTGCCCCCTCCATCGGACCGGAGTCCGAAGCTGACATCGGACCGAAGTCCGAAGCTGACTGGGACCTTGTCCCCTACATCGAACCGAAGTCCGAAGCTGACATCGGACCGAAGTCCGAAGCTAACTGACTGGGACCTTGTCCCCTACACCGGACCGAAATCCGAAGCTGACTGAACATAGCATAAACATATCACTAGCATGAACACACATAAATCCTGTCTGAGCCACGGAGGCATCAAACATGCTAACTACTGCATCGGATCAAAATCCGGATACTACTACTAGCTAAACGGGTCGGCATTGTGGCCTTAGACCCGTTCCTACTGGAAGGAAACTCACCTCGTAAGCTAGCGGATGAGTGTGTGGCTCGGAAAGCTAACGGCTGCTGCTCCTGAATCTCCTTGGCTACAAATCCATAAACACACTCGATCAATCACTAACACTACACTCAGGGTAAAATGACTCTTTTACCCTTGGTCAAAGTCAACTTACTCAGGGCTGACTCGCCGAGTCGGGATACCCAACTCGCCGAGTCGGGATACCCAACTCGCCGAGTCCTAGACGCTCCGCTCAACTCTTACACGCTGATACTCGTCGAGTGTGGCATCGACTCGACGAGTACCCTCTGGATCCAAGAACTCAGATGATCTTCATCCGACTCGCCGAGTCAGATGAACAGACTCGACGAGTTGTTCTTAATCCCCAAGGAGATTGCCTTGGACTCGCCGAGTCGTATGAACAACTCGCCGAGTCCCTCCATCACTGAGTCTACCCTCAACTCGCTGAGTCCACTCTCTAACTCACTGAATTCACTCGACACTGATCAAAATGAAGGACTCGGGAACTCGCGGCCCAACTCGCCGAGTCGTTGTTCCCGACTCGCCGAGTTGCCGCCATGCAACTGATTTTTACTCGATTTTGTTTGAATCCAACACATGCAATTGATAGATCTGAGTCCAATAAGCTGATTTACCACGTAAAGTTTCCAACTTTACGTGCACAACCTCATGAATAAGGGAAATAAGGCTAAAAGATGCATAAAATGGGTAGATCTATGATTTATATACAAAGTAACTCCAAAAAGACAGTAGATCTGGGCTCTACAACTCCCCATCATTCAGATCTAAAGATATCACGACTTATTAAGGCATTCATGCAAGCATAAGGCTTGGAACAAGCATCAACTAGCTCTTAGGAGAGCCCTAATGGAAGTTTAAGGCATATAACAAGAGGGGAACTCCGAAAATACCTCAAATAACTCGGATTTGCCCTTGGATCTTTGCACTACAACACGTTTCCTTGCTTCCTTCTTCTTCTCCTTCTTCACCCCTTCACAAAATGGAACAAGATCACATATAAGCTCTCAAGGGAGGATTAGGGTTTTCTCACTGAGTTCTCAGGGTGAGGGAGGCGAGAATGGGGCTATAAGGTGGTTTAAATAGTGGGCAACCCGGGGATTTAGGGTTTCACCCAGACGGATGGACTCGCCGAGTCCAGGATATGGACTCGCCGAGTCCCCGGCTCACGCGTGCTCACAGGCACGACCCTACTCGGCGAGTCAGGCTATGAACTCGCCGAGTCCCCCTTGCAAAACTTTCAACAATTACAAATAAATTAACATACCGGGAACGGGTCGTTACAATTCTCCCCCACTTGTCTTAGACTTCGTCCTCGAAGTCTGCTACGGCTGGGTCTGCAAATAACTCCGGGTAGTGCGCTCTCATTTCCTCCTCAGTCTCCCACGTCCATTCAGACCCCTTCCGGTGCTGCCACTGCACCTTTACTAACTGAATTTCCTTGTTCCTCAATGCCTTGGTCTTCCGGTCCAAAATCGCGACCGGTCTCTCAATATAATTCAGGCTACTATCAACCTGAATATCCTCTAGGGGAACAACTGCTGATTCATCCACCAAACACTTCCTCAACTGAGACACATGGAAGGTGTTGTGGATCTGACTAAGCTCTTCAGGAAGATCTAATCGATAAGCAACCCGACCCACCCGGGCCAACACCCTGAAAGGACCAATAAATCTGGGGCCCAATTTGCCCCTCTTCCGGAACCTGATGACACCTTTCCAAGGTGAGACTTTCAGAAGAACCATGTCTCCCACCTGGAACTCCAAGTCTGAACGCCTCCTGTCGGCGTAGCTCTTTTGCCGACTCTGCGCAGTCTGCAGTCTACTACGGACCTGCTGGATCAGTTCCGTCGTCTTGAGCACCACTTCGGTGCTCCCCATGACCCGCTGACCGACCTCGCCCCAACAAATCGGGGTCCTGCACTTCCTGCCATATAACATCTCAAAAGGAGGTCGATCAATGCTCGCATGATAGCTGTTGTTATACGAGAATTCCGCTAAGGGAAGATACGCATCCCAACAGCCCCCAAAATCCAGAACACATGCCCTAAGCATGTCCTCGAGAGTCTGAATCGTCCTCTCACTCTGCCCGTCAGTCTGAGGATGGAAAGCGGTGCTGAAAAGGAGACGAGTACCCATCTCGTCGTGAAACCGCTTCCAGAATCTGGACGTGAAGCGAACATCTCGGTCAGACACTACCGATACCGGCACTCCATGACGTGCCACAATCTCTCGCACATAGATATCGGCTAACCTTTCCGCCGATATACTTTCCTGGATCGGAATAAAATGGGCACTCTTCGTTAACCGATCCACCACTACCCATATCGAATCTACTCCACGTGCGGTCCTGGGAAGTTTGGTGATAAAATCCATGGTGATGTCCTCCCATTTCCACACGGGAATATCCAACGGCTGCATCTTGCCGTGAGGTCTCTGGTGCTCCGCCTTGACCTTCCGGCAGGTCAAGCACCTCTCAACGTACCAAGCGACGTCCCGCTTCATGCAGGGCCACCAATAATCGGGTCGAAGATCTCGATACATCTTCGTCGCCCCTGGATGGATAGAAAATCGAGACTTATGAGCCTCGTCCATCAATACCTGCCGTACCCCACCCCAGTACGGTACCCACACCCTCCCATGAAGCGTCATCAAACCCCGACTGTCGTAATCAAACGAAGCTACTCGACCCACTATCCTCTCGCACCTCTGCCTCTCCTCCTTGAGACCCTCCATCTGAGCCTCCTTAATCCGTTCCAACAAAGGAGTAATCACCGTCATCCTCATACACAAATCCCGGATGGGGGCCGCCGACACCTTGCGGCTCAGGGCATCGGCCACCACGTTGGCCTTCCCTGGATGATACAGGATCTCACAGTCATAGTCCTTCAGCACGTCCAACCATCTCCTCTGCCTCATATTCAAACTCGGCTGATCCATAAGGTATCGTAAACTCTTGTGGTCCGTGTAAATAGTACAGCGGACCCCATACAGGTAATGCCTCCAAATCTTGAGGGCAAATACAACTGCCCCCAGCTCC
Source organism: Lactuca sativa (assembly GCF_002870075.4). NCBI lineage: Eukaryota > Viridiplantae > Streptophyta > Magnoliopsida > Asterales > Asteraceae > Lactuca > Lactuca sativa. The sequence continues at coordinate 31,409,077 of NC_056630.2, read as the reverse complement.
AAGTCGTGGGTAGGATAATTAGCCTCGTGAGGCTTCAACTGTCTCGAAGCATAAGCCACCACATGGCCTCGCTGCATCAACACTGCCCCCATACCTGTGATCGAAGCATCACAATAGACCACGAAATCCTCAACACCCTCTGGCAAGGTAAGGATCGGAGCCTCGCACAATCTTTGCCCGAGAGTCTCGAACGCCGCCTGCTGCTCAGGCCCCCAACGAAAAACTACCGACTTCTTGGTCAGTCGGGTGAGCGGCACTGCTATCTTGGAGAAATCCTGAATAAATCTCCGATAATACCCTGCCAGCCCTAGGAAGCTCCGAATCTCAGATGGAGACTTCGGGACCCCCCACTGCATCACGGCCTCTATCTTGGCCGGATCTACCAGAATACCCTTCTGATTAACGAGATGCCCAAGAAACTGCACCTCGCGTAACCAGAACTCGCACTTGGAGAACTTAGCGAACAGTCTCTCCCTCCTCAAAGTCTCCAGCACCTCCCGCAGGTGTTCCTCGTGCTGACCCTGCGTCTTGGAATACACCAAGATGTCATCGATGAACACTATCACTGACCGATCCAGCATCGGTCTACACACGCGGTTCATGAGATCCATGAACGCGGCTGGGGCATTGGTGAGCCCAAATGGCATCACCACAAACTCATAATGACCATACCGGGTCCTGAAAGCAGTCTTCTGTACATCCTCATCCCTGACCCGCATCTGATGATATCCGGAGCGTAGATCGATCTTGGAGAACCAAGACGCTCCCTGAAGCTGATCAAACAAATCATCTATCCTCGGAAGTGGGTAACGGTTCTTCACCGTTACTTTGTTCAACTCCCGATAATCAATGCACATACGATGCGACCCATCCTTCTTCCTCACAAATAGGATCGGCGCTCCCCAAGGCGAACTGCTTGGTCGAATGAAACCCTTGTCTAACAGCTCCTGAAGCTGTGTAGACAACTCCTGCATCTCAGGGGGAGCAAGTCGATATGGTGCTTTGGCTATCGGAGCCGCACCAGGAACCAGGTCAATCCTGAACTCAACCTGCCTCTCAGGAGGTATCCCCGGCAAATCCTTGGGAAACACATCCGGGTACTCTCGAACAATAGGGACATCATCGATCATCGTCTTGCCCTTATCCCGGGCATCCAAGACGTAGGCTACGTAACCGGCACAACCCTGCTGAACGTAGCGCCTCGCCCTAGCGGCGGAACAAAAGGTCGGTCCTCGCTGTGGCCTCTCGCCCTGAATCACCAACTCTCCCCCACTGGGAGTGCGAACCCTCACTAACTGAAGCTCGCAATCAATCACCGCCCCATTGGGGCTTAGCCAATCCATACCCAAAATAACCTTATTCCCTCGCAGAGGAATAGGTACCAAATCCACTGAAAACCGCTCATCAAATAACTGAAGAGAACACCCCCTGTGCACTCTGCCGACCCTCACGGTCCTATCATCCGCTATCTCAACGTCTAATGGACAATCCAGCTCCCCTGGAGCTCTACTGAACCTCTTGCTAAGCGCAAGAGATACGAATGATCGGGTAGCCCCCGAATCGAATAATACCAAAGCAGAAATGCCGTTCACAGAGAACGACCCTGAATAAAACATACAACCTTAAGCAACATTAAATCAATAATAATTAAGAGATAAAAGGGAAGATACATACCCGTCACCACATCAGGAGCCGCTCGCGCCTCCTCTGCTGTCATCTGAAACGCCCTACTCTTCGCCACTGGCGCATCAGCTCGACCCTGCCGGCCGTCTGTAATCCTCAAGGTAGCAGGGACAGGTGCAGCCACCTTCCCTGCTGGAGCTATACTCGGACACTGGGACTTTTTATGTCCCCTCTGATTGCACTGAAAGCAAATCAGGTCTGACGCAGCAATGACAGTAGCAGGAGCCGTACAATCCCTACTCAAATGTCCAACCCGACCGCACTTGAAGCAGCCGGAACTCCCTGCCTTGCACGCTCCCTCGTGCATCTTCCCACACCTACCACATCGACCGTAGTTCGGCTGTCCCCTGGGCCTATGATCCGAAACCCTGGGCTTTTTGCCCGAACCACCCGATCCCGAAACCGCCTCCGGTTTCCTCTTCTTCTCCATCTCGAGATCAATCTCCCTCTCCCGAGCTCTAGCAATCATGTCGTCCAGTGTTTTGCAACCGGACCGGCTCACAAACATACGAATGTCGCTCCGCAACATCTCGTGATAACGGGCCTTCTTCATCTCCTCGTCTGCTGCATACTGAGGAACAAGAAGGGCCCGCTCCCTGAACTTGGCGGTGATCTCCGCCACAGTCTCGGTAGTCTGGGTCAGATCCTGGAACTCCCTGGCTAACTGTTGCACCTCAATGACCGGTGCGAACTCCGCTCTGAACCTGGTAGAAAAATCAGCCCAGGTCATGGCATCCAATGCCGCATCATCCCCGATGGTATGCCCTACCTCCTCCCACCAGTCACGTGCCCTGTCCTTCAGGAGACAGGACGCCAATCTGACCTTGTCCCCCTCGGGACATCTGCTAGAACGGAATGCGTTGGCCACATCCGCCAACCACCTGGTACTCGCTATGGGGTCCCGTGCCCCGTGGTAGTCAGGAGCCCCGCACGCCCTGAACTCCCTGAAAGTGAGTGTGCGCGACCCCATCACGGCCGCCATCTCAGCACGGAAGGTACTCAGTCTCTCATCCATCATCTCCAAAATGCCCTCCTTGATCGAACCGAAGATCACAGGAGTCTGCTCAAGTATGATGCGAGTAATCTCAGAAGAAAGGAACTCTCTGGTCTGCTCATCCATCTGTCCGACCTCCGGGTCGGATCCCGATCCTGATCCTCCTCCGGCATCTGAACTGCCGGCTGCTGGCCTCGGACGCAAAACTACCATTCTGACACATATCATAACAATATCAGAACATTGAAATATTTCAAGGGATCATAATACGACTACTAGCTTCCTGGTCTAATCTTGGCCTTCCTCGATTCGAGTACGGATCCTCTGTTTCCAGTAGTATGGGCCCCTACTACCTTTCACATCTATCCGTACTTTCCTCAAGAACTGCCTCGACTTCCCCAAGTCACTTCTACCGCTGCTATTTTCTGCTACTCTCACCATAGGCTTGCCCTAGGGAAAACTCTAGCTCAACACGACTGGTCCTCAGCTGCTGTAGGTTTCCTTGCACTGCCAGTTGGCCATCACCTGAACACCATCACATGTGATGAGGGTCGGATAATCCTTCAAGTAAAAGATCCGTCCCTACAACGGTTGGACTCAAACAAGAGCTGCGCAGTAGGGCCAGTTCCAGCACTCTAGGATTATTCAAACCTGATTACATGTGGTGTGACGTGTCCACCTAATGGCTAACTCCCATTACTCGGAGTCCCACAAAGCACAAAGCAAGCAGCATTCGGATAAAGGAGACATACCCAGGCAAAACTATTCTCATAACGAGAAACTACACTAGCATACAATGCTAAGCTCGTGCTACCAGGCATAACCTAAACAGGCTATCCTACCGATGTCTACTCAATACTAGCATGCAATTCTCATAAAACTGAACACATAAAGCAGGCACATAAGGCATTATCTTAGATCCTTAGTCCTATTCTAGCATGCTGTTCTACTGAACTGAAATTGAACAAATAACTTGTATGGGTAATTTGGGAGTACTTACTTGAGCTCGGTTGACCGCATGCACACACCTCTATCTTAAAACAATTCTTTTCCTTCTAAGTGTTTTCAAAATTCTTTTGTAAAAACATTTTTATTAAAAATCTTTTATTTCCCCTTAGTTTGAGTTCAGATACACCCGAGAGTGTATCCGAATCCCTCAAACCAGGGCTCTGATACCAACTTGAAACGACCCAAAATTTTTGTTTTTAATATAATCAAAACTGCAATCAGAGCATCATATAATAAAACCATACGTAATGTATTCCAAAACATAATAAAATGTTGTGCGGAAAAACTATATCATACTACATCAGATCAAACATCTAAATCAATCCCAGGCTAAAGCTGAGGCGGTGGTGTGTGCGATGCCGTCATCCAGAGCTCTTCCCTTTGCTTGCGGAAGTACCTGAAACCAAAACTGAAACTGTAAGCACAAAGCTTAGTGAGCTCCCCCCAAACTACCACATACCATACAATAACATATCCAGCACATACTGGGGCCTGGCCCCCCTCCATCGAACCGAAGTCCGAAGCTGACTGACTGGGACCTTGTCCCCTACATCGGACCGAAGTCCGAAGCAATCTGACTGGGGCCTTGCCCCCTCCATCGGACCGAAGTCCGAAGCTGACTGACTGGGACCTTGTCCCCTACATCGGACCGAAGTCCGAAGCTAACTGACTGGGGCCTTGCCCCCTCCATCGGACCGGAGTCCGAAGCTGACATCGGACCGAAGTCCGAAGCTGACTGGGACCTTGTCCCCTACATCGAACCGAAGTCCGAAGCTGACATCGGACCGAAGTCCGAAGCTAACTGACTGGGACCTTGTCCCCTACACCGGACCGAAATCCGAAGCTGACTGAACATAGCATAAACATATCACTAGCATGAACACACATAAATCCTGTCTGAGCCACGGAGGCATCAAACATGCTAACTACTGCATCGGATCAAAATCCGGATACTACTACTAGCTAAACGGGTCGGCATTGTGGCCTTAGACCCGTTCCTACTGGAAGGAAACTCACCTCGTAAGCTAGCGGATGAGTGTGTGGCTCGGAAAGCTAACGGCTGCTGCTCCTGAATCTCCTTGGCTACAAATCCATAAACACACTCGATCAATCACTAACACTACACTCAGGGTAAAATGACTCTTTTACCCTTGGTCAAAGTCAACTTACTCAGGGCTGACTCGCCGAGTCGGGATACCCAACTCGCCGAGTCCTAGACGCTCCGCTCAACTCTTACACGCTGATACTCGTCGAGTGTGGCATCGACTCGACGAGTACCCTCTGGATCCAAGAACTCAGATGATCTTCATCCGACTCGCCGAGTCAGATGAACAGACTCGACGAGTTGTTCTTAATCCCCAAGGAGATTGCCTTGGACTCGCCGAGTCGTATGAACAACTCGCCGAGTCCCTCCATCACTGAGTCTACCCTCAACTCGCTGAGTCCACTCTCTAACTCACTGAATTCACTCGACACTGATCAAAATGAAGGACTCGGGAACTCGCGGCCCAACTCGCCGAGTCGTTGTTCCCGACTCGCCGAGTTGCCGCCATGCAACTGATTTTTACTCGATTTTGTTTGAATCCAACACATGCAATTGATAGATCTGAGTCCAATAAGCTGATTTACCACGTAAAGTTTCCAACTTTACGTGCACAACCTCATGAATAAGGGAAATAAGGCTAAAAGATGCATAAAATGGGTAGATCTATGATTTATATACAAAGTAACTCCAAAAAGACAGTAGATCTGGGCTCTACAACTCCCCATCATTCAGATCTAAAGATATCACGACTTATTAAGGCATTCATGCAAGCATAAGGCTTGGAACAAGCATCAACTAGCTCTTAGGAGAGCCCTAATGGAAGTTTAAGGCATATAACAAGAGGGGAACTCCGAAAATACCTCAAATAACTCGGATTTGCCCTTGGATCTTTGCACTACAACACGTTTCCTTGCTTCCTTCTTCTTCTCCTTCTTCACCCCTTCACAAAATGGAACAAGATCACATATAAGCTCTCAAGGGAGGATTAGGGTTTTCTCACTGAGTTCTCAGGGTGAGGGAGGCGAGAATGGGGCTATAAGGTGGTTTAAATAGTGGGCAACCCGGGGATTTAGGGTTTCACCCAGACGGATGGACTCGCCGAGTCCAGGATATGGACTCGCCGAGTCCCCGGCTCACGCGTGCTCACAGGCACGACCCTACTCGGCGAGTCAGGCTATGAACTCGCCGAGTCCCCCTTGCAAAACTTTCAACAATTACAAATAAATTAACATACCGGGAACGGGTCGTTACATAATTGCTTAATTATGTGGTTTGATTAATTAAGAATAAAAATAAGCGTCAAAATTTAAGTGTAAAATAAACTTAATATCTTTGATTTATGTTGTAGTAGTTGAAACGAGGTTTCCGAATATATTTAGAACGCCCAAATCTGACTTCGTATGAGGAAGTTATGATTTATCGAAGTTTCGGCTTAGCGGTATGCAGCCTGTTTTACTCGATTTGAGATCGAGCAGTTTTTAGACGAAGCAATCTAAATGAGAATCGAAGATCTCATTATTGGTATCGAAGCTTTAAAAAGTTAGGCGAGAACGGACGTCAAACGAAGAAGTTATGAATTTATAACGAAGTTTGTCTGTCGCGGCCTATTAAAAATAAATAATAAAAATAAAATCAAAATTAGCCGATGGAGTCTAAACGAAAGTCGTAGAGCGTGGTCTCACCTTTCCGTGGATATAAAGAACGTCGAAAACGGAGTTCGTATGAAGAAGTTATGAATTTCTGAAGTTTATTAATCATTTTGTATTTAAATTTAAATCAAAAATCGGAAGCCTTATCCGAAGCGAGTCATTGATCTGATCCGAGGTACGCGCTGCGTACTCGAGTACGCCCCGCGTACTCCGAAGAGTGTCGACATTTCGGATGACGCATGCAGTGACGATTCGGAGCCCTGTACGCCCTGCGTACAGGCGTACGCCCCGCGTTCGTGCGAGGGTCCAGCACTATAAAAGGGGATCCGAAGGCAGCCAAAATTTTTGTTCATTTCTTCTCTTCTCTCTAGTCTTTTGCATCGTTTTGCGTGCCAGAAACATCCCGAAGCCCCGGTATTGTTCCCGAGCCCCAAGGCAAGTCTCGAGATCCCGAAGATCCCGAGAAGTGCGGTTCCCGAGTCGAAGCTCTGCCCGCGAGAAGTTCGATTTTCGAGGAGATCTTCCAGATCTGCTGAGGATTACTACTTCTGCAAGTCGTAGTGCTGTCTGATCATCTTCTGATCAAATGAGTGTATACTACCTTTCATAAACACGATAATAATACAAGTTTGGTTCGAGTGTATTAAATATATTGTCGTTTATAGGTGTGAGTGTGTAGTTATTTTCTTTCTAATACAATAATACGAAGTAGTTTATATAAAATACGTGCTATGTGTATATATTTGGTTGTGTTATGTGTGAATGTGTATTCACTCTCTTCTATCTTATATATCTGATTATTTCTCTATGAGATATGTGTTATGTGTGCGTGTGCCTCATCTGTTATGTGATATACGTGTTGATTAAAGCATGCTATACAGGTTTTTAAACTATGTATACAAATGTATATTTTTATCTACTAATATGTTGGGTAGAACATGGGTAGACAGTTGGTGTGTAATAGACAGATGAGAGGCCTCGTTGTTGTTTGATTGAGTCATCTAGCGGAGTTTAGATGACGACCACTGGCTATTCTAGACAGTCTTGTGGAAACATTAGCAGGTTCGCCACCTGTAGGTGTTAATGAACTTGGGTGTTCATTTGCTGTACTCCATCCCCCTCATGGTTGCCTTATTTGACTTATATTGCTGAGGTACCCCCGAAGCATGTGTTGTCACCCCGATGAAATATTCTTAGACTAGGTCCCTTATGTTAGTTGTTTTAGGGACATTAAAGTGAGAATAACGGGAATGGGTAATTGGGTTATTGTTGGTTGGTGAAAATTAAATATGATATTTATTGTGGGTTGAAAACCCTATATGCTCACCAGGCTCCCAAGCCTGACCCACTCAGTTTTAAATTGTATTACAGGAAGTGGCAGAAGGGCATGAGATGGATGAACCATCAAGTTGTTTTGTTTACAAGTCTGCATATGTTTATATTTGTTATATGACTTATAATGTATTCGTTTATGCTTATTGGTCTGTATCGGAACATGACACCCCGAGTTTTGATTATAATGAAAATACATTTCTTTTATGAAATGCTTTGGTAAACATTGTTTTATCATGCTTTGTTTTTGGGAACAAATTCCGCAACTCTTTCAAATCAAAAGGATTTACTCTGAAAATATTTAAAAGCATAAATGAAAATCGGTCTTTTCTGGCCGAGATTTTGGGGATGTCACACATCACTTCGATGATCACGACCAAGATGAGAGACGGAGAGTCTGTCATTGCTCATCTGCAGAAGATGAAAAGATATGTTGACCGCCTGCTGAAGTTAAATGTTAACTTCGATGAAGAGCTGGCGATTGACATCATTCTTCATTCACTGTCACCCTGCTTCAACCAGTTTCGCATGACCTACCATATGAACAAAGAGGAGGTCACATTGAGCAAACTTCAAGGCCTGTTGAGGACTGCTGAGAGCAACCTCAAGGACAAGTCCATTGCACAAACTCCTACTCATACTACTGCTCCAGTCTTGGCTATTGTGCAAGGAAAGGGTAAGAAGAGGAAGGCTCCCTCAAAGAGCCACTATAAGGAAAAGTCCCATGATGGCACCTCTTCTAGTGGAACCAAGGTTGGCCCCGCTACACCCACCTCAAACCCAAAGGATATAGAGTGCTATCACTGCCACGACAAAGGGTATTGGAAACGATGTTGCCTGAAATATCTGCAAGGTATTTATACTATTCAATCTAATGATTCATCACATGTTATTTATTGGGTACTTGATATAGGATGTGGTTTTCACATCTGTTCCGATTTGCATGGCCTAAAAAGAAATAAGGATATGGAGCATGGGAAGATAAACTTGATCACGGGGAACAGAAGAGTGTCGCCTATCACCAAGATTGGATTTTACTCTTTAGTGCTTAGTAATGGATTAGGACTAGATTCGAATAATTGTTGTTATTCGCCAGAAATGGAAAGAAACATCATTTCTTTTCATGGTTTGTATAGACAAGGATTTAGATATTCATTTGATAATGAAAAGGGTTCTATTTATGCTTATCTTAATGGTGTTTTCTATTTTGAAGCATTGCCTTGTAATGGAATATATGAAACTGTGATGGTTGTAAACAACTTAGGAAATGATGTATTGCATATCGAATCTTACCATGATCACTAATGGTACATGAAAAACATTTAATCCACAAGTGTAACCCAAAGCTTAGTGAGTTCACCCAAAATATCACATACAAAACAACATAATAATCAGTTTTTTTATCTATTAATCATTGTGTTAGTTGTTTATTAATTATTGTGTTAGTTGTTCATTAATTATTAGTACTAGGAAATCCGATCAAGATAACTAGTCATATTACAATTTTGTAATCAATTAATTATTCCATTGCACTTAAAATAATTCAAACATAAAAACTTGGGGGATTCATATTCTAATGGAAGTACTGTTGGATTAGGTGTCTAAGCCCATAACTATAATTGGGATGTACTTGACCCGATAGTAGCATGATCCTTTTAGGTTGCCTTCACCAGTGCAATTTGATAAGACGGACTTTTGAGAATAAGAGTTTTTGTGATTTATTAATATATTATAAGTATAATATACTAATTGAGAAATCATATTATTTAATTAGTATTGATCAAAAATTAATTTGGAATTAATTTAGTGATCAAAAGAAACTAATTAAATATATAGGGACTGATTAAGTAAATCAATGATTCTTATAGTGTGGGCCAAAGATCCATGTTAATTAGGATGGGATAAACCAACATGAATAGTCCATGGAGGTTTAACCCATGGAGCCTAATTAATATGAAAGGTCATGGTGCATTAGGGTTTGCATGGATGTAACCCTAGCATTTGTAACACTATAAAAGCACACCCCTAGAGCCAAAATCAGTTGCCTCATCATTCTAAGAGAGTGATAATCGATTTTGAGCTAACTAACTTATTCTATCAAGCCTCCTCTTGCATTTGGTGTTTGTGACACATTAGAGGCATCACACTTGAGGTGCTAAAGTTTTCAAAGGCCAAGAACTTCAAACTACATAAGAGGTATTCATCAAATTATGAGTTTTATATTGTATATCCTCTATTGTATGCTAGTTAGGATGTATGCTTTGGAAAATTGAAAATGCATGTATAATTAGAGAAAACATAGATCCAAAGCATCTAGGGTTGCATATGCACCATAGTAGTGTTATAGTGCTTAAAACCCAACAAGTACTTCTTATTTATTGTTTCCATTTAGTTCTTTAGTTTCATTTGATTAATAGAGCGTTAAAAATAGTTTAATTTAGTTAACATTTGAATTATTTGATCTAAACCATCACGTTCCTAGTGTCCGACCCCCTTTCTTACCTTAAACTATATTACTTCACAGCTAGGTACACTGCCTATTTGTGTTTAAGACTAATTAAGATTAGATATGAATTTATAAATAAAAAACTAGTGCAAATAAAACACATCATCGTGGTGCTCCATTCATCGCGTCGTGACACTAGATTTTTCCCAAAAATCTTAGCATTGATTGCTCTGAGTCCTCCACTGATCTATTATAGAAAACGGGTGTTATAATTCGTTAAGAAAAATTTCTCAAAGTTCATAATTTGGTGGAAACTCAAGGTCTGACGGAAAAAGTTCATGATATAATGATGGAAAACTCTTTGGCTGAAAAGAACAAATGTGAAGGTCTAAAGAACTATCAATTAGGCCCGGACCAAAAGGTGGGCAACTCGGGCGGTTGCCCATGGCCCATTTCTCAAAAGGGCCCAAAATTCCTAGAGTATTCGGTATAGATAGACAGAGAGAAAAGTTAACTTATCTAAAAATTCTAGGAGAAATATTTTTTCTTTAAATTATTTGTTTTTGTGTGTTGTGGTCATATTTGCGTTTTTTAATATTAATAATGAATTTTATGAATTTTATAACGGTGTCTATATTTTCAAGTTAATTTTATTATATTTATGACTTTGGGGGCCCATTTTTCCTTTTCGCTCTGGATTCACTATAGCTTTGGATCGGCCCTACCATCAACAACAAGAGGAAGATAAGAAAGAGAAGAAACTTCTTGGTGATTCGGGCTACGATTGTAACTTTTGTAATGGAAAGAATCATTTCACAAAAGACTGTGTACTGCGAAACAAGAGTGAAAAGAAGGAGAGAGTAAAGGATTAAGCCTATTATGCTCAGAAGATCAAGGATCTTCGCAAAAAGAACATTCATGGAAAAGCCTTGATAGTAGAGGAAGATGATAGTGATAGTGGGAACATTGGAGTATGGTCCAAAGACATAGAAAATTAGAAGGTTCATATGTAACACCCTGTTCCGAATCATTTCCTAATGCGGGGCCGTGAACCGAAGACCGATTATCATAAGGCTTAGGGCCTTTGAGAAAGGGAGATTTAGACCCATTTGGGGGTGGATAAGGTAGGATAGATGATCTAGGAATTTGGTTTGTGATTTAGATCCCAATGGTATAACCGTAAAGTGGCAGTCGGGATTTTTATTTATTTTGTATTTTTGTTAGGAAATTTTTTGGGCAAGGATGAGTTGATAGAAGTGTAGAGATTCTCGTTAATTTTCCATGGATATAAGGATCTTTGAAAACAGACTTAGAACGAAGAAGTTATGGCCTTTGGAAGTTAGTGGTTCAAAGGTTAAACCTAGTACGGGGAGGCGTACATAAGTTTACATAGGGCGTACTCATGTTGAGCCTAGTATGTTGGGTGTACATGGGAGTACACATGGCATACTAGGCAGATTGGTCGCAAATACTTAAGGGAGTACGTAGGGCGTACTCTAGTCAGACCTAAACCCTAATTTAGGGTCTTGGACCCTATTTAAGCACCTTAACTCACCACCAAACCATATTATCTTCAACCTCCATCCCCTCAAACCGTAGAAATGAATCCCTAGCCTCCATTGGTGTGGTTATTGAATTTTTGGTGGTATTTCATGCATTTGATGCTCATAGAATAAGAATGAGCTTTTTGGAGAAGTGTGGGATTGGTTGGAGCTTGTGGATCCACGCTTAGTGCATCTTGATTTACCTTCTTAAGGTACAAAGCTTCAAACTTGATGACTCTATTCATATATTTTGTTATGGCATAATTTCATAAGATTTTGTCCCAAAGTTTGGATCTTTGTGAGTATGGGGCACTCCAAAGCATATTAAATGTCCTTTTGAGGTCTTAAAGTGTATTGAGCCATAAAAATGCTTGCTTGATTGTTTCCTTAGCACCATGCAGGAGTTAAGTAGTTTTTAGTGTTGTGAAAGGAAGGATCTTGGAGATTTAGTCCTCTTTAGCCATGCAAAGGCTTAAAGGTTTTGACTTTTTGGTTTAAGACATCATTTAGAGTTAAGAGAAGTGGTTGGATGCCTTTAACTTAACCCAATAAGAGCTTAATGTGAATTTTTAGCCCTTGATGAGTATGTTGGGCATACTCAGAAGTACGCTTAACGTAAATGGAGTTTCATGCTTTAAGGACTTGTACATTGCATTTAGAGGGTGAGTATGTGGAGCGTACTTCCCAAGATGTGAAATTTTAGGTCTTTTGGTCTGGGCCTTGTTGGGCCATTGGACTTCTGACCTTGAGCCATGGATTAATTATGGGCTTTCTTGGAATTTGATTCATTATTGTTTTTGGGGCTAATTAGGATGTTGTGCCATATCGGGCCTTGGTTTTGGGCCAAGTAAGAAAAAGGGGTAAAATGGTCTTTTACCCTGTTCATTAGGCAAGCAATTCAGATTCTTGATTATGGGTCGATATTTATTTATTAATTGGATGATATTTGATGGTGCTAGCGCACATGGATTTTTGGATCAGCGATCCGAGCTTTTGTCTGAGATATTTAGCCGCTTCAGGTGAGTTTTCCTCACTGTACTTACAGGTCAAAGGCACCAAGGTTGGTATGCTGAGTATGGAATATATTTGCATGATTATCTGCTAGTTGTTGATATGCTAGTACGGTAGATCTGTAGGGCTACCTATGATTCTGTCTGCATGATTATCTTTATATGTTTGTTATTCGTTATATGTCGACATATTGTGTTAAGTTGAGGTTGTGCTACTTTGTGTTGTAGCCAATAAAACCTGGAGCATTCCAGATATGAGCTGAGGGCCGGGTAGGGCATGCCAAACTCATATGGAGGGCTCAGTAGCATTCCAGATATGAGCTGAGGAACGGTTGGTATGCCAGACTCGTACTGAAGGCTGAACATTGGTATTCCAGTCCGATGACTGATTTGACTAGGGAGCAAGCCATACATAAGCTTTGGGCGCCGAGGGCAAGCCATACTTATGTTGTAGGCTCAGGAGCAAGCCAGATATGAGTTGTAGGCCTGATAGGCAAGTCAGACTCATACTGTAGGCTCAGGGGTAATCCAGTCTTTTAGCTGTGGACTCGTTTGGATTAAGAAGACCAATATTTTTCCATTTGTTGACTCTAGATCTCAAATCTCATTCGGACCCAAGAAAATTAGAGTTCCTAAATTGCCTTAATTGTGTAAGTGACTTGTGACGAACAATATGATTCTGAATGATATATTGATAGTGACTGCTCACGTTACATGACTAGGTAATTATCGTTATTACATATATGTCACGTAACTGGTCATAATGGTCATATTGAACACTTTCAACAAGCTGATTATTTAGATCTATACACAAGAAAAAATGTTACCCAAATACAAACAAAACAAAAAATTTAATTAACCTATAAGTCAATTTCAAATATATTTTAATTTTTTTATAAAGATTATTCACAGTATGTTTGAAATAGCTTTTCCATCTACTTATTGACTTTAAAGAAAAACAAAAGTTTTGTACATTTAAAAAATGTCACATTTTTGCCTAAAAATTAATATTGTCCAAACATTTTTTTAATTTCTTAACTTTTTAAAAAATCAGTAATTTTAAAAATACGGTTAACACCCATTAACTCATTGAATGGGTTTTTCAAAAACCCTACTAACAAATGAGGAACTACCTCGCTTTCAAAATTGGCCTGACCTAAACGTCGCCTCTTCTCTCTCGCCTGACAGCCGACGCTCCACTCCTCCACCTCGTGCTCTCCAGCCATCGTCACCCTCCCACACCTCCAGCGCCACCGTCGCACAGCAGAGGTTGCCTTCAGGTATGTTATTTCGCTTTTTCCTTTTTTTTCTCTTGTTTTTTTTTGCTGAAATTGATGATGAAGTCGCAATGTTCTCCCCAACATACAATGAAATCGGTTATGAAGTTGATTATTTGCTGGTTTTTGCTAAATTATTTGATGGAATTATGCTCTGATGCTAGGGAATCTGTGATGCAAAGTTTCTGAAGTTTGAAGTTTGATTGATGAACTAGTGTATAGTTGATGACATCTGTGATGAAATTATTTGCTCATTTTACCTATTAAGCGTTAACATATTAAACAACATACAGTTCATATCATGAACAAGTCCCAATTGCTCACTTTACCTAACGGGTCCTAGCAGTTGCCTATTAAAAACTAACTAGGTATGCCATGTGCAGGGTGAAGGAACAGGGATTTCGTGCAAGAGGAGGAACAAAAGACAAAGGAACACAACTTCATTCACGAAGGTGCAAAATTCTGACAAGAAAATGAAAAAAGTTTCAAGGAACAAGAAAAAAAGAGATGGAGAGCCACCGGAATCGGTTATTTCCACTAGTCATGTTAACGAGGGTAAAAACATTGCTGGACTGAGTGACAAAAAGAACAAATTGAAGAAAAAGAAAAGAAGTAAAGAAAATAGTGATCATGAAGGCGTTCCACATGATAATGTAGGTGAAGATGATGTCAACCAACAAAATGGTATGCACTCTCAAGCTTTGACTAATTTATTAAAGTCCTGTTTCATTTGTATGGCTACATTACATAATATAATGCCTTCAAGCTTTGGCAGATAATATGGATGATGCGAATTCTCCAAAGAAGATGAAAAAAGCTGCAAGAAACAAAAAGAGGAAAGGCATGGAGACAAGTGAAGTTGCTCCCCTTCCTACTCCAGATGATGTTAAAACCAGTGACAAGAAAAAGAAGAAATTGAAAAAACAGAAAAAGAAAGGAAAAGAAGATGGTGTCATTGAGCATATTTTGCACTCTAACCAACAAATCAGTATGACACCAACTCTCTATAATGCTGTTTCTTTCATTTTCTAACTTGAATTATCTACTTAACGAATATGATCTTACATTACTTATAGGTAAGTCAAAGAGTATCTCTCAAATAAAACCCGATGACAATGAAGATGGAGTTTATGAAATTTCCTCAGGGGATGAGGACGAGACAACAGGAATGAAAAGTATGTATTTTCAACAATTATATTTATTATATATGTAGATTGATTCAAATGTTGAAGATGTTTAGAAGATCATCTTCTGATGGTTATTGATAGGATGGATTGGTGAATACCATGGAGGTAGACCTGGAGCAGAGGTTTTGTTGCAAAGGATCAACGACTTCTTAGTTGACCACTGGGCACAGAAGGAAAAGGTACTTTTATTATGATTTGTGAGGGGTTTAGTTTATAATTTTTTAAAAAAATAAAATTAAATGCATTGCAGGAAAGAAAAGAAAAGGAGAGTGAAGCAGCAGAAGGTGGATGGACAGTTGTGACACATATGAAAGGAAGGAAAAAGACGACAGATGTGGAAAGTGGAACAACTGTTGGGTCTGTTGCTCAGGCTGCTGTCGTGGACAACATCTCCAAAAAGAAGAAGAAACAAAACCAAGACCAAGTTGGCCTCACTTTCTATCGTTTTCAGAGAAGAGAGGCACAAAGAAATGGTAAACCCAAAAAAAAAAAAAAAAAAAACTCAACTAATCCTTGATAAAATACGATATGATATATGCTAAAAATAAAATTGTGTGTTTTTCAGAGATTATGATGCTACAGAGCAAATTTGAGCAGGACAAGAAAAGGATACAACAGATGAGGGCTGAAAGGAAGTTTCGACCTTATTAGAGCACCTCACCTCACCTCAATTCACAAATTTTGAATTCCGTTTTTGTCTTTAACATTGACTGATCATAGAGATTTCACTAAACTTCTGTAAAATCTATTCTATGTTGTATGGTTTAGTTTTGAATGATTCGATTCTTGTCTAGTTTTGGGTTTCCATATGAATTCATTAAAGAAAATATTTGTTGAATATATAAATAATTTTAGAACGTTTCTGATTTAGATGGTTTTGAATTAAGAAAAGCCCGGTTATGATTGATAACGGAGACATTGGAAGATGATAATGTCAACATCATTGGTGTATATGGGTGGTATAGAGAAGACTACTTGAGGAATGTGAGCTTCTTAGGAAGGTATGTTCACGTGAAAGGTTGAATCATGGTTAAAATGGATAGTCTTCATAAAGGGTGCAAGATTATCTTGACATCAAGAAGAATCAACGCTCAAAAGAAATTTCCATATGGATGATTTATCTCAAGTGGAATCTTGGAATTTGTTTAGGAAAATGGTGGGTGATGCAGTTGACTCTACTCTATGGATCTTGATCCTATAGCTAGTAAGGTTGCCAAAAGATGCTTAGGATCGTGTCTTGCAATTGTAACAGTTGCCAAAAGATGCTTTAAGAAACATAAGAGAAAACATGCTTGGTGTGATGCAATATGTCAGTTAAAGAGAAGTTCTATAACTAAGATGTCCATGCAAATATCTTTGCATCATTGGAGAAGAGCCTTTAACTTTGTAAAGTGAAGAATCAAAGTCTCGCTTTTTGATTTACAGCTTGTCCCAAGAAGACCTTGACATTCGAATCAATTATTTGGTGAGATATGGGAAAGGTTTAAGGGTGCTCCAAGATGTCCATGCATTATATAGAAGAAGCAAGAGGTGCATACCATCATTGAGAATCTTAAAGCTTGTTGTTTGTTATTGCATAGTGATGTGGAAGACTATTTCCTAATGCATGATGGTACTTAGGACTCTCATTGGTTTGGTATATGCCTCTAAATTTTATTGAGTTTGAATTATGATGTTAAAACATTAGATGAATGCCTGTGGGTTTAAGCAAAGAACCACAACCAAAACATGTAACGTGATGGTAGGTGTGTTTAGACTTTATATTCAATAAGATATGGGAGTCTTTTGGGACAAAGATTGGGCCAAGATCCGGAGGGGTTTTACATAGTTGGGTTAAAGGCCCAAATGCTTAGCAAAGCATGTCCACTTTTAGATCCTAAGCCTTCGTGACCATTAGAGGTGGGCAAAAGAACCGGTCCAAAAGAAATGCATATGGCCGGTCCTGGACCAATTAGTCTTTTTAACAGTCCAGACCGCAGTCCTTAATCGGTCCTTAAAATTAATATACATGGCATCTTTCTTCTTTTTGCCTTTCTTTCCCATGACGACTAGGAACGGGCCCCACTACCACTAAATTTATAATTAGAATATTGAAAGCTTCTTATTATTTATTAGATATATGATTTGCTTTTCATTATGCACTATCTAACTAAGATTTTCAGTCTTAAGCTAATCAGTATTGGTAAGACGGGCAAAAGAGACCTGCATACCCTGAGTTGATTGGGGTTAAATATCAGGCCTCCAAAATTATGGTTTTGTTTCAATTTTTTCAGGGTTCCTTACTTCCCTTTTTATATTGTCCTCACCTTATTTATCTTTTGTAACAGAAGAAGAGCGACGTGGGACAAAGTGACAAACACAAACTCCATTCTTCCATGACTCCATTCCTTTGTTTTTTTGCTTTTTTACTCTAATAACTAATAATATAATAACTAATTTAAAAAATACTCAACGGCAACAAAGTATAAATGCGATTGCATACTTTTGGCTTATTTGTTTTTTCAAGAACTAATACATTACAAGTTTACAACGGATAGAATTAAAGCCAACGACTATAAATGTTTTTTTGCTGATTATTGTCATGTAAGTCGTACAACCCTAAAATGTGATGCAATGAACAAATTTAAAAAAATCCATGAGGATTTAAAGAGATTCTTTACAAGCTTCTCAGGAAGAGTCTTTTTAACCACATACGTTTGGACCGCTTCACATGGTACCGCTCTATCATTTATTTGCGTCATGGTACATTGGATTGATCCAAAAACAAAAACATGGATTATGCATAAATGAATTCTTGCTTTTGAACAATTTCCTCACCCACACGGGGGTGAACAAATATATGAGATTTTAATTAGAATCATGAACGCTTTTGGTATAAAAGATAAAATACTTTCTATAACACTCGACAATGCTAGTAACAATACAAATGCAATGAATCGAGTGAAACGAGCTTTAAATCCAATATGTGATGGCAAATTTTATCATGTGCGATGTTGTTGTCATATTTTAAATTTGGCGGTTCAACATGGTGTTTCAGTAATGGAAACTCGTCTTTCAAAATTTAGAGATCTAAATGCATCAATTTTTAGAAGTGGGCCTATTGAACAACAAAAATACAAACAATTTTGCAAAAGGAAAGGAAATAGAGTTTTAAAAATGGTCGCGGATTTGCCAACTAGATGAAACTCTCTTTACTTAATGATTGAACGTTTATTAAGACAAAATGATTTATTAAGCGAATATCATAGAAAACATATTCCCCATGAATCTGATGCGGATATTACCGAGATGGATTGGACTCTTCTCCTTGAGTACTATATCAAGCAACGTTTATGTTGTCACAAACATATAGTCCAACATCTGACGTTACTTTGATTAGTATTACTCAAATAATTAAAACATTAGCCGATTTTGAGGGGTTGGATCTGCAATGGGAGAAAATTGTTTCTCTAATGATGGAAAAACTTGAAAAATATTTTTAAGAATTTCCACCGATTTTTATGATCACTTCAGCACTAAATCCATATGTGAATTTTAAAGGTGTAACAGATGGTCTACTTAGTATCAGCAATCTTTTGGGATTAGATGATATTGACATAACTAAAAATATATCAGTTTTTGAAGACACGATTAAACAATTATATATGATATATGATAATGAATATGCAGTTCTAAATTTGTCAACTTTTATCCCGAGGCCACCAACTCAACCAACTAGTTCTTCAACCTCTATCATGAGGCCACCTAGTTCCTTGAGTATCGGATCCTTATGGTTTAGGGACTGTCAATCAAAATGGCCAAGATGCAATCAAACGTCTTTAGATGAACTTTCAATGTATAAAGATTCTGATTACGCTTCTAATATAACCGATGAACAATTTTCACAATTGGATGTTTTAAAGTGGTGGGAAGATAGAGAACAGTTAGGTCAATATAAAGTCCTAGCCTCAATGGCTAGGGATGTACTAACGGTCCAAGCTATTAGCATAACTTCAAAATGTTGTTTTTTCTCTTAGTGGCATGATATTAAGTGCTCGAAGGTGTATGCTAACTGATGAATCGGTGCAAATGTCAGTGATGCTAAAGGACTACTATGATTCAATGGAGAGAGCACAAAATAGCGCGGATCTTGAAGAAGGGTTAACCCATATTGAAACTGAGATTTTGGTAGATGAAATGGAGAAAAGAGGCGTAGAAGTGTCATCATACACTAACACCGTGTTGATGACGATATTGTCGACACTCAAGAAGCACAAAATACAAATTTTACAAGTACATCATCTAACATCACTCCCGGCCAAGATTACTCCAACCCCGACCAAGGAGTTCCGTATTCCGATGACAACTACAACTTTTGGAATTTCCCTCCGGATATGACATTATGATGATATATTTATGTTTTAGAAATTATTACTAATATTATGAACTTATTTATATTTACTAAGTTTTTTATGTAATGTTATGAACCCAATTTCTCTATGTTTTCTATGTAATATTATGAACTTAATTTTTAAGTTTATATGTTAATGATATGTCGAAGTTATGAAATCTTGGAATTATTACATATGTATTTGATGGATGTTGATTTATAATGTAAAGAAATGTATCATAAGACAATCGAAGTGAAATAAAAAACTAGAAAAACTGAAACCTGAAAAAATCCGAAACAGAACCCGAAAAAAATTCGAAACCGAACCGAAAAAAAACCGGTATCGGACTAGTTTATAGCTAAACCAATCCGAAAAAAGACCGATCCATAAAAAGACCGATCCAAAAAAGGACGGGACCGATCGGGACCGGTCTAAAAAAGATCGCTCCAAACAAAGACCGATCCAAAAAAAAGGATCGACTTAGGACCGATCCAAAAAAAAAGGATCGACTTAGGATCGATCCAGAACCTGTTCAAGATCAATTTTTCTGCACCTCCAGTGAGCTTTTAAAAGGACAAAACTGTAAATTTGGTCCTTGTGGTTTGCAAAAACCTTTGGATGGGGTCCAAAAAGTTTCCAGCTTGCACCGAAGGTCCAAAATCAAGGTTTTCATGGGTTTTTAGTCCATTCCGTCATAGTACGTTTGTTAGGAGCCATTAGTGCCATCACGTGCCCTCCATGTGAGGGCATTTTGGTCATTTTAGGTCCTTATTTGAAATAATATCATATTTCTCCTTTATATACATACTCATACATAATCCCCTTCTTCTACTTCATTTTGATTTATAGAGAAGCAACAACAAAGGTCTTCTTCTTCTTCGTCGCTCATCTACTTCTACTGTTACAAGCTTCAAAATGGTGTTATGCTTCCGTGGGAATGTTGCTGTTGTGCGGACCTCATGGACCTCACGAAACCCTGGTCGTCGTTTCTATGCATGACCTAAAATGGTAAGCTAACTCATATTAGCTTATGATATTTCGGTAGTTATGCAATAACTGTTCTACTTTAATGTATTCTTGTAAGGATCCAGATGTGGATTTTTGGGGTGGGTCGATCCCCCTATGTGTCAAAGATCAACTGTTATCATACAAGGACTGTTGAGAACAATGAATAGGTATGAAGTTGAAGTGGGTCAGCTGAAGATGTGCTTGCTTGCCTCGTAGGTCTTGTTTCTGTTGTTTGTGCTATTTTGGAATTAGGAATTAGAGGTTAGGGATTTTTTGTTGGTAATAACCACCTGAAAATGTTGTCTTTTGGTGCTAGAAGGTTTAATGGTGGTTTATATATGTTGTAAGTGTTGTCTTTTGGATATGTAATGCTTTTATGATAAATGCTATACAATCAACATGAGAGTTTAGACAATGCTATACAATCAACATGAGATGGTGACTCAATATTCTCTGCAGATGGTCTCGCTGATGAGAGACTTAGAGAGATTTAGTTACATACAGTAGCATGCTTCTAGGGACGATAATGTGTCAAAAGTTCCATACTGGACTCAAATTGCCACCGTAAGATTCCTTTTATATAGAATGGTACACGAGAATAATATAAGAATACAATCAAAAGAATCAGTCGAACAACAAATAGTTTAAACATAAAAAATATGCAGCTTTTTCAGAAAAATGATAAAGACTAGATCCATCAAATCTTTGGAATTGACCGGTCATTAATGACACTCCATTTTTTGAGATATCTACCACTTGAAATTTTAGCTATAAAAGAGAGCAAACTAAGGTAAGTACATCATCAAGCAACTCACAATTGATGAAGTCTTTTATTATTAATCTTTAATGAATTCTTTGACTCGTGCTCCCCCTCAAAATATGCTTTCCTTTAGTTCTAGTAGCGAGGTTTCTTCAGCAAAATTTCTTGTTTTACCAAGATTCTCTCCCCCTTTTTGACATCAGCTAACTTCAAGCAGAATAGAATATCAACTTGTTATCTAGTGATGGTAGGTCTGTTTAGACTTTAGATTCAATAAGATATGGGTTTCTATTTGGGACAAAGATTGGGCCAAGATCTGGAGGGGTTTTACATAGTTGGGTTAAAGGCCCATATGCTTAGCAAAGCATGTTCACTTTTAGATCTTAAGCCTTCGTGACTTGTGCTTTTAAAAGTTACATGTATATTAATGACATCTTTGAAATATATATATATATATATATATATATATATATATATATATATATATATATATATATATATATATATATATATATATATATATATATATATATATATATATATATATATATATATATATATATATATATATATATATATATATATATACTATTTTTTATTATTAATTTTTTCGGGATAATAAATGAAGGGACTATTTGCTGCAAATAGAGACGAGTTTCATTTGTTACATTGTTTTCACAAAAGTTTATTAATTACATTCGTAAACTTTGTGTTTTCGGTGTATATTTGTGTGTACTTTATGCATAAGTTTTGTGAATCTCATGATATGCACAAATTAAAAATGGAATTCATAAAACCATCTCTAAGTTGTATTAAGTAAAAAAAAAGTTAAAACAATATCAGTATCAAATTAGAGAGAGAAAAATGTTGATTTATAATTTGTATGATTTAAGATTTAATTATATTAAATAGATTTTACGTTAAAAATATTTGGGTAACATAGAGTGTTATATTGTTGTTACTATCGTTTGCATAACCGTATAATATTTATATAGAGTAATAAAAATAAGTGTTTTTTTCATTTTTTTCAAAACTAGAAAATACTAATAAAATTCTAATTTCATTTTTTACCGAAAACACAGAATAGAAAGTAAAAGGAATTCCCGTTAGTTTCCGAGGTTTGTTGATCATCGATCGAGATTCGAGAGGGACATGGCAACTTCAAAATTGGCAGCAGCGACGGCTGAGAGGGTGGTGAAGGCGACGAGACGGCAAGCCCTAACTTTAACAGAAGCGGCGGCGGGTAGGATACGCCACCTCCTACAGCAGCGCCAACGCCCTTTCCTTAAACTCGGCGTCAAAGCTCGCGGTTGTAACGGCCTTTCGTATACCCTAAATTACGCAGGTTAGGTCTATCAAAAATTTCCTCTGTGTTAGAAATTTCGGCCGACTGTCATCTAATCTTCTGGTAATTTGACTTCTTATCGATGGTTTTAGAAATTTCGTGCCTGAAATGTTTTAGGATTTCCCGCTTAACATTGGTTTTTAACTAACGGGGTTCGTTCCAAACTTCCAATAGTTTGGCAGAATTTGTAATCATGAAATTGAGAAAATATAAATCAATTTAAGAAACACCGATGATATTCAGTGACATATGAGAACTGTGTGAATGTGTGCCATTACGATGGTAGGAATAGGATGGACATATGTGATTTGCATCAGTTGCAGATATTGTTCAAATTGAATATGGAACATGTTTCGTTGTATAATCAAATAGAGAATAGATTTTGTCCTCCTATAGCAAAAAATATTTGAAACTTCAAACTTGTAACTGAGTGTTCTCAATCACAAAATTTGAAATAGCAGTATATCCATTCACCATGGTCTTCAGGTGTTGTTAATCTTGCAACAAAATCACTAGTAAATTTGCAGAGGGAACTGGGAATTAATATACTCACAACTATGGAATTTTAAATGCTATAATTTTCATTCTAGAGTTACAAGTTGCAATAGTAATCATATGAGCACTGATATTTTAAATAATGTATAGATGAAAAAGGGAAATTTGATGAGTTGATTGAGGAAAAGGGTGTGAAGATATTGATAGATCCAAAGGCTCTTATGCATGTTATTGGTACCAAAATGGACTTTGTGGACGACAAGCTCAGGTAAAAAATTTGGTTATTTTGATTATTTAGATGTGTTTCATTTTTACTTAAAAAACGATTTAGTTTATTTGTATTTGTTTTTTTTTTTGGGTGCAGATCTGAATTTATATTTATCAATCCAAACTCAAAAGGGCAGTGTGGTTGTGGTGAATCTTTTATGACAACAAGTAGCACAGAATCTACAAAAGCTGGTGGCACTTCTTAGTCAAATTCACAACAAGTTACGTATCTTGTATAGAAGGTGTCAAAAATTATATAATTGCATATGTAGATTATAATATTTATGATGATGATAATAATAATTGCCTTTCAAGTGAGAAAAGGAAGTTATTTTCTTGTTCTTGCCTAGATCTAGAAGCAACGAACTTGTCATTATTGGCCCACAAAATTTGATCTTTGTTTCTAAGTAAATTGGATTTAGTGCATCTATATTATTTCGTCAATTGTAAGATTTGTTTGTTTGTTTCTTTTTGTGGTCTTGAATGTATGTGAAATAGTGCTCGTTTTTGTTGATTGCTGTCACGTGACAATTACCTTTTCTTTTTTTTCTTTTTTCCATCTACTAGCCGGAAGACAGAAGTTGTAGCTTTTATTTGTTTAATGAGTGTTCAACAAAAGTAATTGGAAGCTTTTAAAACATGTAAAATTAAATAAAAAGACTTATAAAAAACTCATCATTGATTTTACAATAAAGCTAATTAAGTCAATTTGCAAAATTATAAAATAGGTTTTTGTTAATTGCTTTTCGAAATAGTTTTTGGATTTGAAGTTTTTGTTTTTAGCTAAAAAGTAGAAACTTTTACTGTTGAACGATTTTTTTTTAATTGATATTTTTCTTAAAAGTTTCGAGTTTCCAAAAGCTATGTATCGAACATGTCTTAAGCATATTTATTTTATTAAATCAATAAAAAAAACTTTCTTTATAAGTCTTCTTCATGTACATAAGCTTTTTAAAAAAATTTCTTTTTCTGATCATTAAATATTAATAAATTTGTAAAAATAATCTATATGATTTGCAATTTCTTTGGATAAAGCCTAAAAAATTTTGTAGTCTTTGTGGCAAAGTTTGGTTGTGTTTTTAGCTCCGATAGTTGACATCCATTTGGTTTACTCTATTAAATTTGTCAAAAATAACATTTTTTTGCTTTTTATATTATTATTATTATTATTATTATTATTATTAACCTAAAAATAAACCCTACCACCGATACCATGCCTCCATAATCACTCATCTTCCTTGTGGCGGCCCCTCCCCACCCTTCTCTTTCCAAAGACAAAAATCATCGTACCCGTAGATGACTCTTCTATTTTCATCTCCAAGCACAATCACTAACAATGAAAAAGAAACTTGTTGTTTTTCGCCTCTTCTTCCTTATGTGGTTGAATAATATTAAATCTTTCCTAATCAATGAAAATAATTTTGTCACATGTTACTCTCTTATTAACTTGTAAATATATCATTTTTTGATATTTTTGAATAAATGTATTTCCATTTGTCATTTTCTTATTTTTTTTTTCTTAATTAACACATCACATTTACACCTTAATTAATAATTGTCTTAATTGAAAATGATCAATAAATTACAATACTACAACTCATATAGTATTTAATATGTTTCCTTTTAAATTCAAATTTTAAATTTTAAATTTCAAATTTAAATAAATTTTTATTTAAACCTTTATATTTAGTTTTTGTTTTATTCAACCCGTATATCATACGGGTCTCACAACTAGTACTATAATAGATAGATAACTTTGAATAATATTATATGGTTGAAGAGTAATAACCAAATAAGTCATCGTTGGAATTATGGTTAAGTAAATAGTAATAAGCCATGCAAAACCATGTTTTACTATAATATGGAGACTTATATTATTTAAAAAAATATTAGTCTTTGTAAATGTTTATTTTGGTATAAAGGAGTTAAAAAGGTGTCATTTTCTAATGGATTGATATAGTCTATGAATAGAGAGCGTTCTATAAAGAACATCTGAATTTATATACTTTGTAAAGTTTTTATTTTTGAAAATCTTTCTTTATAAATTTTTGATGTAATTAGACATCATGAGAACACTCTTTATTGAGAGGTGGTGAGCACTCTATTCAATATCAGAATTTATATACTTTGTAAAGTTTCTATTTTTGAAAATCTTTCTTTATAAAATTTTGATATAATTAGACATCATGAGAATACTCTTTATTCAGAGGTGGTGACCACTCTATTCAATAAATGTTTACACTTTAATAAGGCAAGCTACTTTGTACCATCGCATTAAATATGAGTTTTGGTACGATAATGTTTATACCACAATCAATGTGATCCATGTTTCAGATTTGTTCGAGTAAATGCTCAAGTGTTTAAGTTAAAATATATACATGCTGCCACACTCCAATAATAATGCTGGATTATTTGGTTATAGCTTGTGAAATAGCATTTTGAGAAGTAAATACATAGTGATGGTATGGATTGCTTATTAAAAAAAAAATATGTTTTCATTAATTCTTATTTTAGTATAACATTGTTCGAAAATCATATTTTAATAGTTTATGTTGTAAGTTATAGTCAAAATAAAGGGAACATGGTCCGTTTGGCTGTGTAAATTGTTTTCAGTTTTTTTAGAAAAGTTTTTAGAAAAAGAAATTGAGTTTTCATTTTAAGTTATCTATAGAAATTTTAGAAAACATGTTTGGTTAATATTGGTTGAGTTTCTATTTTTCATTTTTAGAAAAATTAGGAATTGTGTTACAATATGTATTTTCAATCAATATTCATTTTTTAGTTTTTGTTATTTTGAATAATACAATTAACGTTATTGTGTTACCACAAATACAATACATCCAACCTTGATGTTTTGTGGTGAATATCCATACCAACAACTTCTATCACCATTTTGAACTGTTCCAATAATAACAAACCATATTTGATGGCCTTTTATTCATCCATCCTATTTTTTTATTAGTATTGTAATAATTATTAGAGTAAACTTGTAGAAATTATTAATGTTTCTCAAATATTTTTCTTCTCAAAAAGTGTCATTACACAGAAGTTCATTATAGCTTTGGTATATTTTAACACATACTTTTTTAGGTATGACTTAATTTATCAAGCAAATTAGGGATTCAAGTTGGACTCATGCAACTTTATGTGATAAACCAACTTAGAGAAGTCAAATCTAGGTTTGGAGTCGAAGTCTTAACCAAATAAGTGCTGAAAAATGAAGTTGGCAAAGCTGAGGAGTACGCTGGGTATACAAGCTGGTACGCCGCGCGTACAAGCCTCTATGCGACTATGACCCGCGTACTCAACAGTTGGGCTTCAGAAGGTTTGGGCTCACGGTGTTGGGCCATGTTTGGTCTAGGGATGATTAGGGCCTTGTTGGGCCATAAAAATGCTATTATGGGCTTAAGAAGTTTATTGGATCTTGGTTGAATGCCCATGAAAGGGAATTGGGCCCAATTTGGAAAATTGTGTCATATTGGGCTTTAAGTGATTATTATGGAAAATAGGTTTTGCCTCTTTGGACATTGAATTGGGCTTTGGCCTTGGGGCAAAATTAGGGAAAGGGTAAAAAGGTCTTTTACCCTAGTTAGACTTTTAGTGTGAGTCAGGATCCAATTATTAATTGGATGTTATTTTGTGATTGTTAGCGTGAGGATTTTAGCGGCCCAACAGCCAGGGATTCTTTCTGTGAGATTTGGCAGTGCAAGGTGAGTTTCCTTACCATGTTAGCGGGTCTAAGGCACCAATGTCGGCCCATGATTAGTGATTCTAGGATACCAGATGTCTGTGCGACTCTTGTATGTGTATGTGCTTATATGATTTGTATGTTGGCGGGACCCATTATGCGAGTTTAGGGGGAGGGGGCATTATACTCAGTGGACAGGGCCCGATATGCGAGTACACACCACACGATTCCACATTTGTGATTTAATATGATGATTGATGATGTATTGATACAATTTGTTTTCCTTGGTTTTATGACAATGATATGGTTTACTATTTTATTAATCTAAAAATGAAAAAAAATCGGTCTTATTTTTAGGATGTTACAAAACCCTAACCCCTTTGAGTATTATCGCCTCTTGGTGTGTTCTTGATTTTTTAGTGAACTTTGGTGAAGAAATGAGCATTTAGTGCATTGCGGATTTCATTTAAGAAAAGATCCAACCTTTTACTTTGTTTATGGACCATTGTAAGTTAGAAAGTCTCTTCCTTTATGCATATCTTCCATAGATCTAGACTACTGGATGTGTTTTGGTCCTTTTTTTCTTGATGTTATTGGAGTTGGTAAAACTCTAGAACATTATGCTTGACTTCGGAGTTAGGATGATTTCTGAGCGTTTATAAGATCATTTTAGTGCATGTTTGGGATCCATTAGAGCCATGCAAAGGAACAAGTCATTAGGGCTTTTTTGTGTTAGGGTTTGAGATCTTGAGTGATTGAGCCATGGATCTGGATAAAAGTTGGAAACTTTATCCATTAATACCCTTTTTGGGTTTATATCTGAGAATATGAGCATCGATCTTAAGAGATTAAGGGTTTAACAAGAAGTTGGTTAAGACTTGTAAAGCGTGATGCGACTAAGGAAGGGTCGCGATACGAAGCTTCAAGAATTATTTTGGCTGTTTTTTCGTTTAGTGTCGAGACACGACCAAGAGTTAGGTCGCAACGCGTTGCCCATTGACTTTAACTAGTTGACCATTAACTTTTGACAAGTTTGACTTTTGGTCAAACTTTGATAGATTTCAGTTATAGACTGAGCTTTTACATCTGATTGACATCTAGATAGTTCGTGTAACTAGTTCTTTCGAGGACACATGCTTGTGACTTCAACTCTTGATACCATGTGAGTTTTCTCACTATACTATATGTGACAATATATATTCTTTGCATGATATATATATATATATATATATATATATATATATATATATATATATATATATATATAGGGTTATTTCGAAAACAAAAAAACCCTAAAAATCATAAAAATGCATAAAAAAATACCAAGACATCACAAAACTTTTTTATCAAAAAATCGAAACATTTTTTCCAATTTCGCTGAAAAAAATAAGAAATCATTTTTTTTTCTGAAAAAAAAAAATTTTTTAGCGATTTTGATCTAAAAGTTGCGACTTTTTGATAAAAAAATTTCAAAATTTTTTTTTGTGATCTCTAAGTATTTTTTTTATGCATTTTAATGATTTTTAGGGTTGTTTGTTTTCCATAGAACCTAAACTTATATATATATATATATATATATATATATATATATATATATATATATATATATATATATATATATATATATATATATATATATATATATATATCCTTTTGTATGTATCATATTTAAGGGGTTGGTTGTGGAACGACGTTAGGTTGTGAACCTAGATACATAAAGTCGTCGACAAAACAATGCTAGGATACGAGTCACTGTTGATGATGGAACGACGCTAGGCTACGAGTCTGGTTGCGAGCCATTTTTATATGCTACTTATATGTATTGCAGTATTTTGTATTTTCGGAAATTCATTAAGCTTTATGCTTATAGTTATTAATTAAAAAATTTCAAGTTGTTCTTTTGGAAAAAGAAATAAAACAAGGAAATGCATGATGTGACTGTACACATGCATCAGTAATGGATATCTCTTGACTTCCGTTGTTATTGATATTACTCAGGTTATAGATATGATTGTTGAACAATAGGTTTTTATCTATTTTTTGAAAAGGTGTTTTGAATGATTTATCTTATGTCTAAGGCAACTTGCATAATTATAATCATCAACTTACCAAAATTATATATGACCACCCTAGATATCATTTTAGTGAAATCAACAAAAAATCATCAACTGTTTTGCAATTTAAATTTAAGAAAAAAAGATTAATTACAAAAAATAAAAGCATATATTATCTATGTATTTAATATATCATCCTATTTTTATATTTCCACTAATGCATTTGCATTTTATATTATTTATGTATTTAATTATTATGAATATTTTTTGGTAACCGGAAAGATTTTCAGAATAGTGTGTTTGGTAGGTAAAAATACTATAAATATAATTTGATATATTAAAATATAATGTTTTGATAAGAACAAATAATAATATAATAATAAGAATAAAAATAATATAATATTAAAAACCCAATAAATAAAGATACTATAAAATATGTTTTGGGCCACTCGTCCATAAATAAAAGCATTTCTTCTCCTACGTGCCATTGTTGACGCAATACCACCACCACCACCACGAGGCAGCTTCTGCAGTCACTCAACACTCAAGGAGTTATGAGTACGGTGGTTGCTGATGCAACAGTTCCTCCGATGACAATGGCGACTGCAGCGGATGAGCAGCAGCAACAACAGCTAAAAAAAGGAATAGCAGAATTCTACGATGAATCTTCGGGGATGTGGGAGAATATATGGGGAGAACACATGCATCACGGATTCTACGACACCGATGCCGTCGTAGAACTCTCCGACCACCGCGCTGCTCAGATCCGTATGATCGAACAAAGCCTACTTTTCGCCTCTGTTCCTGGTATAATATTTTACTGCTTTCTTCTTTTTAGTTCAATCAATCGATTTTCTGCCTGATATTTCTCCAAATCCGAAGCTTCAAGTTTAATTTTCATCCTGAATCGCTTTATAATTGCTCTGCATAACTTCAAAATCGACATGATAGAAGCTTCGGTTACTTCACTAGAGACAAAAACTGATAATATCTATGCTAATTTGAATCAATCAAGGTTTTAGCTCTATATTTCACTTTCACCTTTACGAATGAACTTATTTCCATTGATTAACTCATGCTAAAGTAGTTTGTGAGCGATATCTTTTGCGATTATGTATTTGTTGTTAATTTTTATGAGATTCACAACCTTCAATTTGAAAAAATAAGATTCCACAGGGAAAGAATTTCAAATTGTACTTTACCTTCCTGTTTCATTGCTTTTAGTTTTCACTTTTCAGAGTAAATCATACTTGATCGATCTCATGAGTTGCCCTTTTCATTTTGCAGATGATCCAGTAAAGAAGCCGAAAACCATAGTTGATGTTGGGTGTGGTATAGGAGGTAGCTCAAGGTACCTAGCAAGAAAATATGGAGCTGAATGCCATGGCATCACCCTCAGCCCTGTTCAAGCTGAAAGGGCTCAAGCCCTAGCTGCTACCCAAGGATTAGCTGACAAGGTAACAATCATTATTTGTTCATCTAAAAAATTGGGGACAAATTTTGCTTATCCTTGATGAAAAATATGTTGCATAACATGAGCTTCTATTAGTTTGTGAACTAAGCATGAAAAGCTTGCAGGTTTCATTTCAAGTTGCGGATGCTTTGAACCAGCCTTTTCCTGATGGAAAGTTTGACCTAGTTTGGTCAATGGAGAGTGGAGAACACATGCCTGACAAACTAAAGGTTCTCGTTTTCTTAAAAAAAATCTTTAATATTCCTGAATTCAGAAGGTGACATACACTGACATATTCTAATTTCACTCTTACTTAAATTGGCAGTTTGTTAGTGAGTTGGCTCGAGTGGCTGCTCCAGGAGCCACAATTATCATAGTCACATGGTGTCATAGGGACCTTTTACCTACCGAAAAGTCCCTACGCCCAGAGGAAGAAAAAATCTTGAACAAGATTTGTTCAGGATTTTTTCTTCCTGCTTGGTGTTCTACCGCTGATTATGTAAAATTACTCGAATCCATTTCCCTTCAGGTAAATTACATTGTCGAATATCTGACATGTTTGTCCTAACAGTAAAAAAAAATGGTTATTCTGAGCTGGCCCACACCACACTATCGTATGAACAGAATTAAAATTAATTCTTATACTGCAACTGCTTAAATTTAAACCGTATTTAAAAAAAGTCTTTAAAATGGCTGTGCATTGTTGATTTAGGACATCAAAGCAGAAGACTGGTCAGGAAATGTGGCACCATTTTGGCCAGCTGTGATAAAAACAGCCTTGTCTTGGAAGGGCATTACGTCATTACTAAGGAGTGGTAATTAAGATTTACTTTTTTTTTTCTTTTTCTTTTTCTTAATAATGATGATGATTTTTTTTTTAAATTTTATTAAAATTGGATAGGATGGAAGACTATAAGAGGAGCAATGGTAATGCCATCAATGATTGAAGGATTTAAGAAAGATGTAATAAAATTCTCCATCATTACATGTAAAAAGCCTGAATAAAAATAGGTGTGTAATGTACTTTTGATTGTTGTACTTTCTTTGATAGACTGCTTCATTTTGGGTTCTTGTTTTAATGTCTAATAACTCTTTTTTCATATTTTTTTTATAAGTTTTGTTTTTTGTTTTCTAGTGTGAATTTATATAATTAAATTTGTTATTGTATTTTGAATCTGTTATAAAAGATAAAGTCTTCTTTCATAAAACAACTAGTAATATCAAAAAGAGTGAAAATCATTTTTTTATACCAAAAGTAACAAATAAAGAAGTATCTAGAAGTGGGTCCACGTTAACCCAACCTGTCATATGCCATTACTTTATGTTGTACAAAAAGAATCTTCTCGTTGTCGATCATTTATTTCTAACTCGTTTATACAATTTTGTAACACCTATCAGTTATCCCTTTTTAGGTTTACAACCTCAAAATAACAACGTGGCTGAGATTATAAGAGCCAACGATAAAGCTTTAACACATAAAACACATAAGAAAATTTTCTACTTTGGAAGATCAAATCATAAAACTAACATCAAGTAAAACAAAAGTTTTTTAGATCAATCCTTACCGGGACAGCCTTTAAGGTCTCTAAGAATCCTCAAAACTATCTTTATGAGTGAAAAATGGGACTATACATGGCATTGACTCGACGTTTGAACAACAAAGAATGCAATGTTAGATCTAGTAATGGTTAAGTGTATTAGTTTATCAATAATGTGTTGATACTTAATTAGTAACATTAATCAGCAGTTCATCACTAGAATCAACCTCATGTGTTGAAAACACCTAAAATTTGATTCATAAGGGTTGAAACAGGTTTAAAACTCAACATACTCTTAGCATCTATATACTTATGCACTAGACTTGTACTTAATTTAATAAACCCACTTACATCTAATTGGTTTCCTACCAATAGGAAGAAAAGAGGGACTATTACCTCAATTAGGTATTATGTTGGATCTTGATAGTAGTTTAAAACATAAACTAAAATAAGCATGCCAAGAGAAATAATACATAAAGCCATCAAGATCTTCCACGTATTTATGTTGTTATGTTCTTGGATGATCTTAAGAACCCAAAGTAGATTTCATCAATTGGTTCACACCCAAAGACGACAATCAATGAAAATAGCTTGAAACCCTTATTCTCTAATGCTTGAACTTGATTTATTTAAGACCGAGGCACACAATGTGTGTGTGTGCTTGGTTGAAAGTAAGACAAGAGAGAACTCATGAGTTATGAAGGAGGATGGAATGACATGATCAATGGGGGCCTTTATAGGTAAACCCTAATGTTTAACTTGTTCAACTGTATATAACCAAATATGCTTATGTAATGCCAACAACTTATTGTGTTAATGAGCATATCTCTAACAGATTCCCACTTCACGAGACACAATAACGATATGGTAACAATAACAATGGTTTACATCACTTCCCCAAAGTTAATATCGGGTATGTCATTCAGGACAAGTGTAGCACCTGGTTCTTGGTATGTATTCTGTTATTAAATCTTCATTTATTTTTGCGTTTTAGCCTTGGACTCAGCGAGTCGAAGGACTAACTCGCCGAGTAGAATCGGGATGAGGCGCGGGGTTTGAGCTGCGGACTCGGCGAGTAGCCGCTGTTTGGACAAAAACCCTAATCCAGGGGTTTGCACCCTATTTAAACGACCTTATACAGCCTCCTTTCCCCCTTTATGCTCCCAAACACTCCTCATAGCAAACCCTAGCCGTTTTTGAGTAGATCTAAGGCTTTTTGAGTGATTCTTGTGAGTTTTGATCTCAAGGAAGAAGGAAGAGCATAGAAGGATCAAGAGGGGACTGAAGGATTCGAGTTTGGTTCATCATTTGCAGTCTTTGGAAGGTATAAAGTCTGAACCTTGCTCATTCATTTGTTAGATCCCTCTTTGAGGTGATTTAGGGCTTTTATAAGCCATTTTTGGTGGCCAACCATGTTTGCAAACATGGTTAGGGGTTTGGGCTTCTGTATCATGTCATTTATGAGCCACAAGTCAGATCTATGTTGCTTTTTACACCAAGAAAGGCCCCATGCAACAAAAGAACCATTTTAGAGCCTTTTAAGCTCTAATGTCCCATTCATGCACGTAAAGTTTGTAACTTTACGTGCTAGATCGAGTTTAGGAGCCTGGATCTATCATTTGGTTAAGTGTTGTACATCAGAAATCGAAGTTCTTAGTAAGGAATGTGATAGACTCGGCGAGTCCAAGGGTTATGGTCCCATATCAGTGAGGGTCATAAGGACCAGTTGAGTGTGGAAGGGTTTTAAGAGTCCTAGGGAGTGACCCAACGTTCTGGACTAAGCAAAGTGTTCTAGGAATTCATGGTACTCGGCGAGTGAATGAACGGACTCGGCGAGTCCAAGACAATCTTCATGGTACTCAGCGAGTTGTTCATACAACTCGGCGATTCAAGGACAGAACGTGTTCATAGGATGAAGAGTAACTCGACGAGTTGTTCATACAACTCGGCGAGTCAGGGCAAGACATGAGTATCGATTGATGATGAACTCGACGAGTTGTTCATACAACTCGGCGAGTCGGATGTGGATTCATTTGGTGTTCTTTTAGAAGGAAAACTCGTCGAGTCATATCCTAACTCGACGAGTAGAGACGGGTATGAGGTCTGATGGAAGGATAGGGACTCGGCGAGTTGGTGAGCCAACTCGGCGAGTCAGGTCAACTGGAAGTTAACTTTGACCTTGACTTGGTCAAGGGGTAAAATGGTCATTTTACCCTAAAGGTAGATGTCAGTTTCTGACTAAGTGTTTTGTGGGAATTATAGTCGGAGGATTTCCGGAGTAGCAGCGGCATCAGTCAGAGGATTCCCGCATAGTTCAGCAACTACGAGGTGAGTTACCTTCCAGTAGGGGTGGGTCTAAGGCCACAATGTCGGCCCACCATTGAGGAGTATTTAGAAGATAATTGTCTTTGTGATAATTTATCTTGGTCTGGTATGCGTTTGGTTATGATTTATATATGTATGACATGTTACATGATAGGGATAGTTTCCCTGATAGTGGTCCTTAGGATCAAGGGGTAAGTCAGTACCCGGATATGTCTGAATGTGTGCTTATATCTTGCTAATGTATGCTAGTGGTAGGGGGTGGAATAGTCCCCTGTTACCGGTTGAAAGATACCGATGACGGTTATCGGTTGAAAGATACCGATGACGATTACCGGTTGAAAGATACCGATGTTGATTACCGGTTGAAAGATATCGATGATGATTACCGTGTAACATCCAGATTCCTAGGTATATTATTTTATTCATTTATTTTGGAGTTTGTGGAGGGACTCGGCGAGTTGGTGATTAGACTCACCGAGTAGGATCGCGAATTCTAATCTGGATTAATGACCGGACTCGGTGAGTCCGCGCTGTTTAATGAAACCCTAATTTCCCGGGTTTGGGACCTATTTAAAGGCCCTTAGGGTCGTCATTTGCAGCTACCAAACCCCAGAGAGAAACCCTAAAAGAGCTAGAGCGTTTGTGAGAAGAAAGGAGTCATTTCTTGATCTTTGTGGTTGATTCTTGCAAGAAGGAGGTGATTCTAACTTGGAGGAGACCAAGGAGGTTGTGCATCTGGGGATTTCTAACAAAAGACTTCATCTTTGAGGTATTATATCGCCCCTTTAATCTGTTTTGTTGAAGGAATCCATAGATGTAGAGTTTTTATGTCCTTTATTGGAATGAATTGTGAGGATATGGCCCCTATTCATATTGAGACTTCAGATCTGGACCCATAGTGGTCTAAAGAGCTTATTCCAGCTTGCTTTATGTTGAGCTACGGAGGTAATGAGCTTAGGGTGATGTTTTTGGGGCTAAATCACCAAGTGAAACCTCCTAGACATCACATGAGTGTCAAGATCCAAGCTTTACGTGATTATCAGGCTTGGGAAGTTCAGATCTATGGATCAAAGGAACAGATCTGACCTCATGAGGCCAATTGAGTTTATGCATGACATGAACCCGCCGAGTCCAAGGGCAGACTCGGCGAGTAGGGCTGGGGTTTCCCGTAAGTCACTCAGTGAGTAACTTGCCGATTTGGGGGAATGACTCAGTGAGTCAGAGGGGGGATAGAGGATTGGAGTTCAAGGTGGAACTCGCCGAGTTGATCTTGAGACTCGGCGAGTTGAGTCGGGGTGGCCCCGCGATTCATGTCAGGTGTAGCTCGTCAAGCAAAGGGAAAGACTCGACGTGCCAAGCGAGACTAGATAGATAGTGGACACGTGTAGACTCGCCGAGTCGCCCAAGTGCACTCAACGAGTCGGGTCAAAGTTTGACCGTTGACTTTTGTTGACTTTTAGGGTTTGGTCAACAATGGGGCCGTTGAGCCAAGAGAGGGGTAAAATGGTCTTTTACCCTTCTGAGGATGCCAAGAGAGAGTTGAGTCTAGTCTCGAGAGTTATATTTATGAGAGTATTTACCTTATGTGATCAGGCGGAGGCTAGACCATAATTCTACCGAGTCAGAGATTTACCGAGATATCTGAGGTGAGTCTTCTCACTATACTTTACCTTCAGTGGTAATTAGAGTTATGTGACAGAGCTATTGTATGCTATTTATGTGATGTGTTGCACTGCATTATTTCTATGTGATTTATGCCATGTGTATATCAGAGTATATTAGAGTTAGAACCGGAAGGTTCACAGAGCTAGGACCAGAGGGTCCACAGAGTTTGGGGCCCAAGTGCCCACAGAGTTATAGCCTCGAGTGGCTAGTATGTGTTATGCGTGGTATTTTGGGGAACTCACTAAGCTTCGTGCTTACAATGTTTTGTGTTATGTGTTTCAGGTTTTCTCAAGATCACGGGACGGCACCGGCTCGATTGTACACACCAGAGGAAGAGTTTGTTTTGAGGATCCTGGTTTATTAATTGATTGAACAAAAGAGTCATGTATTGTAATTAAAACAAAAAGGGTATTTTTATGAATAGTGTTAAAGAGATAAACTAATTTAAATGAAAAATTCGTTTTGAAAAATTCGGTGTTACAAGTTGGTATCAGAGCCTTGGTTTGAGGGATCCGGATGCACCTTCGGGTAAATCTGGACTCAAACTGAGGAAGTGAGAAAAGTTTTCAAAGAAATGATTTTCTAAAAGTGAATAAGAGTTCAAAGAGAAAGTGAGAAAGAGCAGTGTGTACAATCAGCCAGATCCCGAACGGTGATTTCCCGAAATACCCCTACTTTTGTGTTATGAGATATTTATGATACATTTTATGAGATATTATGCATGCTAGAGACAGGCTAGGTATTTCATATCTTAGGACTAGAGTGGCCTGATTTGTGATGCCTTAGCCTAGGAGTTGTTGTTATATGTGATGCGCTTTTGAGTATGAGTGAATTCAACTCCATGTATGAATGGAAAACGACATCTTTATTTGTTTTATTGGTTCTACTTCCTATTTTTTATGAAGAGAATGAATCTTTTTATCGAAGGATCAGAAAAAAAAAAAGGGTCCGGATCTCCTGCGGGAATGATTTGGAAGAGCCAAAACCAAAAATAGTGGTATTTGCTAGCAACAACATAATGGAGGCAGCCAATCAATATAGATTGATCCGAAATCTGATTCAAATCCAACATAGCACCCATAGGTACATAAGAAATGTATTGAATCGATTCTTTTTAATGAATAGATCCGATCGCAACTGTATTCAGTTGGAATCCTTCTAAGGGATTTGAGTAGAGGAGTAATTTAGGAGAGACGCTTAGATGAGTATTGTGGTGCTTATTGAGTGAATAGTTAGAACCCGTGAGGGGTAGAGTTGCAGAGTTCGGTGGTACTTTGGAGACTGAGCAGAGCAAGTGGAGCTATCACCCAGAGTGAGTTCTATGTATTCTTCGATGCCCGAATGTTGCTTGCTTCGTGCTTTGTGGAACACTCGATGATGGGAGTCAGCTACCGAGTGAATATGACGATATTCAGGAGGTAGATGGTTGGCATCATTAGGAGCTCTTCAGCAGCTGATGGCGGAGAAGTGGGAGGACCAAGGAAGAGCCTAGGGAGTAACCTTAGCCAGATGAGTATGCTGGCGGAGTAGAGCATTTCGCTAAGGAGCGAGCACGCGTGACGGAATTGGTGAACTAGAAGGTTCGGCAGCTACTTAGGAGCTCTGGGATGGTCTGTGTGGAAAGTATGGGTAGATGTGGCAGGTAGTATGGGCCCGTACTACCGAAAGCAGAGGACCCATACTCGATACAGGGAGTATTCTGAAGTTTCATTGGAGCATATTGAGGAGTGATGTTATGGTTCGGGTACCATACATCGGGGTATATTGAGGAATAATGTAATGGTTCGAGGGCAGATTGAGTAGTGATGTTATGGTTCGAGTACCATACATCGGAGCAGATTGGGAAGTGATGCAATGGTTCGAGTACCATGCATCTTAGCATATTGAGGGGTAATGTTATAGATCGAGTACCATATATTGTAGCCGATTGAGGAGAGATGTCATGGGATGAGTACCATGGTTCTTAGCAAATGATGCTTGCGATTCTCCAGTTGTCCGGTCAGGATTGATTGGTGGAGTTTGGACGCGATGGGGTTTTAGGCTAAGGGCCATGATTGAGTCCGAAGAGGCATCCCTTGAGAGGGAGGTCGAGAGCATTTCAGAGTATTATTGGTAAGATGTCAAATGTAGTTGCAAGACTCAGGGATTAGTAGAGAAGGCATTTATGGGGGATTGCGGTCTGAGTGAGCAATCAGTCAATGGAGGAGATGTCACCTTCTGTGACCTGGTGGGTGCTATTTATGTTTCTTGTGGGAAACAAGAGAAACGTGAGATTTCAGTTCTTGGTTTAGGAGTAAACCCTACGAGTTGACATTGATGTCGATTTTTCCACTAGTATAGCAGGCAGCAGGTCTGTCACGAGGAAATGATCTACCATGATCAGGTAGTCAGTGGGGACTGAGATGGTCAAGGACCACATTACACCCTAATTGGGTATAATAGGGCATGTGGTAGCGGTATCAGTGGGTAATCCAGACGAGTATATCAGAGCGGTGGCTATTCTGTCTATGATGGGTATTGAGTATGGTAGTGGAGTCCCTATTCTCGTGATGATTCACATGTTGGAACAGGGGTTGAGAAGTCGAAGGTGAGGAGTATGATGATTTGTTGTTTTAGTCTAAGAGTCAGTGATAGTACTGGACAGTTGAGATGTTCGGTATTGGGATGGTATGAGGCTCCGGACGGCTAGGGGCAGTCGTGATGAGAAATTCCTGAGGATTTCTTCGGAGATTTAGGGTATTTGAGGTTTCTTGATCCCTACGTGGGGAGATCATTGGGCGTTGTGTGGCACCTTCCAAGCGTAGGTGCGATGTTTCTGACGGAAACCGTCTGTGGGGTAGATTGTTGATGCGTCAATTGATGATGGTTCGAACCCTAAGTGGGGGAGAACCGGGTATTTTATTGGGGGGAAACCAGAGATTTGTGCAAGAGCGGTTAGGGGTTGGATACAAAGACCCGCGGCTCGAATTCATGAGACCGGGGTCATTGGTGATCAAGGAGAGGTGCAGAGCGAGATAATGTATGTGGTGCGTGTCTGAGAAAGGATGAGTGTCTCCACGGCAGGTGGCCGAAGGTTAGGAATCTGGTGGTGGTCAGGTCCGTTTCGAGTGGAAGGCTCGTAATGATGGTATGGGCAGTTGAGGACTTCTGGGTCGAAGTATGGATAGAAGATTATCGAGCAGCCAACTCCCGGACCGGTATGTGTATTTTTGCTTGGATTTTGAGCAGTAGGGGAAAGGGTTTCGGAGGATCATCAGCGTGTTCTGAAGCATTAGCGCTTTCTTTGTATTCCAATTGAGTGTTTGGATACACTAAAGTTGCGCATTAGGTAAAATGAAGAATTATTTATGGGGTTCAGAGGAAATGTATTGTTGTATCTGTATGGTGCTAGGAGTAGGAGATCAGTGGTTGAGGCAGGACATTGTGATGTTCTGTAATGGTGTTCCGTAATACCCAGGTATAATGTTCCGATTTCGGAGTTATTTGGAATTTTGAGTTTGAGACGATTAATGGTGTATCATGTATCTACAGTTCCAGTGGGAGCCCTTCGGGTATTGGCATCAAGAGGGATTAATTAAGAAAGTGGATCTCCGTAGAGGTAGGTATTTTTTTATAGCGGTTACCGCCAGAGTCTGTGATGCATATGTGGGACACGGGTGTATAGCTATCTATGATAGTCTACGGAGCATGGGTTAGTGGACGTAGTGTGGCGTTGTGATGAGAATGAAAGCATGGGGTGAAGCTATGGGGAGCCGTAGTATTCACTAGTCAGAGGGTGTTGTGATGCTACAGGGAGCCGTAGTACTCACAAGTCAGAGAGAGGGAGTCGTGGTACTGGTGGGAGTCGTAGTACTCACTAGTCAGATGGTGTTGTGGTGCTACCGGGAGCCGTAGTACTCACTAGTCAGAGGTTGTCGTGATGTTGCGGGGAGCCATAGTACTCACTAGACGGCAAAAGAGTGTGATGATGGAGTGTTCTCC
The DNA here is from genome assembly GCF_002870075.4 of Lactuca sativa. NCBI lineage: Eukaryota > Viridiplantae > Streptophyta > Magnoliopsida > Asterales > Asteraceae > Lactuca > Lactuca sativa. The sequence continues at coordinate 31,368,953 of NC_056630.2, read as the reverse complement.
GATCAGTGTATGATGCAGAAGAGTTTTAGGCTTGAGTAGCCCTGGTATTGTGTTTTTGGAGCCTGGTGGTTGAACCAGGGGTGAGACTGGGGTCTCCGTCTCTGTCGGGAATCATTATATTTTGTTTTCAGTTGTGATATATTGTTGCAACATGAGGAGGTTGGAAAAGTGGTATTGCACGGGGCGTAGGCCGAGTCATGAGAAGAGTATCTTATTGGGTAGCGAGGTTCCAACTTTGGGTCGGACCAAACTCTTGAGTTGAGTTTGGAATTAATGGTGCATGGGTAAACGAGATGAAATTCTGGAATTCTGAGGTGAATTCTTGGATGAGGGTATTGTTGTTGTCCGATGTCTAAAACCTGTATAGGTCAGTAATCGGGTACGGGAGATACCGCGAGATTCACATGAGATATGCGCAGCAGACATCAGAGGTCGGGGTTGAGTCGATCTTCGGTCGGATTGTAGTTTTCGTATGAGGTAAAGAGAATTTTGTGACTTGTGTGTCACTGGGCCGAGATAGTTGACACGAGAAGGAAGTTAGTGAGACATTCTGAATCATGTCATGGGTAACCATGTAAGTTCAATTATGGGGTTGAGGTTCTATGAGTTTTCCTATAACAACAACCATCATTCGAGCATCGGTATGCTATCCTTCGGGTTGTTGTATGGGAGGAGGTGTCGGACCCCCAATTGCTGGGGAGAGGTAGGGCAACGTGTAATGGGTAGTATAGAGATTGTGCTTCAGAAGACCGAGCAGATTCAACAAGTCAGACAGAGGTTGTTGACCGCTCAGAGTCGCCAGAAGAGTTATGCGGACAGGCGCTGGTCTGAGCTCGAATTTCAGGTTGGCGATTTCGTGCTCCTGAATGTCTCTCCTTGGAAAGGAGAGATCCGATTCAGGAAGAGAGGCAAGCTGGGGACCCGATATATTGGACCTTTCAGGGTGATTGCAAGAGTAGGCAGGATAGCCTACCGTTTGGAGCTACATGCAGAGTTGGGTCAGATACATGACACCTTCCACGTGTCGCAGCTGAGAAAGTGTATGGCCGACGAGTCGGCAGTGGTACCATTAGAGGATATTCTGGTGGACGCGAGCCTGAACTAGGTTGAGAGACCGGTGGCGATTAGGGATCGGAAGATCAAGGTTCTGGGGAACAAGGAAGTGCCTTTTGTGCAGGTCCAGTGGCAGCATCGGAAGGGGTCAGAGTTGACTTGGGATCCGGAGCGAGAGATGTGTGAGCAGTATCCAGAGTTGTTTGTAGAGTGAGACTTCGAGGACGAAGTCTAATTCTAGCGGGGGAGAATTGTAACATCTGAATTCCCAGGTATATTATTTTATTCATTTATTTTTGAGTTTGTGGAGGGACTCGGCGAGTTGGTGATTAGACTCGCCGAGTAGGGTCGCGAATTCTCATCCGGATTAATGACCGGACTCGGCGAGTTCATGAGTGGACTCGGCGAGTCCGTGTTGTTTAATGAAACCCTAATTTCCCGGGTTTGGGACCTATTTAAAGGTCCTTAGGGCCGTCATTTGCGGCTACCAAACCCCAGAGAGAAACCCTAAAAGAGCTAGAGCGTTTGTGAGAAGAAAGGAGCCTGATGGTGTGCCTAGGGCAGCACAGCATAACCGCGTCCAAGCCCTAGAGCCGGGCACACCAGCCAGCCTCATCCCAGCAGGCTCAGCGCCCACTGGCGCCCCCGGGAGCGGATCGGATAGGCGGAAGGCTCGCGCCCGCCAAGTAACGCTCCTTGCTCCAAGACAAAAGATACGGTCAGGAGACAATGGGCAGGATCAGAGCATTACCGTCGGAGCCAATGAGAGCGCTCTAGCGGTTGAGGGCGCATGACCCTCCAATCAGTGCCTCTGACCTTGTCTCCTACAAAAGTGATCATGTCTGGTACGGACCAGGCAGGAGCGCTAGGTATAAAAGGATGTGCACACAAGACCAGCGGAGTAAGCTCTCTAACCAATCCTGAGAGAACAGACACAAACCCTAAAGTCATCCTAACTTGACTGTTGGAGCGTTCTCCCGGGAACCCCTCCCGGGAAGCGGCTGACGGCCCTTGTTCTTTGTGATCTTGCAGTCATAACCAGGCAACCGAGGAGATCTCATCCCAGAGTCAGAAGCAAGGTCTCATCTAGGACAAGGTTCCATCATTTGGCGCCATCCGTTTGTGAGACGAAGAACACAAACAAAAGCACGAAAGTAAGCATCAATGACGTCCAACGATAGTGACGGACGACCAATTAGTCCCATACGTCCCATGACGACGTTGGACGAAACGCCACCGCCTACAGCGACCAACAAGCCAGTTTTGGGCGAAGGAAGTTCTACAACAGCCGCCGGAAACATTTCGCAACCGTTGTTTTCTCAGCAAGGAACAACTCCGGTGGAGCTACTTTCGCCTAGACAACTTAGATGTCGTCGTTCTTTGCGCCGCCGCTGCAACAGGCGCGAACAGTTCACTCAACTACACCCCCGTCGAGCCATATTCTCAACCTTTCACCGTCATTCGTAACACCTACATCGTTCCAGACGACTGGTGGATAGAGTTCCACAACGCTACTACCACCATTGGCGCAAACCATGATGAACCATTCACCACCCGTCTACTCGACGGTTGGAGCATGGACTGGACCGACTATTCCCTCAAACAACAGCCTACAACAACCGATAATGATCAACCCTGTTACATCCATGCACCCTTTCTCCACTAGCTATCCCCTCCAGCTACCATTCCAACCATACCCCTTTTATGGACCAAGTTCAGGCTACCTTATGCCCCTACAGCATGGAATGAGTTCTCAATACCAGCAAGAGACGCCGACTGCTCCAAACCAGGTTGGTTTTTCCCGGAGTGTAACATCTTCGTTTGTTAAAGAGCTGTTGGATTACGAAATACCAAACACTGCAAAGCTCCCGACGCTTAAAACGTACAATGGGACTACCGATCCAGATAGCCACATTGACACATATGAATGGACGATGACGTCGCTAAAGCTTAACGAGAAGTTTTGGTGCACATATTTCCCGACGACGCTCGATGGCAACGCCGGCACATGGTTCAAAACGCTACAACCGGGCAGCATTTCAAACTTCGCTCAGCTCAAGTACCTTTTCCTCACCAACTTCATGCAGCTACGTAAATACAAAGGCGATTCTCACTCAATTATAGGCTGTAAACAAAGGGAGGGGGAGACTGTTCGAGAATACTTTACAAGGTTCATAAACGCTACGCTGGATGTACCGGGGCATGACGAAGGGCTTATTGTTGGTGCTTTCACATGGGGACTCCTGCCGGAGCCCCTCTCGCAAAAACTCATGGGAAAGAAGCCTCTAACACGAGCTGAGTTGAAAGAAAGAGTGGAACGATACCTACGGCAGGAAGATGGTGAAGCAGCCAAGCAGGCCTACTTGAATGCTATGGCGACTAGACGTCACCACCCGACCCACACGAATTTCCGGGGGGGAAGACACTATGGCCAAGCAAGAAGACCACCGCCACGTTTCCGACTATTTATTAAAGACGACAGACGGGTCGTCGCCCAGAAGTATATGCAGTGTCTGAGAAACAGCAGCCAGCCAAGTCGCCTAAGAGTCGGTACTGTGAGTACCACAAAAGCAAAACGCATGATACAGCTAGCTATTCCGTACTAAAGAAGGAGATGGAGGAGAAACAACTTAAGGGAGACCTGGTAGAGGTGGCGCGACGCCTACACGCCAAATTCGATGCTGAGAACGCCAAGGGTCCACCCTGCGAAGGAGTTCAGCCCAAGGAGATATTCATGATACGCACCAAAAGAAGTAGGGAGGAACAGCGAGGCGAGCAAGTCATTGTTAAACCGTCAGCACGCGCACTCACGTTCTCCATACAGGATCCCCGGACGGACGGCTGGAAAGGTGACAACCCTCTGATAATATGAGCATCCATCAAAGACGTGGCTATCCATAGGTTCTATGTCGACACCGGGAGTTCAGCAGACATCATCTATGAGCATTGTTTATGGCTCCTCCCGGATCGCTGGAAAGATAATTTGCGACCTACGACGGGTAGGTTGGTGGGATTCACCGGCCACAGCCTGTGGCCGTTGGGCACGATCCACCCCCCCCTTACCAATCACTAGCCACGACAAGCAGTGGAAGAAGACTGCCCTGATAGACTTTGTGGTCATTCGACACTCGGCGGAGCACAACATTATCTTAGGAAGGACTGCCCTCTTGAAGCTAGGGGCTGTACCTTCAACCATGCATGGGATCATGAAATTCGACGCACCAAAAGGCGAAGCCATGATTTTGGCCACCCCGCCCAGAGAATTGCGATGCTATACAGTTATGAAGCCAACAGAAATAACCAAAGGGCCCAAGAGGCCCAGGGGCAATCCTGCAAAGAGGAAGGAGGTAATCAATGAGGGATACCCCGACCAGCCGGTCAATGTTGGAAGCAACCTCCCAAGCCACACAAGAAGAGCACTAGTCGATCTGCTCAAACACTACAAACATGTATTTGCTTGGACCCCCACGGATATGGTGGGGGTAGAAAGAAAGGTCATTGAACATAAGCTAATGATCAAACCGGGGGTAAAAGAGGCTAAGCAGAAGAAGCGGGTACAAGGAGGAGACCGTAACAGGGCGATCAATGCAGAAGTGTCTAAGCTGATAGAGGCCGGAATAGTAAGGGAGGCGATGTTCCCAACGTGGATTGCAAACCCAGTTATGGTCCGCAAGCAGGATGGTTCGTGGCGCATGTGCATCGACTTTTCTGATCTAAACAAGGCATGCCCTAAGGATTGCTACCCACTCCCAGAAATCGATCAGAAGGTAGAGTCGCTACAAGGATTTAAGCTAAAATGCTTCTTGGATGCATACAAAGGGTATCACCAGATATTGATGAGCAAAGAAGACGAAGAGAAAACAGCCTTCTATACAGACCATGGCACGTTCTGCTACACCAAGATGCCTTTTGGGTTAAAGAATGCAGGGGCGACATACCAACGGTTAGTCGACTCGATATTCGCCAAGCAAATTGGAAGGAATATTGAGGTATATGTAGATGATATGGTAATTAAGAGTCCAAATGAAGAGAAGATGCTGTAAGACATCGAAGAGACTTTCAACACATTAGAGGTGGCCAAGATGAAACTAAATCCAACCAAATGCACGTTTGGAGTAGAAGAGGGGAAATTCTTGGACTACTATGTTACTAGACAAGGCGTCCAGCCCAGCCCGACCAAGGTCGACGAGTTCATTGAGATGCCAACCCCAAATTCTCTTAGAGATGCACAAGGTCTGAACGGGAAGCTCACAGCTCTAAGCAAGTTCATCTCGAAATCTGCCGACAAGGCTATGCCACTGTTCCACACCTTAAAGGGATGCATCGAGCAATACAATTTCCAATGGACGGATGAAGCCGAGAAGGCGCTCCAGAGAATCAAGGAAGCACTGCACAAGCTGCCGACTCTTGCAACCCCCATCCGTGGAGAAACATTACAAGTGTATCTTTCAACATCAGGCGAAGCGATATCATCGGTATTGGCTGTGGAAAGGAAAGGGAAGGGGAGCAGAGACCGGTATACTTTGTTAGCAGAACGCTGCAGGGACCAGAACTCAACTATCCCACGTTGGAAAGATTGGTGTTGGCACTCATCTACGCTGCGAGACGATTAAGGCGATACTTCCAGGCACATCAAATCGAGGTACTCACAAGCTACCCCATTAAACAGATTTTGCTTAAGCCGGAGACTTCGGGTCGGCTGGCCAAGTGGGCAATTGAACTGGGAGAGCACGATATAAACTACCGCCCAAGAACGAGTATCAAAGGGTAGGCGCTGGCTGATTTCTTACTAGAAATTCCTAACGGAGGGAACCCAGCGAAAGAAAAGGTGTGGGTAGTTTAAGAGGCCCCTACCGGCGACGGTTCATGGACCCTGTACACAAACGGGGCGTCCAGCAGGGAAGGCTCAGGGGCGGGGCTGATCCTGACCAGTCCAGAAGGAGAAGAGGTAACCTGATGCTGTATCACTTAGTGGTGTTTTATCTTAAGTGATCGCAAAGCGATAACATCATATAGTCTTAAAACTTAGAGATATGGTTGTTGTTTGCTTGTTGGTTATACATTGATAATGTGTAAACGCATCAGTAACTTGATGTTATAAAACACATTATTGTGTATGATCCATTAGTAAATAATAGATGCATATGAGTCGAAGTTGATCTGTTCCTTTTATTCTATGAGAATAAAAGTGATATATTGGTCACTTGATGATTTGGTTTGACTTATGTGCCGGGCCTGGTCAGAATGAAGTTGATGTGTTCAACTAAATTCTATGTCGAACAAATCGGAAATCAAGGAACTACTGCTGGACAATAAGTATTGTCAGCATGATATCCAGAACAAAGGATCATACGATCCCTTATCTAAAGGACAAGTTGATCAGAGTTGACAGCGAAGTATAAGAGCTACGATTGCTAATCGGATTCTGAAGTCATATGTGAGATATAGTTACTAGACTTATCCAAGTGGGAGACTGTTGGAATAGTGTCTAAGCCCGTAACTATATTTGGTATCTACTTGACCCGATTGTGCATGGTCCTTTTGGGTTGCCTTCTATAAAGCAACTTGACAAGGTAATTTAAGGAGAAAGAGAAAGTATTATGATTTATTAATATATTATAAGAATAATATATTAAAGGAGAAATCATATTTATTTAATTAGTATTGGTCATAAATTAATTAGGAATTAATTTGATGATCAAAAGAGATTAACTGAATAAAGGGGTATAAACTGTCAAATGTATGATAGTTGAGTTTTAGGTTAAGGAAACCTAATGGGCTTAAAGGGGAACGAAATTATGATGGGTAACCATCATATTTTCATCCAAGGCCTCATTCCAGAAGGTTCCATGGGCTGCTTGGTGGCTAAGCTGTCCATTAGGGTTTATACTGAAACCCTAGTAACCTGTAACTATAAATATGACCCCTAGGGCATTAAATTCGGCTACCACTTGATTCTAAGAGATCCTTAGGCCGATTTCTAGCCTCTCTCTCCCTCTCTCATATTGCCTTCTTGCTTGTGGGGTTTGTGAACCATTAGAGGAGTTGCATTTGTGACTCTAAGCTCAAGAAAAGAAGAAAGAGAAGATCTAAGCCAACAATTGAAGAGGTAAACATCTAGATCTGATTCTATATGTTAATTTAGTTGTTTATATGCTAGATTAGGGTTTGTAAGTCTTGGAATCAAAGCATGTTCAATAGTGAAACCTAGATCCAAGCATTAGGGTTTGCATGAGCACATAAGAATGTTTCTTATGCCTAAAACCTATCAGTGGTATCAGAGCCTTGATTGGTTTCAGTTGTATGTGATGCTTAATTGCTTTATTTGCTGAAAATCGAGTTTTTGGCCCCTGCCTGACTCAACTCGGCGAGTCAGTATCTGGACTCGGCGAGTTGACCCCTACTCGGCGAGTCCAGGTCTGACTCGACGAGTCAGTTCGTCAGGCAGAGGGATTTTCGGGTTTTGGCTGCTGTTTTGACTTGGACTTGATGCTTAATTTGTTTTATGAAGTTAAAATCCGAATTTTATCTTAATTAAGTGTTTATCCTTGCCAAAAGAATAGATAATTTCAAATCTTTTAAATATTACTTGTTTGTGTGATAAATATGGATTATTTAAAATTATTTGGTAATTATCTAATGACTAAAATTAAGATTAGGTCAAATATAGATAATTATGAAATTAATTGGTCAATTTGAATTATTTGTTATTTGATCCCTTGTGTTTTGAAAAGTTCAATTCTTGCCCTCAAGTTTTGAAATTTGAATTCATGATTAAAAGTTTAATTTTGAGTAATCTTAATTTCAAACCCTTAGAATTTTACAAGTTTAAAATTCAACCATATACTATTATATATTATTACAAGCTTAATATATATATATATATATATATATATATATATATATATATATATATATATATATATATATAACTTAAAATGCTAGTCTTACCGTTAGTAGGCCTCATTCACGAAGCCGGTCTATAAGGTGGGTATAAGGTTGCTGCCTATAAAATGGCGCTTAATGGGTGTACACTCACACCTACCGCTTGCTTGACTGGTGGAGGGTCGTTAGCCGAACGGGTAGGATAGGGCAACCCTCTCCTCATTAAAAGTATAATGTTGATTATAAAGTAACTACATGTTTTACAAATTCCCATTCCTAGTTACTTTAGGGTAAATTGTGAAAATGATGCTAATCCATGGAATTACACTTCGTACCCTTGTCAAACGTTGATGGAGCGTGTGTGGTTAACCGTCACATCAATTTGGGGATGACATTGGTAGCGAAGGGTGACTCGATGTTTGTCATAGATCAATGGAGCGTGTGTGGTTTACCGGCACATTGATTAGATGATAGAGACATTGAGTGCACCACGTTGATTCGCATGGTTATTCACAAAATTTGTTTGCGATCCTCGGCATCCCAGTCGCAAATTTGAAATGCATATCGAGATTTAAACATGCCATTGAAAAGTTCAATGAATCTCAAAGATCTAGGAGTTTTCAATACATTTAAAACCTAAATTGCTTTTTGTTTTTTCATGGTGAGAATTAGTGAATCGTCATTCACTTACCTTCAAATTATTTACTTTTAGAGTACGGCATCCCTTTCTAAGTTGTAAATAATGTTGTTGGATCCTAGCCCTAATTTCTCATTTGGGTGTTTAATTAGGGATTCATTTCTAATCAAACTTTGTTCCCTTCTTTTTCAGATGTCTGCAAACAACAACAACAACAACAACAACAACGCTTCTGGGTCATTCTCGTTGATGAACTTGTGTCAGAAAGTGACATTTGATGGTTCAAACTTCAACGAGTGGATAAGGTATATCAGCATGATCACACGCTACGAGGACAAAGAATATGTCCTCGATGAAAAGCTTGAGAAGATCATCCCAGATGTTGCTACTCCTGAGGAATTGGCCGCCTTTGAGGCCCATGAGCGTGATTCCACGAAAGTTCACTGCATCATGTTGGCCACCATGAACCTCGAACTCCAAAAGTCCTATGAGGACATGTACCCATATGAAATGCATCAGGATTTGCTGGACAGGTATCACCAGAGCGCGAGGCAAGAGCGCTATGAGATCATTACTAACATGATCACCGCTAAGATGGGGAGTGGAGAATCCCTAACCTCTCATTTGCAGAGAATGCAGAGGTATGTTGATCGTCTTCTCAAACTTAATGTTAAGTTTGATGAGGATTTGGCTATCGACATAATCCTCCATTCCTTGCCCTCCTGCTACAATCAGTTCAGGATGACCTACCATATGAACAAAGAGGAGGTCTCCTTGAGCAAGCTCCAAGGACTCTTAAGGACTGCTGAGAGCAACCTCAAAGACAAATCCGTTGCACCGTCCCCTGCTGTGGCCGCTCCTGTGATGGCAATAGGTCAAGGAAAGGGTAAAAAGAGGAAGGCTCCATGTAAGAGCCACCATAAGGGGTAACCCCGTGATGGTTCGTCCTCAAGTGGGACCAAAGCTGGCCTTGCTAAGCCCTCTTCCGATCCAAAAGAAGCAGAGTGCTTCTATTGCCACCAAAAGGGCCACTGGAAGCGAAGCTGCCCACAATACCTGCAGGACATAAGATATGGGAAGATCAAGCCCACTTATGCAGGCATGTATTCTATTAAATCTGATAACTCATCATTTGCTACTTCATGGGTTCTTGATACATGGTGTGGTTACCACATTTGTTCTGATATGTAGGGCCTAAAAAGAAGTAGGGAGATGGAACATGGGAAGATGAACCTGATTATGGGAAACAGAAGATCGTCGTATGTGACCAAAGTCGGTGTTTATTCTTTAGTGTTAAATAATGGGTTAGGGATCGATTTAGAGAATTGTTGTTATGCGCCAGATATGGCGAGAAACATTATTTCTTTTCACGGGTTGTTTAGACAAGGTTTCAAATACTCTTTTGATAATAGTAATGGTTCTATTAATGTTTATTTGAATGGTGTCTTTTATTTCAATGCATTACCTTGTAATGGGATTTATGAATCTGTGATGATTGTTGATAATTTAGGAAATAATGTTTTGAATATTGATTCGTCTACTAGTCTAGACAAAGCATGCTTGTGGCATTGTCGCCTTGGCCATGTCAACAAGAAACGCATAGCCCAACTCCAAAAGGATGGAGTGTTGGAGTCATTCGACCTTAGGGACGATGACACGTGTGAATCTTGTTTACTTGGGAAGATGACCAAGTCACCCTTTATTGGAACTTGTGAAAGGGGTGAGGGTTTATTGGATCTCATACACACCGATGTATGCGGTCCCTTTAGATCCACCACAAGGGATGCTTGCCGCTTCTACGTGAATTTTACAGATGATTATAGCAGATATGGATATATCTACTTAATCAAGCAAAAGTCGGAAACCTTTGAAAAGTTCAAAGAATTTAAGAATGAAGTGGAGAATCAACTGGGCAGGAAAATCAAGATGCTTCGGTCAGACCAAGGAGGAGAGTACCTAAGTCTTGAGTTTCACGACTATCTAAAAGAATGCGGAATCGTTTCACAATTGACGCCTCCGAGGACGCCACAATTGAATGGTGTGGCTGAGAGACGTAATCAGACCTTTTTGGACATGGTTCGTTCCATGATGAGTCGGACTTTGTTACCAATAGCTTTCTGGGGGTATGCCTTAGAGACTGCCGCCCACATACTTAACTTAGTTCCCACCAAGAAGGTTTCCAAGACTCCTCATGAGATGTGGACAGGGAAGGTGTAGATGTATGTTGTAAAAGTCGAATAGTTTGTATTGTAATGATTCGCATTTGTATGTTATTTTACTAAGTCAATTTTGTATGCGAATTGTAGTATGCGAAGCGTAAATGTATAGACTTAGTATATTTTTTGTATGCTCCCTATAAATAGGGACTTAGGCTTGAAGTAGATAGACGATATCGAAACACAATATTTTCTCTTCAGCTTACTTTGTAATCAGTCTTAATAAAAACGAGATCTGATTAATATTTACTCTGTGTGTTCATCATCTTTCATCATTCAAATCTATTGTTTCGTTTCTTAATTCTCGATAACAATTCTCATCAATTGGTATCAGAGCAGGATTCAAACTGCTTTAGATCTGATTTTCGTAAAAGAATCATTTGCTTTTTGAGTTGCAAAATTTACTCAAAATTTTCCACGCATTTTTGGTTTTGAAAATCACTTTTGATCTTCAGATTTGAATCGATTCTGTATTTGAATTGTTAAGTCAAGTAATCGATTAGTCATTTTTGATTAATTCATTTGATCGAATTCTGAAATTCATCAAGTTTTCAAGTTTTCGGATATTTTCTGTGTTCATCAATGGCGAATTTCAACATGAATACAATGACTTCTTTCTCTCACTTGCTTGGTTCCTCAACCAAAATTTCGATGTTAATTCCAGAATACTATGATCAGTGGGCTGATAGAATGGAAGATTACTTAAATGGAATTGATGAAGAACTTTGGAATTGTATCGATGGAACAGTACAAGCTCCTGCTAATGTTCAACAAATTGGATCATCCACTGGATCTCCTGATGTTGAAGATCAAAGAAAACGACTGAAGGATAATGAAAAGAGGTGCATGAGGGAACTAAGAGGTGCTCTACCTCCTGTGGTTTACAATTACATTCGTAGTTGTAAAACAGCCAAAGACATCTGGAATACTCTAAAAGAAAAGTATCAAGGTAACGAAAAGACGAAGATTAATTCTGTGATGCAATGTCTGGTTGAACTGAAGGAATTCAGACAAAAGGATGCAGAAACTCTCGAAAGTTACTATGATCGTCTGAATGAGCTTATGTTTCGCTGCAATAGGTATGGTATCACTAGATCTCTCATGGAATTCAATTTAACTTTCATTATGGGTCTTCGCAAGGAATGGCGAAGTGTGAGCATGATGATTAAGAATCAACAAAGTTTTGATACAACTAAATTGAATGATCTCTACAATCAACGAAAAACACATGAATGTGAGGTCTCAGAAATGTATGAAGAATCAAAACTAGCTATTGGTGGTCCTTTGGCTCTTGTTTCAAAGGTATCAGAAACTGATGAAAAAGATGGTTCAGATGAAGAAGGATTTTTGATGAACTCCGATGATGAAGCTGTAGCATTCTATTCAAACAACAGAGTTAAAAAGTTTTTCAAAAAGCCTTTTAATCCAAAAGGAAAGATGAATGATGCGAAAAATGTTATCACAAAGACTGGAGGGGAAGAAAGGAAGAAGATGGAGAAAATTGATGAAAAACAGAAAAATGCGAATGAAGAGAAAAAGTTGAAAGGTGATTCAGGAATTTATTGTCATTATTGCAATGGTGCGAATCATTTCGCAGCTAACTGCATATTGCGAAAGAAAGAAGAGAATAAAGAAAAAGTTAAAGATGAAGCATACTACTCCGAGAAGATTGAAGAATTACGTGCTAAGACCAAAGGAGTGTCATTGGTTGCGAAGGGAGAAACTGCTGAAGAAGAGAGTGGAACTTATCAGATATGGTCTTCAGGATCTGATGATGAGGAAATGAGGCATCCCACACATGGAGCAATGTTCGCAAGTTTTGAGGATTGCGAAGAGAACATTTCAGGGAGATGTTTTGTGTCTAAATCCACTGACAAGTCACCCATGACAACCAAGGTACGTGCAATTCTTGAATCTTTTAATATTCCTTTATCTGCTTATGATGCTGAAATTGTTTCATTTGATGATACTGTGGCTTATTTTGATTCTGTTATTGTGTCTGCTAGTAATGAAGCTAAGAAATTAAATGTGCAACTTAGTGAGACACGAAGAGATTTAGAAATAAAGAAGAGCAGAGTTGAAAAATTGGAAATGCAAGTCAAAAATATAGATTGTGATAGGAATAATCTTACTAACGATGTTAGGTTATTACTAGCACAGAGAAACATATATTGTAATTCTGCAAAACGTTTGTATGCAAAATTAACATCTTTACATCATTCTTCTGATATTAGCAAAGAAAAACATAGGAAACTTTTACCTTTTCTTGAGTATGAACGTGAAAAAGTTGATGTTGTTTCTTATGATTGTGAAAGCACAATTGCTCAATTTGACAAAATACCTGATGATAGATATACTTATGGTATTGTCAAAATTGATGAATTTCTGAATGCTGATGAGTTGGTTAACATTGTCAATGAAAGTTTGACAAAGAGTGAACAAGTGAAAATCATAAAGAAAACTGAAAATTCAACTATTGCCTCACAGTTGAATTATGTTGATATTGATGAAAATTCTGATAATGTAAGTGAAATCAGTGAAATAGAAGAGGAAGAAGAGGTTGATTGTTCTCAATTGTCAATCATTAATATCACATCTAAGATCAAAGGTAAAGAAATAATAGTTGATTCAATAATAGAGGATGAAATTGATAAACCTTCAACTTCGCAACATTGTATGTTTGATAATGTGGAAGTTGAAAGCTGGAAATCTGATGACACAGATGTAAATAAAGAAGAAAAGAAAGTTTCAACTGAAACACCTCAAAGGGTTGTAGTTGATCAAGTGTTTGAAAATACAACAGAATTTGACAAAATTTTAAATGATAAAGGCGCACATTATTTGGAAACCAACACTGTGGTATATCCAAATTTTGTATGTACTGATAAAACCATTTTTCCAAATCAAGTTTTTGTCACTACTGGAAATGCTGAGAAAGTTCATCCTGATTTCAATAAAATGATTAAAAAAGATAATCAAAAGTCCACAACTGAAGGTTTTTTCGCAAATCAAAACACAGAAGAAAACAATTTAACCAAAAATCCTTATGTGTTTCAAAAACAAAAATCATCACAAAAATGGGTGGTTAAAAGTGAAAAATCAAACAAAATTTTTGAAAAAGTTGAAAACCCAAAGGTTGAAGTGAAACTAAATTCTCATGAATTCAAATTGATGGTTGGAAATTTTTCAACGGAAAATAATGTTTCAAAAAGAAAAGCAATATTCTGGCAAGTTGTGTCTAATGAAAAATCAAGAGATGAAAAAGAACAAATTTCAAAAACATCATCAAGTTTTCATAAACAAATAAACTCTGTTGACAAGGTTTCATATATTCGCAAATATGACAACAATCGAAAATTTGAGAATTCGCAAAAATTTGCAAATAATCAAAAGTTTCAAAATGTTGGCAAATTCACGAATAATTCATCAAGTTTGAAGAACTCAGCTCAAGGCAAAATGAAATTTTCACCAAAACAACCAACTTTTCCAAATCCTTCAATATCAAAACCAACCAAAGTTTCATACACAAAAGGAAAATCTGATGTAAGTACAATCAATCATTGGTTTGAAGGGAAAGGAAAGAAATATCAAAGTGGAAAATTTTCAAAAGAACAAATCAAAAGTTCATTTGATAAGTTCACAAATAATTCTTCAATTGATAGTGCATCATCTCATAATTCGCAAGTTCCAGTTCAAAAATGTAAACCAGTTATCAAAAATGCGACTGTTGTGAAGGATAAGATTACAATTAATGGAAATCCAAAATTATTGAATGATTATATTTCAAAATCTAGAACTGATGATGTTGATATAATTGATTCAGTTACAAACAAAGTGAAAACATGGTTTTTAAATTCCAAAAGTTTGTTTCATTCTACTAATGATGGAGCCAAAAAGTCTTGGGTTCCTAAATTTTTTCAATAAATGCAGGTGATATGTGACGAGCAATATGATATGAAATGGTACATTGATAGTGGATGCTCTCGTCACATGACTGGAAGAAAAGAAAATTTGCGAGATTACAGAAGCTTGGAAAATGTTGGAGTTGTCAAATTTGGAAATAATCACAAGTGTCAAGTGAAAGGATATGGGAAAGTCACAAATGGAAACTTCACAGTAAATAGAGTGGCATATGTTGAATGACTTCAACATAATTTGATAAGTGTATCACAACTTGTTGTGGGTACTGGAAATCAAGTTGTATTCAATGAAGAAGGAAGTATCACTTCAAATGCAAAGACGAATGAAATACTCCTCAAATCCAAAAGATATGGTGATATGTTTACACTGGACATCAAACCGATTGTGGGAAAACCAGCTGTGTGTTTACTATCAAAAGCATCCAATGATCTTAGTTGGCTTTGGCATAGAAGATTGTCACACTTGAACTTTCGAAATATAAATAAACTTGTAACTGAAGATTTAGTTCGAGGGTTACCAGTACTAAAATTTGACAATGATTCTTTATGTGCAGCTTGCGAACAAGGAAAACAACATCGAAAGGGTCATCCGATTGTGATAGATTCAAAAATAGTTGATCCATTGGAACTTCTTCACATTGATCTATGTGGACCATCAACTGTTGCAACAATAAACAAAAAGCGGTATATTTTAGTTGTTGTAGATGATTTCTCTAGATTTACGTGGGTGTTTTTTCTCAGGTTGAAATCTGAAGTTGCTCAGACAATGATTGATTTTATCAAAAAGATTGAAGTTAGTCTGAAGAAGAATGTATGAAAAATTAAAAGTGATAATGGTTATGAGTTTAAAAATCAAACTCTTGACAGTTTTCTTACAAGCAAAGGCATTTCGCATAATTTTTCATCACCATATACGCCACAACAAAATGGTGTAGTTGAAAGAAGAAATCGATCTCTATGCGAAGCTGCCAGAACCATGTTGACATATGCGAATCTACCTCAATATCTTTGGGCAGAAGCTGTGTCCACAGCATGTTTTACTCAGAATCGATCATACATTCATCGAAGATTTAATGTTACTCCATATGAAATAATCAATAATCGGAAACCTAATGTAAAATTCCTTCATGTTTTTGGTTGCAGGTGCTTTATCATGAATCTAAAAGATAATTTGTCCAAGTTTCAAGCTAAAGCTGATGAAGGCATCTTTTTAGGATATTCACAGAATTCAGTTGCATACAGAGTGCTAAATAAACGAACAAGAAAAATTGAAGAAACTTTCAATTTAACATTTGATGATTACTATCTTAAACAAATTGATAGTAAATTCGATAATAAACCAATACCTGTGGATTCAAATACTCAAATTGATAATTCTGAAATAAATGATTTTGATTATGACTTAATTTTTGGAATTCCTGACAGGGCCATTGATGCAGAAAATAATGCTTCTGATAATCAAACATCAGAATCCTCAAAACATACTGATGAATCAACGATAACTTGTGAAAGCACATCAGATGTTCATAGGGAACAAGAACATCAAGTTGAGGGGGAGCCTTCGAAAAATCCACAAGAACATCAAGTTGAGGGGGAGCCTTCACAAAATCAACAAGAATATCAAGATGCAGATCATGTTGAGGGGGAGCATGATAAAACAGAGACAATTAATCTTGATAATAATGAAGAATTTCATGAAGTTAATGATAACTTTTCTGTTGCAGGATCTGAAAATGAAGATATGTATGAGGATGCACCATTAGAATTGATCCAAATTTTCCACCACTCGACAAATGGACACGAAATCATCCAAAAGAACACGTAATTGGTAATCCACAAGAAGGTGTGTTGACTAGAGCTCAAATTCGTGCGAAAAATGAGGTATTAAATGCAAACCAAGAACTTTGTATGTTTAATGTTTTTATTTCGAAAATAGAGCCAAAAACTGTCAAGAATGCTATGAAACACTCAGATTGGGTTGTTGCTATGCAATCTGAATTGGCAGAATTTGAACGAAACAAGGTTTGGAGATTAGTTTCTAAACCCTCTGATGTTTCAATTGTTGGATTAAAATGGATTTTGAAAAACAAAACCGACAAAGATGGCAATATTATTCGAAATAAAGCAAGACTAGTGGTTAAAGGTTATTCGCAACAAGAAGGCATTAACTATGAAGAAACATTCGCACCTGTTGCAAGACTTGAAACAGTTCGCATATTTTTAGCCTATGCAGCTCACAAAGACTTTGATGTTTACCAAATGGATGTTAAATGTGCATTCTTAAATGGAAAACTCGAAGAAACATTGTATGTTGAACAACCACCAGGATTTGTAAACAGTGAGTATCCTGATCATGTGTATGTCTTTGATAAAGCTGTATGTGGGTTAAAACAAGCACCAAGGGCCTGGTACGCAACACTTACAAATTTCTTGAAGCAATATAAATTTAAACAAGGATCAGTTGACCCTACATTATTTCGCAAGAAAGTTGGGTGTCATCTAATTCTTGTTCAAATTTATGTTGATGATATTATCTTTGGTTCAACTGATCCAGCATTGTCTATTGAATTTGAAAATTTAATGAAAAGTCAGTTTGAAATGAGCATGATGAGAAAAATTAATAATTTTCTTGGTTTAAATATAAGACAGAACAGAGAAGGAATCTTAATCAATCAAGAAAATATACGAAGAACCTGCTTGAAAAGTTTGGAATGATAAATAGCACAAAGCTCAGAGTACCTATGGCAGTAGGAACAAGACTAACTCCTTCGTTAGATGCTCCTGCTGTTGATCTAACACTGTACCGTAGCATGATAGGGTCTTTATTGTACTTAATTGCAAGTAGACCTGATATTATGTTTTCGGTTTGTTGTTGTGCTAGATATCAAGCTAATCCAAGAGAGCCTCATTTGACTGCAGTGAAAAATATTTTTCGCTATCTAAAGGGAACTGTTTCTTTAGGACTTTGGTATCCTGCGAAAACAGGATTCTTCATTCAAGCTTTTTCAGATTCCGATCTAGGAGGATGTACTTTGGATAGGAAAAGTACGACTGGTGGATGTCAACTATTGGATGGAAAGTTAGTGAGCTGGCAATCAAAGAAACAGACTTGTGTGGCCATATCAATCGCTGAGGCAGAATACATATCTGCGGCTGCTTGCACTTCGCAAATTATTTGGATTCAGAGTCAACTTCGTGATTATGCAATAAACATGAAAAAGATTCCTTTGTATTGTGATTCACAAAGTGCAATTCGCATTTGTCACAATCCAGTGCAACATTCAAAGACAAAACACATTGCTCTTCGATATCATTTTATTAAAGATCATGTGGAAGATAGGAATATTGAAATTCATTTTGTCAAAACAACTAAACAACTTGCTGATATTTTTACAAAACCTCTTGATGAAAAATCATTTGTTCGAATTTTAGCAGGTTTGGGGATGATTAATGCGAATTCCATTTCGTCAACACAAGAATAAAATTTTTGTTCAGCAGCTAAGAGTCAAAATCATTCAGAGGTTACTGTTCATTCAGAGGCTTCGCATGGCTTCGCAACCACATTTTTTCGCATCTGAGCTCATAATCACTACGGTAAGGTTTACGCATACTGTTTTATTTTTGAAAAATCAAAAAATCCAAAAAGATTTTATTTTTGTTCTTTATTTTTGAAAAATCAAAAATCCAAAAAGATTTTATTTTTGTTCTTTAATTTTGAATAATCAAAAATACAAAAAGATTATATTTGTTTTGTTCTTTAATTTTGAACAATTCAAAAATTACAAAAATATTTTTGTTTTTGTTCTTTACACTGTGTGTTGAGAAATTAAAACACGGCGACAATACGAAGAGGTCATACATTTGTGTTTCTGTGGGAAGGTATTAAATTTCTTTTACAAACTAGTTAGGATGTCCCTAGAAGCATGCTGCTGTATGTAGACCTCAAGCCTCGAATGATTCTATGTGTGAGAAATGAAAGTCTTGGTGAAATTATCTCATGAACATTTCTACCCAACAAGGTTTGTATTCGCATAAATCAACAAGAGCTACCTTACTCTTCTCAAATGAGTTAAGAGTGTTCTGTTTTGTCCAAATATAACAGAGGTACACTTCGATTCTTAACCAATCTTTTTAAACCAAACTGTTCTTAAAAATCCAAAAAAACAATTTAACGAAGATTTATCCTTGAGGTTTTTGGTCAAACCAATCAAAACCTAGACAGATCACAATTCTGTGTTAAATATCTAACATCATGAGTCCGTGATGAAAGTGAAGCCCAAAAATCATACACTTTAAGGAATTGACGGGGAACTTTGTTCCAGATTTTTACGAAACCTTTTTTTCAGTATCAAAAATTTCGAAACTTCAAATCATATTCAATTCGCATGCGTGGTCTTGATCAAATATTTACAACCAAGAATGTTTGTTACCCAACAAGATCCAAAACAAATTTTCTTTTGAATATGATTTCAGTGTAAGTTTCATTCGCAAATTCTTGTCATGATAAATATTTTCACAAGCCAACTTGTCACTGACTACACTGGTCAAACAAGTAATTTCATTTACAATTTCTCACCTTATGTTAAGGCTGATATGTAATGAAATTTCAAACCAACCCAAAATGACTTTTAAAAGAAGCCCTTTGATACTTCTTTACAAGTATTCGATTGTAATTCACGGGAAACTACACAAGCTGTTGATTATCTCTCTTGATGATTAACGAAGCAACCTTTGCCTGGGGTTTTTCTGCATTCATGTCAAATTAACTTTTTGACATCACAACATTCCAAAATTTCTTGATTCTTATCTTATTCCATTGACACATTGCACACACGAAATCCTTGAGGTTCTGAGTAAAACCAACTTAGACTGATGATTTCGCAAGTCTGGCATATGACTTCACTTTAAATCCCAAAAGTGAAAGAGCCTTGCTTCCATGCGAAGGGTTTTAACGGTTTGGATTCTATAACGGATACTTGACAGGCTGTATACTCAAAATGGTTGGTATTCTATCCGGTTTTCGAGGAGATGTGACAGTTACTTTTTGCTGCATAGTAATCTTTTACAGTCATGATCCGAGATTCAAGGTGCCACATCGGATAACATTAAATGTATCCCGCTTTAATTTCAAATCAATCTTGAGTAACCTATAAAAGGGGGATCAAGAACACTGTGTACGGTTACGCAAACAAGAATTCTCACAAAACTTCAAAGCTTTCATCTTGATCCAAAACTTCCAATTTCTTTCAAACCCTAACAATGGCAGCCACAAATTCCAACACTGATGAGGTTCTTTCTCAATCACTAATGAAGATTCAAAGCACTAATTACCAAGTTGATCCCAACGTTTCTGCGTATCCAGAAGACCTTAAGATGCTTATCGTGGCTTTGAAACGATCATCGTTATCAACTGCCATGTTCCGATCATTACCAGTTCCGATGGTGTGGTTATCTCGTGCTGCTTCCACGGCTTCATACAATCACACGGCGGATGTGATTACTTTCAATCTTATCAACAACAAAAGGGTCAAACTGTCAAAGAATTTGTTCGTGGAGTTCTTGCAGATTCTAAACAACCCTCCCTTTGTTAAACCTGTAAACTCCCAGATCATTCACATGTTCAATGAGATAGGACATCAACCGGAGTTGGAGAAGATTAGTGACTTCAGGAAGTCGGGATTACCATGCATCTGGAATTTTCTTTTTGGCATTTTTCTACGATGCCTTACCGGAAGATCAGTTGGCTTGGATAGAGGAAGAGTCGAAGTTTATGCCATGGTAATGGGCATATACTATGACATAAATGTTGATTACGCGACTCAACTGTGGAAAGAATTTGTGAAAAGCCTGGAAAACACAAATTCAGAGAAGGGGATATCTTGTGCCAGATACTGGAGTTTGATCCTGGAGAAAGTATACGAGAAAGAAGCAATTCCAATCATGACAGATGTTGAAGTTGCTAAATTTTCCTTCTACCAATTTCCCAAAGTGGTTGAAGATGACGAAGCCATTTTTACTCGTGTGGCTCGTATTCCGGATGCGATGCTTCGCAAAGTTTCTCCCACTCATAAAGTGTTGGTGAGATATTTGCGAAACATTGATACAGTTGATCAAACCGGCGTGTTACCAGATGTTGCTACACCGACGAAGAAGAAGAAGGTTAGCAAGAAAACTGCAAAAGGTTCATCTTCACCAACTGTACAAGATGAAGTATCGAAGAAGGAAGTTTTACCTTCCAAGTCTGGGGTTTTAAAACAAATTCGCAAAGCGGAAGTGAGTAGTAAAGGAGTTACTATTCGCAGTATTCCCGCCCCAGTGTCTCCAGGAAAGAAACGCCAACGGGCAGAAGACGTTGCGAAAAACATGCAACAAACGCTGGTTAAGAAGAGGAAAATGGTGATTCGCAATGAATCATCAGATGAAGAAGTCGTTCCCGAAACTCCACCTGTCACAACTATGGTAAATGTCTCTTTACCAATCATTTCAACTTCGCAAATTTCTACTATCATTTCCAAACCACTCGAAATAGTTCTTACCAAGTCAGTTACTGAGGAGGTACTTATTTCGGATATGGTTGTCAACGTATCTGATACGGGGGCACCTATCCCGAGTGTTGCACCCACACTTCAAACATCCTTACCTATTACCACTTTATCAACCACTTCATCCATCTTTGATCATGCCCTTCAAAACCCATTCACCACACTTTTTCCATCCCAATCACCTGAAAATCCTCCACCTTCGCAACAAATGTCTGATCCTGAAGTCGAAGGAGGTGCTTTTGGAGGAATTCTAGACGACATTGCTTTTGATTCAGACGAAGATGACATTCCTAATCATATACTGATGACAGGAAAGCAGTTTAAAATACTGAATCAAAAGTTGAAGGCTATTATCCAATCGCAAGCCGATTCCGGGAGAATGTCTTCGATCTCAGCAATGGAGGTGGATGTCATGATTAAAGGAGCTGAGAAAAGAATCATGGAGAAAGTCGATCAGTCAGATAAAAACAATGAGCTCAGAGTGAAAGCACAAGGGAACAATTTTACGTCTGCAGTTCAAGATCTTAAAGCTGCTACAAAAGAAAGACACATTCTTTTTGTACAAGACGTCAAGAAAGTTCGTGAGGATGTCAACTTCAAAATTCAGGAATTGAAGTCTGAACTTGCGAAGGATCTTCAAGATGTGCATACGAGACAAGCAGATCTTCAAAAGCAAATTGTGGAAATTTCTTCTCAACTCCACAAACTCAATAATATACCTGTTGTTGAAGATCAGAAAGCTGCTACAATGGAGAAGTTTGATCACTTGATCAAATTGGTCACTGAGCTTAAATCAGCCGTTTCGCATTCATCATCTTCGCAAATCATTACTCCTGAATTCTTGTCTCTAAAGATTAACACTTTAGAACAAGCTATTCAAAAGGCTCTTGCTCCACTTACAAACTTCATTTCTTTACTTCTGAAGGGTGCTCCACCTGTTTTCACAGGGGTGCAAGGGGGAGAGAAAAGTCGAAGCAAAGAAGATGAGGCTAAGACAGTGGGAAAAGTGATTTCGACTCAACTGGTTACAACTCTTCCAATTCCTACAAAACCGATTTCTTCAACAACAATAACCACAAAAACAATTTCCAAGGGAATTGTTATTAGAGAAAACGAAGGAGGTTCTAGCTCAAAACCTCAAAAAGATGTATCAGGAAAAGGAAAAGGAATCCTATATGAAAAATCGAAGGAAGAGTTAAAAGTTGATGTTGAGGCTGAATTGGAAAGGATGAGACAAGTTCAGAGCATCATGAGACAACGGGAAAGTGATCCTCCCTCCATGAACAAAGGAGATCCTGCGAAACTTTACTCTTACGAAACTATAGAGTCGAAAGTTGTAGGAAGGGAGATGTATGAGTTCGAGAAGAAGCCTAAAAGAAGTTACGATATTGCGAACTCTGATCACTGTCAGCTGGACTTCCCAATTAACGAAATGTTATTCATCACAGCTCAATACAAGATCAGTGAGAAATTCGATAATCTGGATGACTACACTCATATGAAAATCAGATTTCTTGCTGTTCTTGGGAAGAATCCAGATGAAGTTTGGTCCCTGAAGAAGATCAAGAAGGTGCTTACAATAAAGAAGGATGTTCTGTTTGAAGACATGCTTCAAAATTTTCGATATTTTGTCATCAGGGCTGACAACAAACAATACGACTTCACAGTTGCTGATTTTCCCTTGATGAATTGCAACGATCTCATTCAAGTAGCTTTTATTCTGAAGCATATGGAAGAAAACAAACTCAAAGGCTCGGGAATAGATGTGTTTAAAGTTGGATTCGCACATGTGAAGACTTTTATAGACAATTATTTCGATTGTCTGACACTTACTGATGAAGAGTTAGCGAATGTGCTAGGAAGAGAAGTTAAAGTTCCTTGGGAGGATACTTTGTCACAATCAGCTCTGTCGAAGTATGTTGTGGGTGAGATATGCCTTAAACCTTTTGGCATGGTGTTTTCAGGAAGAGATACTAAAGGAAAACCAAAGAAATTCCTGTTCAAGGCATCGGAGATTGAAAGATACAATTCTTCGCAATATACGCACTTCATTGTACGTATGAACAATTGCAAGAAAAATAACGAAGGTGACAAGAAAGATTTGAAGAAGGTAATCTCCTGGTATGGAGAAGTGCGAAGAACAATTCATTCTGTAATTCAAAAGCTTTTGAGTTGAATTGCATCGACTGTTTACAAAGGGGGAGAATGTAGATGTATGTTGTAAAAGTCGAATAGTTTGTATTGTAATGATTCGCATTTGTATGTTATTTTACTAAGTCAATTTTGTATGCGAAGTGTAGTATGCGAAGCGTAAATGTATAGACTTAGTATATTTTTTGTATGCTCCCTATAAATAGGGACTTAGGCTTGAAGTAGATAGACGATATCGAAACACAATATTTTCTCTTCAGCTTACTTTGTAATCAGTCTTAATAAAAACGAGATCTGATTAATATTTACTCCGTGTGTTCATCATCTTTCATCATTCAAATCTATTGTTTCGTTTCTTAATTCTCGATAACAATTCTCATCAGAAGGCTCCCTCGTTGGCACATATCAAGGTTTGGGGTTGCGAGGCTTTCGTAAGACAAGAGACTCACGACAAACTAGAACCTCGTAGTGAGAACTGTTATTTCATCGGCTATCCGCAGAAGTCTTTTGCCTACCTTTTCTATAGACCGAGTGACAATGTTGTCTTCGTTGCTAGAAGAGGAGTTTTCCGAGAAAGGGAATTGATAGGCCAAGAAGACAGTGGGAGGCAAATTGAACTTGAAGAAATTCAAGATCAAAGTGATGAAGGAACCTCTAACACTGGCACTCAACTTGAGGAGGAAACTCCTGTTGAACCCGTTGACGAGTCCTTACCTCTTCGACGTCCCACTAGGGCTAGTGTTCCACCCCAGTTTTATGGTTTTCATATTACTACTGAAGGGGATACATTTATTAGTGATAGTACACTAGTAAATTTGGATGAACCTAGCAGCTATAAGGAAGCCATGGCAGGTCCAGAGTCTGCAAAATGGAAAGAGGCGATGGATAGCGAGATTCAGTCCATGTACGACAACCAAGTTTTGAATTTGGTTGATAATGTACCGGTTCGTAAGACAGTCGGGTGCAAGTGGATCTTCAAGAAGAAGACGAACATGGATGGGAAAGTGCATACTTATAAAGTGCGATTGGTTGCGAAGGGCTTTACTCAAACTCCCAGAGTTGACTATGATGAGACCTTCTCACTGGTTACGAAGATAAAGTCTATTAGGGTGATGCTTGCCATAGCTGCATTTCATGATTATGAAATATGGCAGATGGACATGAAAACCGCTTTCCTTAATGGAAAGTTGGCTGAGGATGTCTACATGAATCAGCCAGAGGGTTTTGTCGATGCGAAGTATCCAAGTAGAGTATGCAAGCTTGAGAAATCCATTTATGGATTGAAACAAGCGTCTCGCAGATGGAATCTTTGTTTTGACGAGAAGGTTAAAGAGTTTGGCTTTCTACGAAGCGAAGATGAATCTTGTGTGTATGTCAAATCCAGTGGGAGTATAGTAAGCTTCCTCGTATTGTATGTCGACGACATACTACTCATAGGAAACGATGTCTCAACCTTGCAGGAGGTCAAGTCCTGGCTTGGGAATTGTTTCGCTATGAAGGACCTCGGAGAAGTTGCTTATATTCTGGGAATAAGAATAGTAAGAAACAGGGAAAAGAGAATGATAGGACTCAGTCAGGATACATACTTGGAAGAGGTACTAAAGCGTTTTAGTATGGAAAATTCCAAGAAATGGGAGTTGCCAATCCAAAGCAATACCAAGCAGAGTAAGACTCAGAGCCCGAGTACAAAGGCAGAGATAGCCGATATGAGCCGAGTACCTTACGTTTCCACAGTAGGTTCTATCATGTACGCTATGACTTGTACTCGCCCTGATGTGGCCTTCGCCTTGAGCATGGTCAGCAGATATCAAGGGAATCATGGTAGAGCTCATTGGATTGCAGTTAAGAATATTCTTAAGTACCTTCGGAGGACCAAGGAATGGTTTCCAGTCCTCGGGTGGAGTGATGACTTAAGGGTACGAGGGTACAATGACGCTAGTTTTCAGACGGATCGGGATAACTTCCGATCGCAGTCGGGCTGGGTCTTTACCCTAAATGGAGGAGCAGTGACTTGGGAAAGTTCCAAGCAAGAGACCGTAGCTGATTCAACGTGCGAATCAGAGTATATTGCGGCGAGCGAAGCGTCAAAGGAGGCTATATGGTTGAAGAACTTCATTGGAGACCTTGGAGTTGTGCCATCCATAAAAGAGCCGATGGAAATTTCTGTGATAATGAAGGAGCGGTTGCCTTGACCAAGGAACCGAGAGATCATGGCAGATCTTGACATATTGATAGAAAATACCATTTCATCAGACATCGGGTAGAAGAGGGACTCCTCGTTGTGAAGAGGGTATCATCAGAAGAAAACCCAGCAGATCCCCTTACGAAGGGACTGAGTAGGGTCAAAACACTTGCAGCACGCTAGGAGCATTGGGCTGAAGGATGATATAAGTTTGGATTAGATAGGAAATGTGTAATAGATAGTTTGTACTTGACATTCGATGAATAAATAAAATGTGTTATTTATGAGTAAAGCTACTATCTTGTGTTGGTTATTTATCTATTGTTTCCATTTTGCATGTTTTGACTTCCTGAATGATATGATTATTCAAAAGGTCCACAGTCGGTCATATTTTGGAAGTAGATATGAATGAAGACTGTCATGAATTGTTTGTAGAGTGTCTAAAAGGTTTTAGACATAGCAAAGGTTTGCTACAAAGTTCATGAGTGCTTATGAATATGATTTGAGCATTGGATTAAACTCGAGTTTGCTGTATCACTTAGTGGTGTTTTATCTTAAGTGATCGCAAAGCGATAACATCATATAGTCTTAAAACTTAGAGATATGGTTGTTGTTTGCTGGTTGGTTGTACATTGATAATGTGTAAACGCATCAGTAACTTGATGTTATAAAACACATTATTGTGTATGATCCATTAGTAAATAATAGATGCATATGAGTCGAAGTTGATCTGTTCCTTTTATTCTATGAGAATAAAAGTGATATATTGGCCACTTGATGATTTGGTTTGACTTATGTGCCGGGCCCGGTCAGAATGAATTTGATGTGTTCAACTAAATTCTATGTCGAACAAATCGGAAATCAAGGAACTACTGCTGGACAATAAGTATTGTCAGCATGATATCCAGAACAGAGGATCATACGATCCCTTATCTAAAGGACAAGTTGATCAGAGTTGACAGCGAAGTATAAGAGCTACGATTGCTAATCGGATTCTGAAGTCATATGTGAGATATAGTTACTAGACTTATCCAAGTGGGAGACTGTTGAAATAGTTTCTAAGCCCGTAACTATATTTTGTATCTACTTGACCCGATTGTGCATGGTCCTTTTGGGTTGCCTTCTATAAAGCAACTTGACAAGGTAATTTAAGGAGAAAGAGAGAGTATTATGATTTATTAATATATTATAAGAATAATATATTAAATGATAAATCATATTTATTTAATTAGTATTGGTCATAAATTAATTAGCAATTAATTTGATGATCAAAAGAGATTAATTGAATAAAGGGGTATAAACTGTCAAATGTATGATAGTTGAGTTTTAGGTTAAGGAAACCTAATGGGCTTAAAGGGGAACGAAATTATGATGGGTAACCATCATATTTTCATCCAAGGCCTCATTCCAGAAGGTTCCATGGGCTGCTTGGTGGCTAAGCTGTCCATTAGGGTTTTATACTGAAACCCTAGTAACCTGTAACTATAAATATGACCCCTAGGGCATTAAATTCGGCTACCAATTGATTCTAAGAGATCCTTAGGCCGATTTCTAGCCTCTCTCTCCCTCTCTCATATTGCCTTCTTGCTTGTGGGGTTTGTGAACCATTAGAGGAGTTGCATTTGTGACTCTAAGCTCAAGAAAAGAAGAAAGAGAAGATCTAAGCCAACAATTGAAGAGGTAAACATCTAGATCTGATTCTATATGTTAATTTAGTTGTTTATATGCTAGATTAGGGTTTGTAAGTCTTGGAATCAAAGCATGTTCAATAGTGAAACCTAGATCCAAGCATTAGGGTTTGCATGAGCACATAGGAATGTTTCTTATGCCTAAAACCTATCAGTGGTATCAGAGCCTTGATTGGTTTCAGTTGTATGTGATGCTTAACTGCTTTATTTGCTGAAAATCGAGTTTTTGGCCCCTGCCCGACTCAACTCGGCGAGTCAGTATCTGGACTCGGCGAGTTGACCCCTACTCGGCGAGCAGTTCGTCAGGCAGAGGGATTTCGGGTTTTGGCTGCTGTTTTGACTTGGACTTGATGCTTAATTTGTTTTATGAAGTTAAAATCCGAATTTTATCTTAATTAAGTGTTTATCCTTGCCAAAAGAATAAATAATTTCAAATCTTTCAAAACTTGAGGGCAAGTTTTAAACATTTAAAACATAGAGGATCAAATAACAAATAATTCCAATTAACAATTAATATCCTAATTATCTATATTTGATTTTATTCAAGATTTCTTTGAAAAATAATTACCAAAATAATTAAAATAATTAATTAATTATCATATAAGGAAATTAAATATTTTATTAGTTGATAAATATCTTTAACTAGATCAAGATAATAGTCATATATATCAAAAAATCGGATTTAGGTTGATCTATTATGATTAAGGTAAGTTTCCATAAGATAATTATGAAAAAATCCCGAATCTGGCCATTCCTGACGCCTGGACTCGCCGAGTGCACAAAGGGACTCGCCGAGTCAGGCCTACTCGCCGAGTCCACTTTGAGACTCGCCGAGTCCATGACTCAGAAACCAAAAAATCGAATTTTGCAGGTTTGTTTCAGTTAATCAAGCTACAATTTAAAGAAAACCAAGCTAGGCTCTGATACCACTGATGGGTTTTAGCCATAAGAACTTTCCTATGTGCGCATGCAAAACCCTAATGCTTGGATCTAGGCTTTCTAATTAAACATGCTTTGAATCCAAGACTTCTAATGACTAATTAGGTTAAATAACAACATTGAAACAGATCTAGAACCATACCTTTGAGTTCCTTGTTGATCTTGTGGTCTTGGAGCTTCTAGAGTCACAAATGTCACTCCTCTAATGGCTTACAAATACCAATAGCAAGAAAGATGATTTAGGAGATAGGAGAGGGGAGGAAACCGGCCAGGGTTCTCTTACTTTAGGAGAGGTGCCGATTTGCCTTGCCCATGGGATCTATTTATACTTGTAGACTCCTTAAGGGTTACAACCTAAACCCTAATTGGATAATCTTCTCTTAAGGCTATCCAAATCCTTTCCTTAGATAAGTCATGGACGATTTTGAAGCTATCCTAGCTTCTAGAATCCGTCCCTTGTATATCTATAAGGATTTACAGTCTAAAGCTTAACTATCAAACAATTGACAGTTTATACCCCTTTATTTAATTAATCTCTTTAAGTCACCAAATTAATTCCAATTAATTCTATGACTTATATTAATCAAATAACAATATATTATTCTTTATATTATTCCCATAATATATTAATAATATTTACTCTCTCTTAATAAATCATCCTATCAAGTTGCTATGGTGAAGGCAACCCAAAAGAACCATGCACAACCGGGTCAAATACTTGCCTAATATAGTTGCAGCCTTAGACACTATTCCAACAGTCTCCCACTTGGATAAGTCTAGTAACTATATGCACAAGTACAATTCGGTTTGCAATTGTAGCTGTCAAAGACGCTGTCAAACTCTGATCTAATTAATCTTGTCCTTTAGATAAGGGATCGTACAGTCCTCTGTTAGATATCATGCTGACAATCCTATGGAATGGTTAGTCAAGCATTTAGGTTTCTCGATCTCTGATTTATTCGACATAAAACTTAATCGAACACATCAATTCAGTTCTGACCGGGCCCGACACATAAGTCAAATCAAATCATCGAGCGGCCGAGATATCGCTTTTACCTCCTTAGATAAAAGTTACAAATAAACTTCGACTTATATGCATTTACTTATTCATTAACCAACTATACACAACAATGCATTTTATAACACCGAGTTACTGATGCGTTTTCGCATTATCAATGTACGACCAATTAACAAATAACAAATCATATATCTAGGTTTTAAGACTATATGATATTATCGTCTTGCAATCACCTTTTATATCGTATTCCATAAGGTGATTCCAGCAAGCGCGGGTTTGTTCTAATGCTCAAAACTAGTTCATAAGCACTCATGAACGTTGCAGCAACCCTTTGCTATGTCTAAAACCATTTAGACAATCTACACACCAATTCATGACAATCTTCATTCATATCTACTTTCAACATATGAACGATTGTGGACGATTTGAACAATTCTATTATTCCTAATAATTTCAATTATTCTGGAAGTCAAAACATGCAAAGTGAAACAATAGCTAAACAATTAACATAAGATAGTAACATTACTCATAAATAAAACTCCTTTATTTAATCATCAAATGTTAATTACATTTATCTATTACACGTTTCCAATACTATTTAATCTATGCTAATATCATCCTTCAGCCCAATACTCCTAGTATGCTGCAAGTGCTTAACCCTACTCAGTCCCTTCGTAAGCGGATCTGCTGGGTTATCTTCTGATGATATCCTCTTCACTACGAGTTGTCCTTCTTCTACTCGATGTCTAATGAAGTGATATTTTTTGTCGATATGTCTTGATCTACCATGATCCCTCGGTTCCTTGGTCAAGGCAACCGCTCCTTCGTTATCACAGAAAATCTCCATGGGCTCCTTTATGGCAGGTACAACTCCAAGATCACCGATGAAGTTCTTCAGCCATATTGCCTCCTTCGACGCTTCGCTCGCTGCAATGTACTCTGATTCGCACGTTGAATCAGCTACGGTTTCCTGCTTGGAACTTTTCCATGTCACTGCTCCTCCATTTAAGGTAAAGACCCAGCCCGACTGCGAACGGTAGTTGTCCCTGTCGGTCTGAAAACTGGCGTCACTATACCCTCTCACCTTCAATTCATCACTCCCTCCGAGGACTAAGAACCATTCCTTCGTCCTCCGAAGGTACTTAAGAATATTCTTCACCGCAATCCAATGTGCTCTGCCAGGATTCCCTTGATATCTGCTAACCATGCTCAAAGCGAAGGCTACATTAGGGCGAGTACAAGTCATAGCATACATGATTGAGCCAACTGCGGAAGCGTATGGTACTCGGCTCATTTCCGCTATCTCAGCTTCGGTACTCGGACTTTGAGTCTTACTCAACTTGGCATTACTTTGTATCGGTAATTCTCCCTTCTTCGAGTTTTCCATACTAAAACGTTTTAGTACCTTCTCTAAGTAAGTATTCTGACTAAGTCCAATTAGTCTCTTACTTCTTTCTCTTACTATCCTTATTCCCAAAATGTAAGAAGCCTCTCCGAGGTCCTTCATAGCGAAGCACTTCCCGAGCTAGGACTTAACCTCCTGCAGAGTCGGGATGTCGTTTCCTATGAGTAATATGTCATCGACATATAGAACGAGGAAACTTACTATACTCCCACTGGCTTTGACATATACATATGACTCATCTTCGCTTCGTACAAATCCAAACTCTTTGACTTTCTCATTGAAGCAAAGATTCCATCTACGAAACGCTTGCTTAAGTCCATAAATGGACTTCTCAAGCTTACACACTCTATTCGGATGCTTCGGATCCACAAACCCCTCTGGCTGAGCCATGTAAACATCCTCAGCCAACTTTCCGTTAAGGAAAGCGGTCTTGACATCCATTTGCCAAATCTCATAATCATGAAATGCGGCAATTTCTAGCATCACTCTAATAGATTTAATCTTCGCAACTGGTGAGAAGGTCTCATCATAGTCAACTCCGGGAGTTTGAGTAAAGCCCTTGGCAACCAATCGTGCTTTATATGTGTGCACGTTTCCATCCACGTCGGTCTTCTTCTTGAAGATCCACTTGCACCCAATGGTCTTACGTCCAGGCACATAATCAACCAAATTGGTTATCATACATGGATTGGATCTCGCTATCCATAGCCTTTTTCCATTTCGCAGACTCCGGGCCTGCCATGGCTTCCTTATAGCTATTAGGTTCATCAAGATTTACTAGTGTACCATCACTAATATACGTGTCCCCTTTGGTAGTAATATGAAAACCATAAAACTGGGGTAGAACTCTAACTCTATCGGAACGTCTAAGAGGTAAGGATTCGTCAATTGGTTCAACCGGAGTTTCCTCCTCGGGTTGAGTGCCAGCGGTAGAGGTTCCTTCATCTATCGACTTTTGAATCTCTTCAAGTTCGATTTGCCTCCCACTGTCTCCTTGGCTTATGAGTTCTCGCTCCCGGAAAACTCCTCTCCTTGCAACGAAGACAACATTGTCCTTCGGTCTATAGAAGAGATATCCAAAGGATGTCTGTGGGTAGCCGATGAAAATACATCGCTCACTTCGAGGTTCGAGCTTGTCGTGAGTATCTCGTCTTACGAAAGCCTCGCAACCCCAAACCTTGATATGTGCCAACGAGGGAGCTTTCCCTGTCCACATCTCGTGAGGTGTTTTGGCAACCTTCTTAGTAGAGACTCGGTTAAGGATATGGGCGGCAGTTTCTAAGGCATACCCCCAAAAAGAGATAGGTAATGAAGCACGACTCATCATAGAGCGAACCATATCCAATAAGGTTCGATTACGCCTTTCTGCCACACCATTCAACTGCGGTGTCCTAGGAGGCGTCAATTGCGAAACTATTCCACACTCCTTGAGATAATCGTGGAATTCAAGACTTAGGTACTCTCCTCCTCAATCGGATCGAAGCATCTTGATTTTCCTGCCCAATTGATTCTCCACTTCATTCTTGAACTCTTTGAACTTTTCAAAGGTCTCTGACTTTTGCTTGATTAAGTAGATATACCCATATCTACTATAATCATCGGTAAAAGTCACGTAGAAGCGATTCCCATCCTTCGTGGTTGATTTAAACGGTCCACATACATCGGTATGTATTAGGTCCAATAGACCCTCACCCCTTTCACATGTACTCGTGAAGGGTGACTTAGTCATCTTTCCAAGTAAACAAGACTCGCATGTGTCATCTTCCCTAAGGTCGAATGACTCCAACACTCCATCCTTTTGGAGTTGGGCTATGCGTTTCTTGTTGACATGTCCAAGACGACAATGCCACAAGGATGCTTTATCCATACTAGTGGAAGAATCTATATTCAAAACATCATTTCCTAAGTTATCAACAATAATAACAGTCTCATATATTCCATTACATGGTATAGCTTCAAAGTAAAAGACACCATTTAGATAAGCCAAAATAGAACCATTCTCATTATTAAAAGAAAATCTAAAACCTTGTCTAAACAAACCATGAAATGAAATGATGTTTCTAGCCATTTCTGGCGAATAGCAATAATTGTTCAAATCTAAACACAAAGTATTCCTAAGCACTAAAGAATACACTCCAATCTTGGTCACAGGTGACGATCTTCTGTTCCCCATGATTAGATTGATTCTTCCTTGCTCCACATCCCTACTTCTTCTTATCTCCGGTAAGGCAGAACCGGAAGAAGAACTTGAAGACGAAGTAGTCGGGAACATACCCATTGGCTCTACAAATCATCTCGAAGGCAACCACTTTGTTGACAGCGTTAGGGGTCAACATTTGAAGACTACAACCATCCTTCTGAAGAACCTCCTCTTGGAAATCTGTCAAAGGAAATCGTATGCCAACATCTAGGATTTTAAGGAAAACCCCAATTTTTCCAGGGTGGGGAGAAGAGATGGAGGATCCAGCAGAGGGAAATTCCACACCTTCTAAAGGAGACAAGCCATAAGTGGCCTCCAATTGTTGATACTCGACGGCAGAAGGAACAATTCCGGGAAGATAGCCATGAAAGGAGAGAAAAGACGAATACACAGGGAAAAGAGGGAAGAAATGGCAAGAACCGTTCTTTGTAAATCCCTTTTGAAGGAAAAGGAAGAGGCAGGACATTCAAATGCCTGACACGCTGACGTAACCGTTAACAGTCAGGCGCGGACACGTCGCCATAAAGAACGGAGTAATGACGGACACGCGTTAATCAGTTAAGTCCAGAACGCCGTAACTAGTGCTGCAACACTACGGCTACTGGACTGGGGGACTTGATGGTGTGCCTAGGGCAGCACAGTAAAACCGCGTCCAAGCCCTAGAGCCGGGCACACCAGCCTGGCTCAGCCCAGCAGGCTCAGTGCCTGCTAGCGCCCCCGGGAGCAGAACGGACAGGCGGAAGGCTCGCGCCCGCCAAGTAACGCTCCTTACTCCAAGACAGAAGATACGGTCAGGAGACAAAGGGCAGGATCAGAGCATTACCATCGGAGCCAATGAGAGCGCTCTAGCGGTTGAGGGTGTACGACCCTCCAATCAGCGCCTTTGACCTTGTCTCCTCCAAAAGTGATCATGTCTGGTACGGACCAGGCAGGAGCGCTAGGTATAAAAGGATGTGCACACAAGACCAGCGGGGTAAGCTCTCTAACCAATCCTGAGAGAACAGACACAAACCCTAAAGTCATCCTAACTTGACCGTCGGAGCGTTCTCCCGGGAACCCCTCCCGGGAAGCGGCTTACGGCCCTTGTTCTTTGTGATCTTGCAGTCATAACCAGGCAACCGAGGAGATCTCATCCTAGAGTCAGAAGCAAGGTCTCATCTAGGACAAGGTTCCATCAGAGCCATTTCTTGATCTTTGTGGTTGATTCTTGCAAGAAGGGGGTGATTCTAACTTGGAGGAGACCAAGAAGGTTGTGCATTTGGGGATTTCTAGCAAAAGACTTCATCTTTGAGGTATTATATCGCCCCTTTAATTTGTTTTGTTGAAGGAATCCATAGATGTAGAGTTTTTATGTCCTTTATTGGAATTAATTGTGAGGATATGGCCCCTATTCATATCGAGACTTCTGATCTGGACCCATAGTGGTCTAAAGAGCTTATTCCAGCTTGCTTTATGTTGAGCTATGGAGGTAACGAGCTTAGGGTGTTGTTTCTGGGGCTAAATCACCAAGTGAAACCTCTTAGACGTCACATGAGTGTCAAGATCCAAGCTTTACGTGATTATCAGGCTTGGGAAGGTCAGATCTATGGATCAAAGGAACAGATCTGACCTCATGAGGCCAATTGAGTTTATGCATGACATGAACTCGCCGAGTCCAAGGGCAGACTCGGCGAGTAGGGCTCGGGTTTCCCGTAAGTCACTCAGTGAGTAACTTGCCGATTTGGGGGAATGACTCAGTGAGTCAGAGGGGGGATAGAGGACTGGAGTTCAAGGTGGAACTCGCCGAGTTGATCTTGAGACTCAGCGAGTTGAGTCGGGGTGGCCCCGCGATTCATGTCAGGTGTAGCTCGTCAAGCAAAGGGAAAGACTCGATGTGCCAAGCGAGACTAGATAGATAGTGGACACGTGTAGACTCGCCGAGTCGCCCAAGTGCACTCGACAAGTCGGGTCAAAGTTTGACCGTTGACTTTTGTTGACTTTTAAGGTTTGGTCAACAATGGGGCCGTTGAGCCAAGAGAGGGGTAAAATGGTCTTTTACCCTTCTGAGGATGCCAAGAGAGAATTGAGTCTAGTCTCGAGAGTTATATCTATGAGAGTATTTACCTTATGTGATCAGGCGGAGGCTAGACCATAATTCTACCGAGTCAGAGATTCATCGAGATATCTGAGGTAAGTCTTCTCACTATACTTTACCTTGAGTGGTAATTAGAGTTATGTGACGGAGCTATTGTGTGCTATTTATGTGATGTGTTGCACTGCATTATTTCTATGTGATTTATGTCATGTGTATATCAGAGTATATTAGAGTTAGAACCGGAAGGTTCACAGAGCTAGGACCAGAGGGTCCACAGAGTTCGGGGCCCAAGGGCCCACAGAGTTATAGCCTCGAGTGGCTAGTATGTGTTATGCGTGGTATTTTGGGGAACTCACTAAGCTTCGTGCTTACAGTGTTTTGTGTTATGTGTTTCAGGTTTTCTCTGGATCATGGGACGGCACCGGCTCGATTGTACACACCAGAGGAAGAGTTTGTTTTGAGGATCCTGGTTTATTAATTGATTGAACAAAAGAGTCATGTATTGTAATTAAAACAAAAAGGAGATTTTTATGAAAAGTGTTAAAGAGATAAACTAATTTAAATGAAAAATTTGTTTTGAAAAATTTGGTGTTACATACCGGTTGAAAGATACCGATGGTATTGTATGGTATGTGGTATGATGGGGGAACTCACTAAGCTTTGTGCTTACGGTTTCAGTTTTTGGTTTCAGGTACCTCTTCATATAAGGGGAAGGAGCCGGTGGCGTAGCATGGCATCACACACACTCACATATGATTTTCTGCACGGTGTTTTCTGGGATTGTACTCTGATATGACATTTGTTCATGGTTGTGGGTTTCAAATATGATACTTGGTTTTGAGATGACGTGTTTATACAATATTTTCTAATGAATGTTTTATGTATTAGTTAATCAAAAATGAAATTTTTGGGCTTGAATTTTGGGATGTTACAAGTTGGTATCAGACCCCTGGTTTGAGGAATTCGGACACGCCCTCGGGGGTGTCTGGACTCAAACTGAGGGGCTAAAAGATTTTTACAATAAAATGGTTTTCTAAAAATCTAAACGGAAGGATTTTACGAAAGACAAGGTGTATGATGCATGCGACCGGTCGGGCTCAAGTAAGTTTTCCCCAAGATACCCATACATGTTATGTTATGCTATATGGCTTGATTCAGAATTGCATGCTAGAATAGGACTAAGGATCTAGGAAGATGACTTGTGTGCCTGATATATGATTCTGATAATCGCATGCTAGTTAGGGCTAAGGATCTAGGAGGATGCCTTATATGCCTATTGTATGAGCTGTATGCTAGAACTGTTTAGTCAGCAGTAGGATGGCCTGCATAGGTTATGCCTGATTTGGTTACTCGATGCACGAATGATGCTTGCTTTGTGCTATGGGGTTCTGGTTATTTCTGACTAACTAAGGAGTGGATATGTAACAATACCTGCAAGTTAGTTAAGGGAAATGGTAGAGGCTCCTGTGCAGCTGATGGCGGAGAGTAGGTCGGAGAGTGCCCTAGGGAAGCCTAGGATGTGGTTAGTGGAAAGGGGTATCGGTAAAGGGACCTATTGAAGTCGAAGCAATCCTTGAGGAAAGCATGGGTAGATGTGGAAGGTAGTATGTGCCCGTACTACTGAAAGCAGAGGACCCATACTCGAATCAAGGAGGGCCTAGATGAAATCAGGAACCTCGGAGAGCGTGTTAGATCTCTTGAGTATATGTATGATCCTGACTTTTATGCGTGTGTTTTCAGTATGGTGACCACACGAATTGGAGCACGAGGTTCCGGATCAGGATCAGGATCAGGATCGGGTTCGGGATCCGAGCAGGTTGATGATGGGCTACGCGAGTTTATCGCATTTGAGATCACGAGAGGCATCCTTGAGTCGACCCCTATCATCTTCGGGTCGATCAAGGAGGGGATTGTTGAGCTGATGGAGGATCGTCTCCGGTCATTCAGGAGTGATATGGCGTCTGGCCAGGTGGGTACGCACACACTGTCCTTTAAGGACTTTCATGGAAGTGGTGCACCGGATTTCCATGGGGTAAAGGACCCCATTGCTGCTAGGAGATCGATCGCGGATATTGAGTCTGCGCAGCTGACGAGCTTCTGCCTAGAGGGGTCGAAGGTGAGATATGCCGCAGGATGCTTGCGAGACAGGGCTAGGGATTGGTGGGAGTCTGTTGGTGACTCATTGGGAGCCTCGGCTGTTGAGCCTATGACTTGGTCGGACTTTGTGACCAGATTCAGGGTGGAGTTTGCGCCAGCTGTGGAGCTTCAGCGGCTGGCCAGGGAGTTTTTGGATATGAGGCACACTACGGAGACTGTGGCGGAGATCACCGCCAAGTTCTGGGAGAGGGCATTGCTGGTACCCCAGTATGCGGGTGATGAGGATATGAGGAAGGCCCGCTACCACAACATGCTACGAGCTGACATTCGGGAGCATGTCAGTTTTTCAGCTTCCCCTACCTTGGATTCCATGATTTCCAGGGCTAGGGAGAGGGAGATTGATCTCGAGCATGTCCAGAAGAGGAAGCCAGTGGAGGGGTTGACAACTGGGGCTTCAGGGAAGAAGCCCAAGGGACCTGATGGTAGGCCAAAAGGCCAGGCGGGACGGGACCGCTGTGGAAAATGCGGTCGGTCACATGAGGGAGCTTGTCGCACTGGGCCGAGTTCGGGCTGCTATAAGTGTGGCAAGGTGGGGCATTTTGGCAGGGATTGTACTGCCCCCGCCCTTGCAGTACAAATGACAGACCTGATTTGCTTCCATTGCAATCAGAGGGGCCACAAAAGGGCATATTGCCCGAGATTGACAACAACGTCAGCAGCAGTGCCAGCGGCAGCGCCTATCTCAGCGACGGTGCGGGTTACAGATGGCCGGAAGGTCAAGACAGAGGTTTCAGTGGTGCGGAGCCGAGCATTTCAGCTGACAGCCGAGGAGGCATGCGCTGCACCCGATGTGGTGACGGGTATGAATCTTTCCCCCTGATCTTTTTTTTTGTTGAGATTGTGTTATTGATATGTGCTCTGTTTAGGATCGTTCCATGTGAACGACATCCCGGTTCTGGTATTGTTTGACTCGGGCGCTACCTGATCATTTGTGTCTCTTGCGCTTAGCAAGAGATTTTCCGAGTCTTCGGGCATATTGGATTGCCCTCTAGAGGTAGAGATTGCAGACGACCGTTCGATGCGGGCATCGACGGTATTTCGAGATTGTGTGCTGAGGTTATTTGAGGAGCGCTACTTGGTAGACCTGGTTCCCTTTCCATTGCGTGGGAACAAGGTGATTATAGGCATGGATTGGCTCAGCCCTAATAGGG
Organism: Lactuca sativa; assembly: GCF_002870075.4. Taxonomy (NCBI): domain Eukaryota; kingdom Viridiplantae; phylum Streptophyta; class Magnoliopsida; order Asterales; family Asteraceae; genus Lactuca; species Lactuca sativa. The sequence goes on along the minus strand of NC_056630.2, from coordinate 31,330,735 downwards.
CAGTGATCGACTGCACGCTGCAGTTGGTGCGGGTCAGGACCCCAAGCAGGGAGAGCTGGTGATCCAGGGCGAGAGGCCACAGCGAGGACCAGCTTTATGTTCAGCAGCGAGAGCTAGGCGCTACCTCTAGCAGGGTTGTGCAGGTTATGTCGCGTATGTTATGGATACCCGGGAAACGGGTAGGGAAACGGTGGGCGATGTACCGGTGGTACGGGAGTTTGCATACGTATTCCCCGCGGAGTTACTTGGGATACCTCCGGAACGACAGGTGGAATTTAGGATCGATCTAGTTCCTGGTGTGGCTCCGATAGCCAAGGCACCGTATCGGTTGGCTCCTCCTGAGATGCAGGAGTTGTCTACACAGCTGCAGGAGCTGTTAGACAAGGGTTTCATTAGACCGAGCAGTTCACCCTGGGGAGCCCCAATTCTGTTTGTGAAGAAGAAGGACGGGTCGCATCGGATGTGTATAGATTATCGGGAGCTGAACAAGGTAACGGTGAAGAACCGCTACCCACTCCCGAGGATTGATGACCTCTTTGACCAGCTTCAGGGAGCATCTTGGTTCTCCAAGATTGATTTGCGTTCAGGGTATCATCAGATGAGGGTCAGAGAGGAGGATGTGCAGAAGACTACGTTTCGGACGCGTTATGGCCACTATGAGTTTGTGGTGATGCCTTTCGGGCTCACCAATGCTCCTGCCGCGTTCATGGATCTCATGAACCACGTATGTAGACCGATGTTAGATCAGTCTGTGATAGTATTTATTGATGACATCTTGGTTTACTCCAAGACGCAGGAGCAGCATGAGGAGCATCTGCGGGAGGTTCTGGAGACTTTGAGGAGGGAGAACTTGTATGCTAAGTTCTCCAAGTGTGAGTTCTGGTTGTGCAAGGTGCAGTTTCTTGGGCACCTTGTCAACCAGAACGGGATTTCGGTAGATCCGGCCAAGGTAGAGGCCGTGATGAATTGGAAGGTTCCGAGGTCTCCATCTGAGATTCGGAGCTTTCTAGGTTTGGCGGGCTACTATTGGAGATTTATTTAGGACTTTTCTAAGATAGCAGTTCCGCTCACCCGACTGACTAAGAAGTCGGTGGTGTATCGCTGGGGGCCTGAGCAACAGGCCGCATTTGAGACGATGAGACAGATTTGTGCGAGACGCCAGTCTTAGCCCTGCCAGAGGGCATGGAGGATTTTGTTGTGTACTGCGATGCATCCATCGCAAGTTTGGGAGCGGTATTGATGCAGAGAGGGCATGTCATCGCCTACGCGTCGAGGCAGCCGAAGCCTCACGAGGCGAACTACCCGACGCATGATTTGGAGTTGGGGGATGTTGTGTTCGCCCTCAAGATTTGGCGTCATTACCTCTATGGGGTTCGTTGTACGATTTACACAGACCATAAGAGTATGAGGTATCTCATGGACCAGCCAAATCTGAATATGAGTCAACGTCGGTGGCTTGATGTGGTGAAGGATTATGATTGTGAGATCCTCTACCATCCAGGGAAGGCCAATGTCGTGGCTGATGCGCTTAGCCGCAAGGCAGCACCGATCGGGAATATCTGTCTAAGGATGACAGTGGTGACTCCGCTTCTGGAGCGGATCCGGGAGGCTCAGCAGGAGGCCATGAAGGAGGAACATCGAAAGAGTGAGTGGATTGTGGGGCAGGTTTCCTCCTTCGACTATGACAGCCGAGGGTTATTGACTCTTCACCATAGGGTGTGGGTCCCTTATCATGGAGGCGTGCGCAAGGTCCTGATGGAGGAGGCGCACAAATCCCGATTCTCCATTCATCCCGGGGCGATGAAGATGTATAGGGATCTTCGTCTGGACTACTGGTGGCCCTGCATGAAGCGGGATGTGGCATGGTATGTGGAGCGGTGCTTGACCTACAGGAAGGTCAAGGCGGAGCATCTGAGACCATACGGCAAGATGCAGCCGTTGGATATCCCGCTGTGGAAATGGGAGGATAGTACGATGGATTTTTATCACAAAGCTTCCCAGGACCGCGCGGGGGATGGATTCGATATGGGTCATCGTGGATCGATTGACCAAGAGCGCCCACTTTATTCCGATTCAGGAGAGCATCTCGGCCGAGAAATTGGCCGATATCTATATCAGGGAGGTGGTGGCGCGGCACGGAGTGCCAGTTTCGGTGATTTCAGACAGAGACATGCGGTTTACTTCCAGGTTTTGGAAGAAGTTTCATGACGAGCTGGGTACTCGTCTGCATTTTAGCACCGCTTTTCACTCGCAGACGGATGACCAGAGCGAGTGGACCATCCAGACTCTAAAGGATATGCTGCGGGCATGCGTTTTAGATTTCGAAGGTAGTTGGGATACCTACCTCCCGTTGGCGGAGTTCTCGTATAATAACAGCTATCATGCGAGTATCGATCGTCCTCCCTTCGAGATGTTGTATGGGAGGAGGTGCAGGACCCTGATATGTTGGGGCGAGGTTGGCCAGAGAGTCATGGGGAGCACCGAAGTAGTGCTCAAGACGACAGAGAAGATTCAACAGGTCCGGAGCAGGCTTCAGACTGCTCAAAGTCGGCAGAAAAGTTACGCCAATAAGCGTCGATTAGACCTGGAATTCTAGGTCGGGGATATGGTTCTCCTGAAGGTGTCGCCATGGAAGGGCGTCATCCGATTCCGGACGCGGGGCAAGTTGGGCCCGAGGTATATCGGACCGTTCAGGGTTGTAGCTCGGGTGGGCAAGGTGGCGTATCGGCTGCATCTGCCAGCCGAACTCACTCAGATCCACAATACTTTCCACGTCTCTCAGCTACGGAAGTGCTTAGTGAACGATATGGCGGTGGTACCCTTGGAGGACATTCAGGTTGATGGCAGCCTGAATTACATCGAGCGGCCTGTAGCGATCCTTGACCGAAAGTCAAAGGATCTGAGGAACAAAAGAGTAGAACTCGTGAAGGTGCAATGGCAGCACCGGAAGGGGTCGGAGTGGACTTGGGAGCCAGTGAGTTAGATGATGGAGCACTACCCCGAGTTGTTTCAGGATCGAGCGGCAGACTTCGAGGACGAAGTCTAAAATAAGTGGGGGAGAGTTGTAGCACATGGTTCTTGGTATGTATTTTGTTATTAAATCTTCATTTATTTTTGCGTTTTAGCCTTGGACTCAGCGAGTCGAACGACTGACTCGCCGAGTAGAAGCGGGATGAGGCGCGGGGTTTGAGCTGCGGACTCGGCGAGTAGCCGCTGTTTGGACAAAAACCCTAATCCAGGGGTTTGCACCCTATTTAAACGACCTTATGCAGCCTCCTTTCCCCATTTATGCTCCCAAACACTCCTCATAGCAAACCCTAGCCGTTTTTTAGTAGATCTAAGGCTTTTTGAGTGATTCTTGTGAGTTTTGATCTCAAGGAAGAAGGAAGAGCATAGAAGGATCAAGAGGGGACTGAAGGATTCGAGTTTGGTTCATCATTTGCAATCTTTGGAAGGTATGAAGTCTGAACCTTGCTCATTCATTTGTTAGATCCCTATTTGAGGTGATTTAGGGCTTTTATAAGCCATTTTTGGTGGCCAACCGTGTTTGCAAACATGGTTGGGGGTTTGGGCTTCTGTATCATATCATTTTATGAGCCACAAGTCAGATCTTGGTTGCCTTTTGCACCAAGGAAGGCCCCATGCAACAAAAGAACCAGTTTAGAGCCTTTTAAGCTTTAATGTCCCATGCATGCACGTAAAGTTTGTAACTTTACGTGCTAGATCGAGTTTAGGGGCCTGGATCTATCATTTGGTTAAGTGTTGTACATCAGAAATCGAAGTTCTTAGTAAGGAATGTGATAGACTCGGCAAGTCCATTCCTGGAACTTGGTGAGTCCAAGGGTTATGGTCCCATATCAATGAGGGTCATAAGGACCAGTTGAGTGTGGAAGGGTTTTTGGAGTCCCGGGGAGTGACCCAACGTTCTGGACTAAGCAAAGTGTTCTAGGAATTCATGGTACTCGGCGAGTGCATGAACGGACTCGGCGAGTCCAAGACAATCTTCATGGTACTCGGCGAGTTGTTTATACAACTCGGTGAGTCAAGGACAGAACGTGTTCATAGGATGAAGAGTAACTCGACGAGTTGTTCATACAACTCGGCGAGTCAGGGCAGGACATGAGTATCGGTTGATGATGAACTCGACGAGTTGTTCATACAACTCGGCGAGTCGGATGTGGATTCAGTCAGTGTTCTTTTAGAAGGAAAACTCGTCGAGTCATCGCCTAACTCGACGAGTAGAGACGGGTATGAGGTCTGATGGAAGGATAGGGACTCGGCGAGTTGGCGAGCCAACTCGGCGAGTCAGGTTAACTGGAAGTTGACTTTGACCTTGACTTGGTCCCTAAAGGTAGATGTCAGTTTCTGACTAAGTGTTTTGTGGGAATTATAGCTGGAGACACGAAAACACGAGACACGAAATTATGTCAATCTCAAGATGTTTAATATTTTGTTTATCGATGAAGATATGTCGTGACTTCAAAAGCATTATATATAATTGATCCAATTTTAATCCAATCTGAGCACGCCTATACACTTAGTACCAACGTTAAATAATTAAAGGGCCCAAGGATATTGATTTTACGATAGGTTAGAAGAAACAAATAAACATTGACCACATAGACCTCACCTACTTATCATGCCCCACTTGAACATTTCATGTATGGTTGCCAATTACAGAGAACGTTGGAGAATCCTAAAGAATAACAGACTATGAGTCAAGAATCATATGTTTGAAGGACATAAGATATCATCATATTAGAATTACTTGTGATGTGATCCATGAAGTAGTCTAAGTACAAATTGTTACGATACTTAATATTTATCAAGTACATGAGAATATAGTTGCATCTCAATGCAATACCCATCCTTATGTATAATCAACTAACATCTCACATCAGTCTTAATCACTACTTCATTCCATAAAGAACCGTCCACTTTGTAGATTTTGAATAATATAGTATTCATAGAAGTTAAAAAAACATGCAAATATAATACGATAATGAACTAATGAAAGTAATTCATCCTAACATATATTAAGATCTTAGATTCATAACATAATAATCAATACATCATATTAAGTACATACTTTTGTAAGTTCATTAATCATCAAATCAACTAGAATACACTCTAGCCATTTCATTTGCAAATCTAATCATTATAGACCTATTTTAAGAATCATGTTATAGTGGATTAGTGAATAGATCGACCAAGTTCCCATTTGTTGCAACTCTGATAACAATAATATATCTATTATATACAACCTTGAAATATAATGATATTTCCTAAGTATATTATGTGTATGTTTGTGTGACCGAGCAGTTAAACTCTTTATCTAGAACGAGAGTACCCTCATTGTCACAGAAGATCTCAACATGATCATTAATGTTGGGAGCCACACCAAGATCTTTGATGACATAACACATAGTTTCCAAATTTTAGCAAAGAAAAAAAATAAGGAGAGAAAAGAAGAGAAAATAAAGGAAAATAAAATTGTATTTTCAGGGTGTTTGAGATTTCATTTAAAAAACAACTTATTAACTTATTGACTTTTTAAAAAGCAGTCAAAAAAAGTGTGTCACGATATGAAAATGACTTTTAAAATAACTTATCCTAAGTTCCTCACCCCTTAAAAAAAAGCTTTCAATAAGTTAAAATTTCGAACTTTTCAAAACTTTTTATAACTTTTTTGGTTGTAAAAAAAATACTTCTTAAAACATGTATCAGTTAAGACAAACACTTTAAAAAAAAACAATAACAAATTTACTTATTGACTTTTCTTATCACAAAAACTAATCCAATCTATTTTTAAAAAAATCATGTTTTTCACCGCCATAAGTCAATAAGACATTTTGTCTAAATTTTTTTTTTGAGATTCAAAATGAAATACTAACACCCTCTTTCTCTTCCGGAGTTGGAGAGTTGTTAGAAAAAAATAAATAAAAAGAAAATAAAACATTTTGTTTATTTATCTCTAAATCATTTTAAACAGGAACAATAATTAAAACAATAAAAGTAATCATTCCATTTTATTTGCTTCTTCCCTTTAAAACTGGAGAATAATAAATTATTTTATGTTTTTCTAACTTCCATCAATTTTTTTTCATTGGTTATTGAACTCGGGGGTGTAAATTATAAAAGCAAAACCACGAGGGGTAAAAAGTTCCATTCACTCATTCAGCATCTCCTTCGTTACTTTCCCACGTTCCTCGGACCAAATCCATTCCGATCAGAATACCTCCAGTCAAACAAAAACCCTTTTGATCTCTCGTCTCCCTCTGTTTCTGCGTTTGATTCAATATCAGATATGGGGGTTGGATTATCTATTCTAATCGGATTGAAAGCAGCAATTCTATTCACAATGTTCGTCTATCTAAGAACCCTAGGGTTTACTTTACTATCAGTTCCCTTCTTGTACGCATCTCTAGTATCATTGCTCGTCTCCCTCGCTTCACACCCTTTAATCAATTTACCAATGCTATTAGGAAAAAACACAGACGGATCCTTCCCAATTTGGTCCCTACTCATGTTTAGCCCTTACTTGTATTTTGTCCGAGGGTTTTCAGCACTTCGAAGGTTAAAAAGCAGGGAAGCGCCTTACAGCGAGGTGTCTAAGGGTTTGTACGTCGGTGGGTGGCCTTCTTCGCCGGAAAAAATGCCGCCGGGTAACCCTGCTGTAATAGATTGCACCTGTGAGTTACCCAGGGTTTCTGGTTTATCTAAAAATGGTTATCTCTGTGTTCCAACGTGGGATACAAGGTCGCCGGATCCAGGTGCCATGGAATCAGCTATTCGATGGGCTTTGAGAAAGAGGACTCAGAATACTCCTATCTTCATTCATTGTGCTTATGGTAATTCAAATTCATTTCATCCTTACTGATAGTATACCTCCTGATTAATGATATCATTACACACTAAAATCGTCAATCTCAATAATTGTCATATGATTTCAACTCAGGCCATGGAAGAAGTGTGGCGTTGATGTGTGCTTTATTGGTGGGTTTGGGTGTTGTTGATGACTGGAAAAATGGTGAGAAATTAATCAGAGAAAAACGACCTTATATTCGAATGAATGCTCTTCACCGGAAAGCCTTGGAAGAATGGTCAATGAACCGGTTATCTCCTCCCAAAAATGGATCCAATGCACGTTATTGATTAGGTAATGTCAATTAATCCAAAATTACTCTACTTTATAGTGGTTATGTTAATATGAACATTTCTAAAACTTCGTTTTTTAGTGCACTTCATTGCTTTATAAAACGTACAACATTTGATGCAACTTTGTTAGATGTATCATTAGTTATAATGTGCAAGTAAAGAATTCACAAAAATCCAAGAAACATAGTACTTTATACCACAAGGGCCATTTTGTAATTTGCTTTCTTTATTTGATGGTATACATAACATACTTGGTTATAACATAAACCAAGAATAGAAAGCGAATCCCATATGAGCTTCATTTGAATCTCTATCACTTGGTTGTTTTTCCGGTTTCGCCCTCCGCCAGGTGGCGAGTCCGCATGGCATCACGGGAGGTTAAGAGTTTTTGTATTGCTTCTGAGAGTCGTTTGACCTTTTGACCATGGTTCGATGCTTGTTTGTTTTCTGTGGTTAAATCTTGCTCGTTTTCATGAACCTTGGACTTGTGAAGCCTCATGTATTTCATTTTAGGATTTTTGATGTGTGTGTGTTGTGTGTATTTGGTTGCAATTTATAAGGGGTTTTATGAAGGTGTGGAGATAAAAAGGAAGGATGGATATAGATGGGGTGGTTGTGACTTTCAATATTATATAACAAGTAACGTTACCTCTAGGCTAATTCGTGTATGTATGTTTTTATTATAGAAGGTGGAAAATGACAATGTGTTGTTTATAAAAAGAAAAACAAGAGGTTTTTAACTTTTATGACTTATTAATATGCTTTTACCATATTTGTTCAAGGGTTGATGACTTATTTATGTAAAGAAGTTATGTTTTTACCAAGTTATGCAATAAAGTGAAAAATTCTAACACTTTTTAGTATATAATCATTTTTTTTACAAATTTATATAATAAAGTTAACCACTTAATAATTCATTGCACAAATTGGTAAATTTGATTCGATCAACAACTATCAAACAATTGTTTATAATATAATTTTTTTGATATAAATTATAGGGAAAATACCGGTAATAGTAAAAAAACAAGGGTAATTTCAAAATTTAGACATGAAAATGGACATTTCCGGGTATAGAAATGCATTCCGCGGAGCTACCTCCACGGAGCTCCGCGGAATGGCAAAATCGTAATTAAATCTACGTAGAAAAAAAAAAAAACTCAAGATCCATTCCGCGGAGCTACAGTAGATTCCGTGGAGCTCCGAGGAATGGATCTTGAGGATTTTTTATTTTTATTTTTTATTTTTTTTGTCGCATCGATTATTCGGAGTTTATATTCATTAGTCAATTAATTATTTTCAAAAAAAGATTATCATACTATCATAATCTTTTCTTGAAAATAATTAATTGGCTAATGAATATAAACTCCGAATAATCGATGCGAAGAAAAAAGAAACTCAAGATCCATTCCGCGAAGCTAAAGTAGATTCCGTGGAGCTCCGAGGAATGAATTTTGAGGGTTTTTTATTTTTATTTTTATTTTTTTATTTTTTATTTTTTTTGTCGCATCGATTATTCGGAGTTTATATTCATTAGCCAATTAATTATTTTCAAAAAAAGATTATCATACTATCATAATCTTTTCTTGAAAATAATTAATTGGCTAATGAATATAAACTCCGAATAATTGATGCGAAGAAAAAAAAAAAACTCAATATCCATTCCTTGGAGCTATCTTCGCGGAGCTCCGCGGAATGGATCTTGAGTTTTTTTTTTTTTATTTTTTATTTTTATATATGTTGATTTAATTACGATTTTGCCATTGGGCGGAGCTCCGCGGAATGCGTGTCTATACCCGGAAATGTCCATTTTTATGTCTAAATTTTAAAAATATCTCCTATTTTTGGCTATTGCTGGTATTTTCCCTAAATTATACTATGTGAACGCGGTCTATTGAAGCATCAATAAGTTACCATATGCAAGAAAACTTTATTTTATTCTTTTGAAAAACTTTTTAAGTAATTCATTTTGCTTGAAATTATCAAATTATACAAAATAAGACCAACATTTATTCATGAAGAAATAATAGTACGCTCAATGAATCTTCTATTGTTTTATTTTTGTTTCTTAATATTTTTTTTTTGACATTTCCTAATGATCTTTTTTTATACATTAATGTTGAGAATATTGTGAATATTTGTCTTCTCTTTAAGTCGACGTGCCTAACAAAATACAGTTTAATCTTATACTCGAAGTTACATACTGAAAAGCACAACAAAAAAAATGGAGGGTGTAGACGTTGAACCACTAATTTGAATTTTGAAGTATGGTTAAAGAGTCAAAGTCACCATATGGATGATGGAAAGATCCACTTAAAGTGAACAAAAAATTTAAACTATTGATACACGTGATAAACTTAGAGAATTTTAAAATCAACAATGTCAACAAAAGTCCTTCACGTATAACTTTTTTTGAAGTAGGCATCATAAATAAATAAATAAAACCCGAATATATAAGAGTTGGCAACCATATATTTATCCCAATGTCGATAAAAAATATACCGATAAATGGAAAAGCTGTTAGAATAGTATAGTATTTGCAGGATCCGTCAAACATGTTTTAGGCCCTGACAAAAGTAAAAAAAGACCTGTTATTTTTCGTCGAAATAAATGGTTAACATTAAGAATCATTATATTATAACTAAGATAACAAAATAATTACGAAGGAAACAAAATTACATGAAGATGATAACATTTTTTTTCCGTGTTTTCATCCTTGAATTTTGTTTTTTATTGAATGGCTCCTTGAATCTTGTTTTGTGAAAACACTTGCCACCTCTTAGAATATGGGGAATATTGAAAGAAAGTAAATAACACATAAAAACCTTTATACCGTGGAATATTAGGTTCTAATTTTTTTTGGGATTATCCGACTTTCAACAACCATTAAGTCACACCTAAATGACAAATTCTAGCAACCGATCATTGTCTATTGAAACAACTATAATTCTAAAAAAATTCAAATTTAACTTAATTACCATCAAAAGTAAAAGTTCAAGCTTGTAGCTTCTTAACACACATACATAAATAAATATTGTATACCAAGTCGTGAACTTAACAATATGTTTTATTGTGTACACATTAACATTAAATGAGTAGCAGGACACACAGACAAGATAACATAAGCAATTTCGCGTATCATGTTGGTGATTTGTTTCACTAATGTGATTTAAGTGTAATGAGATTACTACTTTGTTGACCAAAAGCGATCTTGATAAATATTAAACAAGGAAGATGTGGAGTGCACACTTGTTTAAGTTTATTCAAGATTAAAAGTAGACTGTCATTTAGGGGCGAAGCCCCTGAACGAACGGGGGTCCGGGGGCAGCGCCCCTGGAAGCGGGGTCCAAGGGGCGGCAGCCCCTGGCGGGGTTATATTGCTGTATTGAAAATGCATCAGAAATCCAAATTTAGAATATTTGACCCGTTTTTGACTTGGTATTAATTCTTATAGAAAACCTGGATTTATGACAGTTTTTTGACTGTTGTCAAACTGTTTTATGACAGTTTTGACAGTTTTCAGACAAATAAGGTATTTAACCGATTTTGGTCAGTTTTTTCTGGTACTTACGAAAATTCATATACTCATTCTCTGTTCTTTTCTCTTCTGAGTCTTATCCAATCAAAGATTAGGGAGTACCACCCAATACTTTGATTTGATAGTTAAATCATAATTCTCGGAATTTCCAAGGCTATTTTATCCTTATTATCTTACATATCACACATAAGAAACACCAATTTGGAAAATTGTAATAAAGCAAACAATTGAAAGAAATGAAAAGCAACAAATTACCAATAAAGAATGTGATGTTCAATTTAGTCTCAATAAGGGTGTGGTTGTTATTGTTGTATACTTGTAGTTGCTTTAAAATTTATAAAGAGACAAACAATTTCAATTTAGTTTTGACAAATTCCATTTCAATTTAGTTTCAATCATTTACTAACAAAATTAATTGATTCCTATCTATTGGGCCTTGACCGTTTACTCCATTATTTATCCATGTATTATAATTTTTAATTTTACTTGTCATACTATAAACATAACAAAAACCAACATATAAGTATCACACTTTTTTTCCTAACATTTGCCGTAACAATTTTTCCAACATAACGATAAAAAAAACAACCATTTTTTGTACAAACAACCATTTTTCCAACATATCGATAACCAAATACAACAGTTTGTCTAACACAATGATACATTATAAATAGATAAGCAAAATGTCAAATTAATTGGTTGCCAAATTATCTCTAATATGGTCCATACGTTCGATTTTGAAGTCCCGATAGAAGTAATAGTATCAACATCTTCATGTCCAAGATCTCCGATTCCCTCATCATCATCAAATTGTCCGTTATACTTATTATTGTGCATTTACATCAAATCTTTAGCGCTTAGATTTTATCTACTTATAATCTTTTACTATGTTTTTATTTTATTAGACCTCTTTCTCAAATTTATATATAACATAGAAATAAAAAAAAAATGAATAATATTTTTTTTTAAAGTTGAAAGTTTATAAAATCAAAGGAGTTAAATCTTCAAACCTTTTTGAAATGTGTGATGTTAAAAGAAATTATTCATTTTTTATAATCTTTTACTATGTTTTTATTTTATCATACCTCTTTCTCAAATTTATATATAACATAGAAATAAAAAAAATGAATAATTTTTTTTAAAAGTTGAAAAGGTTTTGAAATCAAAGGAGTTAAATTCAAACCTTTTTGAAATGTGTGATGTTAGTCTCAAGTTGCTTCATGTATTTTCTCCAAATGGATTTGATTATCCAAGTACTTAATAAAATATTTAATGGTTATAATAACGTAATTAATGTGGAAGTTGAAATTACCCCTTCAAGCGTGGGGGAATATTCCCAAAATAAAGAAAAAACAAAGAGGTCGCTTATGGAGTAAATGCTTCAACTCTGGCTAGGGCATCTTCCCTCCCCCATTCGCCATTGGCGATAAGCCAAAACTCATACTTACAGCTCTTAATCCCTATCGCCTTCATTAATTTCTCCATTTACCTCTCCTTTCATTCTCCATTCAACCCTTCAATTGGAAATTTCGAAACATAAATAGGTTTAAATCTGACGATTTTCTTTTTTTTTTTTTTTTAAAAATTGCTATTAGGGTTACCGAGAAGAAGATCCGCACTCAAAACGTACGATTCGGCACGTAATTTATGAGGATTTAGGTAAACCTTCTTGTTCTCTACTGTTTGTATTACATATTCTTGTTTTTTGCGTCTATATATGATTAAAACTACCTGATATTGCACCCGATGAAGCTGTAATACGGGATTTTAATTTGGGTCATTCTAAATAAGATCACTTTGTTTTTTTTTTCTCCGTTACAGTTTGCAAATGCAAAATGATGGCGATTAATTGAACATCTGGCATCGGCTGTTTTGAATTTGTCAGACGAGTTAGCAATTTTCTTGATACTTTTTAAGTTTTTTTTTTATCGAATTTGGAGTTGACAGTAACATTTGGCATCGTAATTATTAGTGTTGCTCTGGTTTTGGGATGATGGGGGTAATCTAATCTATAGTTGAAATTGGGATTTGGGAGTTATCATTAATTGAAATCTGTATCTGAGATTGAACTCGTCTCAGTTAAGTTAAAAAAAGTTGCTGATTCTTGTGCCTCTATTGCAGTTGGAATATGGCAGACTCAAGGGTCGATGTCATACTTGAATTTCTCAGAAGGAATAACTTTGCTAGGGCTGAGGCAGCATTGCGAAGTGAGATTGATAATCGGCCTGATTTGAATGGGTTTATGCAAGGTCTTAACCTTGGAGAGAAGGAATTATTAGAAAAGGAGAATATTGCAAAACCTGTTGCATCTGGCAACGGAGAAAGGAGTTCTTCAACAAGTGATGAAGTTTCAAAAGAAGAGCATATTGTGAAAGAGATGGAATTTGGGACTCAAAGGAATGGATCTGATAGTAAATGGGAGATTGGTTCCTTTGAAGGAGACCAAAATAGTGAGCAGATTGGAGCAAGGAATAAGAATTTTGTTTTTTCTAATGGTTCAGATGACAATCTTCTTGATTTGTATACATGGAGGTTCAATCCAAGTAATGGGTATGATGATGATGAGGATGAGGATGATAATAGTATCAGAACAGACACTGTGAAGGAATATCAAGTTTCTTCTCTTTCAAAGATTCATCCATCTGAGGTTGCTTCTAATACAGAAACAGGTTTTTCTGGGGGTGGAAAAGTCTCATTTCTTGGACCTGTAGTTACTAGTAAAACAAATTTGGTGCCAAAACAGCAGATTATGGATAAACCTGTTGATCCTAAGGGGCTTAATTGTCAAAAAGATGGTTTTGTGGATAACCCATGGTCAAGAAATGATGAATTCAATTGCTCTATCAAAACAGTATTCCCGTTTTCTGAAGGAGATGCATCCACCAGCTATGGTGTTGGTGATAAAGAAGATGGAAAGAGAAAAGCAGACAACATTAGGGCAGCAATTAAAGAGCAAGAAAATGAGGTTGGAAGAGCTTTATACTTTGCAAAAACTCAAGGAAGCAATGAAACCCTAGGTTTTGGTGGATCCGAGAATCAGAAAGAAGAACTACCTAGACTGCCACCTGTCAAACTAAAGTCAACTGAGAAACTTTCAAGTATGAATTGGGAAGAGAAGCATGAACATGATGATGGACATGGACAAATTCTTAATGCTGAAAATGCTTATCTTATAGGATCATTTCTAGATGTTCCTATTGGTCAAGAACTAAGCTCTTCAGGTACATTACTCAAATTGAAATTATTTTGACACTTTATGAATTATACTGTTTCGTGCTAACTATTTCAATTGACATCCTTTAGGTTTAAAAAGGCCTGTAGGAGGTAGTTGGAGGTCAATAAGTCAAGGGATTACAGAAGACACATCGGATCTTGTATCAGGTTTTGCAACAATCGGTGATGGTTTGAGTGGATCTGTTGATTACCCAAACCCACATGAGTATTGGGACTCAGATGAATATGATGATGATGATGATGTTGGGTACATGAGACAACCAATTGAAGATGAAACATGGTTTCTAGCCCATGAAATTGATTACCCAAGTGATAATGAAAAAACAACAGGTCAAGGAACGAGTCCAGATCCACAAGAAAGAATCATCCCAAACAAAAACGAAGATGATGATCAATCATTTGCAGAAGAAGATTCATACTTATCTGGTGATCAGTATCCAATCATCACTCATTCCAATGTTGAGTATGATGGAGAGTTAATGGAGGAAGAGGAGTTGAGTTTGATGAGTGGAGAGCCTGTGTGGCAAGGGTTTGTGTCTCCAACCAATGAGCTTGTTATGTTTGGTGAAGGGAAAGTTGTTGATGATGGTGGAAGTAGATCAATTGGTGTAGGGATTAATAATGATGTGACTGAAACTTTGGTTCAAGGTGACATTGATAATAATGATCTTCCACTTCCACTTCCACTTCCACCAAATAGAGTTAAGAAAGAGATAACCAAGAATGTGAGTGAAGGTGGATTTTCTTTTCCACCTCCTAAAAACGGACAGGTGGCGAGTGTTTCTAGTCAACCTTCATGGTCAAACTCAAACAACAATAAGGCCATTGTAGGTGATGACAGTGATAAAAGCTCAAGGGAAGAAGAAGAAGAAGAAGATGATGATGATGTTTTGAATTCAGCAATGCCCTTGGATTATGGTTTTGGTGAAAGGGGGCATATTGGGAAAGAGGAGGATGAGAAAGTTGTTGATGATTCAAGAGAAGAAGAAGAAGAAGATGCAGGGGCAATTTTGGAAGATGAAGAAGCGGTTGCTGTCCAAGAGCAAGTGAAGCAGATAAAAGCTCAGGAGGAAGAATATGAGACCTTCAATCTTAAAATTGTGCACAGAAAAAACAGGTATGATTATGAAATCTAATGTATCTACATATCATATTATGGTTTAGTTTGTTTTATAAACTAAATATATCTTTTTTTTTAAAAAAAACAAAAAAAAACACAGAACTGGTTTTGAAGAGGACAAGAATTTCCATGTTGTTTTGAATTCTGTGATTGCGGGTCGTTATCATGTAACCGAATATCTTGGGTCAGCTGCATTCAGTAAAGCCATTCAAGCACATGATCTTCACACAGGGATGGATGTATGTGTGAAAATCATTAAAAACAATAAAGACTTTTTTGACCAAAGTCTTGATGAAATAAAGCTCCTCAAATTTGTCAACAAACATGACCCTGGTGACAAATACCATCTTCTCAGACTCTATGATTACTTCTATTACCGAGTAAGTCACATTGGTATAATTAATACTCATTCATTCATTCATTCCCTTTTTAGTTTTATTCCAAATATACCCTTACCTTACATTTTCCATTAATACCCTTTTCAGGAACATTTGTTAATCGTTTGTGAACTTCTAAAGGCAAACTTATACGAATTCCATAAATTCAATAGAGAATCCGGTGGCGAGGTTTATTTCACAATGCCAAGATTGCAGGTTTGCTGTAATTTACATTTTTGTCCTAAAAAGTGTTGTTTTTTTTTTTTTTTTTTACGATATTGGTCCTTATATTTGAGGGATTTGTGACATTTTTGTTATGTTTATGTAGTCAATAACGATCCAGTGTTTGGAGGCGCTTGAGTTTTTGCATGGATTAGGGCTTATACATTGTGATTTAAAGCCTGAGAATATATTGGTGAAGAGTTACAGCAGATGTGAAGTGAAAGTGATTGATCTTGGAAGCAGTTGTTTTGAAACAGATCATCTTTGTTCTTATGTCCAATCAAGGTCTTATCGTGCCCCTGAGGTTCTTTTAGGACTTCCTTATGATAAAAAGATCGATGTTTGGTCACTTGGCTGCATTTTGGCTGAACTTTGTACTGGAAATGTACGTATTCTTTTCTTTTTCTCTTTTAAAATTTCAATCTTTAAACAAAATAATATATATATATATATATTATATATATAAAATGAGGTGTATGTGTTTGTTTGTTGTAGGTTTTGTTCCAGAATGATTCTCCAGCTACTTTGCTTGCACGTGTGATTGGAATTATAAGTCAAATTGATCAAGAAATGCTTGTAAAGGGGAAAGATACACATAAATACTTCACCAAAAACCATATGCTTTATGAGCGTAATCAGGTACACTATGATTATAATACTTCTTGTATTAATCTGTGCATGTAATAATGTATTTAAGTTTTTATTGTTCAGGACACAAACAGATTGGAGTATCTGATCCCAAAAAAGACATCTTTAAGGCACAGATTACCAATGGGTGATCAAGGATTCATTGATTTCGTCTCCCATTTACTTGAAATCAACCCAAAAAAACGTCCTTCAGCAGCACAAGCCTTGAAACATCCATGGTTATCATACCCTTATGAACCAATTTCCTCATGATGAAAAAAACAAAATCACCAAAATACCCCTTGGTTGGAATTGGATAAACACACAAGTTAAAACAACAAAATGATGTACCTTAAAAATACATGGGTTTTAGGGCACCCAAAAGGAAGGGGTTTTTTTTAGACATTCCACGTCAGCAAAGTGCATAGGGTATGTATGTGCATGGTTTGAGTAAGTGGCAGTGCCCTTTTCCCTTGCCAAGTTGTATTTATATTTTTGTGTAATGGGATTTGTGTTTTTTTTTTTTTTTTGTTAGTGATTTTTTTTTTATTTACCGATTTTGATTTGTTGTGGTGGAAGGGAAATGTTGAAAATCTTTGTTGTAACTTCTCACTTGTACATGAATATGATAAATTCAACAGACAGTGTGGTCGTATACTTTATACTTTGATTTAGGCTGTCGTGGTTTAGTATTAGTGTTTGTGGAAATTGAAATACCCAATTAACCAATTTTTCGGTTGGCATTTCTTCCATTCATTAATCATGTTGTCACCTTTTGCCCTCTTCATACATTTTTAAGTCACCAATGAACATGGTAACCTTTCTTTAGAGAAATTAACTAAACTGTCCCACATATAGGGAACAAAAGTTGTTCAAAATAGGTAGCGGTTGGCAAAATACCAAGTAAATATACTTCAGATTCTGACATTGTATATTTCTGTCTGAAAAAATGTATTTTGGAATACAATCTAGAATGTATGGTCGCTATGTAGTAAAAAAAGTAAGGTACATTTATTGCAGATATCTGTCCATTCAAGTTGTGTTGTCAAACGCGAATCACTAACAGAGATTGACAAACAAGAATAAATAAAAATTTTATTCTAGGAGACACGCAAAACTTAAGAGTCTGATTTTAAAGATAATTTGGCTATATAGACTACGATATGCACTAACCGACGTCTATTGTACATGGATGGACAAAACGGTAATCATAAATGGGCAATATGTTTTCTTAGGGTTCGTTATAATATAATGACATTAAACACTTAGTCCATCAATCTATTATCAAAAGACGTACGAAAACTACCAATAACAATGTTGGTTTTTTAAGCAACAGTGCAACAATGGTTGTGTCAACGACATAAAGTTGCAGGTATTTAAAAAACTTATAGTAATTTCACATTGTTTTACCTTATTATGTTACGCTGCATAAAAAATATGTTGGTATTTGTAAGCAGCACAAATTGAAAGCATGTTACCTGTTATGCTGGGATATTATTGATAGAGGATTCACGCATCCGCAAGTTGGCGGTTATACTAAACGAACACAAATATCAAGTGATTGACCAAAAGAAAGGTGGTATATTCCACTTACAAGAGCATTCTGTGTACTTGTGAGTAATAACAGTTGGCTGGAATACATGTGCTCATGTGATGAAGAATTTCAAAGTGTCATAAATATGTGCAATGGTATTTAACAACAGAAACGCATGGAGCAAAAGAGGTGATGTTTCATGTGTCAATTCCTGCTGAATACGAACAACCAGATGAAGTCATGGTTGTATTACCACCGTTGATTGACAGAAGACAAGATGGATGTCCACGAAACCATAAATGTATCTCATCTACAGGTGAAAACACATATACTCAAAAGCAACACATCAAAAGGTAAATCAACTGACTCTATTCATGGCCAACTATCAAAACACCATGCTCCTCGTCAGTAGGCTATAAAGTCTCCATTATGCATATAATAAAATAAATAAATAAATGTTAATAATAACATATTCCCTTATAGCATGTAATCTATAAATGGTAAACTAACATGCATATTGCGGTAACATCAACCATACACACGCATTCGACCAATCCTAAACGCCTAATCCTCGTCCATACAACCGCCTAAGGGATCACGCCCGGTATGGAAGTACCGAGTGTCTCACAATCCGGAAAAGTCTACATGATCCAAATCTATAGCATTAATATGTCAAACTAGTAATAATTATGTTAAAATAATTTTGCATGATAACCCATTATTTCACCTTAAAGGCATACATAAACCCTTGCACAATATATGGTCTGTGGTCGGTTTGTGGAGAGGTCGGGGGCATATGCTTCTCAATTTTATAAAAGACGATGGAAATATGTGTGTTTGTGTAATCCCAGATTACTCTCTCCCAAGAGTACCTTTCTCATCAAAAAAATTGGCATTTCATACAAAAATAAATACAATGTAAAATCATAACACTAATGTAAATTACTTGATACATGTTGAATTGGTCCCGATGCAAGGTATTTGTTATGCAACAGTTTCTTAGGGTATCTACCACAAAATACATGCTCGAATATATACAACATGGACACTTAAACCATGTCTTTATCAAATAACTCATCAAGTGAGCTATCGAAGGCCAGGGCCGTTCCAAACATGTTATGGGCCCAGGGCGAGAAAAAAAAATTGGCCCTTAAAAAACACAAATGTCATCAAGTTTTTTTTATAATAAATCAATAATTAAAAGAAAATTATTTGTACTATCTTCTAAATATAACAATTTCCATAAAAAATTTGGGCCCCTTTAAAAAATGGGTCATGGACAATCATCCCTATCGCCCACCCTCTGGGACGGGCCTGTTGAAGGCATACTACAAGTCAACAATTTTCATTGTCTCTGACGCCCCGACAAATGGAAACACCCGATTTCTGAAATGTGTGAACAATAAACGGACTGCAAATACTTCCCAAAACACAAACCCATTGCAAGGGAAAAAATCTCATGTCAAAAAGAGATTCTGTAGTCCTCCCTAGAAAATAACAACTCATCAACATCGGAGTGTGGATGGGTCACTACCTCCTTGTATAACAATTAATGATACAATAACATGTGGCCTTCAACACCCATCGACACATCGACCCACCAATCAAAATAATATGCCCTGAAAAGCGTCGGTCGTGTTGGGGTAGGCTACAACTTGGCCATAATTTCCTAACACAATTCAGGTTTACATGTTGTAGTGAGAATCATGTTGTATATATTGTCATGTTGCAAAATTTTATATATTATCATTCTGTTCTGGACAAGATTCTTGTGTGTTTTGGATATGTTCATCGTGTTCCAAACAAGTTTCTTGCATTCCGAACATAAACTACATGTTGCGAAAACAATTTTCTAGGTCTGTACATGTACTAATTGTTCCTAATACTAATATTACTCACACAAAAGGCCTAAATAGCAACAACTACTTCAAAAAAAAATCATTTAAAAACGCACTACATTTCAGACATGTTCCAGATCAGATAATCATTTAAAAACGAAATAATATGCTTAAAATTACAAAATTTAGTCGGAAAACTTTGAGCTCTTCTTAGAAGACATTTTCTTCAAAAAAAAAAATATCTAACTCCAAAAAGTTCGAAATGAAGAATCCCTTAAGTCCGGAATGTGATTTTGAACCTAATTCTCCAAAATCTTATACTACATGAAGATCACATTAAAGGGTCGACCTGGTCAAATTTGGGTCCGAAATGCGGTTTTCTGGAGTAGTTAATGACTTTGCATAAAAAAAAGTTATTTTCTTTAAATAGTCGAAAAAACATATGGTTAGTTTAATTAATTTCCCTTTTCTTTATATTGTTTTCTCCTAATGTTGTTTGGACTTAAAAAAATATTAGTTCCGCTATCAATCCACCTACTTAGATTTTAAAAGAAGTCTTCATGATGGGCCTTTGATGGTAATACATGTTTTTAATCAGGCCAAGTTTGCAAAGTAATGTTTTGAAGGTAGATTTCACAAAATCTTTTGTTTATGTGAGTTGGAGTGTTCTTTGGTTGTAATCTTCTATTATGGAATAGTTAGGCTTCATATTAAGATGATAGATGCTATGAATCGATGAATTTTTTCACGATCGTACTTCACCTCATTAAGGATCTACGATCTCTCACTTGATATATTCTTAGATTTTTTTTTTTTTTTTGAACCGGCAAATCTAATCTACTCCTAAACTAACAACACCTATTTCACCTATGTCCACGACGGGACTTGAACCCTCGACCTCAAAGAGAGAGGGCAGCACCTGATACCGCTGGGCTAGAAGCCCTTTGCTTTCATTTTTTTAAAAAAAATATTACCGTATTGCTTAATTTTTGGTATCGGGCTTACTTCACGAGTGAACAGCCTCACAAAGACGTATATATCTAGTGGTGTAGGACAGTAGGAGTTACGATCGGTGACAAGGGAGAGAGAAGACCTCTCTCTTCTTCCCTCTTTATTTTCTCTTGTTCCCTCCCTTTGTCACTTCTTCTCTGTGATGTTTCACAACATTTCTCAATTCTTGTGGTGAGTATATTTTGGGCGATGTGAGATGGTGTTGTGTGTTATAGCCTTATTTTGTAGTCTACTTGTAGCCTTTTTTTCACTTTCTAGTCGCTGTTTTTATTTTTTACTTTTAAATTGCTCCCTTTTTGAAATCCAAAAAATCATTCTATTTCCTTGAGACTATTTAAATTCTTTAGCTTATTTATGGGACCCACTAGTTTTAATTTGTCTCAAGAACTTAAATTATATTAACTAACATAATTCATATAAGTATATTAATGAAGAAATCTAGTTTTTTATTATAGAATTTTCTTACTATAAAAAAACTTATATACAATCTTTACTCAAAATAAAAATGGAAATACCCATATGTTTTTTCATATTGTGTTGTTTAAGGATATATTAGAATCCATTCATATTTAAATATTCTATTATCACCGACTTAAGTTATTAATATATTGAATGATAAAAACAAGGGGTTTTGTTTGTAGAAAATACACACGAAGGATTTGGCAACTGCAGCAATCATTCACAATGGTCTTTTAGCCTTTTACACGATTACGAGTGATTTATTTACCTCACCTCATTTCATTATTTTGGATTTTCGTTTGGTTTGAGATTTCCATTGCAAACAAAAAGAAGCAAAGTTAATTACATCCCATTCCCATTCCCATTCCCATCCATGATCCATATCCATATCCATAAACAAAGTAAGAAATTATCAAAAATCAACTAATAAATCCAAATTAATAGAATCTTGTATTATACCTTTTTATGGTATGAAAGTTAGTGTTTGACCACCGTATCCGTATCCGTATGTGCAGTTAATTTGTTGAACCCACCGACCGCAATCAAAATATACACAACTCTGTAAGATCATCATCCGGTACAGCCAGCCCTGCTGCAAAATCCATATCCATATCCAAATCCAAATCCACTTGCGGATCTTCTTCATCAAATATCAACAAAGAAGAAAGATCATGTTGGTCCCCTAATTCATCATCTATCCCCACTAAATCCTCAACAGGGGTAGTAACGTCATTTTCTTCACTTCCATTATCCCTTCTCTTGTTATTAACTGATTGGCTGGTTGACGGCTGTATAGGATGATGAGGTTGGGTGGTGGTGGTCATGGTCATGGATTTTCCCTCGGGAGTCGGGGGTAGATTTGTCTTTTGACTTGGCTTTGGTTTTGGGGCACGTGGTGGTTTGGTGGCAGCCCGAGCGCTTCTTTTTCCTCTTGTCCCACCGCAGATGTTGTTGAGTAGTAGTTTTTTGCTTTTTCCTCTGTTTGATATTTTTGCTTTGTTTATGGCCAAATCTTCATCTGCCTCATTTTCATGTGGGATCATTTCATCTTCATTCTCCTCCAACCCAGGCTATATCATACAAAAAAAAAAAAAGTTAAAATAATGACCATTTTACCCTTACATCCCAATAAAAACAAATTTCATACTAACATTCATTCAACCCCTTACCAGTGTATCAGGACAAAGCCCTATGCATTGGAGCTCCAGTAGAAGCTTGTCATCTATCGACATCTCTTCATACTGACACCCATGGAGCTTTGAGTTTGAGGTCCCACCCAACATCTCATCTTCAGTAAAAGATTTCTTGGTCAAACCAAGACTTTGACCACAACCATTTTCCACCCTCGCCTTTTTTCTAGGCTCAAAATCACTGAGGCCATATTTATCAGAAAAAGATTTCTGAATCTGTGTATTTCTTGAATCCCATTCTTCAAGCCCATCAATCTCATTGCCATCTTCTATAATTAGTGCTGATAATACTCTTTGGTAAAATGGTGTATGCCCATTACATGTTTCATCAACCATATCATGTTTCTTCAACAAAGACTCGGTTTGCTGACGTGGCGTACGTCTTTTTCTTTCTTCAGAAGGAAGTGCATCAACCCCCAACTGGAATAGAAAATTAAAACCATGTTAAAAAAAAATTAGATGAATGATGATAAAAAAAAAAAAAAAAAATTCAAAATATTGTAAAAAATTGTTCAACCTGTTGGGATAATAAGGACTTTTCCTCAGAGCTGATGGGAGTAAACGATGATTCCACCTTCTTCAAGAATGGCCTTGAACATGCTACATTTACAAATAATAACATGTTATTGTTTGAAAAGATTCATAAATATATAATAATAATTAATAAATCACAAATCAAAATAGGTTCTTACAACTAGCTATATGGGCATGACTTGCAGCTGATAACAGCTGTTCCTGATCATCATCAGATTCCCCTGCATCATCATGTACCAAATATATATAAAAATGCATATGAAAATCAATTCCATTCATACAATACAAGGCCAACCAAACATGATCATTGAATGTAATGACTCATTCCATTCCATTCCTTCATCATTTCATTCCAATGAAACAGATAAGAACAAAAAAACAAAATACAGACTTGTATGTTTGTATTTGCTAATCATGTACCTGTAGAATAAGGAGAGCTACTATTTTGCAAAGGGGCATCATTGGAAAGGCCCTTGTATTCTGAAAGCCTTTTCAATCGACGACCTGACTTGCTGGAAAATCACAACATTCTTGCATAAATAATAACTAAACCACTAAATGTTAAATATATATATATATATATATATATATATATATATATATATATATATATTTAAGATTGCAAAAAGATTCCATACCTGTCATTCTTCTTACAACCAGCCTTATCTAATTCATTCCCCATTGGTGACTTGCTACACCTTGAAATCAAAAGGCCTCTTGCACTACGTCCTTTTCTCAACACACTTTCTTCATTAATAAAAGCTTTATTCTTCCTTGCAAGTGTAGTAGCACAAGGTCCAATATCCTGAACATGAATTCCATCCGCTTCATTATTTCCCATTTTGCCCTTCGTTTGCTTTTCACCACCAACAGATTCTTCAACTTCAGTTTGAAGAGTATCAAGTTTAAGAATTAACTTCAAGGAACCATTTGTTGCATGTCTAGGGGTCCCATTAGAAGGTGAACAGTCATCTTGATTTGAGACAGGAGACACCAGGTTTGAATTTGATCTCCTTGTTCTAGGCAATTTTGGTGGCCTTTGACCAACCCATTGACTCAAAGAAGCTTTGTGATTGTTATCACTTTCTTGTGAAGTAAGTCTCTCCTTAGACATTGCAGTCTCCCACCCTATTTGTGTAGTCCTTGAAGCCTTCTTTTTTGTCAATGGACTAGGACATGTAGTGTAAGAATCATCACAGTTATTGGACCTGAGAATACAAGAAAGGTTAGAAATATATGTTACTATTAAGAAAGACACAATATTAAGAATAGTTTTAGTAACACTTTCTCTGTTTTCTAATGAAATATACAATAGAAAAATATTTCAACAAGGCAAGATCATTCAAAAAACAAATGATGTGAATACCTGGAAATTCGGGCATCATATTGTTGCACACCATGTTCATCAACAACCCTGTTCTGTGTAGCTCTTTTAGGCACTTCATCTCTGTCAATAGGTCTTGAAAGAATTGTGCCTATTGAACGTTTTCTTTTGATTTTCTTATCCCAACCTTCCTCTACTGCAGCCAGCCTACGGATCTTTTCAAACTGATCAGATTCTCTGCCACTGTCCTTGAGAAAATTTACATCTTTTGCCATTGCCACAGGCTTCTTCTTTAAGCCATTGATCTGGCATTCAGCCTGAAATTCAGACACTGATGTTCGAGCACGCTTGCTGAGACAAATGTTCTTAGGTCGATCTTCAACACTCTCATTAACACTCTTCATTCGGGTAGTGATCTTCATGTTTAAAGCATCTGTTCTTCCATTAAACTTTAATTCACTCCTCTGCTGTTTCTTGGATGTTACAGCTTCAGTATAGTTATCCAATTTAACCAAGCGTTCTTCCATTTTATTTGATCTGTTTCCATCAACAAAAGCACATTCAAACATTAACTAACTATCAATAAAGCCCTACCGATACGTTGTGTGTCTAATATATTTAGACTTTATAATACACACACTCGTATATATTAAAAAAAAACCCTAAAAGCTTTATTCGGAATTAATTACCTATCAAATTCAAATGAGAAACTTAATTTGAGTAATCGAAGTTACAAATAAACAAAAACTATTCCTATCCTTATTCTCGCTAAAAGTCGGCGATCAACTGCAGAATTGTTGTCGAAATTTCACATTATCCGTACAGTTTACAAAATTTTACTATCTTTATTGATAAAACGAAAAATAAGAATCTACATTACGTAATTCAACGTTTAAGCAAAAACACGAATGATTTTGTGCCCTAGCTTTGACTCTGACAGTTTCGATATTTATGGAAAAGTAGAAAAAGTACACAATTGGAGTTGAAGAACGAATACCTCTGCTGGTAAAATTCTGTCGGCGTATAGCCGTACCGTTACGGTCGCCGGTGGTCGACTCCGTTTCAGTATTTTTCGCGGTGTCTCTCCTTACGCTGTTGCTTTCTATACACGTTCGGTTCGCGTCATCGGATAGGATGGGGCGATTCCTCTATTTTGAGAACAAAAATTTGGGCTTTCGGCCCATCGTCTAGAAAAAGGCAAGTTTTAATTTTTAAAATGGGTGTCACTAGATTCTAACACATTTAGCTTTGTATATTACACGGGATGGGTAATAAAAAGAATTAGACAAAATGGCAAAAATGGTCCCTATGGTATGCAAATTTTTGGGGTTTTAGTCTAAACCCCGTGTTTTTTGGATCCTTGGTCATTTTGGAATGGTTTGTATGTGGAATTAGTTCCTGGACTTAACTGCCGTTAAATATGATCTGTTAACTCCCCCCCCCCCTCATGTGCTTCACACGTGAGGGTAATTTGACCTTTACCTCTCTCTCTCTCTCTCTCTCTCTCTATCTATCTATCTATCTATCTATCTATGACTGTTCACTATTCGGATAAAACCGAATTATCCAATTGGACAATTTGGATTGGACAATTCGGTTCGGATATTCGGATTTTTGGATTAGTTTTCAACAAAACCGAATTATTATTTTGGATTTCGGATTGGTTTTGGTTTATAAAATAAGAACCGAATAGTCCAAAAAAACCGAATAAACATTTATTGTTTATCTATTTATAATATATATCTATAGTTTTTAATTAATTTTGTAATTTATTTTTTCAAATAAGAATGTTTCACCCGATAAAAAAAAACATTAATATGTATTTTCACTTAAAAGTTTTCTATCTATAAAATATTTAACTATAATATATATTCTTATTAGTTGTTTATAAATTTCAAATCAAAACTAAGTAATTTGTTTTTGCTTCTTGTGTAAAGTTTAATAATATTTAAATTATTTGTCGTTTTAAAATGTTTTGGTTTTTGAAAACCAAATTATAAAAACCGATCCAACCGAATTGTAATTGGATCGGATTGGATTGGATTTAAATTTAGTTTGGACTATTCGGATCCATGTTTTGAAAACCGAAATCAATTTGGATTCACTTGATTGGATCGGATCAAACCGATCCATCCAAACGAACACCTCTATATCTATCTATCTATCTATCTATCTATCTATCTATCTATCTATCTATCTATCTATCTATCTATCTCTCTCTCTCCCTCTCTCTGAAATTTCTTCCTGGAAATTAAAACACACGCACACAACTTCATCATCTTCTTCTTTGGTCACATTTCTTATCCTCACTATCCATGTACAGTTAGTTAATAAACACAGATACATAAAGCCAAATATCTTGGAATCGAAGTAGAAAATAAAGCCCCCAGATTTTCAAATCTTCCTCCCAATCTAGAAAAAAAACCCAAAATTCTCATCAAAATCAAGTTTAGATAAAAAAAACATACAGAAAGCCATGTATCTGGGATAGTTGACGACTTAAAGCTAGTCCCCCTGCACAAGATCGTATCTCTCAGACCGTTGTGAATTTACATCCAAATGTAGGTTTCCGACGATGAGGTAATTGTGGAATGTCTCTCTCTCTCTCTCTCTCTCTCTCTCTCTCTAAGAACTGTTATTGCCTCTCGATTATGTCACCGTGTTCATATTCAATCTAAACAATGCTTTCCAGAAGAAATCAAGCACGCAGAAGAAATAATTCACCCGTGATCAGAAGAAATCAAGCACGCAGAAGAAACCTATGGGGTTACCAGTTCATGAGGTTTGATTTCAGGTTTTGATTTCAGGATTTGGTTTTGATTTGTTTTGATTTCGGGTTACTAAGGTACTGAGGTGGATAGATTTGCAAATTGGTATTCTATTCTATTATGTGTGTACAACCTAAAATGTCGATCTATTTTCCTTCCATATATAGTCTTTCATTATGATTCCCGTGTTTGATTACAACCTCAAGTTCATCCCAAAATTCATGTAATCGTCTTGCCCTCTTCCCATTCTATTTTAGTTCCCAATTTTTCCTCTACTGTCGACGGGATGAAAGGGTGGGAGTGTTTCTTTGATGGGAATGGTTTCTTTGGGGAAATTGTTTTGATTTTGGCTGATAATCTGCTTCTGTGGGTACATTTATAAGTTTAATGGAGGATGATGGATTGAATATGCCAAATTGGGGGTATTACGAACCTTCATCCCTACCACTTCAACCTCCCAAATCCGGACTATTAAAGATGAGAGGGCTGATTTTGGAATCGATTACAGTTGATGTTGATGCGATGACTGGTTCATCCCAAGGATATGATTTTGAAGTCTTTGATTAATCCAAGTTGCAGTAAGATGATCGAACCAGGTATTGTTTGGAATATTTGGCCGCTTTCTCTTCAAATCCACCCCTCGATCTACAATCTGGTGACGAAGAACGTCAGAGCTAAGTAGCAAATTGAGATCGTGAAGCTGTTTGGGATCACGATGTACTGTGGTTTGACCTAGCAGCTCCGTCTTCGACAATTGTGCTTGTTTTTCTTAGTGGAATTGCTTATTGTTTAATTGAGTTTGTATTTGTTAAGAGAGAGAGAGAGAGAGAGAGATGGTAAAGGTCAAATAAGCCAAAAAACGGATTATGCAAAAATGGTCCCTTACATATGAAATGACAAATTTACCCTCACGTGTGAGGCACATGAGGGACCTTAATAGATCCTACTTAACGAGAATTAATTCCAGGGACCAAAACCACATACAAACCACTCCAAAAGGACTATGGATCCAAAAAACTCGTGGTTTGGACTAAAACGCCAAAAATTTGCATACCACAGGGACCATTTTTGCAATTTTGTCAAAGAATTAATATGAATTTATAAATAATAATCACTAATGTGTGATTCATTTGCAATACGAGTTGATTAAAATAAAATTTTAATTGCTAAAAAAACTAAGAATAGTATTAGACCAAAATCGATTATAATGAATTACATTGAATTTATCAATTATAGAGTCATTTTCAATTTGTTTCGGATTGTAATGTATTCTTTTTCTATCAAAAATTATTTAATAGGTTCCACTTAAACTTCAAATGACTTCTGATCCATATAAATTGACTTCTATGATTTAAGTTAAAGTTTCACTTATAAGCAACCAATCAATATGTGTCAAGAAATTGGTATAAGTTTGGTAATTATATGGTAAATTGTAATACCATATAAGAAACATGGTATTATTTTGGAAAGTATAAATAATAACCTTAGAATTTAGGGTGACACAATCAAAATTGGATGCGTATTTATGATATCATATGAAAGAAACGTATATATAGCATTTATAATTTTTATTTTCAAAATTAATAGAATAAATACATTAATAATTAATTAATTAATCTCATTTAATACAAAACAACCACAAAATGACATGTGGAATTAATTTATTAAAAAAGACCACAAAATTACATGTGACAAAACTCTTGAGAATTTGACAAGTGACAAAAAAAAACTTTCATTTATTAGAGAGGATTTTCAAAAATAAAATTTTATGTACACAAAATATTGAATAAGTAAACACGTAACTAATTCAATCTATATTAAAAGCATCTTTAATGGTTAAATTATGTTATGGTTTAAAATGATTGTCACCTCATCATAGTATTAATTTTGACTTATAAATAAATAAATAGTTTCTCTAATGGTTAAGCTCATTTATCTAAAATGCTTTATATAATCTCCTATTTAATTAATTATTTTTTTAAACATAAATCATATCTTAATATGAAAATATAAAATGCAACTATATTGTGTTTTTATTTATATACATGAAATATATAAAATTGTTATGTTTTAGTTATAAAAATAAAATAAAAATATTATATAATAGTTCTAAAATAAAGTATGTTTAAAGTATAAGGGGGTTAAATGAGCAAATATGATAATATATTATTGACCACTTAATAGATATTGAGTGGTCAAAATAAAAAAGTAAAAAAGTGTTTACTTCAATGGTGTTGAGTGGTTAATAAAAAAAAAATCAATTGTAACTAGAAAGGCTACCCCCGCTACGCGGGGGGCAGAAGCTTTCAATATTGTTTCTGAATCGATAAATATGACAGACGTAGAAAGTGCAAGGATGAAAAGCCCGGAGTTTTCCCTTGACCGTTTTTTTCATGTTTTTATGAAAAAATGTAAAAAGTTTTGACTGCAAGGATCAGAAGTTTCAAAACGGTTAAAGAATTGACGGGGTAGGAATTAACAAATTTTTAGAAAAGGGATCAAAGTTGTCAAACCGTTAAAGTTTTGTGGCCAAACTTTAAATATTAAAAGACTCCTAAAAAGTGTAAAAATATTGATTGCAAGGCCCAAAAATGTCAAAATAGGTAAAGAATGAGGAGCAAAATGCAGGGACCATTTCTGCCAAAAAAATTTAAAGTTTACGATTCCTAAGCTTCATATCTTATATATATATATATATATATATATATATATATATATATATATATATATATATAATAGGTAAAGAATGAGGAGCAAAATGCAGGGACCATTTCTGCCCAAATATTTAAAGTTTACGATTCCTAAGCTTCATATATATATATATATATATATATATATATATATATATATATATATATATATATATTAATAAACTCTAAAAAAATTTCCCATTAAAGATGCTGTAATAGAAAAAACTATTGACATCTTTTACATCGATGTAAACATCATTCATATGTTTGGAAAGGACACAGAAGTAGATTAAGGATGTCAACGGGGGCAAACAATCATAGTTTTCCATGTGTTGCATAGGTTACCAAGGGGACCTCATATTTTAGTAATATTTTAAGGGTAAATTGCACAAAAGTCATTTTGTTTTTACAAAAATTCGGTTTTGACACTAAGTTATTTTTTGTTTGAAATTAGTTAAGTTTTCTAAGGTGTTGTTTGTTTTTTTGTAAAAAAATCTATTCAGACCACTTATTGTTACGTGGCGTAGCACACGCGCAACACTTTTCATCTCGCAATTGTTTGTTTTTTTGGAAGTCTTCAGAGTAAAAAACTTTTGTGCGTGTTCCGTTTTGGGCAGCACTTGTATTGTTTCTTCCAACCTCTTCAAATCTAAAACCTACAAAGAAAAATCGGGCATCCACTAAAAAAATGTTGCACTCTCCAATCGTCTCCCTCCATCGACTCGACTACTTCCTCACTGACGCAACCTCCTTCCCCGACGCACCCTCCTTCCTCGTATGGTTAATCGACTTCAGGTAAGTTCTTTTTTCTTTTTTTTTGTTCTCTTATTCTTGCTGAATTGAGTTCTTCTTATATTATTCTTGTTGAAATCTTGCTGAATTCTTGTTTCACCTTCTTTTTTTCTGTTTTTTTTTTGTTTATTCTTCCCGAAAGGTCACAATTATGTTGAAATGTCACGAATTTATGCTGAAATATCATAAATTCTTGTTGAAATATCATACATTATGCTGAAATGTCATTATTTTTTTTGTTGAAATGTGATAAATTGATGCTAAAATGTGATAAATTGTTGTTGAAATGTCATTATTTTTTGTTGAACTGTGATAAATCGGTATTGAAAAACTATTTTTGGTTTATAAAATCAGTTTATTTTATTTTTTTAGTATCTGCAAATGTCTAAAAATAAACACGCTTCTTATTACAGTTTGCAGCCTTTTGGTCCACCTCTTATGCTGCAGAGGGTTGCAGAGGTGGTCCGCAAACTTCATGAATTTTTGCTCCAAAAAAACAAACAAAACCTAATTTTTTCAATGTTAACCACTTGACCGATCACCCCCGTTATCTGCTGATGTGGCATGATGATGTGTCGGTATTTGTTGACATAACACTATCTGATTATGTGGTGTGAGGTGGCATTATGATGGGTCAAAATTGAAAAAAATGACTAAAAGACACTAGGTTTTCATTATTTTTGACACTATTTTTTTTGTTTCAAATCGAACATCATTTTTTTCAATTTCATTCAATGTTGACCGTTTTATATTTGAAACCGTATAATTTTTTTTTACATTTAATACCGTATAAATACATCTTTTTACATTTAAAAAACATTTTTTTGTATAAATACAATGTTTTTTTATATTTAAACCATAATGTTATATATAAATATGTATTATTTATTTTATAACCATACTTTTCATTAAATACACAATTTCAATACGAGATTACATGTGCCGAGTGCAGAGTCCGATAAGTTAATGTGATCTTGGGATCACTAGGGTCTGAGGGTTGCTCTAATTACTTAGGGTCCGTTTGTTGTATATATTCATGATTTTATGTTTTCAACATCTCAAAAATCAAGGCAAAATTTTAATTTTTAAAACCATTCCAAAAATCCATAAGTATTACCAAACAAGTTATCAAAAGTCAATGTCATAAATCATAGTATCCCAAATCATAAAAACACATAAAATCCAGAGATGATGTGCACAATCAAGTCTTCTCCTTTCCCCTGTCCTCTAAAGTACATGTAACGATAAACATAAAACTGTAAACCAAAGCTTAGTGAGTCCCCTCGACATCGAACTGGAATGCCCCAGTCTGTTGTCTTACGTACATAGTAGTAAAACCACAATCCATATCGCACTATGTCGACATATGCAATAAATAAATCATATAACAACACAGATAATCATACAAATCTACAGTCACTACAACATAGTAACATCTTATATAATAGGTGATATTGCCATATTTATACTTATTTTTAGGCAATATTTAAGTATATTTTTATTAAAAAGTCGGTAATTTGTTTAGAATAATGGTACTTATGAGCTTAAATGTTGTTTACAGCAAAAAAGAAGACATTTTGAAGAAAAGGGGACTGAAAGTGTTAAAGAAAGAAACTTTGGGAATTAAAAGAGTAAAAGTGAAGTAAATCTGAAAAAAGGTTATTCACGACGTGAGACTTAAAGGATTCACGACGTGAATTGTTGGTTTTAGAAGATATGTACGCGGGTGAAGGAATCCTTGACGGGCACGGTTATCTACGACTCACGACGTGAATTTATTATTATTCACGATGTGAATTTATGGATATCAGCAACTATATAAATCCTTGACCTTTACGAATAGAGACACCTTTGGACAGAAGGAAGGAGTTCCAGAAGACGATTTGAAGCGAAAGAAAGGTTCTAGAGGAAGGTTTTCAACATCAAAAAGAATAAAGGTTTATATTTTAGTTAAATAAGAACATGTCTTTCATTAGTTTTAGCTGTGTTAGTTTAATTACTATGATGAGCAGCTGAATCTAGCTACTCTTGTTTAGCTAGATGAAGCTTTGAACTTATGAATAGTTATATGCTTATGGATTAAATTTAGTTGGTAAAAATTGCTTGTGTTTGATTTGTATAACCTAGCATGCTACTGTTTGTTTATCTAATTGCTTGATTGCATGTTCTGTGTAGCTTAATGACCATTAAACTGCATGAACCTGTTTACCTAATAATTTAGTGAACATTGAATTGTTAGAGCTAGGATTGAACAATCTTAGTTAGTAATTAGAATAAATAAAGCTTAGATGTGCTAGAAAACATATATTGTGACCATAATTGCGTTTATACAACAAATTTTACATAGCATATTTACATTCATAATTAGTTATGTGTTTAATTATGTGTGAACATACATGGTTTGACATGAATTAGTTAATTATTGGTAAGATAGAACTAAATTACTAATACAACTAAAAACCAACTTAATAATCCGTAATCATTAGCTAGCCATAAGGGAGAAGTGGATTCAAACTAAACAAGAGTGTGTTTTTATTTATTGAATTTGATTTAAGTTCATCTGATCTTGCAAAATCAGATAAAACCCCTTATTAAATTTGTTAATAAATTAGGTTAATTTAATAGTAAGTAGATTAATTAGTAACACCGTTCCCTGTGATCGACACCCGACTTACCTAAGCTATACTGTAATCTGACTAGGTACACTGCCTATAAGTGCATAGATAGTCTAAGTTTGTTAGGTTATAAATATTAAAATTAATGGGTACTTTTGTGCACATCACTAGGATACATAACCTAGTGTGTCGGCATTGGTGCCTTCGACCCACAAGTACAGTGATGCTAACTTACCTCACATTCAGAAAATATAGTTGAACAAATCACCGCTCCAAATACTGCCTCTACATATCACATATACAATTAACATGGACTCAAACTTCAATCTACTGCTCAAAATACCCCAAATGACCTAAAGTAAAACAATAGTCACATAAATCGCTAATAGGGCCACGATTTTCGAATAGAGTCGCCTGTACCGAATCGCGGTACACTAACGTTCCGAGTACGCCTTGGTACGCGATTTCATCCCTCAAATTGACGTTTCCCCTTTCATGTGTATGTTGTACCAGTGGCGATTTGGATCGCGATTTTGTTTAATTGGACCCATGTTCCAGTAGTAAAACGGTAGGCGATCGGTATTTCAAAAGTCACAATTAAAGTATGAAGGTTTGTCGATTGGAGGGAAATCACCGATAAATTGAGATGCTCGATCATGCCTCAAGCACAATTGAGTGTTGTTCCTATTCCACAACACAGAAACAAGTTTACATAAACAAAATTTTGCATTCAATTTTTGAAATCCAAACATGGTTTTTGGAAAGAAGCACAGAGCATGTACCAGTGAGGAAGATGGATATGATTTTGTTGATATTGCAGACGAGGATGACCAGAATGTTGAAGAGGCTGAAGTTCCAGTTGGGAGTTAGAGTTCTAAGCAATCAGGGGTTCATCACAACAATCGGTATATGATTCTTCTTCCAATTCTAAGCCTTTGATGGATGAAGTTAGGTTTTTAAAGCCTAGAAACAATAAAAACACAGGGGGCTCTAAACAGTGGGTGTGTAATCATTGTAATGGAAAGTTTACAAGGTCATATACTCAAATACATACTCATTTTTTTGGAGCTGAACTAGGAAAAAAGACAAAAATTAAAAGGTGTATAGCTGTTTTGAATGATCGAGAACTTTATCAACGGTTGTCGAAGAAGGTGAATGATGCAGAAAAAGTTGGAGTCTCTAAATCCTTAAAATGTTCTGTAGTCACTAAAAAATAGAACTTATACTCTAAGAAACCGCTAGAGCAATCATTTTCCATAATGGAGAGAAGCATGGTTGATTTACAAATTTTGAAGGCTTTATGTGCAAACGGGATTCCGTTTAACGTCTTGCGTAATCCACAATTTCGTGACATGATAAATGCTATAAGGAAAGCACCTAAAGGCTACAAAGCACCGTCTAGTGAGAAAGCAAGGACCGTTCTACTAGACGAATGTGTTAGAGATGTTGACAAGATCCTAACACCATTTAAGGATACATGGTATTCACAAGGTCTTTCTATAGTATCCGATGGCTGGTCAAACATCAAACACAACCCGTAGATCAATGTTCTTGTTGTAAATTGTCGTGGTGCTATGTTTATGCACGCCGACGACTTTTCTGGGGTGGAGAAAACAGGGGTGTAACACCCAGAATCAGAAAGACCAAGAAAGGAAAGAAAACCCTAAGTCAATTGGGTCAACTCGACGAGTCGGAGCGGGAACCGGGGGATCGGGTAAGTGACCAACTCGGCAAGTCGGCCTTATGGACTCGGCGAGTCCAGTCTGAAGAGGGAAACCCTAAATCCGGGACTTTGGGCACTATTTATGAATCTTATTCTCTCCATTAGGGTTCCTTATAGCCTCTCTCATCCGGAACCTAAAACCCTAAGCCTCCATTATTGCTCGTTCAAGTTTCTTGCCATTTTTGGGTGATTTGAAGAAGAAGGAAGGAAGGAACACCATTGGGGATTCAAGGATTTGCAGTAGATCCAGAGTTTGAGGGCCTTTCCAGAGCATTTGAAGGTAATAAGTCGTTACCTTCACTCTGTTGAATATAGTTTTCCCTTGGTTGTGAGATTTGGGGTTTTTATGCCATGTTTAAGAACCATTTCGAGTTAGAGCCCAGATCTAAAGTTGCTACTTCAGATCTATGTGTATTTTGGTCTAGAGAGTCATAAAGTATCAGTCTTGGGCAACGGCGCCAAAAACTTGATGTGTGTAAAACCAACTAGTTTTAATCCTACTAACTTAGACACAAAATAAACACACGAAAGGCAATGTACCTATCGATTAGTAATATAGTTCAAGCAAGTAGGGTATCGAACACAGGGAACGCTAAACAATTAAAATAAATGCTAATATTATCTAAATAAAACAAATAACAAAAAGGGGGTTTTATCTAGTTTTACAAGACTAGAAACTTAATTAGAATAACCAACACACAAATTAACTAACTAGCAACTAAAACAATTAATTACCAACTAAATTCAATAGTAAAGAGGACTTCTGTTTAGGTACGACTCATTTGTTCCCATGTATGATTTTAATGTATCGGATTAATTCTTCATTGGCTACCGATTAAGATAATTAGGTTCACGTTCGTTATTCCTAATTCTTAGAAAACAAATTAACTCAAGCAATGGCCAGTTGTCTAAATTAACGGGTTTCCTAGATTATTGATTCGGGTTAATTAAGACTTGTAATGGTTAATTAAATTGACCCTTCAATTAACCTATTGCTGATGTTCATCAAACAATCTCACACATTAACTTACCTATCTTCTAGTTAATTCTAGTTTCACATTCGTTATTCCTAGACATACAACTATGTGGTCACAATAAATCATATGAAATTAATAACTAAGAGATGTTCATACAACTTAATTACTAATTTATTAACAGAAGAATAGTTTTTGTCAACACATAAGGTTCTTTAACAAGCTTAACTAAACATAAGTACCAATTAAAATTAATCCTACTCAAATAATCAATCCATGTTCACAAAATTGTCTACCCTAACAGAAGAATAAGTTTTTAGCTCATGATTGCAGTAAACATAAACTCAAAAACGAAATCAAAGTATGTAAACATGATTCAAATCAAAAAGTTACTAAGAATAAACCAAAATTGTCTTGATTCTCTTCACAATTGAATGTAGGGTTGATTCTTTAGTTCCTCACGACCTAGCAGCACTTCCAATCGTTTCTCAGCCTCCTAGGGTTTCTCTCCATACTAGGGTATCGATCTGAAAGTCCTTTTATATAGATTTTCACAAAACAGAGGCTACTCGGCGAGTCCAGTGACCTACTCGCCGAGTACATCACTAAAAACCCGTGTATGGCAAGTCAGCGCGTCCAGAATCGCGAAAGTTCGATACAACTCGCCGAGTAATCGACCCTACTCGCCGAGTACATTTCGAATCAGCATTTTCTCAAAACACGAAAGTCGTCCGAAATTGTGTCTACTTTTCAGAACATTTTGAATCTCGTCAATCGGAGTTACAGTTCATGAGATATGGCCAAAACACTGACGAGGGGTCAAGCTGTCCAGCAACATCCTTCTTTCTTCAAAATCCAAGATCCAAGCCTCCAATCGCTAGTTCCGCTTCCTTTTCCATCCGAGCATGTCATTGTTGCTGAAAAACGAAATTATAAACTAATTAAGCACCTTTTGTTCATTAAATGAGATAAAATCAACATAAAGTATTAAGATAATGCATGAATTTTATAACTAAATATGCCCATATCAGGGGTGTAAGTGAAGCATGATTGCCTTAAACCCTAGTTTGGAGTGTTTTGGGCCTAGAACTCCTTTGCTACACGTAAAGTTTGCAACTTTACGAGAGGAATAGGCTTTGGAAGAGTGGATCTATAGTTTGGAGTCCCTGTATGACTCAAAAATCCCCTGAATGTATGAAGGACTGAATATACTCGGTGAGTCCTTCGAGTGGACTCAGCGAGTAGTATGAAGATGGAGATGAAATCGACGAGTTGGATGAACAACTCGGCGAGTCTGTTCTTGGACTCGGCGAGTCAAGTCGTGAAACCCCAAACCCTTCGAGTTAAGACTCGAATCAGTGAGTTGAGTGGAGACTCAGTGAGTTGGACCGGACTAGACTCGGAAATCAGTAGACTCGATGAGTCATGGGCTGGCTCGGTGAGTCGAGAAGGAAAGGGTTTTTGAGCTTATGAACTCGGCGAGTCAGTAGGATGACTCGGCGAGTAGGGTCAACCTCGAAGGTTGACTTTGACCAGAGTTGAATTAGTTTGACTATTGAAGGGCAGTTTGGGACTAAGTGTTATATTTAGTATTAGTAGATCGAGGAGTCATTGTAGTAGCAGTCCGGGAGTTGTCAGATAGCAGTTAAAAGGGTATCAGCAAGAACTCCTGCAGTGCAGGTGAGTTTCCTTCTAGTAGGAACAGGTCTAAGGCCACAATGCCGACCCGTTTAGTTAGCAGTAGTTTTCGGACTTCGGTCTGATGTAGTAGTTAGTATGTTTGGTGCCTTCGTGACTCAGACAGGATTTATGTGTTATATGTTCCGGGCTACGACCCGATGCAGTATGCAGTATATGTGTTCATGCTAATTGATATGTTTATGTTATGCTATGTTGAGTTAGTTCCGGACTTCGGTCCGATGCAGTTAGTCCGGACTTCGGTCCGATGCAGGGGACAAGGTCCCAGTCAGTTTCCGGACTTCAGTCTGATGCAGGGAGCATGGCCTCAGATAGTCCGAACATCGGTCCGATGTAGGGGACAATGTCCCAGTCAGTTTTCGGACTTCGGTCCAATGCAAGGGGCAAGGCCCCAGTTAGTCCGGACTTCGTTCCGATACAGGGGACAAGGTCCCGGTCAGTTCCGGACTTTGGTCCGATACAGGGGGCAAGGCCCCAGTTAGTCCGGACCTCGGTCTGATGTAGTGGACGAGGCCCAGTATGTGCTTTATATGTTTGTATCGTATGTGGTAGTTTGGGGGAGCCCACTAAGTTTCGTGCTTACAGTTTCAATTTTTGTGTAACACCCAAAGTCAGGAAGGCCAAGAAAGGAAAGGAAACCCTAATTTTAAGGGACGACTCGGCGAGTCCAAGGAGGAACTCGACGAGTCCAAGCGGGATCCGGGTCGAGGAGTAAGTGACCGACTCGACGAGTCGGCCAAGGGGACTCGGCGAGTCTGGTCTGTGCGAGGAAAACCCTAAATTCGGGACTTGGAGCCTATTTAAACGTCTCATTCTTTCCCCTAGGGTTCCTTTACTGCCTCCTTCACCCAGAACATCGAACCCTAAGCCCCATTGTTGCTCACTCAAGCTTCCAAGCCATTTGTAAGTGATTTGAAGGAAGAAGAAGAAGGGGAATCATTGAAGCTTCAAGGATTGGCCTTAGATTTGAAGATTGGGGAAACTTTCTGATTTATTGAAGGTATTAAGTCGTTTCCCTCCTTTAGATCTATTTTGGTTGTGAGTTTTGGGGGCTTTTTAGCCATGATTAGCTACCCCTTTTGAGTTAGAAGCCAGATCTGAAGTTGCTACTTCGGATCTAAGCATATTATGGTCTTGAGAAGCATAAAATATCTGCCCTTGAGTTGATTATGGAGCCTGTTTGCCTTAAACCCTATTTTATGGTGTATTTTGCGTAGATCTCCTTCTCTACATGTAAAGTTTGCAACTTTACGTGAGGAATAGGCTTGGGAAGGGTAGATCTACAGTTTGGAGTCCATGCATGACTCAAAAGTCCTCTGCATGTATGAAGATCCGAATGGACTCGGCGAGTCCTTGGAGTGGACTCGGCGAGTAGCATGAAGATTTGGAGGAACTCGACGAGCGGGATGAATAGCTCGTCGAGTCGGATGAAGTTGGGCATGAACTCGGCGAGTTGGAAGAACAACTCGGCGAGTCTGGTGAAGGTCGTCTTGGACTCGGTGAGTCTGTTTTGGGACTCGGCGAGTCAAGTCGCGAAACCCCAAAGCCTTCGAGTTGAGACTCGAATCGGTGAGTCGAGTGGAGACTCGTTGAGTTGGACAGGTCAGGACTCGGTAGACTCGGAGAGTCATGGACTGACTCGGTGAGTCGAGTCGCGAATGGAAGGACGTTGAACATATGAACTCGGCGAGTCAGTAGGGTGACTCGGCGAGTAAGGTTGACCTGGAAGGTTGACCTTGACCAGGACCTTGACTTTGACCAAAGTTGACTTGATTGTCTTTCGGGAGTCAGTTAGACTCAGTGTTGCATTGATATTGGTAGCTCGAGGAGCGAGCGGAGCAGGAGTTCAGAGGGTTGCCGGGCAGCAGCTAGTGGGATCATCAGCAAGTTCAGCCAGTGCAGGTGAGTTTCCCTTTGTGTGAATGGGTCTAAGGCCACAATGCCGGCCCATGTAGTTATGAGTAGAAGACCCGGGGGTTAGCCCTAGGCACAGTATGCTAGTATGATATTCAAGACGAGGTCCAATGATAGCGGGCGGGTGCCCAAGGAATGGTTTATGTGATAGTTTATACTTGTTGTCTGTGTGATACTTGTATGTGCCTAGTAGGGAGGTGAGTGTGGGCGAGGTCCCATAACTCACCAATAGCAAAGTGTGGATGGTGTTCCACATCTCATTAGCAGCAGATTAGGGGCGAGGCCCAAGTTAGGGAAGGAGTGAGGGTGGGTTGGGCCCGTACCTCACTATCAGCAGGAGTATGGACGGGGATCCATGACTCATCAGTAGCAGGACAAGGGTGAGGCCCATAGACAGGCGAGGCCTTAGGACAAGATTCGTTAGTATATGTTTAGCTTATGTGATGTGATATGTTTATGTGCTATTATATGTTAGCTGGTGAGGCCCTGTGACAGGCGAGGCCTAAGTGAAACAGATCTGTTTTCGAGCAGGGCTCGAAGCCAGGCGAGGCCTGGAGCGGCGGGGCCGTTGTAGCGGGCGAGGCCCGAGGTAGGGGCGAGGCCCAGGATAGCGGGTGTGGCCCAGTATGTGTAGTATGTGGTTATGCATGGTATGTGGTAGGGTGGGGAACTCACTAAGCTTCGTGCTTATGGTTTTCAGTTTTGGTTTTAGGTACTTCCGGTAGCGGAGGGAAGAGCTCGGGGTGATCGCATGGCACACACCATAGATTAGATAGCCTGGGAATGTTTACTCTGATAACGAACATGTGTTTTTGGAAATTAATACTCTGTTTATGTTTTGGATTGATGACCTTGCTTAAAGTAATGTTTTATTAAAAGAAAATTTTAGTCTTGAATTTTGGGACGTTACATTTTGGTTTCAGGTACTCAGTTTTCAAAGGAGGAGCTCGGAGAGGTTGCAGTGCACACACCATAGACAGTTAGCCTGGGATGTTTTACTCTGATAATAAGTTTATGATTTGAATTAATACTATGAAATTATGTTACAACTTATGATACGGTTTTTTTTTATAAATATGGTTTTAGTAATGTTTTAAAAGAAATTTTTAGTCGTGAAAATTGGGTCGTTACAAGTTGGTATCAGAGCCTTGGTTTGAGGGATTCGGACACACTTGAGAATGTGTCTGAACTCAAACTAAGGAATTGGTATATAAATTTTCAAAAGGAAAATCAATTTTTGTAAAAAGGAGTTTGAGAAAAAGAAAAGAGTTTTAGAAAAAGCGAAAAAAAAAAAATTTAGAAAGAAAAGAACTTTGAAAAGAGAAAAAGGGTGTGGTGCATGCAATCAGCCGAGCTCAAGTAAGTACTCCTAAATTACCCATACAAGTTTATGTTATCAGTTTCAGGTTTAGTTTAAGATCAGTTCACTTTCAGTTTCAGTAGAACAGCATGCTAGTATAGGACTAAGGATCTAGGAGGATGCCTTATGTGCATGTTTTATGTTTTTCAGCTTGATGAGAATTGCATACTAGTATTGAGTAGACAGAAGTAGGATAGCCTGTGTAGGCTATGCCTGATAGTATGAGCTTGGAATTGTATGCTAGTACAGTTTCTTGTTATGAGAATAGTTTCGCATGAGTATGTTTCCTTTATCCGAATGCTGCTTGCTTTGTGCTTTG
This sequence comes from Lactuca sativa, assembly GCF_002870075.4. Lineage (NCBI taxonomy): Eukaryota > Viridiplantae > Streptophyta > Magnoliopsida > Asterales > Asteraceae > Lactuca > Lactuca sativa. The sequence continues at coordinate 31,289,719 of NC_056630.2, read as the reverse complement.
TGGGACTCTGAGTGATGGGAGTTAGCCATTAGGTGAATACGTCACGTCACATGTGTTCAGGGTTGAATAATCTCAGAGTTCCGGATTTGACCCTATTGTGCAGCTCTCGTTTGGGTCTAACCATTATAGGGACGGGTCTTTTACTCGAAGGATTATCCGAGTCTCATTGCATGTGATGGTATTCAGGTGGTGGCTAATTGGCATTACAAGGAGACCTTCAGCAGCTGAGGACTGGTTTGGGTGGAGTCAGAAGTTCCCTAGGGCAAGCCTAGGAAGGTAGTAGCAGAGATCAGTAGCAGTAGAGTGACTTGGTGGAGTTGAGGTAACTCTTGCGGAAAGTACAGATAGATGTGGAAGGTAGTATGGACCCGTACTACTGAAAGCAGAGGATCCGTACTTGAATCAAGAGGGGACGAGACAAGACAAGGGAACTTGTAGAGTGTGTGAGAGATCCCTCAGCAGCGGTGTGTATATTGATCAGGAAGTGTTATATTTTCAGCATGGTGACATTGCGCGAGTTACCAGTTAGCAGTTCAGGTACCGGGGAGGGATCTGGCTCGGGCTCTGAAGCCGGGCAACTTGATGATCAGATGAGGTATTTCATTTCTGTAGAGATATTGCGAAACATCATTGATCAGACTCCAGTGCTTTTCAGTTCGGTTAGAGAGGCCATCGTGGAGCTTATGGACAGTCATCTTGATGCCTTTAGGGTCGGGATAGTTTCAGGACAGATTGGGGCTCGTCTAGAGCCTGATTCTTATGGAGTTCAGGGATCCATCAGGGAGGGAGATCCCTTTTCTAGCTTTTGCCATCAGGGGACAGGAGTGAGTGGGGCACCCTGTCTCCAAGAGAGACCTTTGCATGATTGGATAGTTGAGGAGGTTTCGCGAGCCATTCGAGGGGAGCTGCCCGACATGGTCGTGAGGATCACTGATAGGTTGACCGCGAAGCTCCAGGATCAGACAGCGGTTGTTCAGACGATGGATGGGGTCGACGACGCAGGAGCGAGAGACAAGTAGGGAGTCATAAAGGAAGAGGAAAACGGATGAGACATAGGTAGCCATAGGTTCGGGCAACAGGCTCAAGGGGTCGGATTTGAGATTGAGGGACTATCAAAGCCGCAGTCGATGCGGGAAGTGTGGTAGGACGCACACGGGTGCGTGCAGGCGTAGAAGTGGTGGCGATGTTGGATGTTTCAAGTGCGGCCGGATTGGCCATTTTATCAGAGATTGTACTGTTACCATCGCCCAGGAACTTGACCCGATATGTTTCCATTGCAGTCGGAGGGGCCACAAGAAGGCTCACTGTCCGAGTTTGTATACAGCAGAGCAGGTGATAGCTCCTGCCCTTGTGACTTCGAGTACTACCAGCGGTTGCCGGGGCCGGGCAAGGGCGTCCACGGCTCGGAGCAGAGTATTTCGGTTGATTTCAACAAGGATTCGGGCAACACTGGATGTTGGGGGTACGTATCTTTTACCTTCCTGTCAATTATTATTCATGATATTATTATTATGTTGTTGCATTGATATCAATAAGCATATGTGTTGGCGTATTATATTACCTGCTTGTGACGGAGTTTTATGCCATCTGCATACCTTGGAATTAGAATGGTAAATTGGAGGTCGTCCCCTCTAGATCAAGTTACTTCAGATGCGGTGACTGTAGCATGTATGTGTAAGAATCAGTAATGCCTCACTACTTTCGGAAGGTGTCATTCGGGTATTGATCAGTTATATCCTCAGTAGTGACGATTTAAAGCTTCTAGTGAAGTAGCTAGCGGACAGTAGGGAAGTGAGTTGGGGATGTTTACCCTGAACGCATGTTCTCGGGATGCAGTCACTAAAGCAAATCCAGTGAAGGATTAAAGAGTGCTTGGTTAGTTAATAGGAATGGTTCGGATATGGTAAAAGTTAGTTGGAGCGCCGACAGAGGTAAACGTTGGCGGACAACAGATCGCCCTTTTAATAGAAGGAAGGTTGGGGAATCCTTTCGACCAGTGAGCAATAAGGAGTTAGCCGGATCCAAGTGGGGGAGAACCCTCCGAGTATACAAGAGTAAGAGAACGCAGACCCATAATGAGTACACAACCTCTAAGAAGAAAAGATAGTAGCGCAGCATTTGATGGATTGAGGAGTTCAGGATTGGGAGTTTGAGGAACTTCCCAATAGTTAGTTCATGTAATCGAGATGGTTAGTAGCTGGTTGGGAATCTAGGATTAGAGGACCTCTTGTAGGACTCTAGTGAGTCGGAATGAGGATCTTGAGAATGATTAGCAAGAGATGCTTTCGTGTTAGTAGTCAGTGGTAGAGACGGCATGCAGGGTTGTGTGGATTTAGGAGGTGGGAGTTTGGAAGCTTCCGAACGATAGTTTCATGTATCCGAATTAGTAGACGGTTGGTTTGGGAACCAAGCCGAAGAATTCCTCGACGGAATGCTAAGTGTATCAAGGATATAAGACGTCGAGGTTGATGCAGCATTCGATGATTGAGGGCTGGTTTTGAGAAATCAAGATGAGGAATCACTAGCAGGACTAGGGATAATCAGGATGTCCTCGAAATAGTAGTTAGTATAGCAGTCAGATAGTAGTAGTGTTGTAAGTCTGCGGGGGTAGCCGTAGCATTCACTAGCAGTCAGATAGTAGTAGAGTGTTGTAAGTCTGCGGGGTAGCCGTAACATTCACTAGCAGTCAGATAGTAGTAGTGTTGTAAGTCTATGGGGGTAGCCGTAGCATTCACTAGTAGTCAGATAGTAGTATAGTGTTGTAAGTCTGCGGGGGTAGCCGTAGCATTCACTAGCAACCAGATAGTAGTAAAATGTTGTAAGTCTGCAGATGTAGCTGTAGCATTTGTCAGGTTAGTAGATAGCATGAGTGTTGTTTGGATGCGGGGGAAGCGGTAATACCCACCAGTTCGGGTGCAGCAGTGATGATATGGGAATCCACGGGTTAGATTTCGGATCTCCCGAATGGTTCAGTTATGGTTGAGCCGATGATTCGACAGTTGGATCGTCACCACAGTTATGAGATCAGGGAAGCAGTGGACCGCTTAGGTTCATGCACGTTAAGGGCTACCGTTGGTTTTAGAACCACTGTTTTTAATCTTGGATCTGATGATGTCAGGATTCGACGTATGGACCCGGTCGGTTGGATCGGGAGGTTGTTAGGGTCACAGTGACAGAGTAACTAGTGGAAACTAGTTCCAGAGAAGGAATTTGTTCAGAAGTCGTGGGAGCGACTAAGTGAGGAGTCCTTAGACTCCACAGTTGAGTCGGAACTCGGTGTTGCAGATAACCGACAAATGATTGGAGACCAGGAAGGTCTCGAGATATTTTGGGAAGCAGCCATATGGCAGTTCAATGTTTTGGTCAGTTCAGTGTTTCAGGCAGATCAAAGTTTCAGGAAGTTCAGTGTTTCAGCAGTATTGATTCAGTATGAATGGCAGAGTAGATAGAACCGTTATAGATAGTCGAAGTATCTTCTGAAGTCGCTTGGGGCGACTAGGAGATTGCGATGGGGTATAGTGACCGGTTGGAGTCCGGTAACCCAGATATCGGCAGATTAGTTGGACCAGGGTGGTCTCAGTTCATCCGGTAGGTGGATGAGGGGCAACAGAATTTTCAAGCCAATAGTAGTAACGATAAGGCAAGGATGGTAGAGGCAGCAAGTTGACCGAGGGTGCTACGCCTCTCACAATAGGGTTGGATAATCTCAGAGGGGAGGGTTTGACCTTGTTGCGCAGCTCTCGTATGAGTCTTAACCGTTGCAGGGGTGAACCTTTTACTCGAAGGATTATTTGATCCATTCGCTGGGACGGGTGCTCAGCACTAAGTTATAGAAGTAAGAAGCATTCGATATGTACCGGCAATAGTGACCAGCACTGGGAGTGGTTGGAGTGATGGACATCGTGAAGGGTACAGTCCTTCACAGAGATAGGGGAGGTAGTTGGTTATGGAATGTTGACTTGGGGAGGCCAGAGAACGCTCAAGGAAAAGGGGGTGGACCCTGAAAATACTATCCGAAAGGATTAAGGGTCATCAGGATGACCGGGCGAGAGGCCAGCGAAGGTAGGCAGCTGGGGTTGGATTAGTAAGTAGAGTATTGGAGATAGATTGTAGGGCGGTTGGCAGTAGAGAAACTTTGAAGATGAAGTTTAGTTTAAGTGGGGGAGAGCTGTAACACCCAGAATCAGAAAGACCAAGAAAGAAAAGAAAACTCTAAGTCAAATGGGTCAACTCTTCGAGTCCAAGGAGGAACGCGACGAGTCGGAGCGGGAACCGGGGGAACGGGTAAGTGACCAACTCGGCGAGTCAGCCTCATGGACTCAGCGAGTCCGATCTGAAGAGGGAAACCCTAAATCTGGGACTTTGGGCACTATTTATGCATCTTATTCTCTCCATTAGGGTTCCTTATAGCCTCTCTCATCCGGAACCCAAAACCCTAAGCCTCCATTATTGCTTGTTCAAGTTTCTTGCCATTTTTGGGTGATTTGAAGAAGAAGGAAGGAAGGAACACCATTGGGGATTCAAGGATTTGCAGTAGATCCAGAGTTTGAGGGCCTTTCCAGAGCATTTGAAGGTAATAAGTCGTTACCTTCACTCTTTTGAATATAGTTTTCCCTTGGTTGTGAGATTTGGGGTTTTTATGCCATGTTTAAGAACCATTTCGAGTTAGAGCCCAGATCTGAAGTTGCTACTTCAGATCTAAGTGTATTTTGGTCTAGAGAGTCATAAAGTATCAGTCTTGGGGGTGTGAGTGAAGCATGATTGCCTTAAACCCTAGTTTGGAGTGTTATGGGCCTAGAACTCCTTTGCTACACGTAAAGTTTGCAACTTTATGAGAGGAATAGGCTTTGGAAGAGTGGATCTACAGTTTGGAGTCCCTGCATGACTCAAAAAGCCCCTGAATGTATGAAGGAATGAATAGACTCGGCGAGTCCTTCAAGTGGACTCGGCGAGTAGTATGAAGATGGAGATGAACTCGACGAGTTGGATGAACAACTCGGCGAGTCTGTTGAAGATTGCCTTGGACTCGGCGAGTCTGTTCTCGGACTCGGCGAGTCAAGTCGCGAAACCCAAACCCTTCGAGTTAAGACTCAAATCAGTGAGTTGGACAGGACTGGACTCGGAAATCAGTAGACTCGACGAGTCATGGGCTGGCTCGGCGAGTCGAGAAGGAAAGGGTTTTTGAGCTTATGAACTCGGCGAGTCAGTAGGCTGACTCGGCGAGTAGGGTCAACCTCGAAGGTTGACTTTGACCAGAGTTGACTTAGTTTGACTATTGAAGGGCGGTTTGGGACTAAGTGTTATATTTGGTATTAGTAGAGCGGGGAGTCACTAGAGTAGCAGTCTGGGAGTTGTCAGATAGCAGTTAAAAGGGTATCAGCAAGAACTCCAGCAGTGCAGGTGAGTTTCCTTCCAATAGGAACGGGTCTAAGGCCAGAATGCCGACTCGTTTAGTTAGCAGTAGTTTTCGGACTTCGGTCCGATGCAGTAGTTAGTATGTTTGGTGCCTTCGTGTCTCAGACAGGATTTATGTGTTATATGTTCTGGGCTACGACCCGATGTAGTATGCAGTATATGTGTTCATGCTAGTTGATATGTTTATGTTATGCTATGTTGAGTTAGTTCCGGACTTCGATCCGATGCAGTTAGTCCGGAATTCGGTCCGATGCAGGGGACAAGGTCTCAGTCAGTTTCCGGACTTCGGTCCTATGCAGGGGCAAGGCCTCAGTTAGTCCGGACATCGGTCCGATGCAGGGGACAAAGTCCCAGTCAGTTTCCGGACTTCGGTCCGATACAAGGGCAAGGCCCCAGCTAGTTCGAACTTCGGTCTGATGAAGGGGACAAGGTCCCAGTCAGTTCCGGACTTCGGTCCGATGTAGGGGCAAGGCCCCAGTTAGTCCGGACCTTGGTCTGATGCAGTGGACAAGGCCCAGTATGTGCTTTATATGTTTGTATGGTATGTGGTAGTTTGGGGGAGCTCACTAAGCTTCGTGCTTACAGTTTCAGTTTTTGGTTTCAGGTACTCAATTTTCAAAGGAGGAGCTCGGAGAGGTTGCAGTGCACACACCATAGTCAGTTAGCCTGGGATGTTTTACTCTGATAATAAGTTTATGATTTGAATTAATACTATGAAATTATGTTACAACTTATGAAATGGTTTTTTTTTTATAAATATGGTTTTAGTAATGTTTTAAAAGAAATTTTTAGTCGTGAAAATTGGGTCGTTACAAGGGGCAAGGATTGCAAAATTTTTGATGCAAGCAATTGAATTTGTTGGGCCAAGTAATGTTCTCCAATTCGTGACGGACAACGTAGCCAACTGTATAGCAGCGGGAAAGGAACTCGAAAAGGTATACAAGCATATATTTTGGTCACCGTGTTGTGTTCACACATTAAACTTAATTTTTAAAGACTTTGCACATGCATTTATTTGGTTAGAGGAAGGGGAAAAGGATTGTCAAATATTTTTTAAACCATGGACAAGCTTTAGCTATTTTTAGGGACAATTCTAAGTTGACACTTTTAAAAGTAGAAAAAACTCGATTTGCCTCTCACTACGTTTTGTTGAAGAGGTTACTCCTTTGTAGGGAGGCCCTATCTACAACTATTTCTCTTAATTCATGGAGAGATTGGGTGAAACAAAGTGATGAACACACTAGACAAGTTGGACAGCTTGTTGTTGACAATATTAGGGATGATGACTTTTGGATTGAAGTTGAAAATATTTTACACATCACAAAGCCTATTTTTTATGGTCAAAGGTTGTGATGGTGAAGGCCCAAAAATGGGTGAAATATATGAAAAGATGGACAACATGTTGGGAGAAATCAAAGAAGCGATGATGAAAAGTATGTACGAGTCGTATTTCCATCAAGTAGAGGAAATTGTATTGAAAAGGTGGGAGAAAATGAACATCCCGTTGCATTGTTTGGGATTTGCTTTAAGTCCCCGATTTTACGATACACGTTATCTTGAAAAGCTAGCACCGGGTGAAATACGAAGAAAAGCACCAAACCTTGATAAAGAAGTTATACAAGGTGTAATGCAAGCTTTTAATTGCATTGCAGAAAATAGAGATGAAGAATGATTATTACAAGAACAATTTGCTACTTTTCACATGAAGAGGGGTCTTTATGCATTACCTTCAGCGCAAATGGATGCGATTACAATGGAAGCAACTGATTGGTGGTCAACTTATGGTGCAAAAACACCAGATTTAGCTGTACTGGCAAAAAAAATATTGTCACAGCCCATAAGTAGTTCTTCAGCCGAAAGAAATTGGAGCACGTATTCCTATATTCATAGTGTGAAGAGAAATCGACTTAATTGTGCAAGGGCTGACAAACTTGTTTTTGTTCATTCAAATATCCGTTTGACTTCAAGATTATCTGAAGCTTATAAAGAGGGACCACACAAGAAATGGGATATGAATCCCGAATCAACATACTTGGAAGGCTCAAGTTCATTACTAGAAGATATGGATTGGGAAGAACTGGAGGAGGATGAAGACAGAGATAGTGGAAAAGGAAAAAAAACAAAGGGTGAACTAAGTTTTGATGTTTGCTAATCTATTTTGAAGTAATCTGTTTTCGATTTTTAATGTTTGTTTGATTCCATGTTTTGGACTTTTAATGTTTGTTTGATTCCATATTTTGGACTTTTAATGTAATCTGCACTCTAAAATTGAAGTAATATTCTACAGTTTTAAACTTTTAATTTTATTACTAATATGCTTTGATGTTAACCGTTACATCGTATTACAATATATGGTACATCGTACCAGAGTGTTCCCGAGCGTACCGAAATGAGCCTATCCCCTTTCGTACCGCATTTCAAGAACCTAGCGTATTGCGTACCCCATACCCGTACCCGTATCGGAGCGTAGCGCGAACTATGTGACTATGAGTAAAACTTGGTCAAAGTCAAATCCAGCTGGTTGTCACGCCATGGCCATCTATGGCCAAGGCGTGGGGACCGGTTCAGACAAGTTAATCCATTAAGTCATTTTTCCCATGACTTCAGGAGCTCCAATGCTCAAATCTGGTCCTTTCCATGATTTGGATGGATAAAGTTTCCAACTTTATCCATCAAAACACCCCAACAAGACAAGATTTCAAGCCATAGATACTTAAGGATGGCTAAATGCATCAAGACACCTATTAAGCACCTTACCCCTAAAGTTACTCATCCAAAGTTTCTAGAAAAGTTTCTTACTCCCAACAAGCCTTAAAAATCACATTTATGGACATGCATATCCAATGCATGTTCCTTCCATTTTAGGTCAAAATCATGGAAATAAAGACTTAAACTTGACCATATGACCAAAAACTACCTAGATCTTCAGATATGGAACATATGACATAGGAATGATCCCATGGATCCATAAAGCTGACAACTTTATGGGATCCAACCTTCTAATTCCTCTCATCATGAAGGTATGGGGACAAAATAGCTAGATCTAGACATATAAATCATAAAGATTCGATTTTGAAGACTTAAAAGAGTCCAGAAATGTGCTAAAGGTAGATGAAGATAGTTGCTTGTTGGAACTAAGCTCAAGATGGTCTTTTTCTTCTTCTTCAAAACACCACCAAGATACACACAAACTCAAGGGTAAGCAAAGGAAAATAGGTTTTTCTCTTGAAGGCTGAGGGAGAGTGAATGAGGTTGAGGGTGGGCAACCTTAGCCATCACATTCCTTAAATAGGGGCTCAAACCCGAATTAGGGTTTGTCATTAAACAGCGGCCACGCCATGGCGTCAACTTAAAGGCCATGAAAACTCATGCCTTGGCCACGCCGTGGGATTCCATCACCACGTCATGGCCACCAGAAATCCAACTTCAAATTATTAAATTTACTTTAAAATGAACATACCCGAAACTGATGGGTTTTGAGCATTCTAACACTTCTTAAGTGTACATGCAACCCTAATAACCTTGGATCTATGTTTGTCTAATTATCATGCAAAGTTGAATTTCCAAGGTTATATTCCTATCTAGCATACATGGGGAACAATTTTAAATTGAATGAAAGATAGAATAACTTACCTTGTTGTTGCTTATGTTCCTTGAAACCTTGTGAGCCTAGCACCCCAAGTGTGATGCCTCAAATGCTTCACACAACACCAAATGCTCTTGGAAAGACCTTTGAGATAATACACACTTCTTAAAATCGGCCAAGCCCTCTAGTTTCTTATGTCTATGTATGTGTAGCCGATTTTAGTGGAGAATGGGGCTCTTATATAGTGTTGACACATCTAGGGTTACACCATGTAAACCCTAATGTGTCATGACTCTTCATTTCCATGACCCATGAGTTTGTAACTCCCATGGAGCATCCATGGAGCATCATATGGGTAGAACCCAACTTGATAATCCATGGAGCCTCTTAGCCCACTATACAAGATATGAATGATTTACATAATCAACCCATATATTTAATTAGTTATCCTTTGATCACTTAATTAATTCCAAATTAATTCTTTGATCAAACTAATCAAATAATATTATTAATATATTAGAACTTATAATATATTAATAATCTCCAAGTGTTATTTCTCTCAATTAGTCTATCCAATTGCATGGTGCCATGCAACCCAAATGGACCATGCCGGGTCGGGTCAAGTACACACCCGAAATAGTTATGGACTTAGACACCTTATCCAACAGTCTCCCACTTGGATAAGTCTAATAACTATAATTCTAGTACTTTAGGAACCGACCGGCAATCGTAGCTCTTTTAAGGTCTCTCGGAACTGAGAAGATGATGGTACGCCATTTAAGATAAGGGATCATATAATCATCCATTCTAGATATCAGCCGGACAAATACATGGAAAAATGTCTTACTTATTGTCCAGCAGTTTGTTTCTCGATTTCCGATTTGTTTGACAAAGAACTTAATTGAACACATCAACTTAGTTCTGATCGGGCCCGGTACATAGGTCAAAACAAAATCATCGAGGGGCCCAGATATCAGCTTCTAATCCAAGAAGGAACAGATAAACTTCGACTCATATGTTTGTTCTACCACTCATTGAATTACACATAAAAGCACGTTTTATAACATCGAGTTACCAATGGGTTTTCGTATAATCAATGCATAACCAACTTGTAAGTAACAAATCATATCTCTAGGTTTGAAGATTTATATGATATTACCGTCTCACGATCACTCGAGATAGAATTCCATGAAGTGATTCCAGTGAGCGTGGGTTGAGTCCAATACTCAGAACTTATGAGCAGTCATGATTGTTGTAGCCTTGTCCAACACCTTAGACCTCTACAACCCATCATGACAATCTTGATTCATACCTACTTCCGACATATGACCGACTGTGGAGGTTTGAATAATATGTTATACCAAACAAAATTATTCTGGAAGTCAAAACATGCAAAAGAAATATAGTAAACGATCGACAAGAGATAGCAACACTTTACTCATAAATAAAACTCCTTTAATCATCATCTAATGTCAATTACACTTTACAAATTTCTGGGTTATCTAACTACTAAATCTAATATCATCCTTCAGCCCTATGCTCCGAGCATGCTGGAGATGCTTAACCCGAGTCAGTCCCTTCGTGAAGGGATCTGCTGGGTTCTCATCCGATGATACCCTCTTCGCCACAAGGAGTCCTTCTTCTATCCGATGTCTGATAGAATGGTATTTTCTATCGATGTGTCTGGATCTCCCGTGATCCCTTGGTTCCTTGGCTAAGGCAACAACACTTTCACTATCACAGAAAATCTCCATTGGCTCTTTGATAGCTGGTACAACTCCAAGGTCTCCAATGAAGTTCTTCAGCCATATCGCCTCCTTTGCCGCCTCGCTAGCTGCAATATACTCTGATTTACAAGTTGAATAAGCCACTGTCTCTTGCTTGGAACTCTTCCAAGAAATTGCTCCTCCATTTAGGGTAAAGACCCAGCCCGACTGAGAGCGGAAATTATCCCTATCAGTCTGGAAGCTAGCATCACTATACCCTACAACTCTCAAGTCATCACTCCCACCGAGGGTAAGGACCCAATCCTTAGTCCTCCGTAGGTACTTGAGGATATTCTTTACCGCAGTTCAGTGTGCCTTGCCAGGGTTCGCCTGATACCTGCTAACCATGCTCAGGGCAAAGGCTACATCGGGTCGAGTGCACGTCATGGCATACATGATCGATCCTACAGCTGAAGCATAAGGTGTTCGACTCATTTCTGCTATCTCAGCCTCAGTGCTAGGGCTTTGTGTCTTACTCGATCTGGTGTTACTCTAGATGGGTAACTCTCCTTTCTTGGAATCCTGCATGCTGAATCTCTTCAGCACCTTATCCAAGTAGGTACTCTGACTAAGTCCAATTTAGTCTTTTACTCCGATCTCTCAAGATCCTTATCCCTAGAATATAGGTGGCTTCTCCTAGGTCCTTCATAGAGAAACACTTCCCAAGCCAAGACTTAACTTCCTGCAGAGTTGGGATGTCATTTCCTATGAGTAGTATGTCATCCACATACAACACCAAAAAGCTAACTATACTCCCACTAGCCTTGACATACACGCAAGACTCATCTTCACTCCTAGAAAAGCCAAATTCCTTGACCCTTTCCTCAAAGCAAAGATTCCATCTGCGAGGTGCTTGCTTCAATCCATAAATGGATTTCTCAAGCTTACACACTTTATTAGGGTACTCGTTGCTGACAAAACCCTCTGGCTGACTCATGTAAACATATTCAGCCAACTTTCCATTAAGGAAAGCGGTTTTGACATCCATTTGCCATATTTCATAGTCATGAAATGCAGCTATGGCCAACAGAACCCGAATAGACTTAATCTTGGCTACTGGAGAAAAGGTCTCATCATAGTCCACTCCAGGAATTTGAGAGAAACCCTTTGCAACCAGTCTAGCCTTATATGTTTGTACATTACCATCCATGTCGGTCTTCTTCTTGAAGACCCATTTGCACCCTACTGTCTTACGACCTGGTACATTCTCAACCAAGTTCCAAACTTGATTGTCATACATGGAATGTATTTCACTGTCCATTGCCTCTTTCCACTTGGCTGACTCAGGGCCTGCCATGGCTTCCGCGTAACTGTTAGGTTCATCCAGACCTATCAGTGTCTCATCACTGATAAGTGTATCTCCTTCTGCAGTAATATGGAATCCATAGTAATGCTCAGGAGCATTCCTAACCCTTGTGGAACGCCTCATAGATACAGACTTGTCAATTGGCTCAACAGGAGTTTCCTCCTCAAGTTGAGTGCTAGGGTTTGAAGTTCCTTCACCGCTTGACTCTTGAATTTCTTCAAGATCAACTTGCCTCCCACTGTTTCCTTGGCTTATGAACTCTCTTTCTCTAAAGAAAGCCCTCCTAGCTACAAAGACCACATTTTCACTAGGTCTGTAGAAGAGGTAACCAAAGGATTGTTATGGGTAGCCGATGAAAATACACCTCTCGCTTCGGGGTTCAAGCTTATCATGAGTCTCGCGTCTCATGAAAGCCTCACAACCCCAAATCTTGATGTGGTCTAGTTTGGGTACTTTACCATTCCACATCTCGTGAGGAGTTTTGGCAACTTTCTTTGTAGGGACTAGATTAAGGATATGGGCGGCAGTTTCTAAGGCATACCCCCAGAATGAGATTGGTAGCGAAGCTCGACTCATCATGGAACGAACCATATCTAACAAGGTTCGATTACGCCTCTCAGCCACACCATTCAACCGTGGTGTTCTAGGAGGTGTCAATTGTGAGACTATCCCACATTCCCTTAGATAGTCAAGGAACTCTGAACTAAGATACTCACCACCACGATCGGATCGAAGCATCTTAATGTTCCTGCCCAATTGATTCTCAACTTCCTGTTTAAATTCCTTAAACCTTTCGAAAGTCTCTGACTTATGCTTGATCAAGTAGACATATCCATATCTACTATAATCATCAGTAAAAGTCAAATAATAACGATTAGCATCCCTTGTGGCATGTTTGAATGGTCCACACACATCCGTGTGTACAAGGTCCAACAAACCTTCACCCCTCTCACACGAACCTGTGAAGGGTGACTTTGTCATTTTTCCAAGTAAGCATGATTCGCAACTATCATCTGACTTTAGGTCAAATGACTCCAAGACTCCATCCTTTTGGAGTTGGCCTATGCGTTTCTTGCTTATATGTCCAAGACGACAATGCCATAATGATGCTTTATCCAAGTTATTATTATTAATAGAATCAATACACAAAACATTATTTCCTAAGTTATCTACAACAGATACAGCTTCATACACACCATCACAAGGTAATGCTTTAAAATAAAGAACATTATTAAAGAAAGCATCAATAGAACCAACTTCATTATTAAATGAAAAGGTAAACCCTTGTTTGTACAAAGCATGAAAGGAAATAATATTTCTTGCCATTCCTGGCGAGTAACAACATTTATTCAAATCTAAATTAAACCCACTACTTAGCGATAAAGTATAAACTCCAATCTTGGTAACAGGTAAAGCTTTCCTATTCCCCATGATCAAGTTTATTCTTCCTTGCTCCACATTCTCACTTCTTCTTAGTCCCTGCAAGTCACACCAAATATGAATACCACAACCGGTATCAAGGACCCAAGATTTAGAATGAGGTGAGTTATTAGAAATGATAGTGTAAATACCTGCATGGTTGGGTTTAACTTTCCCATCCTTCACATCTTGCTGATATTTTGGGCAGTTCCGCTTCCAATGTGGTTTTTCATGGCAATAGAAGCATTCACCCTCTTTTGGGTCAGAAGAAGGAGTGATGAAACCTTTCTTGGTTCCACTTGAAGAAGAGCCATCAAGGGTCCGAGCCTTGGTACCCTTAGAAGAGCTCTTTCTCTTCTTCCCTCGACTTTTCCCGATTGCCAAAACCGGAGTAGAGTTTTGAGTAGGAGTGTTAACAACCGACTTCCCCTTAAGACCTGTTTCTGCGGTCTTGAGAAGTCCCTGAAGTTTGCTGAGTGTGACCTCTTCCTTATTCATGTGATATGGCATGCGGAATTGATCATAGCACGATGGTAAGGAGTGCAAAATGATATCTATTGCAAGATCCTCAGGGAAGTTCACATTGAGCTTCAGCAAACGATCCACATACCTTTGCATTTTCTGCATGTGGCTCGTGACGGATTCCCCGTCCTTCATCATGGTTGTTATCATGGAGCAGATGATTTCATACCTCTCTTGTCGTGCACTTTGATGGTATTTTTCCATCAAATCTTGGTGCATTTCATAAGGGTAGAAATCCTCATATGACTTTTGGAGTTCCGCTGTCATCGTGGCCATCATGATGCAAGCCACTTTCGTAGCATCCCTTTCATGTGCCTGAAAGTCAGCGATCTCCTGAGGAGTTGCAGTGGTCTCATCAATCTCCTTAAGCTCCTTGTCAAGGACATATTCTTTGTCCTCGTAGCGGGTAATCATCCTGATGTTTCTGATCCACTCATTGAAGTTGGATCCATCAAAGGTGACTTTCCCACACAAGTCCATAAGGGTAAAGGAGCCATTAGGATTAGAGCCAGAAGCAGCATTGTTTGAAGACATCTGAAAGAAGAGGACAAGATTAGTTTAGATATTAGGAGAGTCCTTAATAGAACACCCAAATGTAATATTAAGGCTAGGATCCAGTCACAATATATTATAACTTGGAAGAGGTATGCCGTAATCCAAGCTATAACATATTTGAAAGGTAGGTGAATGACGATTCACCAATTTCCACCACGAAAAACGAAATATTAAATATTAGGTTTTTGATTGGTTCTTAGAAATTCCTAGATTCTTTGAGATTCAATGAACTTTTCAAAGGCATGTTTCAATCTCGAGTGTGCCCTCCAAGTTTTGTGACTGGGATACCGAGGATCACAAAACGAGGTGTGAAGTAACCATGCAAATCACTTGGTACCCTTAAAGTTTATCACTCAATCGATGTGCCGGTAAACCACACACGCTCCATCGATACTATAATAAACCTTAAGTCACCCTTTACCTACCTTGTTAAGTCCAAGTTAGTGTGCCGGTTAACCACACACGCTCCACCAACGACTTAAACAAAGTGTAAAGTGTAATTTCATAGATTAACACCTTATTCACATTTTTCCTAAAGTAACTAAGATTGGGAATTTAATAAAACATTTAGTTACTTTATAATATTCATCATACTTTTAATGAGAATTTATAAGTCCTTGTCTTACCCGTTCGGCTAACGACCCTCCACCGATCAAGCAAGCAGTGGGTGAGAGTGGACACCCATTAAGTTTCCATTTTATAGGCAACAACCTTATACCTACCTTATAGACCGGTTTCGTGAATGATGCGTACTAGCGGTAAGACGACTTTGTTCTTATACATATATATATATATATATATATATATATATATATATATATATATAATTATATATATAATTATTAAATCATAATAATATAAGTATAAGGGTTGAATTTTAACTTTTAAAATTCTAAGGGTTGGAACTAAAGTTTTAACTTAACTTTACTTGTTCCAAAACTTGAGGGCAAGTTTTGTAAACTTTCAAAACTTTTCATTTCTTGTAACTTATAAGTTTAATAGAGTAATAAAATGAAGACTCTTCATTTTTCTAACTCTTGTGTTCTTTTAATGGTTTTTAACTCAAGTGACTTTTGGTTTTCCATAACTTGAGGACAAGTTATGGACTCCATTAAAACACATTATGATCAAGAATTAAACTACCACATAAGTTACAAATAATTCCTATGGTCATCTAAACATCATAAGATCAAGAACATGAACATAAGCATTTTCATGAATCAAAACTACACTTAAAACTTTGTAATTTTGATAACTAGTTGTTGTAAATGAATTAGCAAGACATTACACCATCTAAAACAAGTTTTCAAGTACCAAAACAGTTTAGGGTAATGTTTCTAATCCATTTCCAGCAACTCAAGTCGAAAATCTGCACTCTGTCGACCCTACTCGCCGAGTGCATGAACCTACTCGTAGGTTGAAGATACAAGTGAACTCGACGAGTCCCCCCATGGACTCGCCGAGTCCAGCAGTCAGACAGCAAGTTTTTCGACTTTCTTCAACTTTTAAGCACAAATAACAAACAAACAAGCCTAGGCTCTGATACCACTGATGAGTTTTGAGCATTCTAACACTTCCTAAGTGTACATGCAACCCTAATAACCTTGGATCTATGTTTGTCTAATTATCATGCAAAGTTGAATTTCCAAGGTTATATTCCTATCTAGCATACATGGGGAACAATTTTAACTTGAATGAAAGATAGAATAACTTACCTTGTTGTTGCTTATGTTCCTTGAAACCTTGTGAGCCTAGCACCCCAAGTGTGATGCCTCAAATGCTTCACACAACACCAAATGCTCTTGGAAAGACCTTTGAGATAATACACACTTCTTAAAATCGGCCAAGCCCTCTAGTTTCTTATGTCTATGTATGTGTAGTCGATTTTGGTGGAGAATGGGGCTCTTATATAGTGTTGACACATCTAGGGTTACACCATGTAAACCCTAATGTGTCATGACTCTTCATTTCCATGACCCATGGGTTTGTAATTCCCATGGAGCATCCATGGAGCATCATATGGGTAGAACCCAACTTGATAATCCATGGAGCCTCTTAGCCCACTATACAAGATATGAATGATTTACATAATCAACCCATATATTTAATTAGTTATCCTTTGATCACTTAATTAATTCCAAATTAATTCTTTGATCAAACTAATCAAATAATATTATTAATATATTAGAACATATAATATATTAATAATCTCCAAGTGTTATTTCTCTCAATTAGTCTATCCAATTGCATGGTGCCATGCAACCCAAATGGACCATGTCGGGTCGGGTCAAATACACACCCGAAATAGTTATGGACTTAGACACCTTATCCAACAGAAACTTGGCGTTACATGGTTCTTGCAGATATGATTTTTCTTCACTTAACTTTATTATACAAAAATCTTGTTTCAAAGAATATCAAACAAAGCAAAGTATTATGTGTTTCGATTTTTTTGTGACTAAATTGAAAAAAAAAAATAGGAAACATAGTGACTAAACTGAAAAAAAAACAAACGCAGTGTAAAAATCAGTTTTTATTTTTTATTTTAAACATAATGACTTCTTTTTTTTTTTTTTTTTTTTTTTTTTTTTTTGCAATTTATCCTATTTTTAATAGGTTAATAGTATAAAAAATAAAATAAAGCAATAAGGGTAAAGTGGTATTTTTAGATTGATTATGGACCAAAATCGAAACGTAACCATACTATAGGGATCGTCCGAATGAAAACATGAGTTAGAGACCAAACACACATATTATCCTACACCATATGGATCATTCATGTAATTTACTCTAACTAGTGGGATGACCCGTGCGTCACAACAACTTTATCAATCATATATTTTCGACACTAATTACGTACTATTCCCTTACACGAAAGACCAGTTCTATAAATTATATGAAACCAATGGACAATTTTTATAAACTCTCTAATAGGTTGAGATTGATTCTGTAATTTTGTGAAACATGGAGACCATTTATGTTATTTCGCTATTAGTCCAGGACCATTTATGTATTTTTGTGAAAAAAAACTGGAACCATTTCTGTAAGTCTGCTATTGATAAGGGACCATTTCGTATTTTTGTGAAATGCAGAACCATTTCTATATTTTTGTGAAATTCAAGGACCATTTCTAAGATTTTGTCAAACATAAGGACCATTTTGTGTAATATACTGATAGTTGTGTGATTTTGTGAAAAGGAGGGGTTCTTCACTGTTTTTCCCGGCAAATGTTAGGAGTATAAGAATTCTTTTCAAGAGAATGGCGGTAGTTATCGAATGGGTTTAAAGTTTAGACCAGAAAAAAACCTGAATTTATCGGTCTCATTCTTAGAATTTGCGTTGTACGACGATCGAATTATCTGTACATTTGTTTTTGGCTGTGTGGTCCCTCATTAACTTGCGATATTAAAGGTACTAGGGATTCTAATCTGTACACAAATTGATTACTTGATTACAGAAACATGGCTTTTGATTTTCGCTGATCGTATTCCCCCTCCATGAATTTGGCTTCTTTTCTCCGATTTTCTGGAGATAGATTTCGAAATACCACTTCTAATATTTACTTTTTCTTTCATTTGTGTTTGTAATTTCAACAGTCTAACTGTATTTACTATTTAGCCTTGACGATCAGATTGTGGATAATGAATTGAAACAAATTTCTGAAGGAAATCCTATCGGGATAATGAATTCGCCAAAAGAAGTATCATTGGCTTAAAATAATTGTAGAATTGTTTCAGTTTTTTGCGGAGTTCTAGTCACAGATGATGAATCCAGAGGACCTACGATCAGAGCTACTCTCATTGCGACGATTATATGGCCTTCTTATAAAAGACCAACAACGTGCCTCTAAAAAGGTAAGTCTTTTTGCGTCTGTCTGTCGTACTCTTCTCCAAAACTTCAATTTGATAAGGTTTTGTTTGAACACTTTGCATTTTACAAAAAATGAATCCTTGATGCCAATTGATTTATCAAGAATCCAACATTTAAGGAAAAAGATGTGCAATTATCTATCTGAATGATTCTCTTGTGATCTATTTCCATTGCATTGTATATGTATGTTTCTGTGTTCTTTCTTTTTTCATATGCTGATTAATCGATCCCTTGATTTATATTTGTTCTGAAATAGTTGGACAAGAACGCAAGGCAACTACTACTAAATTTACTGGATGCTAGTGCCAAAAAAGCTTTTGAGGCTCATGCAAAGGTATTCTATGACTTGAAATTTCTTTCTTTCTTTCTAAGAGTAAATATGATATTGACACTAGATTTGTAATTGGTTATATGATCAGATGGTAGGTACTCAATACAGACCATCTTATTACAACCTGTGGTCAACTACCCAATTTCCAAGTCTGCAGAATCTTGACTTAAGAACCAGTCAAGGGATCTTCAATGAGCCAATAAGTCAAGAATTTTCTTGTGGTTAGTCAAAAGGAATCTTAGCAGATGAACCAGATGTCAAACCGAAACGATGCCGTGTATGCCAAAGACCAAAAGTCAAACAGTTGACCAAAGAATTAAGTCAAGTTCAAGATAACCAATGTCAAAATCATAAAAGAAGTTGGGAAGATCAAAATAACCCAACCACCTATGAAGTTGGAGTTGGAGGATTCCCATGTTCATCAACAGTTGACTTTCCGAAATCACTAACTTTATATAATCAAAATGATGAAGATGATCAAATATCAAGTCAAGCTTATGATAAAATCCAGCAAATAGAATCTTGCATTTCGACTTTGCAACTAGCATCCAATCGTGTCATGTCCAGATAAAACCTTAGTTTTTAGTTCCACCAAAGATCAATACTTTTTTATGTGATTAATCATTAGATTTGATTTTTACTTTGTGTTTCTATATAGTGGTTTCCGTTTTATGTTTCTTGGATGTTTGATTTTTAGTTTTTTTTAGAATGATTACTTGATTAGGATTAAATTATTTTAATTAATCAATTGTTGAAATTTGTAATTGGTTTTATAAACTAGTAATAACTAACAAGTATCAGATTGGTTCCGTGTCGGGATTTAATTCTTATATAAACTGAAAATCATATATTTTTATGTTTCCGAGCTTGTGAGAAGTATTGAATATTGCTGAGAATTTTACAGTGTTTATAATGTTGCTTTTCTGATTTGATTAAGAACTTGTTTAATTAGGTTAGTAAAAAGTTAGTTTAATTAGGTTAGTAAAAAGTTGAGATTAATTAAAAAGTTTGTTTTAGTTAATTAATTTGGTAAAAAAGAACTTACTAGAGTTTGTTAGTAGTTTTCAGTAGGGATGAGCTTTAGAACAGGACCTATTTGGAACCGGAACCGGTTTTCGTATATTATAAGAATCGGGAACCGGATCGCCGGTTCTAGCGCCGATTCCGGTTCCGGTCTCGGTTTTTCGGTTATTTTTCAAAATAGAACCGATTCAAAATATTATAGATGATATGTTATCTTCCGGAACTTGTAAATGATTCAATATTTAACCAAATTGTGACTTTTTACATTCTAAACTGAAGTACAAACACTAAATTACATGATGAAAGAAAAATCAAGTAATTTCGACTTTATATGAGTGAGTTATGTGCATTTTAAAAGCATGACAGATTTCAAAAAATAAATATTGATAGAAAATACGTAACATTGATATGTTGTCTTCTGAGGTCTATAACCGATTCAATATCTAACGAAAATATATGTTTTTATAGTCTAAAATGAACTACAAACACCAAATTACATGTTGGGAAAAAAATTAAGTAATTCCGACGTCATATGAATGAGTTATGCTCATTTAAAAAAATATGATAGATTCAAAAAAAACAAAAAAATGTTGAAATAGAAAAAACGCAACATCGATATTCTTTCTTTCGGGGCATGTGTCTGATTCAATATCTAACAAAAACATATGTTTGTACAGTAAAAAAAGAACTATAAACTCCAAATTACATGTTGAAAAAAATCAAATAATTTCGACTTCATATGAGTGAGTTGTGCATATTTTAAAGAACAAAAAAAATGTCAAACCGGTTCCGGTTTTCATAAAAATGAAGAGCCGGTAACCAGACCTTGTTACCGGTTCCGGTTCGGTTCCAGCCCGGTTCCGGTTCCGGCGGTTCTAATGCTCATCCCTAGTTTTCAGTACCACCTTAGATAGAATGCATATTAAATAACCAGATCTGGATTAATGGCATAATTAGGAAAGTAGTAGCAGAACTGCAACGCTTTTTATTACTGAATTTATTTACTTTATTTCACTGCAATTTTTAGTTATTAATATTCCGAACAAAAAACCCTATTTTTACATTTTATGTTTCTGACTAGTATGTGTCTTACGCAAAAAAGTGTTGACTTTTAGATTGTGTCATTGTGGATTCAAACCTACTTCTCTATGCTACCCATTAGTGCAACCAATCAGTGATTTTTATTTGTTTAGACGTTAACGACGCGTTTTAACACTCTAGATAGCCGCAATACCTACAAAATAATTCAAAAATAACGAAGTACTAGACAATCTGAATAAAACATGGAAGCGCCCAAACTATTAACTAAATGCAAAAATTATGAAGTAAAATGCAATGAAATGATGAAATTAAACATACAAAATAGGTGTATAAAATGCACCTATAATCTACCATTCCACTGTATTCTATGTCGACCTACATATGCCCCCAATGATTAAATCTCATATCATAAGAACAGTAAAAATTAATTCTTCAACCCTTTATGAACCGCCCCATCAGACATCTGTGAGTCAACTTGAAACTCTCTTCATATTTGCAACTTAAGCATCGTGAAACATTTATCAGTCGAGACCCGTCAATTCCGATACATAATCTTTCTTCACTACATAGTAAGCACCCTTGAAATGTAGAAGCCATTTCTATTATTCGATCATTAGGCAGGGAACATTAGTGTATTTTTATGGAAAAAAATGGGAACATCTATGTAATTCTGCTATTGCTAAGGGGCTATTTCTGTAATTTTGTGAAATGCAGAACCATTTTTGTATTTTTATTAAATTCAAGGACAATTTCTAAAATTTTGTGAAATATAGTGATAGATATTTGTATGATTCTGTGAAAAGAGGGGGCTCGTCGCTGTTTTTCCCGGCAAATGTAAGGAGTATAAGATATAAGAATTCTTTTCAAGAGAATGGCGGCAGTTATCGAATGGGTTTAAAGTTTAGATCAGAAAAAACCTGAATTTGTCGGTCTCATTCTTAGAATTTACGTTGTACGACGATCGAATTATCTGTGCATTTGTTTTGGATGTGTGGTTCGTCATTAACTTACGATATTGAAGGTACTTGGGATTCTAATCTGTACACAAATTGATTACTTGATTACAGAAACATGGCTTTTGATGTTCGCTGATCATATTCTCCCTCCATGAATTTGGCTTCTTTTCCCCGATTTTTTGGAGTACAGATTTCGAAATACCACTCGTAATCTTTCCTTTTTCTTTCATTTGTGTTTGTAAATTCAACAATCTAACAGTATTTACTATTTAGCGCTGTCCACTTGCCCTAAAAGACCCGACGATCAGATTGTGGGTAATGAGAGAACATTCTGAAATCGGGAAAGTCGAAACAGGCATGTGGTTCTCTTTCTCTGTCAACAATGTGATTAGAAAACAAGATCGCCATAAAATTATGAAATATCATTGGCTTAAATTAATCCGTAGAATTCTTTCAGTTTTTGCGGAGTTCTAGTCACAGATGATGGATCCAGAGGACCTACGATCGGAGCTGCTCTCCTTGAGACGATTGTATGGCCTTCTTGTAAACGACCAACAACGTGTCTCTGAAAATGTAAGTCTTTTTGCTTCTGTATGTCGTACTCTTCTCCAAACTTTAATTTGATATAGTTACAAACTTAAAATAAGGTTTTGTTCCAACACTTTTGCATTTTATAAAAATGAATCCTTTGATGCCAATTGATTCATCAAGAATCTGACTGATTCTCTTGTGATCTTTTTCCATTGCAGCATCTATGTATGTTTCTGTGTTCTTTCATATTTCATATGCTAACTAATCGATCCCTTGATTTATATTTGTTCTGAAATAGTTGGACAAGAATGCAAGACAACTACTACTAAATTTACTGAATGCTAGTGCAAAAAAAGCTTTCGAGGCTCATGCAAAGGTATTCAATGTTTCTTGTTTCTTGAATTGAATTTTTTTTTCTGAGAATAATATAATATTGACACTAGATTTGTAATTGGTTATATGATCAGATGGTAGGTACTCAATACAGACCATCTTATTATAACCTGTGGTCAACTACCCAATTTCCAAGTCTGCAGAATCTTGACTTAAGAACCAGTCAAGGGATCTTCAATGAGCCAATAAGTCAAGAATTTTCTTCAGGTGAACCAGATGTCAAACCGAAACGATGCCGTGTATGTCAAAGACCAAAAGTCAAACAGTTGACCAAAGAGTTAAGTCAAGTTCAAGATAACCAATGTCAAAATCATAAAAGAAGTTGGGAAGATCAAAATAACCCAACCACCTATGAAGTTGAAGTTGGAGTTGGAGGATTCCCATGTTCATCAACAGTTGACTTTCTGAAATCACCGACTTTATATAATCAAAATGATGAAGATGATCAAATATCAAGACAAGCTTATGCTAAAATCCAACAAATAGAATCTTGCATTTCGACTTTGCAACTAGCATCCAATCGTGTCATGTCCAGATAAAACCTTAGTTTTCAGTTCTGCAAAAGATCAATACTTTTTTATGTGATTAATCATTAGATTTGGTTTTTACTTTGTGTTGCTATATAGTGGTTTCCGTTTTATGTTTCCTGGATGTTTGATTTTTAGTTTTTTTTAGAATGATTACTTGATTAGGATTAGATCATTTTAGTTAATCAGTTGTTGAAATATGTAATTGATTTGATAACATAGTAATAACTAATAAGTATCAGATTGGTTCCGTGTTGGGATTTAATTCTTATATAAACTGAAAATCATATATTTTTATGTTTCCGAGCTTGTGAGAAGTATTGAATATTGCTGAGAATTTTACAGTGTTTATAATGTTGTTTTTCTGATTTGATTAAGAGCTTGTTTAATTAGGTTAGTAAAAAGTTGAGATTAATTAAAAAGTTTGTTTAAGTTGATTAATTTGGTAAAAGAGAACTTACTAAAGGTTGTTAGTAGTTTTCAGTACCACCTTAGATAGAATGCATATTAAATAACCAGATCTGGATTAATGGCATAATTAGGAAAGTAGTAGCAGAACTGCAACGCTTTTTATTACTGAATTTATTTACTTTATTTCACTGCAATTTTTAGTTATTAATATTCTGAACAAAAAACCATATTTTTACATTTTATGTTTCTGACTAGTATGTGCCTTACGCAAAGAAGTGTTGACTTTTAGATTGTGTCATTGTGGATTCAAACCTACTTCTCAGTGCAACCAATCAGTGATTTTTATTTGTTTAGACGTTAACGACGCATTTTAACACTCCAGATAGCCGCAATGCCTACAAAATAATTCAATAATAATGAAGTACTAGACAATCTGAATAAAACATGGAAGTGCCCAAACTATTAACTAAATGCAAAAATTATGAAGTAAAATGGAATGAAATAATGAAATTAAACATGCAAAATAGATGTATAAAATGCACCTATAACCTACCATTCCACTGTATTCTATGTCAACCTACATATGCCCCCAATGATTAAATCTCATACCATAAGAACAGTAAAAATTAATTCTCCAACCCCTTTATGAATCGCCCCATCAGGCATCTAGGAGTCAACTTGAAACCCTCTTCATATTTGCAACTTAAGCATCGTGAAACATTTTTCAGTCGAGAACCGTCGATTCCGATACCCAATCTTTCTTCACTATATAGTTGGGTTCGAGCACCCTTGAAATGTAGAAGCCATTTCTATTATTCCATCATTAGGCAGAGAACATTAATGTATTTTTGTGGGAAAAAATGGAACATCTCTGTAATTCTGCTATTGCTAAGGGGCTATTTCTGTAAATTTGTGAAATGCAGAACCATTTTTGTAATTTTATTAAATTCAAGGACAATTTCTAAAATTTTGTGAAATATAGTGATATTTGTATGATTCTGTGAAAAGAGGGGGCTCGTCGCTGTTTTTCCCGGCAAATGTAGGAGTATAAGAATTCTTTTCAAGAGAATGGCGGCAGTTATCGAATGGGTTTAAAGTTTAGAACAGAAAAAACCTGAATTTGTCGCTCTCATTTTTAGAATTTACGTTGTACGACGATCGAATTATCTGTGTATTTGTTTTGGCTGTGTGGTTCGTCATTAACTTACGATATTGAAGGTACTTGGGATTCTAATCTGTACACAAATTGATTACTTGATTACAGAAACATGGCTTTTGATGTTCGCTGATCATATTCTCCCTCCATGAATTTGGCTTCTTTTCCCCGATTTTTTGGAGTACAGATTTCGAAATACCACTCGTAATCTTTCCTTTTTCTTTCATTTGTGTTTGTAAATTCAACAATCTAACAGTATTTACTATTTAGCGCTGTCCACTTGCCCTAAAAGACCCGACGATCAGATTGTGGGTAATGAGAGAACATTCTGAAATCGGGAAAGTCGAAACAGGCATGTGGTTCTCTTTCTCTGTCAACAATGTGATTAGAAAACAAGATCGCCATAAAATTATGAAATATCATTGGCTTAAATTAATCCGTAGAATTCTTTCAGTTTTTGCGGAGTTCTAGTCACAGATGATGGATCCAGAGGACCTACGATCGGAGCTGCTCTCCTTGAGACGATTGTATGGCCTTCTTGTAAACGACCAACAACGTGTCTCTGAAAATGTAAGTCTTTTTGCTTCTGTATGTCGTACTCTTCTCCAAACTTTAATTTGATATAGTTACAAACTTAAAATAAGGTTTTGTTCCAACACTTTTGCATTTTATAAAAATGAATCCTTTGATGCCAATTGATTCATCAAGAATCTGACTGATTCTCTTGTGATCTTTTTTCCATTGCAGCATCTATGTATGTTTCTGTGTTCTTTCATCTTTCATATGCTAACTAATCGATCCCTTGATTTATATTTGTTCTGAAATAGTTGGACAAGAATGCAAGACAACTACTACTAAATTTACTGAATGCTAGTGCAAAAAAAGCTTTCGAGGCTCATGCAAAGGTATTCAATGTTTCTTGTTTCTTGAATGGAATTTTTTTTTTCTGAGAATAATATAATATTGACACTAGATTTGTAATTGGTTATATGATCAGATGGTAGGTACTCAATACAGACCATCTTATTATAACCTGTGGTCAACTACCCAATTTCCAAGTCTGCAGAATCTTGACTTAAGAACCAGTCAAGGGATCTTCAATGAGCCAATAAGTCAAGAATTTTCTTCAGGTGAACCAGATGTCAAACCGAAACGATGCCGTGTATGCCAAAGACCAAAAGTCAAACAGTTGACCAAAGAGTTAAGTCAAGTTCAAGATAACCAACGTCAAAATCATAAAAGAAGTTGGGAAGATCAAAATAACCCAACCACCTATGAAGTTGAAGTTGGAGTTGGAGGATTCCCATGTTCATCAACAGTTGACTTTCCGAAATCACTGACTTTATATAATCAAAATGATGAAGATGATCAAATATCAAGACAAGCTTCTGCTAAAATCCAACAAATAGAATCTTGCATTTTGAGTTTGCAACCAGCATCCAATCGTGTCAATCTTCTTGAAAATGATTCCCGGGGTCAATTTAGTCAGATTGGAAACTATTCTGTTGGTAGAAGTGATCCATGGCATGGGGAGTTGACCTTGCAACCTCAACCAAGAGTGGTCAATATGGTGTTGCCCATTAGTCAAACATCTGAAAATGTTAGTCCAAGTGAAATGTTCAATCAAGAAAACCACCATGATTATTTACCAGAGAAAACTTATAATAATCTTTATCATGCTTCTGGAGTCTCTTCAAGTTTGACTAAAATTCCCGACAAGAATCTTGCTTTACAGATGGTTAAAAAGGAAACAATTAACCAATGGTTGACCCCACCTGTTAAGTCAACCCACCATGGCAGACATAATAGTCAACATCAAGAAACTGAAATCACAAGGCGAAAGAAACCGGATCATTACAGAGGGAAACACGCGGTGGTTGACCGGAAAAGATCAGTTTCTCCGGTGACTTCAGATAGTCCAGTTTCAAGCTCAAATTATTCATCAAGTTCGAGAAGTCAAAGTGAAAGTCAACAAGATTATGCTACTTGTAGTGACATGGAAGGATCTTACAAAGGCCATGAAGAGAGTGAAAGCGAGAGTGAGAGTGAGAGTGAGATGTATTCGGTTTCAAGCCCTGATCAGAGTCCTTCCATGAGTAGCTCAGATGAAGATGAATCTTCAGGGTCGAAGTCAACGCCAAGGTCAAAGTCAAAGAGGAAGGTTCCAACAAAGGGTTACAAAAGGGGTAATAAGAAAGATTCAAAGATTAGCTCAGATGAATCTTCGGGGTCAAAATCAACTTCAAGATCAAAGTCAACGCCAAAGAGGATGGTTCCAACAAAGGGGTACAAAAGGGGTAAGCAGAAAGAACCAAAGATTAGCACAGATGAATCATCAGGGTCAAAGTCAACTTCAAGGTCAAAGTCAAAATCAAAGAGTATGGTTCCAACAAAGTGGGGCAAAAGGGGTAATCAAAAAGAAAATGAACCAAAGATTAGCTCAGATGAATCTTCAGGGTCAAAGTCAACTTCAAGGTCAAAGTCAAAATCAAAGAGTATGGTTCTCACAAAGTGGTACAAAAGGGGTAATCAGAAAGAAAAAGAACCGAAGATCAGCTCAGATGAATCTTCAGGGTCAAAGTCAACTTCAATGTCCAAGTCAAAATCAAAGAGTATGGTTCCAATAAAGTGGTACAAAAGGGGTAAACAGAAAGAAAAAGAACCAACGATTAGCTCAGATGCATCTTCAGGTTCAAAGTCAACTACAAGGTCAAAGTCAAAATCAAAATCAAAGTCAAAGAGCATGGTTCCAACAAAGTGGTACAAAAAGGGTAATCAGAAAGAGAAAGAACCGAAGATTAGCTCGGATGAATCTTCAGGGTCAAAGTCAACTTCAAGGTCAAAGTTAAAGATGGTGGTTGCAGCAAAGGGTAACAAAAGGGGCAATCATGAAGAACCAAAGATAGGAAAAGTTGGGAGGTTGAAGCAACTTAAAGAAAAGTTGGGATTCATCTTCCACCATCACCACCACCACCACCATCACCACCATCACCATGATGTTGAAGATGATCATAAAAAATCTCCATCGGATCATAATACAGGAAAAGATCATGGTGATGTAGACAGTCACAAAAAATCCTCACAAAAGCATGCAGAAAAAGGCGTTGACCATAAGAAAAAGGATGAGGCTCATGGAGAAAAGGTGGTTGACCATGACCATGGGAAGAAGAAGGAAGAGGTTCATGGAGGAAAGGTGGTTGACCATGACCACGGGAAGAAGAAAGAGGAGGTTCATGGAGTTGACCATGACCATGGGAAGAAGAAAGAGGAGGTTCATGGAGGAAAGGTGGTTGACCATGACCATGGGAAGAAGAAGGAGGAGGTTCATGGAGGAAAGGTGGTTGACCATGAACATGACCATGGGAAGAAGAAAGAGGAGGTTCATGGAGAAAAGGTGGTTGACAAGAATCACAAACAGTTGGTGGTTCATAAAGCAGCAGAAAAAAACCAGAAAGGTCAGTTGAAGGCACTTGTGGGTGGTTTCTTGAAACACACTACTCATGATTCTAAGAAACCCAAGAAGGGTAAAAGTGAGAAAAAGATAGTTCCAAAGGGTGTAAGTGGGAAAAGTAGTAGTGGTGGTGGTGGGAAGATGGGAAAGAAAATGAGTTGGATGAAAATGTTGCAACAACAGAGAAAAATAAAGAGGATTGAGAAACTACGAAGCAAAATCAAAATCAGCCGTCGTGGTAGTAAGAAGTAAATGTTGAAAAAAAAAACCCACAAAAAAGTGTACCATTTAAGTGTATAGGTACTAATTAAGGTTTCATTTAATGTAGTTCAGAGTTCACGTTGTTGTACATTTAAGAATTTTTAGTTACATGTTCAAACAAAAATAAAATGTTGGGGTCAAAGTTGGAGCAAATTCGACTTGTGGGTATGCACATGATTTACCTTGACTTATAGTAGAATCCTACACAAGGATTTGACTTTTCATATTGTTGTCCATTCAATTTGTTTTATGGGAGGATCTCAATTCTCAAGCATAAATGTGTATCGTTTTCATTTGTAAGTAACTCATACATGTAGTTGTAAGCTCTTGTAAAAGTTGTTAAAGTAATATAAGTGTTCCTATTTAGTTGTTTTTCAAGTAGTCTCTTTTGTTGCCTTGATATAAAGTGTATTTCTAATCTTTGCTTCAATTACCCTTTGAATAGGATATGTATACATGAGATTACATGTTCAATATGACAATATGGAAACTCACTGCCTACTACAAACATGATCAATTTATCACATTACACATAAACAAACAACTACATTCAAGATCTAACATAAATGATGAATGCCTAAAACACCAAAACTATGAGTATTAGTATTCTCCTAGCAGAAGAGACTTTAAAATGGCTTCTTTCTTACCATCATAATTTGGTAGCAAATGGCCAACACCAGGTAGTTCATGGTAATGAATCCATGGAAGCTTCTTGACTATGTATCTCTGCAAACTCACAGGCACAAGCCCATCTTCATCTCCATGCCACAAATGAACACTCCCCTCCTTCTCCGGGAACGGATTCTCAATCTCCATCGGATCAAATTCCCATTTCCCAAATCCGACCTTCATATCCATAAAAATCGATTCCTCTAGTCCTTGCTGCCTTACGTAATCCTGTTCACGATCGTCATATCTCAGTTTTCGATTTGAAAATGGAATTTAGGGTTGGTTTTACCTTTTGTGTTGGAATTGGTTCTGGTGAGCCGTCGCCTCGAAGCTTGGAGATGAGATCCCAATCGGAAGCTGAGAAATTAGGTTTTCCGGCGATGACGCTGGAGCCGGGGAACCATCGCTGGGTGTTCCACCAGTAGACTAGCCATGGCGCGTAGTGTGAAACGCCGACTGCGAATTGATCTTGACGTGGTTGTAATTTGTAGGCCTCCAACGATAAGTTGGCCGGAAAACTAGACCACCAGTAGTTCACAACCGGTGCAATTAAGGCCACGCCGGCTAACCTGTTCGCAAAAACCCATGATTTTTCAGCACCAATTACTCAATTTTGTAAAAAATATTATTTACGAGATTATTCATATTCTATTAAATTATCTTATTTAAAAAAATAATAATAATAATAATAGATTTGATAATGAGGTATGGATTGGACGTATGGTAAAACAAACCCATCAACTTTTTTTTTGCTTTAAAAGTGAAACAGATTTACAAACTAGGAATGATTTTGTAACTAATATTTTTTTTGTTAGATTAGTCAGCAAAAATAATATCACAGACCATAAATATATTTTTATAACATATGCATAATTTAGTAAATATTCGCACACTATTTTTTCAAAACTTAGATATTATTATAACAATATAATAATATCCTTTTAATTTTTTAACGAACAATCTAAAATTTTGTATCATTTTGACAGATTGGCACTTATCATTTAATAGTAAAATTCTTTATTTTTGTCATTATCCAAATTAAGTAAACTGATTTTGGAAATCTTGTGGTTCTGGCACCATGATATTTCCGATCCGCATGATCCGGTAATGGAGTATGACAAGTACTTGGACCCCACATGTTTTTTTTTTAAACTTAAAAAACAATATATGCATCGTCGGGTTGTACAGTAGAGTACAACCCAGAAACGCATTTCGAGAAACCATTGGGATGTATAGTATATGGTATTGAACTCACCGATGAGGAATGTACTTGAGGCTACCCCAAGCTCCTTGTTGACCCATGGAGTATCCAATTACGTAGAATTTATCACCAAGTTCCAGTTTATCAGCAAGTTCTTCCATATCCAAAGCTAAGCTTTTAATCGTTCGTTTCGGATCCGGATCGCTTTCCCCGTAACCCGGCCGATCGAACGTCACCATGTAGATCTTAAGTTTTTCAAATAATTCCTACAAAATGTTTCCACATTTACAAATTAAGCAATCCAATCCATCCATGGCGAAACGATTATTAATTCCAGTTTTGTATATAATCAATCTAGTCAAGCATATATACAGCTAGCATACTCGAGTCAAACTACCTGATGGAAAAGCGATTCGTCGAAGCGGCAAGAGCTGAATCCATGGACGAACACGATTTTATAGTTGGCGGTTTCTCTGGTGACGCCGTATTCGTTATAGGCTAGATGTCTACCGTCTCTGAGGGTGACTCGAGGTCCGGTGACCGGCGGACCACCTGGTGAACCGCAGAGGTTAGGTGGCGGAGGAGTGGTGATCTGATATGCAAAAGCTATGATTCCAATAAGTAAGACCACTGCAATCCTCTTTAACATATTATCAAACCCCTTGTGAGCCTTCATTTTGATGCTGCTCTCGCTCTCCACCAAAGCTAATGAAGGTTATATATTATAATTTCAATCTTCTTTTTGTTAAATAGATGTCTTCGAGATTGAGATCAAGGGTTCAAAACTTGTCTTCAATATAAGTGGAACTAATAGTAATTTAGAGAAGATTTGATTGTTGAAGAGTTCTCAAGGGTGGAAGCTTTATAAGGTATAAAGGTAACTACAAGAAATGAATATTCAGTCTCATGGGAACAAGTTAAGTTGATTTGGTGTTCAAAGTTGGTAAACTATCTCAACTGTTGGTATTAAATAATTCAGTGGTTGTCACTTGTCAATGTTCACCAACCGTGATATTTGACTTTGATTACTACATTAATACAAATTTCCAAATAAATAAAGTTAATTAGAACGTTATTATATTTTTAACCTTCTAATTATTCATTTTAGGGAAAAAAAAAAGTATATTCAATCACGTATTTATGATCATAGATCATTGTTAGTTATATCAAGTTAGATAGAATAAATAATTAATACCCGTGATTAATATTACCATCGTTAATGTGTTGCATCTGTCTTTTTGAGTTTTTTTATGTTTATGTTTAGGGCTACGATCATATGATATGATTCTATAATAATTTTATGTGACACTCAAGGCGTGTATATATCACTTGCATAGCTTGAATTTTTTAGTGTTGTCTTAATAGGGAGAATTTCATATATGCCCCTCTTAAACCTCAAAATATCATATTTGCCCAGTTTAATTTCCTAATATCATATTTACCCTTCATAAACCTTCAAAATATCATATTTGCCCAAATCATTTTTTATAATGTTTTTAATATTTTATAATCATTTTTTAAAACTTAAAATTACTATAATAATTAAAAAATTTAACGATATTATCCTTACGTCTATGATAATGGAATGTGAACATCTAAATTGTTGAATGTCGTCCTCTTGACAAACAAAAATATTCATCTTCAATCCTTTCTATGGAATCTATATTTTGATTGTTTAGTATTTTTGTTGTAGATGAAGGATATTTTAGATATTACCATTGATATTTGATGTTTAAAAAGTGCATATACGATATTTGGATATTTAAGAAGGGCATATATGATATTTTGATTTTTAAAAAGGACATATATGATATTTTGAAATTTTATGAATGGTAAATATGATATTTATAAATTTTATGAAGGGTAAATATGATATTTAGAAATTAAGTTGGGTAAATATGATATTTTGATGTTTAAGAAGAGCATATATGAAATTCTCCCTATAAAAGAAATAAATCAAAATAGATAGTTACTAACTTATTATCGTGGATGCTCCAAAAAATTGTTAAGTTTTAGTACCTAGTGTAGTCTTGTAGACAGAAAAACAAAATTTGAAAAACGAATTTATAGCATTTGTTTTGTAAAATAATAAAAATGTAGGTTAAAAAAAATACATCATGTTATATACATCGTACATGTCATATTATGATAAAGTTTATATTACAATTGTAGATGGGAATAAATCTAAATTATGTATTCAAAATTGTGTTGAAAATTATATATTAAATATGTTATATGTGTAGATTGAAGAAAAGGATATGTTTCTAAAGATGACAAAAGGTGTATTAAATTCATGTGGTTACAAATTTCAGAAAATTATCATATTAAAAAAGATTCGCATATTACGCGGCTGAAAAATACATGATACACAATATATTATATTAACTATATAATATTTAACTCAAAACTCGGATAAAAATAAACGGGTGTAACGGTTATATTTAGATCCAAAATAAGCATAGCATATTAAGTATTATGAAAAAAAATACAAAATAACGCCGATGAACTATACTCATATTTCTTTAATAAACATCGTCTTATAAATTACTATATAGCAAAAAATCTCATAAAATAAAATGTTATACATGAAGAACATGAGAACTTGTAACAATTGTACATTGAATGTCAAAAAAGAAAAAAAGAAAAAGTGTACTTTGTAACAATCGTCCTTTTTGCAGAAGCATGTTAGGGTTGCAAAATCTAGGCTGATTTGTTATCACCAAGTGACTGTTTCTTCTTGTTCCAAAAGCTTACAAAGAAAGAGTCCATGATAATCTACACACACCAAAAAAACCATTCACATCACATACCCATTCAATTTTATGTCAACATTTTTTTTTATTTAATGCAATTTGATAAATCAAACAAACCTGGTTTAAATGTGCTGCAACACAAGGAAGAACAAGCAAACCAGATTCACCAAAACTGCCACCAAGTTGATCCACAACAGCAACCAATACTGGCAAAGTTTTCTACAAATTGCAAAAAAAAAAATATTAAATTATTAAAAGATATTTACATTTTTGTTAATAAATTTAATATTAAGTATTTAAATCTTATTTTACCTGACTTGCAACAAGTAAAAGGGCACTGGAATTTTCCTTGTTTGCAAAAATCGATTTATTGCCACCCGATATGCCACATAGGATTTGTATTGACAGGGCATTAAACCCCAATAGTGTCAGGTGAAGAACCCTGAATCATTTATATTTTATACCAATTAACTAAAAAATTAAAGTAGAAGATATATGAGAAATTTTATAAAAACTTACGCTCCCATTACAACAGCTACAAGAAAAACTTCAAGCTTAACCATTAAAAGGAGTGACCTTGATCTGCTCACTTGTATCCAAGGGACCTGAATAAAGATTATATTGCATCATTTTTATTTTTCTTTTTGTAGCATTTCAATTTTTTTTTTTTTGAAAAAATATATAGCAATGAAAAAGTTCATTTTTATTTCTTACCAGACTTAGTAGAATAGCATTTACACATGATAAAAGCTTACGGTTACTATCACAAAAATCTGCCACCCCTACAACAAAGAAGAACTTGGATATGATTCATGATTGTTTAGATGCTTATTAGAAAAATGTACTTGAAATCTTGTAAAAAGAATAATCACCTTTAAAGGATTCCCGAAGAACCTGTTATATGGAAGAAGATAAAAAAGAAAAAGAGGAAATTTTGAACTGTTATATTGGTTGATTTATTTCACAATGTTTTTTCTTTTGAATATGAAAGTTGAGAAATTTTACCTTTCCGAAAATTAAAGGTGTTAAAAGTGTGAGAATAAGGCTTCTGAATAACTGATCAGCAGGAAGAGATGCACCTACTCCACCAGCTATAAGTTTTGATATAGAAAAAGGAACCTACAAACCACAACAAATCAGATGAATGCTTAGTTTTGATGGAATGGAATGAGTCATTCCATTCCTTCCTTGATTCCAATAAAGGGAAAGTTATTGCTTTCAAACTTACAATCAGAATTCCAAAAAGACTTGATAATACAGTCATTGCAAGAGCCAAGGCTGAATTTCCTCCAGCAAGCTGCATCAACAAGACAACAATTTTTACTCAATCTCAAAATGAATGATATAATTATAAAACAAAATAGTAATTAGAAAAAGTTTCTAGAAGAATTAACTAACCCGAGTTAAAGCAACTCCACTTGATAATGTTGTAGGCATACAGCAAAATAAAGCTAGTCCTGTAAGAGATATAAAATGAAATTGATAAAATGATAAAAGATTTGAGCTGTTACAAAATAGCATATTAATGAATGAAACATGTTGCATGTTCCTTTTATAAAACCAAAACCAGACCTGTTACAAATTCTTGAGGTTGAAGGTGAATTAGCAGGATGATTTTTGAAAAAAGGGGAGTCAACAACAGAATAGAAGCCTGTGATGATTTCAAAATATTTAAATTAGTTTAATTTCCTATGGTTTTTTAAAAAGGGGGAGTGAACAGAATGAACCTATAAATTTTATAAATTTTAGTTCATACAAGCCCATAAAGTCCAACTGGCCATGCTGCAACAGCTGCACCTACTTCTTCACTACGCAGTGTGAGTCCTGTATATGGAAATAAGAAATTATAAGCAGATTAAAAAATTTTAAATGGTTTAATAACCAAAAAGACATACAATATTTTCCATATTGGTGAATAACTTAAAGCATGACTTTTTTTCAAGTAATTACCTGATATGAGAAATATCCCACAAGTGCTAAATTTTGCTACATGATATTTGTGAGCAAGGCATCCAAGACTAGGGTTTATGAGGCCTAATGTTACTCCACTAATAAGAGCTGCATCAAGTTAATGAAGAAACCAAGTATCAGTAGGCATTAATGATTCAGTGAAGTTGACAAATGCTTGATTGAAGCTACATAAAAGCTTCAAGTTTGTCTTTTTTTTTTCCAGTCCCTTTCTTCTAGTATTTTGTAAAACACTGTCATAGATACAGAAATAATCCAGTTACACAAAAGCAGATTGCATTACCTAATGGAAGAAAATTGCTACCAACGAAATTCAACAATGGTTTTGCAGAAGCCAAAAAAGTCGATGCAAACACTTGAGGAGGTTGATTAGGGCCATCATTTCCTTGAAACTCCTTTCATGTTGAAGAAAGATTCAGAGTAATTAATTGAAGGGAAATGAACTATTGAGTGTTGAAGAATGATTCAACGTAATCGATCTAATAAAATCTCGCAATTAGTTTGATTGTTAGAAGTAAATCTCTTAGCTGATTTTATTCCTAGTTTTTAGGAAGTTTTGTTCAGTCCTCGACGTATCTTTGTAAGCCTTTATAAGGGGAAGAAACCAGTCAATATATCATCATTGATCATTCAATCGATATCTCAGCTTTCGTGATTTGTTAAAATTTCTTAAGATCACACTACTACTATTCCTCAAATCATACATATAACCCCTACCCGTTAGAATCCACGGTATGTAAAGCTTATGAAACGAAATATCAAATGAATCAAAAATAGCATGAGAAAGCTAAAAACCTGAGCAGGATTCGCGCTGTTCCTGATTACGAGTGTTCTAGTAACTGAACGGAGTTCTCGAGGAAGCAACGAATTGCTTCTGGTGGCACCGAAAGAGCGATTGCCAGAAAACGAAAGATGTGGCGTCGTAAATGTGTGTTTCCTCGATCGGAACGGAGGCGCTCCGGCCACCGGAGAAGTGAGGTTAAGTAGAGCTTGATAGGCTCCCGCCATCTGCCCTAAGGGGGAACTGGCTACTAGCCTCACACTCGGACTATGTTTGTGTGGACCGGTAGTGATTCCATGGATATTCACGAAAATGACTATTATTGTAACTCAATTAGTGTGTTCTCTTGATTAAAAGCTACTACTTTCTATTTTATTTTAAAGCTATATTCGGCTTGTTATGAAGGTTTTTTTTTTCTATATCTTTTTTGATATTTTACGGATTAATGATATATAAGGATAATATGGTTCTATTTATGTACATATTTAATTAATTATGTTTTTCTTGTACATATATGATTTAGGGGTGAGCAAACCCAAACCGAGAAACCGACGAACCCGAAACCGAAAAAACCGAAACCGAAGCAAAACCGACGGTTAGGGTTTGAATTTTTTAAAAGCCGAAAAATCGGGTTCGGTTTCGGTTTTTACCCAAAAACCGACTCATCCAACCCGGAAACCGACCCATACTTAAAACTGACAAACTGTCCCAAGAAACCGACACATCCAACCCGAGAAACCGACCCATACTTGATTGTTTTTTGGTTTTAATAGACTATTTCGGATTTTGGTTGTAACTTGTAATAGGCTATTTGTTGTAAGACTCATGTTTTTGAAGTATTTAACTTAAATTTGGTGTTTTTTGAAGTATTTAACTTAAATTTGGTGTTTTTTGAAGTATTTAACTTGTTGCTTCATTTATGGAAAATTGGTTAAAACCCAAAACCCATGGGTTTAAACCCAGAACCCGTGAATATATGGCTTGAACCCAAGAAACCGCCCAAACCGACCTTAGAACCCGAGAAACGGAACCAACCAGAAATCAATCATATTGGGTTCTCAAAACCAGAAACCGACCATTTATGGGTTGGGTTGGGTTTGGGTCCAAAATCGACCCATGCACAGCCCTACATATGATCATTGAACTTGTTTGGATTGTTTATAAAATACGATTACGACCGATTGATGTATGTTTTCCGACCAACATTTTTTTTGTACACTAGTCACTTATGTTTTGTTGTTCTACACATTTAGTCACTCATCGTCTGTATGTTCATCATGTGTTTGATTTTTTCATAAGTTCAAGAACTAAGTTCATGTATTCATCTAATAAAAAAAAAAAAACAAGAGTTCATGGTTTTATTTGTTCATACAAAAAAAAAAAAAAAAACCAACAAACTACGTTACTAAGACCATGTAAAGAAGAAGAATTAGTTATCTTGAGAGGTAAAGGATTCGGAAGCTTAAAGAATGGGAATGGTTTATGATCATGCATTTACAATGATTTGGGAGATCTCGATTATAGCCTTATTAATGCATGACCTTCCTGGAGGGTCATTGAGTACCCTTATCCTCGTAAGGGTAGAACATGAAGACCAACAACTGAATCATGTTTAAGATATGATTAATTTTTGTAATTAGGATTTGTTTTTATTTTTTAAATGTTGTCTAGGAATTGTTAATAGAACTTCTGTTTTTGACAGATCTTAGAACTGAAAGCAGGCTTACAGCCTTACACTTATTAATAGCTTAAACATATTGACTTTCTGATCGACTACCAGAAGACCAAAGCGTACATAAGGCTCCCAACTTTGACATATTCGCTAGTAATTAGGCATGCATCTGATGCATTATTTTTTTATGAGGCCCCCTCTTGAAAATGGTCAACCTGCATTCTCTTTAGAGCGGCCAACTTCATGTTTTTCAATTAGCGTTGGTCTAACAAAGTAACAATCATAACTTCATCGGTATTATTAAAAGGGGTCGTTAATGATGCATGATTTCTTGGTATTCGGCTTCATAACGCTCTATGGAGAACCAAGACGCAAACCAAGTGTGGCACTATGAACGGAGTGAGCATTTGGACCGAAACCGGAACCGGTTTTTGAACCAGGCCAATTTAAGGGAAAAATGAGGATTGTTGACCAATATAACATTAGTTACGTATGGTACAAGTCATTAAAGTAGTAGCTGAAAATCTGAAAATCTTTCAGCTTTGATATCCCGACTTTGGGGGACAATAACTAATTAAATTTGGAACCAAAAATGATGAAATTACATTCTAAACTCAAGTATAAACTCTAAATTACATGCTGAAAAAAATCTCATGTCAATCCAACTTCAAACGAATGAGATATGAATCTTTAAAAATTTGCACATATTACAATGCATTGAGGCTTTAAAATTAGGAATTTACGTTGTCAAAGAAACCGATAATCGGACCTATTCTTGTAAACTGGTACCGGTCTGGTGTCGATACAAGTATGGTTCCTGGTCCAGTCCAATATAAGTCCAATATAATCTGAAGGTCCAAACGCTCACCCCTAATGAACGTTTTAAGTATTTACATGGCATTATCATATGACTAAAAAGTAGACCTAAGCATGGTTTAAGTTATTACAGTGGCTTGGATATTCAAAGATTTTAGATGTGTATTGTTCATATGGTATTATAGATAAATTTCGAAAAAAGGAAGAAAATTAGTGGTAACATATGTTTTTTTTTTTTTTGCATAATACAAGAATTAAATGTATTTTTCAAAATGTTAAAAAAAGCATGTGATGATTAATTAAATAAGGCATAAGAGTAACGAAATGTGTTTGAGAGATTTATAAACGAAGAACGTAAGAATAATAGATTGAGATTGATAGTTACTATTTATTTAGTTTTTTGGTGCGACATTTAAGCAATTACATTTATAGTCTGTAATGAGATGCTATATTCCATTAACAACTTAAATTTATTTGAAATGTAACACTAAAATGAAAGAATTGCTTCGGAATACTCTTAAACTTGCATAATATACATCACTGTTAATTTAAAAATATATTTTGAACCTTATCTATTCTCACATAACAATCTTGATTTTAAGTTACTTCATGGCCAAGGATATATGATTGTGCAAACAATATGTAGTGTTATTTCATGGGTTTGCAAGCATTGATTTCAAATGATAGCCCATAAGCGTATTAGCAAGCATTGATATCAAATGATAGTCCATAAGCGTATTGTGTTATTATTTTGCTCATTGATTGCAAGTTGCAACTAACATTAATGGTCACTCCACAATGAGTTATTACATTATGAGAGTTATTTACTCAATTATTTTTTATAGTATTGGTGCTTCCTCCAAATACAGACGCACAAGTTGAGCGAGTCAGAGACATGTATATGTATTTAATCATATTCTTACGTTATAACGAGATGGGGATACTAGATCGAGTTCTCACCTCAAATCAATTTCAAGATGTTTAGTCCGATTTGTAAGGCTTTACTTAAAATTATTTAGGAGGGACTTGGTTTAAGGAAATGAGATACATAGTCAACATGTGAGGCTATTGTTAAATTACGGTCAATTTCAAAACAATGAAATCACACAACAGAAGCAAATACAAACCATAATCCACTAGGATCATAAATTTAGTGATTCCTTGCAACAATTAGAACTAGAAAGTTAAGATCAAAATTATACTTTTCTTGTGTTCAATTCCTTTGCTCCTTTTTAGATTATTCGAAAGTCCACTTGTGATCGCCCCTCAAAGACTATGATCCATCAAGATGAGACAAGACCTTCTTCTCCTCCTTGGCAAAAACCGAAAACCTTAACTCAGAAGAAAGGAGGGAAAAAGACGAAGAAAACCAAGAAGTAAGAGGGAAAAAGACTGGGGATCAACCCAATGGTTACGACGGGATCAATTCTCCTTTTGTGTACACATTATCTTGTCAAAATTGGTATATTTATCCTTTTATTTAAGAGATAAATACTTACCAATTCAAACATAGAAAGATTACACTTAGACCTTTTAATTCCTTTAGTTTCTAATTAACTCACCATACGATGATAAGTTAATAAACTATAAACTAGTCCTTTTAATTTTCCTTTTGTCATTTTATGCTTAAATCATGTCTTGTGTGTAACCAAAAGGATTCAGCTATTTATAGAAATATCACTAACTTGTTGTGACCATAGACATATTTCCAACAACTATTCCTATATTTGAATTCATTGTTGTTTTGTATATTAAAAAAGAAACAATATATATCAATGATTTACTTTATCAAACTTCACCTTAGACAAATAATATGAAGATATCTTTTAGTTGCATTAACTAAGTGCTTGATAAAATGCAAAGAATGAAAGATAAAATGTGAAGGATGAAAGATGAGATGATTTGTTCTCTTTTATCATGTCATTTTGCCAGGAATGCATATTGATATCCCTGATTTTTCATCTTCTACTTTAGTAGAAGGGCTCGATCTATAAGGAGTATAATGATCATACACACACTTGAACATCATAACCAAGTAATTTTTTCCGAAGCAATTAAGTGTCTATTAGTGGAATTAGATCACTTGTTCGATGATAACTCGTTGGAGTTGCCTAATCTTTCTAACAACTTTAGATTCTAAAAATACTAGTAAGGCTTTTCGAAGTGGTGTTGTATGTCAATTAGTAGAGAACTTCTATCATGAAAATTTCATTGACGGAGAAAATATTTTTGAACATGTAATTCAACATTACATAATTGATTTCTCTCAACATGTCGATAATAAACAATTGACATTTATTTCAAAATTGTGTCGATGGTTGACAAAAACTAAAAGAGAAGCCATTTCTTATTTATCAAATAGCTAGTATCAAACTTACTTTCTTATTTATCGGTGCTGGTGGTGGTGGAGGTGGAGGTGATGAAACAGTGGTGGTGGTGGGTGGGGGCGAGGTGGTGCCTGAGAGTGGGTGGGTTGGGGGTATTAGGGAGGCATAGATAGAAGTGGATAGGATGGGGGCGGGTGTGTGTTTATATTTTAGAAATTTATTAGAATTAGCAAAATGTGAAAAACAATAATTATTGGTTTTCTAAAACTTTCTAAGTTCTTTGTAATTATGGAAAACGGAAAATTTTCATTTTCCGTGAAAATTTTAGAAAAATTGTTAAACTAAACGCGTTTTCGAAATTTTTATTTTTTTTTTTGGAATTTTTTTCCGGAAAACAACTCATTTGTTTGTAACTAAATGCACCCTTATAGCCTAATAGCACTTTTTAAAAACAATGGTGTTTTTGTAAAAAACAACAAATAACTTGTTACCCGTTTCACAACATAACTCCAAAACAATCCATTTACAAATGCTTTCAGCCTTCACATTTCTCTATATATCAGCAGTGTTCCTGATACCTCTTCTTTCTATACTTGCAGATGATGGTAATAGCACTTAACTAGTTGAATATTTATAACCCTAGCACTGAAAATTGGGTATGATTGTTGAGAAATTCTATCGTTTTATGTAATTTTCAAATGCAATACTCTTTTAACTTTATTTTTATTTTTATACTTCTCTTAATTCCTCATATGCCCAAGAAACCTAGCAATAGTCACAGCTCTACACATTATGCCTGGAATTGGAATCTTGATCTGGTATGATTCTTGTAAAACACCTTCAACAAAACTCAGGTATTGTGTCATATGATGGTGTGAATGATAACAGATTTTAGTTATTGAATGTGCTAATTCTGTTTATACTTTATAACTTATGATGGATAATAAGTATTATATATCTATATAACTAGTCAGAGACCTCAAAAACACCTTCAACAAAACTCAGGTAGACACAAAGATTCTTTGCACATCAATAACAAGTTAAACTCCATCCACTCATGATAAGCATACCACAAAACTACATAAACATAATGATCAAGAACATATAACACAGACAAGAAACATGAAATGATCAGAGTATGTAAGCATAAGCAAGTAAGCAACTCTCCATTTCATTCGTAATAAAACCTGAAGTTTAATATCAGCTACTTAACTAGTTCACAAAATCAATCCCCTGATCCCCTCACATACTCAACAGAAGTGATCTTCCATTTTGAATATCAAAAAGAAAA
This sequence comes from Lactuca sativa, assembly GCF_002870075.4. Lineage (NCBI taxonomy): Eukaryota > Viridiplantae > Streptophyta > Magnoliopsida > Asterales > Asteraceae > Lactuca > Lactuca sativa. Next base: position 31,247,721 of record NC_056630.2, on the reverse strand, counting down.
ACGAAACAATTACTATATTGTACCCAAATCATATCTCTAAAGAATACTAAACAGGTGGGATGAAATCCATATCAAAATACAACTAATAATGAAAAAAGCATGTAGATTAAGAAACATGCGTACGCAATTAGACCACGGTGTTCATCGCCGCAAGATGCTAGTTCCACCAACAGCCTCGTGCACACCCGTGTAGACCATATCACGAAAATCCCCATCATCACAAAGATCACCAGCCCACCTTGAGGAACAAACAATGCTACTGCGGATAATATCACAATAGGTAACATACAGTATCCGATCAAACTCAAGCACCGATACAAATCGAGATTCCCATTTCGGCCAGCTAACATGTTGAACACAACATACAGAAACAGAGAAGCTACTGTCACCCACCCCAAAATAATCCCGAAATGCAACTTGCCAGCAAGTAACTGGAACAATCCGAATGCCATAAGAAACAAAAACGGACCCGATAGATCGGCGTCTTCGTGAAGATCTGCTTTAACTCTAAAGGGATTCAAAATCGAAGCTGTTTTGTTCCAGATTTGTTTGGTGTTTATACCAAGCTCTTCAAGGAGAGGCGGTTCATCGTCGAAGTTCGCACTACCGCTACCGCTACCGCTTCCGATGCTGCCAAATTGAGGGGTTGCAAAGGAGGTGGATGCTGGAGAGGAGCCGATGTCGAAGGACATGAAAGGGATGCTAGGGTTTGAAGATCTCGACGGCTGGAATGGAGCAGTGGGGAGTCGTCGCTGAGGGCCGGTGTTAGGGTTTCCCCCGGATGGGAAAATCACTGGCGGGACGTTGAATTCCCTCGACATCGTGAAGAAATTCGTAAGATTGGGTCAGAAACTCGATCAGATTAACGATTTTGAATCACAGATTCCGCCCCAATTACAAGACTTTAGGGGAAAGAAATCAATTTTTGGGGAAGATCTTAAAGATGGAAACGGATCGGAGAGCGTGTTAACTATGTGAGTTGGATCCGGTTGTAATAATAATATCGATAACCCGACGTAAGAAAAATGGGAATCGAGGCCCCTGTATTATTACAATTTTCCAAATAGACCCTTCCACCTTAATTGAGGTTGAGATTGAATACTCAATAGTGAAATACTTAGTGGGTGTTTGGGATTTTTCTTAATTTGACTTGATAACTTATTTTTTTAAGGCAATAAATTAAAAAAATATTTGCCTTTTTTAAAAGTCATTTTGAAATGGTTTTTTTGGCAAGAGAGAAAATGGACGTTTCCGAAGTCATCAAAATTTGGTTTTTTTGAAAAGTTATAAGTCAATAAATCATTTTACAAATAAAAGTTAGTCAAACACTTTTTAATTTATTGACTTATCGACTTTTCCAATTACAAAAGTTAATCCAAACATTTTTTTACATACTCCTTTTTTAAAAAGGAATAAGTCAATAAGTTATTTTGCCAAAAGTCCTTTTAAGGTTTAAAATGCAATCCCAAACACCTGCTTAGAGAACCTCAAAAATGCATGAGACGAATTTGAAATTTATTGTATCGCTAAGCCACGAGTCTTGTTGATATAGGGATTCAAAAATATTTGAGGGCTAAAAGCTTGAATAGCTCGAAAAGATCGATATATATATATATATATATATATATATATATATATATATATATATATATATATATATATATATATATATATATATATATATATAATCGAATTGTTGTTTTGATGTGTATCCTACTCGTCGATTTCTAGTATCTCAAATTGTTTTTTAACGTGTATCTTACTCGCCTATTTATAGTATCTTATAAGGTGTGTGGGATTTGACTGGAATTATCGAGGTACAAGACACATGATTAGAATCCATGTATGTCAATGGGACAGGAGAAATCATTGTTGGTTCTACGTCATTATGACAAAGCTAATGTTTGTGGGTCAATTGTTAAGACTTTTCCACCTAAAGATCATTTCTTATTGCATCTTTATGATGTGTCATGTCATATCTCGTTGAACCAAGACATGTCTTTTTGGTGTAGATTTGACATTGTGGTTTAGCAAGTGGAGCGCTATTTGTGCTGTGGCGTGGTAGGTGGGGTACACTACTAGAGACTTAGTACATGTCATGTATACATTTCAATGATTATATGTGTGTGTTCATTGTAACGTCCCAAAAATCAGAATAAAAAATTCATTTTTAAAACACAAATACATAAACCAAAAGTTACCAAAACATCGTTTACAAATCATAATAAGGCAAAACATCAAATGAGAGTATCAATCAACATAAACTGCAAGATGATGTGTACAATCATGCATTTTCCTTTCCCCGCTCATCAAAAGTACCTGAAACATTGAAATCCAAACTGTAAGCCAAAACTTAGTGAGCTTCCCAAAGTACCCTACATTGCAAATAGATATAGATACAGATACAATATAAGCATGCATACAGGTTTTGTTGGTCCTTGACCTCAACCCAATCATATCGGGTTTGTTAGTTTACAACACAGAGTGGTAAAACCTAAACCCAACCATCCAGGGTTTTTTGGCACGTGTCCTTAACACCCAACAATTCAGATTTTTTGGCACATGACTTCAACCTCACCATACCGGGTATTTTAACTATCAGTCTCAACCCAACCATATCGGGTTTGTTAGCATGTGGCCTCAACCCAACAATCCATACGTCGACATATACCCAACAAATCACATATAGAACTATCGTAGCAATCTTACATCCTAGGATACATCAACACAATAAAACGGGTCGGACTTGGTGCCTTAGACCCATTGGCATAGTGAGAGAACTCACATCTCAGTCCGAACGCAAGCTGAAATAAATATTGACTCCTAATATTGGCTCTACCCGTTACCTATTATGTGAATCATTTCCCAATATTAATTAATATCGAATTACCAAAAATACCCTTAGGTCAACATTGGTCAAACTCAACAAACCAGACGAGTCAACACAGTCAATTCAACTCAGTCGATCCAACCCAGTCAAGTCGACCCAGCATCGTATGCAGGGCGTACTTAGTCGCGACTAGAAAACGGGGGCCTAACCGCATACTGTTGGATTAGGTTTCTAAGCCCATAACGATTTTGGTATGTACTTGACCCGATTATGAGCATGGTCCTTTTGGGTTGCCTTCACCATAGCAACTAATAGGATGAATTAGGAGAAAGAGAATTAATTATGATTTATTAATATATTATATGAATAATATATTAAAAGAGAAATCATATTGTTTAATTAATATTGATCAAGAATTAATGTAGAATTAATTTTATAGTCAAAAGAGATCAATTAAACTTAAGGGACTAGAACTGTAATTATAAGATAATTGCAATTGGGCTGATGGATCATCTTGGAATATAGGTTGGACAAATTCTATGGGAAGCCCATACGGAATTCGTCCAAGGGATATTCTAGAAGAAGTACATGGGTTGCTTAAGGCTTAAGCAGTCATATTAGGGTTTCCAACTAAAAACCCTAGCAACCACAAGTATAAATAGACCCCCTAACATAAGGATTTTGGCCCTTTGCTTCCTGGTTTCCTCCCCTCTCTTAAGTCATCTTATTGCTAGTGGTGTTTGCGACTCCATTAGAGGTGCAATATTTGAGGCACTAAGCTTTCAAAGGTCAAGGATATTCAAGGAGATCTTGTTATTACTACATAACAAGAAAGGTAAGATCTAAACCCTAGTTTATATGTTAATTTGATTGTTATATGCTAGTCCGTAGGATCATTGCTTTGGTATTCAATGTTGTTGTGTTCATAGTAGAAAAACCTAGATCAAAGCAATTATGGTTGCATGTACACCATAGGAATGATGTAATGCTCATAACCCAACACATACGTGCGGCATACCATCTGGTATGTCTAACGTACGCAGCTAAATGTTTCCCAACCCATTAAGTGCTTAATACTTATGCTTTTTCGTCCAAATTATAGTATAACAGCCCAAAAATTCAGATAAACAAAATTTATTTAATGTTTAAATAATTACAATCATGATTTGTCTTCCAAGATTCCATTACATCAAATTAGATCCAAAAGATCAGAGTATTCAAAACAATAAATGCGGAAATGCTAGAGAGTGAGTGTTGTGACATCAAGTCGGGCCCTTCCCTTAGAACCAGAAGTACCTGAAACACCCAACAAAGTGTAATCAATTGCTTAGTGAATCCCCAAATTACATAAAACATACAATCTCATAGTACCATGCAACATATATACATATAGAGTTGCCATGGACTCCATCCATGGTCTTCACCTGGAATGTCATAGGTTACCCCCATGGTTTAGCATCTAAGGGCCATGGGCTCCCCCCATAGTCTTTACCAGGTGTCATGAGCTCCCCCCATGGTCTTCATACAAACCATTACATACCAACTAACAAAACCATTGCATATCAACTATTAAATCCACATATCAATTAATGGGTCGGCATTGGTGCCTTTGACCCATTGGTATAATGAGAAGACTCACCTCAGTCTGCTGAAAACAATAGTTGCTCGACTACCAATCCAAAATCTCACACTGTATAAATATATAAATAATCCTAATTGGGATCATGACACAACCTAGTGAAGGGCTCAAAATCCTAAGTCCAATTCCCTCCATTATGGCCCAAAAGTCTATCCTTCATTAATGGGCCTAGGATCAAAGTCTAAAACTATAATGGGTCACATGGCCAGTAAGGCCCAATCATGACATAAATAGCCCAAAAATAATTTATAAGGCTCATATACCCTAATCGGTCCAGGCCCAAGCTAAGTGGAGTTCAATTGGCCCAAAAGTCTACCGAACGCCCAACACCTACAGGAGAGCGTACGCTTAGCATAATGGGTTCTTTGGTTGTATGCGCAGCGTACAGGTCGGTACACCCAACTTACAAGCGAGTAATGCATAATAACCATTACGTGCTTAATACATGAAGACTCCACATTCCAAATCTAGATCTAGGTCGTTTCTAAGGTCCTAGGGCATAGAGTTGGCAACTTCATGCCCTTGAATGCCATGAGGGAAACCAATACCTTATTTAATCCATTAAGCCTCGTTTTAAGCTCTTAAGCTCATGTAAAAAAGTCACCACAACCATCAAGCTATCATTTTTATGCTTCAAACCAAACAAGGAAACCTAGATCTAACACCCTTAACCTCTAGAGTTGACCAAACTCTCAAGAGAAGATTCATGGACCAAGAAAGGACTCAAAACCAAACCCTAACTCAACTAATCATAAACAAGAGCAAGGTATGAGATTTTACCTCCACAGGCTTCCCAAGATGCTCCAAATGCAAGATCCAAAAGCTTTTCCCACGTTCAAGGCTTGCTTTTACTTCCTTCTCCTTGCTAGCTCACCAAAAAGGAGGTATTTGAGGCACTTTTAAGCTCAAGAATTACTCATAAAGGATTTAGGGTTTTATGGACGTTTGAAAGTAATGTAGGTTGGTTAGGGTAAGTTCCAAATGGCTTAAGAATGTTTAAATAGGGTCCTTTCCCTAAAATTGGGGTTTTTAGTCTCAGCCACGTAGGCCCCATGTACCCCCCGGTACACCCCGTATGCATGGTACACACCCGCGATCAGCCCTCCTTAGTATGCTAAGCATACACATATATACGCCCAGCGTATGTAGGGACTCTTTATGCAACATGATTTAATTCCATGGGGAAAAAGAGTAAACATCTAAACTTCGACCGTTACATACAGATCCAAGTCCTAAAGGTTGTCCCTGACCGTAAAGCTTCAACTTTATGGTCTTGCATGGCCATTAAGTGCTTAGAACTAAAAACCCCAACATCTTAAGCCATTAAGACAACCAAAATCATGCATGAGGAAGAACTAAGAGTCAAGAACACATTTTATTACTCTAAGCCTAGAAAAGTGTCCAAAAGGAAAGCCCATTGCTCTATAGCATGCCATGCATAAGAATGTCATATTTTAGTGACAAAAGTTCATAATAACATCATATAAAAAAGATACAAAATTGCAAAAATGGTCCCTGTGTTTGTTAAAATTTTGTGGTTTTGGTCCAAAAACATTTGGTGGTGTATTAGTGGTCCAATTTTGGATACCTTGTGTGGTTTTGATCCCTATGGTTCACATTGTTGTGTGGTTTTGATCCATACCCTACATGAAAAGACCAATATGCCCTTCAAAAATTATTATTTTTATTTCTTTTAATTAACTCCTTGTCATTTTAATTAAAAAACCAAAACAAAAAACCCACCCACCCTACCCTTCTAATCCCTTTCCATCTACGACTCTAATTTTCTTTCCTGTAAAACCCAACCAAAAAAAACACTCATACACCGACTACCTTAGCTCCCTGTGCCGCCACCGGCCTCCATTACTCACTCTGCCGCCACCAGCCTCCGTCGCCCTCCTTCTTCCTCTAGTACCGACGAACGAGATCGATTTATACCATACACCTACTGATTTTGAATGTGAGATAGGGGTTGCAAATCGAAGTCTCATAGAAGACTTGAAAAATGATGCCAAGTAATGGACCTGCAAATCGATCCCAAACACTACACCTTCAAGAAGGTTGTCATCCCAAACCTCTACCTCGCCCGTTTCCTTTTCCGCCTGCACTAACCTCCACCCAGATTGATGGGGTTGTTTATGGTCGATTTGTTTCACTGCAACAATGCTTCCTGATAAACTTAAATCCGAAAATTAAAGTCCATGTATCGAAATTTTCACTAAAACAGGATCTGAAAATCGTTTCCAATTTGGTTTCACGAGCCAAAATCAAAATTCGGGAGTGAAGTATAGTACTAGAGTAAAGAGATTGAGGGGGTTCATAGATTTTATAGGAAGGAGCTTGTAGTGCAGAGGATGTAGTGGTGACATATGTGCAAGAAGGGAAGACGATGGTGTGGGTTTCCAACCACTAGTGGTGTGGGTTTCCAGCCTATTGTCGTTGGTTTCCGGTGTGGGTGTTTTTGAGACTGTATGTTTGTGTGTGTTTTTGAAAAAGATAGAAAGAAGTGAAGTTGAGTGATGAATAGCAAAGAGATATAATAGGGGGGTGGTGGCGAACCAGGTAACTCCAGTGAAAATGGAGGCCACCGACGCTGGTTACAGACACGAGTGAAGGAGGGTGGTGGTGATGATTGGGATTCTCTCCTCCTTGGTATTATGACAGGGATGAAAGGGTGAGTTAGGTTTTTATTTTTATTTTTTTGTATTAAGTTAAACATAAGTTAAATTAATTTAATTAAAACATTTTAGTAATTAAAAAAAGGAAAATATAAACTATAAGGGTATAAAAGTAAGTTCAAGTGTATAGGGACTAAAATCACTAAAAAGATCCAATATTTGACCAGTTATGCACCATGAAACCTTTTTGGACCAAAGCCACATAATTTTGACAAGAACATGGACCATTTTTGCAATTTAATCCCCAAGGTATGAAACGTTATACCTTCTGGAGATTAAGGATGATGCAAGACTTCCAGATCCAAGCTTGCTTCTGGCTTCCAAGCTTCACCACCACCCTCTCTTTCTTTGAAACACACAAAAACACATTATCAAACTTCAAAACACAACAATGGGGCTAGGGTTTGCAAGAAATGGGATGGGGGAAAAGGGACTTAAGGTTCAATATATAGGGTCCAAAAAGATTAGGGTTTATGTCCAGACGGAGTACGCCTAGCGTACTCAGAGTATGCCCAACGTACTCCCAAAACATTGTCGTTCTGTCACACCCCAAAACCAAGAACGGCGTAAACATTCTGGGGCGGAGGACGTCATGTATAATATCAACAACAATGTAAAGTAGTAAACAAGCAACAACATCATCCATTGCATTAATAAAATAATTATTATACAATTGTATTCTGTCAAATTTTGATAAACAATAAAGCATAAATCAAAATGAAAGATAAGTCTTGAACAAGCTCCATCTTCCTTTCTCCTTGCATCGGTACCTGTCTATGATGACCTGAGGATACAAGTAATTTTGAAAGCGAGTATCAGCTTTGAAGCTGGTGAGATCATAAGTATTTAGTGTCTTAATTTGTATGTAAGAATTTGTAAGTCTATGTATTGCAAGAATTTGTAAGTGTATAAGAATTGTAAGTGTTTGAAAAACCCTAGAATCCCTATGATTCCTTCTAGTATATGAAGGTGTCTTCTACCAAGACCTAACTGTTCTGTGTGTGTCTCTTGTAAGAGTATGTATTTTACCAAAGTATAACTATCATTATCCAAAAATATAGTTTGTACATTTATGTTTAAGTGAGGTTATCACCAAAAATATGTAATGGGAAAATTAACATAGTACTACAACGTAGATCTAAAAGGACTACTACCATACTAACTACCTTAAACCGGATTTTAGGCTAAGGCATTCTGTGATAAATTGCACCATACTATCGACTGTAACAACGACATACGAATGGTCGTAATAACGGAATGACATTTGGCACCCGCAGACCTGCAGGTCCGGCTGTAGCTAGCAGCAAGGTGTAGGATTGTCAATCTAGCATAGATCTATACGCAAACTCAACGCTCCCCCTTCAAGAGACTCTGGCCGCAACTCAAGTCATGAGGTTTTAAGTCATGCTCCAATTTAAATCACAGTAATTAACGTATTCTCGTATATGTAATGTAATGTACTGTTCTAGCTGTAATGTAATGAACTGTTCTAGCAAGTATAGTAATGTAATGAATTGTTCTAGCAAGTATAGTAATGTAATGAACTGTAATGTTCTATGTGTGCTAGCTGTAATGTGTGTTCTCTCTATCTAGCAAGTATAGTAATGTAAACGTTCTAGTATAGTTGCATATGTTCTCGTCCTAGTATAGTTGTATATGTAATGTACAGTAATGTTCTAGAAAGTATTGACTCATGAATGAACTGACTCATTGTATGATATCGCGTTCTAGTAATGGTTCTAGTATCTTCCTGAACTACCCATATGGTAGCTTACTAGTAATCTAAGTGGTACGTATGGACGTGGATGTATACCTTTGCTACCCAAGGGCATAGGATGAACTAGAAGGACCTTTTATGACTTTATATGTACACATGATATATAACTAATATTTAAACGACCTTCGGACGAGTATCCGATATCCCACCAGACCACATCTCAAGGCGCGAAAAGGAAATAGGGTGGATAGCCTTCCTAAGCCTTTTAAACATTTCTTATATAACTATACATATAGAGGCATGAAATTTATAGTATAAAAGCATAAATAAGTTTGGTAAAACATTTGAAACATAAATATTAGTTTAAGGAAAGATCGACTTGATGTCAACCTACAAAACAATTTGAAGGCATAAGTTTGATAAAACAATATAAGTACAAGGAACATTTGTTTGAAACACAGTTGTAAATAAGTTTGAAATATGATAAACAGAGTAAGAGGTACAGTGTAATAAGTAGTTTGAAACATATAAAATGTTTATAAAAATCATTTGAAGGAAACTGTTTGGTAAAACGGCTAATGAGTAGCCAAATCTTTTGAATGTTGTATATTAATCACATGTGATTGATGTAATAAGTAATATAATCCTACTTACTAATCACATGTGATTGATATAATAAGTAGCATGATTCTATTTGTATCCCCCCCCCCCATAAAACATTTAAAATAGTTTAAAACATTAGTTAAGGGGTATGAACTCACATGCAGTAAGTGACTGGAATTGAACGGGTTGTTATCGTACGGAAGGATCGGACAAGTGCTTGGTGTCAAGTGAAGACTTAGACACACACAATGATCCTAATTACATATGAAGACATATGTATATAAATAATTAGAGATTTAATCACTAATTATACGAGTATAAACATTTAACGCGAGGACAACACTTTTGGTCAAGTGCTAGGAGGCTAATGGGTTGCAACAAAGGAGTGCAATGCCCCTAATGGAAGTTTAAGGTCAAAAGACCATAATCATTGGAGTTTATGGCCCAGGGGAGTAAGCTCCTGGCCGTAAACTCTCAACCAAGGCTTGGAATGGTACATTGAATTACTACAACCTTAGTGGGAATTGTTTCAAGGCCTATGCAAGTGTTTGGGCACCATATTGACTCCTTTGGGGAGTTTACGGCCCAAAGACCCTTTTCCCTTGGAGTTTACGGCCGTAAACTCCCTTGGGAGGGTTCTTATGGTTCTTTCAAGTCTCTATAACAACTAGGAACAATTCTAGGCTTTAATACTTGGCTTAAGGAAGGTTTATGGCACTAAATGGTACCATTTGATGGAGTTTACGACCTTGGAACCTTTTGGTCCATAAACTCCCTCACACATGGGGTTCTAAATGTTTTAGTTAGTCCAAAACTCATCTAGGTACATGCCCTAATTGTCTCATGGCCTAAGGAAGTGTCTAGGGTGTCCTTTGACCCCTTTATGGGAGTTTACGGCCCAAGAACCACTCTTGGCCGTAAAATCTTCAATACTTGTGCTTTTCTTATGTTTCCTAGGTCCTAAACACATTAAGGTATTTGCCTAAAATAGAGTCCAAGCCTTAGGAAGTGTTTGAAAGGATTTTGGCACTTAAACTTGGAGTTTACGGCCTAAGGAGCTTCTTGGCCGTAAACTCCCTTCTAGAATTGATTTCTAATGGTTTTGGTGGCATAAATCATGAGTTTAAGGCTTCTAGGTTTTTGTTCTAAGGCTAAAGGAACATTAGGCACTCATTTGTGCCTTCACTTGGAGTTTACGGCCCAAGAGATGTTCCTTGGCCGTAAACTCCTAAAACTAAATGGTTTTGATTGATTTCTAGCCTCTAATGCTCATACATAAAGTCCTTAACTAGTTGCCTAACACGGAAATGGGACTAGATGGCCTTTAGGCTTGATTTTGGAGTTTACTCCCCAAGAACGTTCTTGGGCGGTAAACTCCCGGATCTTGCATTTTAGACATGTAAACAATGTTATTTAGCATATAACAAGTATTAAAACACATCTATGAAAGTGGACTCACAATCTGGGATGAAAACCCGAAGATCCGTGAGAGAGAAATTGGCTTTTCTCTAATTGGAATTCAACTAATGAACCAATTTGGTTCATAATTCTATTTATAGTCTTGAGATTTTTGGCAGAAAATATTTCTATTCTCGGAATGGATTCTAATGACCTAGAGTAATGGAATTACAGTGTTGCACAAAATCCTAGTGCATCCACTCTCCTAATAACTCCTTAGGTGTAAAACCCTGAAAACTGCCAAACTTATTCCATAAGTCTGAAATTTCACTGTAACTGCTCTATTTCTATTGGATTGAAATGGTTTGATTAGAATGGAAATTTCAGGTTGTCACATCATCCCCCTGTTAAAGGGAATTTCGTCCCGAAATTAGAATTTAGGCAAGGACGTATGCACGAATGATCGAGTCGTGAGGAGGAAACTTCCTAATCGATTTATTCTAGCGCACCTAAGTGAAATCGGGCTCTCGGTTGGCATTCCAACGAACCTTCACTAACTGGCGACGGCGTTGCTTCGTCCGCTTGACCTCTCGGTCGAGGGTCATTACGGTTCTAATACAAAGGCAAGGATCTCGACGAGTGGACTTGCAAGAGTCCTAACGGAAAGGTATGGTTTCACGATCGAGATGCGAAGAGTAGAATGTACATTACTGAGTTTGCGGCGTAGGTCTAGCTTGTGCGAGGCACAGAACCTATTCTGATAAGAATCTCGGAGGTCCTGTCTAACTTGGATTTAGCTTTCCACGCTTTACGAAGCGTATTAAGCCATTCCCAGAGTGAGTTATCCTAAAGAACTTGGTCACTCACTTGGAATTTCAAAGGTTCCTTTTCTTGCGTAACTTCCCAGTCAAAGGCCACCCCTTGCTGGGTCAAAGTTGTACGAGTTTCTGTAGCTTGCGAGGAGTTCTGAATGAACTAAGGCGGTAGGTCGGTAGGACCTAGAATTTGGCTAAAAACTGCCGGCGTCTTTGGTGTCGATAAATGCTCAATGGTTTTTGACAAATTGAAAGAGTACTCAAAATTTCCTACATTACTAACAGTGTGTCCTAGAAATTTGACTCTTCAATTTCAAAACTCGTGCCTAGAGAACTTTGCTAAAAGTTCCTCTATAGGAAATGTTTTCATGGGTTTTCTTCTTACTACGAGGGTAGATAAGTAAGTCATTACATGGAGAAATGACGAATCAATCCAAGTAAGAAAGACGTATCCCTATTCATTTAGCTCATGAAAACCATGAGCTTATTGGTCCTATCCGAAAGGTATCACTACGGACTCGAAGTGTCCGCATCGAGTTCAGGAGATAGTCTTCCGGACATCCTTCCCTAACACTTGAACTAGTGATATTCGGATTTCAGATCCATTTTTGAAAGAAATTCTTTCCTTGCGTTTGCTCAACCATTTCATCTATGCGAGGCAGAGATAATGATTTCTAATGAAAAATCTTGACGGAGTCCTCGATATCCGAGGTACATACGATGCAATCCGTCGATCTCTGGAAGAATATGACTGGGGTTCTCCAGGGTGAGAAGCCTAGTCTTCTAGTTCTATTTCTGTGTAGTTCGCTAAGTTGTTTGTACTGTTCTGGTATCTCTGTGGGTGTTTAAACTATAGGGTGATCTGTTTACGGGAGTCGTACTGGGTTCTAAGTTTGTTCACATGACGATGTGATTACTCATATACTTAGGCAGTTCTCCGTCCTGAAGTCCATTTTAGAATTTATACATGGTTTCACCATCACAATTTCGGGTATACGAGTCGCATATAATTAAGGTTGAAAAAGGTAGTCGAATAACTGATTCTTCTTTAAGCTCACATCCCATCGGGGAAAAGAACTTAAAGTGGAATCATCAATTCTAAACCTGTAGAAGCTTGATTATATATAACTCTTACGTATACCTTCCTCAGTGATAGATCAATCGCATGAATCCTTGGATTGGACTTGACATACTGCACGAGTGGTACTTCGGGGATTTCTTGGGAAACAAAAAAAATAACTAAGAGGTACTCCTGACATGAGTACTTCGGTGTTCTGATATGACGGCTTCGCTGGAAAAGTGATCTAGAAGAAAGAGATGTACACATGAAGCTGTTTTTGTGAGGATCAAATTAAATCGGGTCGTATGATAATGTCGAAATCATACTGAATCTTAAAGACATTAGATTTGAACATAAAACGTTTACAGACTAAACACAATCGTCCAACCATGAACAAGAGTTATAGTACTTTAGATTTACCAGAAGACTAATGCTGCGAATAAGATATACTACAAAAGACAAGTATACGCAGCACGAGACTCCCTATACAGACAGGATCTCGCAAAAGGTAAGACTCTAGTTGCACCAGTTCTAGATAGTTTACAAGTCTGTTACAACGAAACGCCTTAATTACATTAACGTGGTTCCTGAGCAGGCTCTCCTACAGCTGTGATCCTGAGAATCCTCCCATCTACGCCAGAGTTCTTTGCTATCGGGCAATCTTTCTTGAAGTGCCCTGTCTCACCACATTGGTGGCATGACTGGCTAGTACTAGATTTGGTGACGGGATTGTGGTGCTTAGCTAGTGTTATGTGGACACGAGTGCCTTCCTCGTTACTCCACCTTGAAAATTGCTTCTTAAATCGCTTTGTGTTATAACTCATCTTGTACGCAGGGTTAGTCTCGATGAAAGGGACTTGAGTGATGGGTCGTTTCGGTGCTCCATAGTCACGAGCATGATGCCCTATGTTTAGGAAATTGCAACATTGAATCTCATGGCAAGCCCCATGATGATGGAAACTACACTTATCACACTTCGGGAGTTTCCCTCATATGGCCTGCGCGGTATAGGAACGGCAGGGGTTTCCACTTGCTGCTGTTGTATAGCCAGCTTTTGGGATCTCTTGCGTTCCTTCCGGGCTTGACGCTTTCGTTTCTTGTTCTCTGCTTTTTGGCTTTGCGAGCCTGTGACTGTTACTGTTTGGTGACTTCTTGAATGGATACCACGATTGGAAACTTCGTTCCCATAAGTAGCATTGACTGTGCTGATAGCGCTACGGTGCGCAAGGACCGCGGTTACGGCAGCCACTGCGGCAGCTGTAACTGCCGTTTGAAAGGTAGCGGCGTCCATAGGAAAAGTAGAGGTCTCGTTGCTTGGCTGGTTGTTTCCGGATGACAACATGATTCTGTAACACGAAAGAGTAAAGATTTTGTAAGCGATTCTGGTCGACCCTGATGTACTTAGATTGTTCTTGAAAAGAGTAAGAGTATGATCTCGAAAGTTTGACCTACATCCCTATGATGCAGTCCTAGTAAAGAATGAAAGTATGTTCGTAGAGTGGTCTCAAAACGTTTGTCGTTCGAGCTGAGGTATCATGGGTTGGTGAATAACAAGATCCAACCACTGAAAGAGACTTGGAAATGTCTCCGGAGATAAATCACTATAGTCCAATGACTTGACTAAAGTATGATTTAGATAGACTCCAATGAAAGTAAGATAAAAGTACTTGAATGAAGAATGACACAGAAGTTAGCCGGCTGTCAATATCTTTGATATTCACGATGTAAGGATTCGGGGAAAAAATGACCTTGTAAAGGTCTTACATCATATCCACAAAATATAGTTCCTGACAGCATAAAGACCTAACTAAAGTACTTACGGTACAAGATAATTTCATAGAAAATGCCACATTGGGCATAGACAGAAAACACGATTTTCTTTTTATAAGGGAAATAAAGTAAAGCGTCTACTACTGGCGACGGTCATCTCTCTGGTGAACTCTTAGTTCAACCAATTGACGTTTCATGTCAAGTAGGTGTCTTTCGCACACCATCTGGCGTACTCGGAGCCCTATGACTTCGGCTCGTGATTCAGCCAGTGCTTGCAGTAGGGTTTCATAGTTTCTCTTTGATCTCTCGTGTGCATCTTCTAGATGAATGGTGTGGAGGGTATGCATTCTAGCATCGGCGACTACTTCTGTAATCTGATGTAGGGCTGTCCTGCCTTGAATCTCATTTCGGGCCACTCTGCGGCCCAAGATTTGCAAGACTCTATCTGCTGAGCCCCCATTGCTCAAGTCGTAAAGGCTTCGGTCGCCATTGAATGGCATGGGTTGATCTTGTCCTTGGCTCCATATTCCCAAGCATTCTACTCTCTCAGGGTCGGGCCATGAAAAGGTCGGACGAGGGTTAGGAATTGGAAGGGAGCTGTTTGGGGTAGGTTCTCAACCTCTGGTTCGGAGTTAGCATCATACGAAAAGTCTTCATCATGGTGATCATCCAAGGGGATAGGATGATCATTCTCTGGTTCTTCTCCAAACCAACCAGCTATGACTTCATTCGGAAGATACCGGTTGTCAAGGGGATGGAGTCCAGCTATGATTTCTATGCGAGAATTTAGGGTAAGAGGATAATTATTAGACGAACTATCTAGATAATTTATTTAGAAAACCTTCATTAGTTACATCGCTATTTGTGAAGTGCATACCAGCTATGTGTAATCTAAACAGGATAGACCTTCGAATAAGTGACCTTATTTCCAAATTCACACAGAATAGGGGTAAGGCAAAATTATCACTGATTCTAAGTCTATAACATCCTAATTACATGTAGCCTTAGTGTATCCACTTAGCAACTATCCAATTAGTAATGAAGATCCCATTTTAATTCTCAAGTATAAAGTACTTATAGTAACACCAAATACTCCTATAGTATTTTAATTTTTAATGTTATGTTCTATTATTCTCATTGTGGTAGGGTTGGTAAGATTTTAGCATTGTTGCAACCACACACTTAAACTTAGGCACATGCTAGTCAACCCTCGGATAATATAGGTGATCATGCTATATCTTCCCAGTTTTGACCATATGTCTCTAAGCCCACTTGTGTTGTCCAACAATCTTAATTCTTTTGTACTGTCCTAGTGACACTGATTTTAGTATGAATGCAGCACGTATACTTACTTAAATATTTTACTATTTAAAGTATAAACTCTTGGTCAGAGTATTTTTAATCCCTTATGTATTTATAGTTAGTATATCTTTTATGGGTTGATATACTTAATTCACTATAAACAATGCTCTGATACCAATCTGTCACACCCCAAAACCAAGAACGGCGTAAACGTTCTGGGGCGGAGGACGTCATGTATAATATCAACAACAATATAAAGTAGTAAACAAGCAACAACATCATCCATTGCATTAATAAAATAATTATTATACAATTGTATTCTGTCAAATTTTGATAAACACTAAAGCATAAATCAAAATGAAAGATAAGTCTTGAACAAGCTCCATCTTCCTTTCTCCTTGCATCGGTACCTGCCTATGATGACCTGAGGATACAAGTAATTTTGAAAGCGAGTATCAGCTTTGAAGCTGGTGAGATCATAAGTATTTAGTGTCTTAATTTGTATGTAAGAATTTGTAAGTCTATGTATTGCAAGAATTTGTAAGTGTATAAGAATTATAAGTGTTAGAAAAACCCTAGAATCCCTATGATTCCTTCTAGTATATGAAGGTGTCTTCTACCAAGACCTAACTGTTCTGTGTGTGTGTCTCTTGTAAGAGTATGTATTTTTCCAAAGTATACCTATCATTATCCAAAAATATAGTTTGTACATTTATGTTTAAGTGAGGTTATCACTAAAAATATGTAATGGGAAAATTAACGTAGTACTACAACGTAGATCTAAAAGGACTACTACCGTACTAACTACCTTAAACCGGATTTTAGGCTAAGGCATGATGTGATAAATTGCACCATACTATCGACTGTAACAACGACATACGAATGGTCGTAATAACGGAATGACGTTTGGCACCCGCAGACCTGCAGATCCGGCTGTAGCTAGCAGCAAGGTGTAGGATTGTCAATCCAGCATAGATCTATACGCAAACTCAACCCTCCCCCTTCAAGAGACTCTGGCCGCAACTCAAGTCATGAGGTTTTAAGACATGCTCCGATTTAAATCACAGTAATTAACGTATTCTCGTATATGTAATGTAATGTACTGTTCTAGCTGTAATGTAATGAACTGTTCTAGCAAGTATAGTAATGTAACGAACTGTTCTAGCAAGTATAGTAATGTAATGAACTGTAATGTTCTATGTGTGCTAGCTGTAATGTGTGTTCTCTCTATCTAGCAAGTATAGTAATGTAAACGTTCTAGTATAGTTGCATATGTTCTCGTCCTAGTATAGTTGTATATGTAATGTACAGTAATGTTCTAGAAAGTATTGACTCATGAATGAACTGACTCATTGTATGATATCGCGTTCTAGTAATGGTTCTAGTATCTTCCTGAACTACCCATATGGTAGCTTACTAGTAATCTAAGTGGTACGTATGGACGTGGATGTATACCCTTGCTACCCAAGGGCATAGGATGAACTGGAAGGACCTTTTATGACTTTATATGTACACATGATATATAACTAATATTTAAACGACCTTCGGACGAGTATCCGATATCCCACCAGACCACATCTCAAGGCGCGAAAAGGAAATAGGGTGGATAGCCTTCCTAAGCCTTTTAAACATTTCTTATATAACTATACATATAGAGGCATGCAATTTATAGTATAAAAGCATAAATAAGTTTGGTAAAACATTTGAAACATAAATATTAGTTTAAGGAAAGATCGACTTGATGTCAACCTACAAAACAATTTGAAGGCATAAGTTTGAAAAAACAATATAAGTACAAGGAACATTTGTTTGAAACACAGTTGTAAATAAGTTTGAAATATGATAAACAGAGTAAGAGGTACAGTGTAATAAGTAGTTTGAAACATATAAAATGTTTATAAAAATCATTTGAAGGAAACTGTTTGGTAAAACGGCTAATGAGTAGCCAAATCTTTTGAATGTTGTATATTAATCACATGTGATTGATGTAATAAGTAATATAATCCTACTTACTAATCACATGTGATTGATATAATAAGTAGCATGATTCTACTTGTATCCCCCCCCCCATAAAACATTTAAAATAGTTTAAAACATTAGTTAAGGGGTATGAACTCACATGCAGTAAGTGACTGGAATTGAACGGGTTGTTATCGTACGGAAGGATCGGACAAGTGCTTGGTGTCAAGTGAAGACTTAGACACACACAATGATCCTAATTACATATGAAGACATATGTATATAAATAATTAGAGATTTAATCACTAATTATACGAGTATAAACATTTAATGCGAGGACAACACTTTTGGTCAAGTGCTAGGAGGCTAATGGGTTGCAACAAAGGAGTGCAATGCCCCTAATGGAAGTTTAAGGTCAAAAGACCATAATCATTGGAGTTTACGGCCCAAGGGAGTAAGCTCCTGGCCGTAAACTCTCAACCAAGGCTTGGAATGGTACATTGAATTACTACAACAACCTTAGTGGGAATTGTTTCAAGGCCTATGCAAGTGTTTGGGCATCATATTGACTCCTTTGGGGAGTTTACGGCCCAAAGACCCTTTTCCCTTGGAGTTTACGGCCGTAAACTCCCTTGGGAGGGTTCTTATGGTTCTTTCAAGTCTCTATAACAACTAGGAACAATTCTAGGCTTTAATACTTGGCTTAAGGAAGGTTTATGGCACTAAATGGTACCATTTTATGGAGTTTACGGCCTTGGAACCTTTTGGGCCGTAAACTCCCTCACACATGGGGTTCTAAATGTTTTAGTTAGTCCAAAACTCATCTAGGTACATGCCCTAATTGTCTCATGGCCTAAGGAAGTGTCTAGGGTGTCCTTTGACCCCTTTATGGGAGTTTACGACCCAAGAACCACTCTTGGCCGTAAACTCTTCAATACTTGTGCTTTTCTTATGTTTCCTAGGTCCTAAACACATTAAGGTATTTGCCTAAAATAGAGTCCAAGCCTTAGGAAGTGTTTGAAAGGATTTTGGCACTTAAACTTGGAGTTTACGGCCTAAGGAGCTTCTTGGCCATAAACTCCCTTCTAGAATTGATTTCTAATGGTTTTGGTGTCATAAATCATGAGTTTAAGGCTTCTAGGTTTTTGTTCTAAGGTTAAAGGAACATTAGGCACTCATTTGTGCCTTCGCTTGGAGTTTACGGCCCAAGAGATGTTCCTTGGCCGTAAACTCCTAAAACTAAATGGTTTTGATTGATTTCTAGCCTCTAATGCTCATACATAAAGTCCTTAACTAGTTGCCTAACACGGAAATGGGACTAGATGGCCTTTAGGCTTGATTTTGGAGTTTACTCCCCAAGAACGTTCTTGGGCGGTAAACTCCCGTATCTTGCATTTTAGACATGTAAACAATGTTATTTAGCATATAACAAGTATTAAAACACATCTATGAAAGTGGACTCACAATCTGGGATGAAAACCCGAAGATCCGTGAGAGAGAAATTAGCTTTTCTCTAATTGGAATTCAACTAATGAACCAATTTGGTTCAGAATTCTATTTATAGTCCTGAGATTTTTGGCAGAAAATATTTCTATTCTCGGAATGGATTCTAATGACCTAGGGTAATGGAATTACAGTGTTGCACAAAATCCTAGTGCATCCACTCTCTTAATAACTCCTTAGGTGTAAAACCCTGAAAACTGCCAAACTTATTCCATAAGTCTGAAATTTCACTGTAACTGCTCTACTTCTATTGGATTGAAATGGTTTGATTAGAATGGAAATTTCAGGTTGTCACACGTTCCGCCTTACTCCCTGATGCGTGCAAATAGCTACACCTAATTTTAACTTATTAACCTAACTAACTTAACTAACTAAATTTCATCTAGGCAGTGTACCTAGTCAAATTATAGAATAGTGTGGGTAAGTCGGGTGTCGATCACAAGGAACGGTTTTAACTAATTAATTTACCTACTTTTAAATTAACCTAATTTTCTAGCTAGGTAGTGGGTTTTATCTAATTTTCCAAGTTTAAATGAACTTAATTTATCAACAACTATCAGTTTAACAAAACACTTCTATTAGTTCGAATCCACTTTCCTCAATGGCTTATAAATTAATTATGACAATTCATGTTGGTTACCAATTAAAATATTATTAGCAATTCAATTCCAAATTTACTAATATGCAATTAATTCATGTAGATCTATGTATGTTCACACATAAGTTAACACATAATCAATTATTAAATAGAATTAGAGCTATGTAAGATTGAGTTGACAAACACAATTATGTTCATAATATGGGTTCTCTAGCACAACCAAATTTAACAATTCAATTACTTATCTAAGATTGGTTCAATCTTAGTTCTAATAATCTAATGTTCTCTAAATTACTAGGTATTCAAATTCATGCAGATTAATGATCACTAACTGCACAGAAATAGAACTTAAAGCAATCTAGTTATCAAATCAAGCATGTTAGGTATAATCAATCAAACACAAGTCATAACCAACAAGCAAAGTCTAAATTAATATAATCAAACCATGAGTTCCAGCTTCCTCTAGCTAACAGAAGCAGCTAGATTTAGTTGGACATTCTAACAAATAAACACAAACAAGTTATAATCAAAGACATGTTTAAAAGTACCAAACTAAAAAGTAGATTATGAACTTCTTCTTCTTCCTTGGTGTTAGAACCAATTTCCAGGCCTTCTCTCTTCTGAAATTCGACTTCTGAACCTTCTCTCCAGTCAGCCAGCCTCCTTAAAATGTAAGAATCTAGTTCTATTTATAATTTTTGAATTATCCATACTCACATCGTGAGTTTAGTAGCTATCCGTGTTTGACAAGGATTCTTCTACGCGATGCTTATCTTCTAGAATGTCCCAACTCACGTCATAAGCCTTGAATACTCACGTCATGAGAGTGTATTTTTGCTGGATTTTCTATCTTTCAAGTCTTCATCCTCCAAAGTTCCATTCTTTGACACTTCTAGTCCTTATTCTTCAAAATGTCTTCTATTTGGCTGCAAAATACAATTTAACCTTATAAGTATCATTATTCCATGCAAATAACCAAAATATTAATAAAAATGTACTTAAATATTGCCTAAAAATATGTATAAATATGGCAATATCACTCCCCCTTACGTTCGTACCATCCCGGTACACCCCACGTAAGGGCCACAGTTGCCAAAATCATAATTTAAAGGGTTAGAAGGAAACTTACCATGATTCAGGTGTAACAGTTATCCCCCACTTGGATTAAACTTCGTCCTTGAAGTCCGTCGAAGTGAACAGCTCCGGGTAATGCTCCCTTATATCCGACTCTGGTTCCCAAATCCACTCGGAGCCTTTCTAATGTTACCACTGAACCTTGACCAATGGTACCACCTTGTTGTGCAAGGTCTTCATCTTCCGATCAAGAATCACTATCGGCCTCTCTATGTAATTCAGGTGCTCATCAACCTTAATGTCTTCCAGCGGTACCACCATCGTTTCATCAACTCAACACTTTCGCAACTCAGAAACATGGAAAGTGCTATGAAGTTGACTGATCTTTTCCAGTAGATCCAACCGGTATTCCATATTGCCCACCCTGGCAATCACACAAAAAGGTTCAATGGATTGGGGTCCCAACTTGCCTCGCTTCCTGAAGCGTATCACACCTTTCGAGGGTGACACCTTTAGTAAAACCATGTCCCAAACCTAGAACTCCAGTTCAAAACGTCGTCGATCTCCATAGGTCTTCTGTCGGCTCTGGCTTGCTGCAGTCTCTGTCCGACCTGCTGAATCATCTCTGTAGTTTAGAGTACTACCTCAGTTCACCCCATAATCCTTTGTCCGACCTCGCCCCAACATATCGGTGTGCAACACTTCCTCCTGTAGAGAAGCTCTACAGGTGGTGCACCAATCGAGTAAAACATGACTAAAACATGAATTCAAAAGTGTAATTAACAAGTTGTTTGCATAATCAAACATTGAACCAAAAAAAAAAGTAGGATTTTTAGCTATTTATGACTAAAACATGAATTCAAAAGTGTAATTAACAAGTTGTTTGCATAATTAAATTGATAAAACAAATTATTGAATTAATGTTGCAAATCAAGTTATTCGAAGTTCTAACTTGTGTTTCTTTGTGAGAAAAATTGAGATAAAACGCAAAAATGAAATAAGGATGTATTTATAAGTCTCGAAATCAATAAAATGCATCCACTCGACTAAGTGAAAGTTAGCCGTCACATTCACCGGAGTGGTATTAAAAAAATATGGGATCTGATTTATTGATGACTCGACGAGTGGAGGCAAAGAGTAATATCCACTCGACCGAGTAACTTTTTCGGTTGCTTGTTTTTCTTTTTTATTAAAAAAAATCAACTTTCATAATTCGACTTTGATCTCCACGAAACTTGAACCGTAACCCTCAACAAGATCTTAAGACTGATCCAACCTTCAAATGTCATGAAAATCAACCACAATGTGTGTAGATAAGAAAATTCCACCAATTTACAAATAAAGTTTCGAAATTGTTAAAATGCATGAGTTATAATACTTAATTCAATGCAAATCCAAGTAATAAATTTGTCTAAATGATCCATGAAATACATCTCGAAACCTTTTTATTTTATAACGGTTTATTTTACTCCACTTATTATGCTTAACTAGATTATAGCCCGCGTTAAACGCGGGAAACGCATAAAAAACATATAATCGTTTATAGATATTGTATAATGATTATAAAAAAAATATATGGTTATTGGTATTATTGAAATGTGTAGAAAATACATTGAAAACGATAAATATATATAATCATTGAAAGATCTCTTTGTAGACATCATTTTTTGTTTTATTAGTTGAACGACTTTCCTCGTCTCATATAGTTATGATATTTATACATTTATAAGCATTTTAATTAGACGTTCCTTGCATAATAATGTTATCTAATTTAAACATATATTGACAACCAATATACTGTTTTTTCTATTGCATTAAATATTGACAACTATTTCATTTATTCAAATAAAGTTATGTAATATAATTTATAAAATGTTAAATGTTATATAAATTTAATTTTAGTATATCATCAATGGAGATTCTTTTCTAAATCATGATTGGTTTATTTTAAATTAATTATAAATATAAATGCTAGCTTTTATGTTTGTTCTTATTTATTTGGTGTTCGCAAGAACTTTGCATTAGTTTTGGCGCAACTTTGAATAATTTTAGTATATCATCAATGTAATTTGATATATCTTTCAATTATATGAAATATCAAATAATGACATTTCATTACTATTGTGATAATTTAGTTTATATATTGTATTTTCACTAATCTTAACGGTCTTATTTTTTCTAATAACCGTAACGCTTTTACTAAATGTATTTTTCACAAATCTCCTAATATCTTATAATTTTTATCTTACTTTATAATTTTTCATAACTATGTTATTTTCAAGATTGACTGCTTTAATAGTGTTTTTTTTTCAGTCTATTCAATTTTATATTTCATTGTACAACATCATCGTTTATATGTATTATGAAATTTCACTTTAAAAATGCTTAATGTTTACACCTTGATATTAATTTTTTTAATAAACTCATGTAATAATTATGGAATATATATCTCATTTTAATTAACATTCACTTCCTTTATTAGATCAAATTCTTCATTAAACGGATATACTTTTGGAAATTAATAATTATAATAGGGCAGACATTATCTAAGACGTAAATGTTTGATATACTTTTGGAGAAAAAAAATCAGGATCATTAAAAAAAATTAATAAAGAAAATACAAATTTAAATTTGTTGCAATTATGGATGAAATTATTGGCGAAAATTTATTTTGGAGGGAGTTGTATTTTGTAAGGTATAATAATATTACAAAATTTGAAATATCTATATTTGTTGTGTAAATTAATAAATTTTATTGTTACTATACAAAGATAAAAAAAGTAGGTTGATATGATATACAAAAAACATAATAATTTCAATGATATTTTAAAATCATGCTAAAATTAACCGGATTCTTATGACATAAAAATTAAAAAAAAAATCATAATCATCTCTAATATATAAAACTAACATTTTCGTAATTAATGTCAGTTCCCAAGATAGTTAATTTTTGTTTTGTTAAAGGTACCTAATATCTTTTCATGTTTATTTGAAAAGTTTTATAAAAATAGTTAATTGATTTCATGTAATTTGTGATAAAGAAAATCGAAATATATGAATACATACATTTGATATAGGAACAAAAAATAATCGAAAAAAATATAAAAAGCGAAACAAGGTACTGACCTTCTAGCGCAGAAGAGCGAATGTTTATAGTAGAGAATGATGATGGAAGTTATAAGCAATATTAACGATGTTGTAGGAGAAAGTTTGAAGAAAATAAACGATTGAAAATGCATGTGAGTCGCGGATTCAATGATGAATCGTATATGTATGTGATAATTTGAATATGATTTTTCGGTATTAATGATTTCCTAATAAAAAAAGATTTTATATTAATGGTTTACTAATATAAACGAATTTATATTAATGGTTGATATTAAGGCCTTGATTGAAATGATTTGTTAGTAATATGTTTTTAAAATTGACCATATTAAAATCATCATAACTGAAAATTCAAGATGTAAAATATGGAAAACTTTTATTGGAATTAAATACATTCCATTTCAACGAATGTAAGTTATTGATTGATGATTGGAAAGCATTTATTGAAATTAAATACATTCCATATTGGGAAGATGATGTCAGCAATTTGATCTAAGAGTGGAAAAAATAAGATTGAAATACAATCAATGGTCGAGATTATTTAAGATGATGTCATAAGGTTTCTCTTTTAGTAATATTTAAGATTTATAGAGTTTAGTAGACGAATTCCCCGCGCGTTGTGCGGCACAGGTTGACAATATATTGTTAGAATATTGAAAAATATATTTTGTAATGGTTAGGTTATTGACATTAACTTTAACATATTATTTTTACACTAATTTATATATAAAGTCTCAACTGTTTTGAATAATAATATTCATTGATATCAATTCACCTTCCTTATAAATAGAATTAAATATATTTATCTATGTAGTATTACTTTTAACAATTGTTATGATTGATTACTTTAAATTTTTTATTTATGCGATTATTTTCTAATTTCAATAATGATGTTAATTTAAAGTACAATTTGTTTGTAGCTAACGTTATGTAATTTATAATTTGATGTTATTATCATTTAAAATTATTGTTCATTAATTTTAAACCACTTATTACTATTAATAAGTTACAGAAGATTTTAAGAAACGTTTAATATTATTATTTAAATATGAAACATATACTAAATAATAAAGTGATAAGATTGACAATTTGCATTTCAAAAGAGACTTGCATGTATAATATGACATATCTATGATTTTTATAATTTGATTTTATTATTTATAATTATTGTTCATTATTTTTAAAACCACTTATTATTATAATCAGTGAAAGAAAACATTTAAAAAACACATATTATTATAATTAAAGTGTTAACCATATAATAAATATAAAATGATTAGATAGACAATTTGCATTTTAAAATAGACTTACATGGATAATATTGATATTATGACATATCCATGATTTTTAATTAATTTTTGCTTTGAAGCAACATAAACATACAAACATATATACAATATTTAATTAAATATTATCTATATCACCTTCCATAACATATGATCGATAACATGAATCTAAACTAATTGACATTAAAATTTCAACCGTAACATATAATGATTGTCTTAAAAAATACTTAAACCAATAAAATATAGAATTGGTATATAAAAGTTACAAATTAAAAACTTCAACATAATAACATGGATCAAAAAATGGTTTAAAGCCCTCAAACCAACACAAAAAAAACTTTAAACTTGTTTTATTTGTGAATTTTATATGTGATTTGTATTTGCGTGTCTACTCAAAGAGATTGACCTTTTTATAGTAGACTATCCCTTAATTGTTTATTAACTATATTATATAAGTTATAAAACCTTTGAATTGTTAATCATTATTAAGAGACTTTTGAGTGGTATTCATTAAAATAGGAGGTTTCAAATGCATGAGGTGCTTGAAAAATTTTGTGGGGGTTTCAAATGCACTTAGGTTCAAAGAAAAATGATAGCTTTATAAGTATAAAAGATATCTGGCTATTTTTTTCGTTTTAATCTACATAACTAAATATTATATTTGTAATGCTCATATGATATGTGTATAGTTTTATTTTTAACTATAAATGTAATATTGTTTGACGAGATAAAAACGAAATATGGATTTTTGATTTAGTACTATTTATTTTAATTTCATATATTGTAATATATTGATTTTACATAATTATATATATGGTTAGGTTCATATGAGACCATCATATTTTGTGAGACATGGGGACGCAATCCTAGCCATTCATTTTGAAGATAAAAAAATTAATGCAAAATAAATGAAAATTTTTGATTTTTTTTTAATTTTATTTTCGTTATTTATATTATCCAAAAAAAGAAAATAAAAATTACCATTTTTTTTCAAATATACATGAAAGATTCCAATATAATATTATATTATAAATATTCAAATCAAAATTTTAAAATGTTATAATATTCTAGTAGAATATTAAACTATAAGCATTCAAAAAATTCTAATAAAATATTAGAATATTCTAACAAATATAACAATCTAGTAGAATATTAAAATATTTTAACATATCTACCAATTTTAATATAATATTAGAATATTCTAACATTCTAAAAATTCGTTTTGATTATCTACTATGTAACATTCTATTAGAACATTTCTTGTATATTTTTAAAAAAACGGTAATTTTTTTTGGATAAGTTAAATAATGAAAATAATATCTAAAAAAGAATTTTTAGATTTTTCCTTTTATTTTGCATTTTACAGTTTTTTTTTATTTTTTTGATCCCCAGGATGAGTGGCTATGATCGCATCTCCATGTCTCACAAAATTAGCATGGTCTCAAATTAACTTTTATATATATATATATATATATATATATATATATATATATATATATATATACTGGCAGAAATACATTACATAAATAGTCCCTACAGTAAAATTACATTACGGAAACAGTCATTATGATATAAATACATTACAAAAACAGTCCCTCTGGCAAAAATACATTACATAAACAGTCCCTATGGTAAAAATACATTATAGAAACAATCCTTGTGATATAAATACGTTATAGAAACAATCCGTATGGTAGAAACACATTACAGAAACAGTCCCTGTGGAAATAAATACATTATACAAACAGTCCCTATGGCAAAAATACATTACAGAAACAGTAAATCAAAATTTTAAGTTATGGGTGGAATTAGAAAAACGGAAGTTAAAGCTTATGACCACCGATTATATAATCAAATATATGGATACCTTACCTATTATACTGTTATACGATCAACATAATATTCCACATCAATTTCACATCACACTTTGTAAAATCTGTCCAAAATCCAAATAATTGCAACTCGGTGTATATTGTTTCATAGTTAGTAAAAAACAATCAAAGCATGATATTCCCCTTACATATCTCACTTATATATTCATTTATTTATTTAGAGCTCGCCATGAATCTTACCTTGAAATTGTATAAAAACCTCATCAGTATAATCACAACAAAACTCATCAGATAGATTACTTATGGTCGGATCAGCCAAAAAAAAAAAACTAAAATAACAATATATTTGTAACAAAAAAATATGGAGAAATCAAAAGAAAACCCCTAAAGGTGATGTTCTTTCTTCTATTTTAGAAGTTGACCATGTTCACATCTCTACAATTTATAACCTTTCAACACTCCCATCAATTGTGTGACTCTGTTGGTCAAAATTCAAGTACATTGTGACAAATAAAATATGTTATTTGGTTGAAGTGTTACGGAATTTAAAAAAAAAAAGAAGTTTGAATTCAACTCACGGGTCATGATAATCATCTTGATTGAGAGATAGAAGAAACAAGTAGCTTTTGGCCCCTTTAATTCCAGATCATAGACAAATGAATGATAAAAGCCTTGTTGGTTAGCAAATACAACACATATTAGCCACCAAAGGAATAACCATAACAAAAGTTCATGCATCTTTGTTCAAATATGGATCTGCATAACAAAAGTAGGTATTAAACAAAAAAAAACGTTGCTTTCCTTTTAGTTGATAAATCTTGAAATTATGATTTTTAATCCAAAAGAAAAAGCAAGGCAATGAGACAGAAAATCACCATACGAGATTTTAAGAATGCCCTTTTGGATTTTTAAAAGATATGGAACAATAGTATGAGGGATAGATGGAACACAAAATAACCAAAACATTTTATGTTCACAGGTTATTAAGAAACAAATTTCCCATCTCAATCGTATCAACAACCTCCTACCTGGTGATGCAAGTTCACATGAGCATTTTAATCAAAATGTATCGACTTGATAAAGTAAGTAATGTTATTAAGCAACCATTTTACCATCAAACATAACTAAATTCATATTATCAGCATCTCACTTTTTCAACGGTGATTATGACTTTGGAAATCATAAATCACCATGTATTAGCTTTAAAAACTTATAAAAGAAAGTTCTACCATATAGAACCAACAAAAATCCAAATGTGGACCAAACCTTAAAGTCCCCAATAATTCACAACCACGAACAAAGAATTCAATCTTGACCAAATCCTGAAAGTCGAAAACTCCATATGAAAAAGCAAAAAACATTATATATGAAACTTATAATTGTCGTGCAAAATCCTTAAAATCTTGTTCATCCAACCAAAATTAAAAAACACTGAAAGAATTAACAGTTACAGAAAAATTATAATAAAAGATGAAGGTTTGAATGACGGGTTACCAATGCATTCTCAAAAGACAATGACTATCATCGAAATCTGTCATGACAAATACATGATTCCCCACAAACCAAATATAATTTAAAAAAAATGAAAAAAAGAACTACCAAAATTAGAACATTAACATGAATCAATAGAGTGAGAAAAAAAACTCAATGCTTCGTGGGGTTTTGAAAACAATGGTCTGAATTGAGGATGACTTTAAGTTTTTTGGGGCCAGGAGGGAGAAACTAACTAAGGGTGATTACCTAGAATGGAATCAAAGGAAGGAGGTCGCTTGTTTAAATTAGGGCTTATTCTCTTTCACTACAAAGTCAAAGAAACGATCGACAAAGGAAGATGGGTGGAAGCGACTTTATAAGCTGCATCAAATTAAAAATCACACAACATCATCTGCACAATAGAGATCACCGGTAAACCATTAAAACACAAGGTATAATTAAATTTGATGTAGGATTGGGTATTTTAAATTTTAATCAGTTACAAAACCACGAAACCGAAATTAGAGGAAACAATCGCGTGATTTTAGGTAATAAACAGAGGAGTCATAGTCGATAAGGGTTGGGGTGGGCGGGAATTAGAGAGAAGATAATGATCTATGCATATTAAGTCAACCGAAATGCTGATATGTAAGGATTTGATTTCAATGGATGTTGTGATTGTATGGGCGGGAAAAGCAAATAAGAGATTGACGGTGGAAAGACACGTGGCGGGAGACAGTGTTAATAAGATGACACGTGGCATGTAGGAAAGGTTTTTATTAAGCATGGATATATATATATATATATATATATATATATATATATATATATATAATGTTTTTAAACTTCAACCCTAAGTTGAATTTTAAAAACTTTAGACAATTATAATGCATATATGATACAAAACGACGTATTATGGTAAGTTTGGGTACTTAAACTTATATAATTTTAAGGGTATATATATATATATATATATATATATATATATATATATATATATATATATATATATATATATATATATATATATATATATATATATATATATATATATAATGTTTTTAAACTTCAACCCTAAGTTGAATTTTAAAAACTTTAGACAATTATAATGCATATATGATACAAAACGACGTATTATGGTAAGTTTGGGTACTTAAACTTATATAATTTTAAGGGTATATATATATATATATATATATATATATATATATATATATATAGAGAGAGAGAGAGAGAGAAAACAGAGTCAGGTTCAAATGTTTCTAGTATCTATTGTGTGAAAATAGGATTGATTCTGGACCAATATTTTTAGTTATTTTAAGAAAGTAATTAATGCATATTAAATGGTGAATATTTAATTAATACTCATTATATCTTCAACATGTAATATGCATCAATTATTTTTCTTAATAATCAATCATACGTGCACACAATAGATAGTTGTAACACAATAATCTAACCATATATATATATATATATATATATATATATATATATATATATATATATATATATATATATATATATCATTACCTATATGTTCAAGAGTTGCGTTCATGTCCACGTCGATGTGCCGCTTTCGTCCTCCAATAAAAAAGCTTGGAGGCCATTTTTAACGTATATGACCATTTGCAACTGCTCATCACCGCCTCATCGTCATCTTTGTCATACTTTTCTCATGCTGGCATCTACATACCACCGCCTCACCATCATCTTTCCTGGCCTCATACTTCGTTGGGTTTTCTTCCTTCCCGACATTTCCTCCAAAGCTGCTCGCCAGCTCTTGCTTGGTTTCAGGCGCCAAGTCAAAAAACGTGTTGATTTCTCAATAAGGCTGGGTGGCGATTCTTAACATATACAGTGGGAAGCTCCTTGCCTGCGTGCTTCCTTCTCCAGTTATCCTGACCTCACGCTGAGCAGAAGACTTCTGAGTTTATCTCACTTGTCGGTGGCGTTTCCTCCAAAGCTACTTGCCACCTGCTTCCTATTAAAGCCCGCACCCTCTATTTTACCCTCCACATTTCCTCCATCTCTTCCCCTTACAGTTCTCCTTCTTCCACCTCCTCTTTACTCAATTTCAAACCTTTTGCCGACTCCGACTCCATCTTTATTACGTATTTAAGGTATGTATTATTTCATATCTTTTATTTATAGTTTCCAAAACTTAGGTTTTCTATTGATTAATTTTCGTTCTCACTGTGAACGCTGGAGACTGAATTTATTTCTGAAGCCCTAAATCAATTGTGGAGCTTTAAATAAAAGCCTTTCATTTGCATATATATTGAAGCTCGAAATGGATTTGAGATTTACATCTCCAATTAGAAGTCGTTGTTCCCTCCTTTCTCTGACCTGATTTCGGGGCAGCTGGCATCCTGTTCTCATTCAAGCTTCATGCTTCAGTGAGTTGTGTGCTTAAAATACATGTACACAAGTAATTGACGCTTGATTGGAGGCTGAATCATGGTTCATCCTTTTTCTTTTGACGACACATATGCTTTGTTTCAAGTGCATGCGCCCTAAAGCTCTTAACTCTATGGGTTTATAAACCATATCCAATGTAAATTTTATCACCTTTCTGCATTATTTTGCTAATTAAATTGAAGATTTAATGATCACAGGCCTGAAGTTAACCCAGGTAAAGGGCTTATACCCCAATTTAATTCCTTCCTACCATGTTTCTATCACCATCAATATCCCTTCTTTCCACTCATTCTCAATCAAAACGAATCCCTCTACAAAAGTGTTTTCTAAAAATAGTACAGATACTCCACTTGATTAACAATTCCCCCTATTGAGTATCACCTATAATAAGTTTGATGAAAAAAAATGAAAGAAAGGAAAGATAATAAGTTTTATTTATTTGTTGCAGGAATATGGCAGTGTACAACAATGCAAGACTCAAGTATTTGTTTCTGGAATCAAGGTACCACATGCACCCTTTATTAGGTAATGGTTGTAAGTAGTAATTGAAGATGGAATAATATATGTTTCCGATGTGATAGACCTTATCGGTTCATGTGTTTGATTAACTTAAATGGTTTGGTAGTAAAAAAGTTTTCATGTTTCCTGATTTTCTTAATGGAGTGCAATTCTGGGAGATGTAATGTGAATTACATATTTAGCTTGTTCTTGGTTTCTATATTTGATTATGTGCTGAACATTTTTCTTTTCGTGAAATTTCATGACTTATTTGCTCTGGGGCATTTAGTGTAGGGGTTTGGCCATATTAACAACCTCAAGTTGAAATGCAAATGAAGTAAATCTAAAATTTTATGACAATTGGAATTTTTATTTGATCTGTGGTTTAATTGCATGATATAGGGCGTTTCTTATATACTTAGGGATCAATTGTTTGTTCTATAATTTGGAATTTGTGATTCAGCTTTTGTTTTTAATTAGCTTTAAATGCCTAATTGTTATCCTCCATTTAATTCGCTTCTGTTAGAATTCAGGTTGACGTTATTGGATACCATCAGAATAAGACCCTGTCCCTGGATCAAAATGTAAACCTTATTGTGATACAAGGAATGACGCAGTCATGGCCCACATGGTAGTCTTAAGGTAAACTAATGGGCATCAACTAACTTAATTTATTTGAACTTCCTACAATAATATCTCCATAAAGTAAGGAGTTTCAATAAGTATCATTTTATACATATTAAACAGGTAAGTAAGTTGTGTTTTTATTGAGTTTAATGGTTGTGGAGATCTTCTCATTAAATAAGTTTGTTGGTTTTTGCGTATACTAACATGAAATATTCTCAACACTGGTGCAACAGAAAGGGTAACATAACTTGATAGATGTGCCATCTGCTATGTTATCTTGACAAATAAATGAATTCTTTTTTAATCTATCTTCAATTATTCTTGAGTAATTAATTAATCTTGGATTATCATGTCAAATGTATCAATTACCTTAGGAGTACCGTTACAAGAGAAGTCAATATGTTAGTAATCTTATATTCAACTTTACCAACCTATATATGTTGCTCCACCTCCTCAACACTGTGTGGTAGAGACCACCATAAAAATTGGGTAAAATTTTCTTCCTTATTTTTATAATATTTTGTTTTGGATTAAATGCTTGTATATGCTACAATTTCCAGTCTTTTGTCGACTTATGCAACAAAGTGCTTTTGTAGATGAAATATGTAACCACATTTTATTCCATGCCTAAAATATGTAAAATATGTTTAACCGGATGAAATGTGGTTGCGTAATTAGCGTGATTTTCATAGATTTGGATCTTTTTATGCTAATAATATTTTTAATAGTATATCATTCAATAAAACATACAAAAAAAAAACAATTAAAAACAAAGAATACAATGCATGCAGATTATCCTAATCGTAATAACATAACTGTTAACATACAGAAGATACCTTAGTTATACATACTTTGTTTATTGGAACTAAAAACTATTATTACAACTGTTTTTTTTTTCAAAATGTATTATTTTAGGTAATTTCGACTAGAAAAAAAAAATTCTTCCCAAAATTTTTTATACTACTTGATCATTTATTAAAAATTTCCTTACCAACTAAAGTAAACGAGAGGTTATATTTTTTAATTCCGACTTACCTAGAACATGTCCAGTATTTGCGTTTACGCAATGAAAAATCTATGTTTTTTGGTATGTAATCCAATGATGCAATCACATGTGAAATGAAAAATAGTTGATTTCACAAATGAACCAGACTTGGAATTTTGTGCCATTAGATTGTAGTCGGGTACAATGGGTTTGGTATTCTAAAGGGGTGAAAACAATTCGGGGATTCCTCCATAACTAGATTTCATCCTTCACTAAGTGAGAATTTGAAGATCTTTTTGTCTAATTGAACGATTAGAAAAATAAGCCACTTAATTCATGGGACAATTTTTTAGCAAGATATAACAACATACCTTCTTCATTTTAGTTAACTTTCTTAACATTTCTTAATCATAGTTTATTTTTATCATTAAAGCTTTGCACTTTGAAATTACAATTCTATAATTGCCTCTATTTTGAAAAAAACTCACCCAATTATAGAATTGTGCTTTCAGGCTTTGAGAGTACAATGCTTTTATAAGAAAATGCTTTTATAAGAAAAGTACTATAATTAACTTATAACTTAAATTAACTTATACAAATAGAGATTAAAGTAATTAATATTATATAATTGTACTTTCATCGTATAATAGTTTAATAAGAAGCGAATTAAAATAAAATTCT
This sequence comes from Lactuca sativa, assembly GCF_002870075.4. Lineage (NCBI taxonomy): Eukaryota > Viridiplantae > Streptophyta > Magnoliopsida > Asterales > Asteraceae > Lactuca > Lactuca sativa. The sequence goes on along the minus strand of NC_056630.2, from coordinate 31,213,867 downwards.
AAAAGTTAAAGAAATATAATGAAAATAAGATGCTATATTAGACTAGCGAATGACAGTACATTGCTACTTTTTTGCATTTTGTCGATGCTTCTGGTGTGTTTGTTATTTGATCTGTATAGCAATATCTTCATGCTTATTAATAAACTAAAAGACTATTGTGGGGACAAAAAGGGGACACAAAGCCGAGTTTGGGTTGATCAAGTATTCCCAAGTTTTCCCTCACAGATTGATTCTTACACCTGGCTTGTGAAGTTCAAGAAATAAGAACAAAATGGTAATTAGCAGTATAGTTGTTTCACAACTATTGTAGTTAGGTCAAAGTTAAGGGGTTTTAATTTTAAAACTACCATTAGTAGCTTCATTACTCTTTAGTGTTTCTTGATATGATGTATTTTTGTTGGTTTTAGGGGTCAAACCTACACAAGGGTTGACTTAGATTCATGTGCATCGATAAAACTTAAGGAATAATATAAAAAATAAAGCCAAAAATATTGATATTAAGTTTGTCTTCCACACTTTGGTTTCAAAATTTTCCTTTTAGTAGTAAAACTTGTGATTGGAGGATTTACTATAGGTGTTATTGTATGTGCTCTGCAGTTTGTTTTGATGAGGGTAAATATGGAAATAAGTACTTCATTAACTTGAAGGTTGCTGTGGGATTCATCTTTGATCAAACTTAGCTTTGAAATCTGTATTTTTCTCATAATCACTTAAAACTAGCTTACTTACCAATTCTTTAGGGCCGTGATTATTCACGGCCCCTCTAAGTTTCCTAGTATATATATATATATATATATATATATATATATATATATATATATATATATATATATATATATATATATATATATATATATATATATATATATATGGGCGGATCCCTTAAGGGGCCAGGAGGGGCCATGCCCCCCCCCCCCCCCCCCCCCCCCCCCCCGTGTTTTTGCCTTCTAATACCAAAAAAAAAGCTGTTATAATGTTGTCCCCTCATGATTTTTAGATAAACATTACAGTTGGCCCCTCACGATTTTCAAAAGGATAACAACAGAAGATCATGTATTCATTATAACAACCATTCACAATATTTACACTAAAAAATTTGACAAAAATAAACTACTAAATAAGAATCTGTTACAATTAAGGAGATAAAATTGGAAGAAAAGTAGGAAGAGAGAAGTTGTAGAAATTAGAAAAATATAAGATTGTCAAACGGATCAAAGAATAAAGAAAATATCTTTAAAAATTAAAAAGAAGACTAAGTGAAAGACAAGGAAGAAGATCCCCTTCCACCGGAGAATTGATGCTAGCAGCGGAGAGCAACGACCATTCCCTATCTCACATTTCCTGTAGCCTTGCTTCACCCACCCACACCCACGGCAACATGTATGCATTCTTCTTCCTTAGTGGTTGTATTCCTTTAATCCTTTTGCTTTTGAGGACTAGACTTGTGCTATTTATATTTATTTTCTTTTGTCTGTTGCTATGTTTAGATGACCAAGAGCACGCAATGTCAGAATATAGTCACTATGACCTTAGGCTTTAGGCTTTAGGACCTCCCATGAGCGTGTGTGTCTTAGTGTTTATTGTATTTATTTATAATGGGATTTGTAAATTGTAATATTGGTAAAATTACTAATGTCTCCCAAAGTGCGCATCCTACAACCCAAAAACACAATTGATTTTATCTTCTTTTTCTGTTATACATTTTCTCTAGATGCTAATTTTTAGTTAATGTTATCATTTGTGTTTTATTATTTAATTAGTTTTTAGTAGAAACTTTTATAAGTGTAATATTTTACTCAATTGTATAATTTATATTACTATATTTATATTATTGATTCCTATTTAGTCTCAAAATTATATAAAGAATATATATATATATATATATATATATATATATATATATATATATATATATATATATATATTCGGCCCCCCTTCTTCTATTGTTTGTGTTCCGCCCCTATATATATATATATATATATATATATATATATATATATATATATATATATATATATATATATATATATATAACAATTATTAAAGAACATGTAAGTTAACTGTTTGACAAAATTAATTAGCAAAATAATATGACGAAAATAAAAATATATGGACGAGATTGATGATTCGTGATGTTCTAATATATACTAATACCAACAATTAGGTTTGAGTTTGTCGAAAATTGTTTGTTGTTAGACAACTAATATTCCAATTAGTTATTCTAAAATATACAATGTAACAAAAGTATCAATATATATATTTCAATTCCAACACATACAAATTTATAAATAAATTATATATCATATAATATAAATCAGCATACTTTAAAAAAGTTGGCGTTAATCTTTTTTAATTGTATTGGAGTAGGAACCAACATTTTAAATACATTTTTATAAACATTGGAGTAAATTCCAGATTTGGGTCCTTGTAGTTTTCTTCAATCTTCATATTTGGTCCAACTTTAGGAAAGTTGATATGGTTTGGTTTTCAAATCTTTCATCGAAGGTCCATGAGGTCGTTATTGTCTATAACTCTAGGTTATATACATGTAAAATGACGAGATTGCCCATCTATTTGTTTTTGTTTTTCTTATTTTCTTATTATATTTTACTTATGTTATTATATATAATAAAAAATAATTCTCACTATCAACCACCAATCATCATCACCTCACCACCCATCACCATCACAATCAGCACTAATCAATACTACGTAAAACATCCCAAAAATAAAAGTCAAAAATTTCGTTTGAAAACATTACTAAAACCATATTATCCAAATATCATATAAGAAAAACATAAGTTGTGTGTCTCAAAATGTCATAAAATATGTCTCATATCACAATTGATGTCAAATCATGTCAAAAATATCAGAGTCTAACTCCCACACTACAATTGTGGTAGGTGTCATGCCATCATCCCGAGCCTTTCCCCTTGCTAGCTGAAGTACCAGAAACCAAAACTGAAACTGTAAGCACAAAGCTTAGTGAGCTCCCCAAACTACCACATACCATATTATAACATATAAAGCACATACTGGGCCTTGCCCACTGCATCGGACCGAAGTCCGGAACTGACTAGGGCCTTGCCCACTGCATCGGACCGAAGTCCGGAACTAACTAGGGCCTCGCCCTCTGCATCGGACCGAAGTCTGGAACTACCTAGGCCTTGCCTATAGCATCGGACCAAAGTTCGAAACTAACTAGGGCCTTGCCCACTGCATCAGACCGAAGTCCGGAACTAACTAGGGCCTTGCCCACTACATCGGACCGAAGTCCGGAACGGACTGAACATAGCATAACATAATCATAACATATAACAATAACACATATACTGCATACTGCATCGAACCGCAGTTCGGAACACATAACACATAGACATGCCTGAATCATAAAGACATCAAGCATACTGAACTACTTCTCGGGACCACCCCGGCATCGGACCGCATTCCGACACTATTGATATCTATACGGGTCGACATTGTGGCCGTAGACCCGTTCCTACTGGAAGGAAACTCACCTCGAAGAACTCACTGCTGAAAATCCGAGTGAAATATCCCTGACTGTTGTCCCGGCTGTTCTCCAGCTATCATGACCAATAAAACACTTAATCAAAATGAGGATCCTTATATGGGTGAAATGACTATTTTACCCCTGCTATGGTGTGGGTCATAACCAAGGCCCAAACCCTTTACTTCTTTCTAAATTCACTAATGGCCCAATTTTTCTAAATTGGGCCTGACTCCTCATATGGCCCTACTTAAGCCCAAAAATGCCCTTGGCCCTTACTTTGACTCCTGCTGGCCCACTAAAGCCCAAAGTCCAAAATACAGCCCACACGGAGGCCCAAATACTCAAGGTCCAAACTGACTGCGTTACGCGGGGCGTACTCCAAAGTACGCTTAGCGTAAGTGCTTGATGGCGAGTACGTTGGGCGTACCCACACATACGCTCAGCGTAATACCCTGTTAAGTCCTTTCTCTATTAAGTGCTTAATATTTCGAGTCAAAAGCTACAAACTTAGATCTAAGTCTTATTCCATGCCTTAAAGCATAAAGTTGCTTACTTGATGGCTTGCATGACTCACATAAGCTCAAACTCTAAAAACAATAATCTATTTCCATGAAAATGGCTATATCTCATGCATGGCTTCATGAAAGCCTCAAAGATTGAAACTTTATTGCTAAGAAAGTGTTTTGAGCCTCAAGGATGGCAACCCCAAGCTCAAAAACGGATTCACAAGATCAAGGTCCAACCTTTGGACCTAAAGAGGTCCAAAACTCCCATAACCCTATCTAGAATATTAGGAAGAAAGTTAAGTGCTTTATACCTTCTTTTTATGACAAAGGTGAGCTTAGTCCAGATCCTTGAGCTCAAGCTTCTTCTCCAACCTTTGCTTTCCTTCTTCACAACTTTCTTTCACTAAATGCACTCACAAAATGCAATTTCACACAATGAAGAGGGTAAGAACGTATTAGGGTTTTTTTTTGTGGGTGAGGAGGCTGATAAGAAACTAGGGCGGTTTATATACCTCTTAAACCCTTGAATTAGGGTTTAGTGTATGATCGTGTACGTTGGGCGTACCTTATAGTACGCTGCGTGTACGCCTCTCATGTCCCACGCATCCAATGACACTAAGCCCCGCGTATGCCTTATGGCCAGCCTACATCTCGGCCTAATATTCTTAAGGTCCAATCCAAAATGTCAAGTCTAACCATAGTCCAATATCTTTTTAAGTTGCATAATTAATTAATTAAAACCTCGAGATACGGATGTTACAATTCACCCCCTTAAATCAGACTTCGTCCTTGAAGTCTGCTGCTACTGAATCTGAAAACAACTCCGGATAATGCTCCCTCATCTCCTCCTGATACTCGCATGTCCACTCTAAACCCTTCTGGGTGCTGCCACTGCACCTTTACTAGCTGAACTACCTTGTTCCTCAAGGTCTTCGTCTTCTGATCTAAAATCACAATGGGTCTCTCAATGTAATTCAGGCTGCTATCAACCTGAATATCCTCCAATGGTACAACTGCTGACTCATCCACCAAACACTTCCATAACTGAGATACATGGAACGTGTTGTGGATATGGTTTAGCTCTGCTGGAAGGTCCAAACGGTAAGCAACCCAACCTACCCAGGCCAAAACCCTGAACGGACCTATGAATCTGGGGCCCAGCTTGCCCCGCTTCCGGAATCTGATGACACCTTTCCAGGGTGACACCTTTAGGAGGACCATATCAACCACCTGGAACTCCAAGTCCGAACGCCTCCTGTCGGCGTAACTCTTCTGCCGACTCTGAGCGGTCTGGAGCCTGCTACGGACCTGTTGTATCAAATCTATGGTCTTGAGTACTACCTCCGTACTTCCAATGACTCTCTGACCGACCTCACCCCAACAAATTGGGGTCCTACATTTCCTCCCATAAAGCATCTCGAACGGAGGTTGGTCAATACTGACGTGGTAACTGTTGTTATATGAAAATTCCACTAATGGAATATACGTATCCCAACTGCCACCGAAATCTAGGACATATGCCCAAAGCATGTCCTTGAGAGTCTGAATCATCCTCTTGTTATGTCCGTCCGTCGGAGGGTAGAAAGCGATGCTGAAATGAAGACGAGTACCCATCTCGTCGTGAAACCGCTTCCAAAACCTGGAAGTAAACTGGACGTCTCGATCTGACACTATCGAAACAGGCACTCCATGTCGTGCCACTGTCTCCTGCATGTAAACAACGGCTAGCTTCTCGGCCGATATGCTCTCCTAAATCGATATAAAATTCGCACACTTGGTCAACCGATCCATGATGACCCAAATTGAATTCACTCCACGTACGGTCCTGGGAAGCTTAGTAATGAAATCCATGGTGATATCTGTTGGGTTTTGAGCAATATAACACTTCCTAAGTGTGCATGCAACCCTAATAAACCTTGGATCTATGTTTTCTTCTAAAATACATGCAAATAATAACTTCCAAGGTTTCTTCCTAACTAGCATAGCATAAGGATTATGAATCATAGAAGTACTAGTAGAAATACATACCTTTTGATGATGGTTGATTGTTTGGAGTTTGAGAGCCAAGCACCAATAGTGTGAATGCCTCAAATGGAATCACAAATCACCACAAACACTTGGAAAACTTTAAGAGAGTAGTATACTTTCTTGTGGAATCGGCCACCACTAAGTCTCACACTACTAGTGTCCCATTTCTTGCATCATATGCTTCTTTATATAGTGTGCATCGTTAGGGTGAAACCCTAATAACCCATGTCTTTTCCTTTCCAAGGATCCATGGGTTAAAAGCTCCATGTACCATCCATGGACTTCCATATTAGCTTAGCCCATTAACAAATGAGTATTAGCCCCCACTATATAAAATATAATAGCCCATAATTTAATCAGTCTTCCTTTTAATCTCTAAATTAATTCATAATTAATTTAAGACTAAAACTAATTAAATAACATGACTTCATATTAATATATTATAACTTATAATATATTAATAAATCGTAAGTATACAATTCTCATAAAATTATCCATAAATCGTTTGGGTGAAGTGCAACCCAAATGGACCATGCCGGGTCGGGTCAAGTATGTACCAAATAAGTTATGGACTTAGACACCTTATCCAACAGACTCCCACTTGGATAAGTCTAATAACTATATTTCCGTATGTTACTTCAGGAACCAACTAGCAATCGTAGCTCTCGAAAACTCTGTTGAACTATGAAGCGCCATTTTAGATAAGTGATCATATAATCCTCTGTTCTCATGATATCAGTCGGACAAATACATGGAACAACGTCGTACTTATTGTCCAGCAGTTTGTTTCCTGGTTTTCGATTTGTTTGACAAAGAACTTAATCGAACACATCAATTTAGTTCTGACCGGCCGGTACATAGGTCACAACAAAATCATCGAGGGGCCCAAATATCGCTTCTATTTCTAGAAGGAACAGATAAACTTCGACTAATATGCTTGTTCTACTACTTGTTGAATTGTACACAAAGGCACGTTTTATAACATCAAGTTACTAATGCGTTTACGTGCAATCAATGCACAACCAACTCATAGGTAACAACTCATATCTCTAGGTTTGAAGATTTATATGATATTACCGTCTCACGATCACTCGAGATAAATTCCATGAAGTGATACAAGTGAGCGTGGGTTTATTCCAATACTCATAACTTATGAGCACTCATGAATGTTGTAGCAACCATTGCTATGACTAAACCCATTCAGCCATCTACAAACTCGATTCATGACAGTCTTGATTCATACCTACTTCCAACATATGAACGACTGTGGAGTGTTTAAATAACTTAGTCATTCGGAAAGAATAACCTGACTATTTTGGAAGTCAAAACATGCAAAGTGAAACACAATAATAATCGAATCCAATATGGTCTCAGAACCCTTTTGAATATAAATAGAACCACCTTTTATTTATCACCATATTGATTACACATTATTCATTGTATAATGTTTCAAACAATCAACTTAAGACTTGAATAAAAACAACAGTCGTCCCATGCTCCTAGCATGTACACTTTGTTTTTCTAAACAATAGTTATGCCATACTCCAAGTATGCACACTATGTTTGTCTATGATCCTTACATTGTGATGTAGATCAATTGAACATGATTCCAATGATACTCATTTCACAATCCCAAATCCTTATTGTAAATGTGAGAATCCCCGATTCCTATCATTTACCAAAAAAAAAAAAAACTGTTAGATTTTAAACTTTTATGCAATGTTCCTCTTGTAATGATTATTCATAAAGTCACCAAAACCTTGTCACCAGTCATTACAGAGTATTCCAAAGGAGATCAACTCTATGGAAACGAAGTCTCATATTCAAAGTACATTGCTTTGAACATCCTTCTTGCATTAACGTTTTCTAATCTTACATAGATTGAATAACTTCCACCTATGGAGACATTTCCATAGTCCCGTTTTGACTATCACTTCCGAACAAGAGTTACTTCTTTTCAGAACATGTCAATACGGTCCTTTTCGACAACTTACATCATACTTCCAACTTTCCCTGAGCAACCAATCTTTGGCGAACCTCAGATTTGTCCTCGACAATTGCTTAATCACTTTAGTCATATCCAGTTCTAGACTTTTCCCTTCTCAATGCCTTAAGCATTTGAAAAATTTAGAAAAGATGAATATTATAGCACATGCAATCGATCCTATATCCGAAACATATGGGACACGATTCATGATGTTTGACATAAAGACATGATACTGGACTAGTCTTTTGCTACAATATTTTTTTTATTATTTATTTGCCATGTTTTCAAAATTTAACTATGAAGAAGGATGCCGTAATCATAATCGAATTTTGAAAACGCAATATCTATAGAATTTCTTCAAGTTGAACCATTCCAACATAAAATTCATATATATATTCTTGACTAAAGATGATTAAAATCTCAATATAAGCTTTAGAATTGAAATGAAGTATAATTTTTTGTCCCTTAATTATAGCAAAACAAAATTTTCAACCCCTACAACTTCACGAATTGAAACTTTGTTTTCTATAATTAACATTGCTAACTTGCGACACTAAACGTAATAATCATGCTCCCACTAATATGATGATTATCAGCATAACACTTATACTCCCACTAGCTCTGACATATTTCCATAAATCTGCTGGACTTCTGAAATTTAGATTCATACACCCTTTCTTAGATAGTTCACATGTGTGTCTAAACGATTTTCAGAACTATGAAAAGGGATACCGTAATCATAGTCTTAATTGTTTAGACCGTTGCCATTTCTCACAAGTCCATGTTAGTGTGCCGGTGAAACACACGCGCTCCACTAACGACTTTTGAAAATGCAAATAACACAATTGATATCTATGTAAAATCTACTTAGTGAAAGCGTTTCCTCACCATCATTTTCATGAATCGGAGAGAAACCTTATGACACTTAGATTTTATAGTGTATGAGTTCCTATCCATGTGAATTTGTCAAAACCATAATCACAAGATAAGGTTAGTGACAAATTCAGCCTTACATGGATTAAACTTGTTCATTCTTAGTTTCTTGTCACCTTGGTAGCACAAGGCCCACCAATGCTTCCAAGTTGAACTCTGATAACTCACATGCAAATTCAACTTATTTGAAGTAGGTATAGAAATAAGAATTATGTCAACACGATAGGTTGCAAACCTTAAGTCGTGTGCTAGTGATAAATTACAGGTTTTACTCTTGATTAAATCTTGAAACTCTTTCAGGATCTTTAAGGCTCCCACTGTCCCCTTGACATATAAGTTTCCCCAGTCAAGAACCATTCCTTGACAAAACAAATACACAAGGGACAGTGCGGATTCTTATCAAGACTAACACTTCACACAATTGGTCTTAGTTGGTCTTTGTCTCATCCAAGACATCACAACTTACCAATCTCAAATGTACAAGAGTAGAAAACATTTTACTCTTACATTTGACTAGTGTTAATAAATCTTCCTTTATGTCACTCAAAGTTACAATCTTGGAGTATGACTCTAAGAATTGTTTTGGAACGAAGTATGACTAATCTTCTTGATTTTAACCAATCCAACAATTCATGACCTCTCTTCTTAGCCATGACAATGCACTATGACGTCCTTAGAGTATGAATTTGTGATATGGTTTCATAATCATTAAGATGATCATGAAATACGATACTAAAGTACTCTCCCATCCTTTCAGATTTGAGAAACTTTTATCTTTCTGCCTAATTTGATTCTTCTCATTTGTTTTGTCATACATTGTAACCTTTCCTATGTTACAGAATTATACTTAACCTTATAAGTATAATCATATTTACTAATCTTTAGTAAATCATGACAAATCAATCTTTGTGGTGGAGCTTGACCAGCGCACACCCAGTGTACCTAATTCCTTAGTCCTTCAATTGACTCACATATACATGTGATCAAAGAATTAGTCTTAATTTTCAAAGATGAAACTTCTCATTCATCATACAATACAACTTGTATGATTCCAAGTTTCTATCCAATTGAAACTTGGGTGATGAAAAACTTTCTTCATTTGGTAAATTCAGACACTACCACAAATGAAAGAATCAAATCCACTTTCCAATATTGCTATTACTGGAAACATATAAGTAACAATTTTCCACAGATGTCATTGTAAGGATATTTTTAAAATAAATAAAATTAAAACCCTATTTTTCTTTTATTTTAAAACTTTGCGGAAAAACTTATCCTTACAATCCACATGAAAACCTTGTTGTTATCTATTCATAAGCAATATATTATAACTCTTAAGCAACAACTCAAAATTCTGATTGCCGAACCACGCGATCGAAACCCACCTTTGCAATCAGAATCAACATATACTTACTTTAAGCTTCCTATCTTTTCTTTGATTCTTAAAAACATCAGCATGTCACCCATTCACATTATGTAATAAGAATCTCCAAATAGAAACTTAATAGAGTTAGTCAGTGGACTTTAACTGAAGTAGAGTCAAACTTTTTGACTTGATCAATCTTATGATCTTTCAGGTAAATATGGCAGCTTCGCAATCAGTGTCCCTCCCTTTGGCAATAAAACATATAGACCCTTTGGTAATGGCACATGAGACTATCTCAGACTTAGCCTTTCTCTTTACCATTTGGTCAACCGAGTTGAGTATGGCCGATCCCTTTCCATTGGGAAGAGAAATGTTTTTCTAGATATCCAATGCTACCATTGTCAATGTCCATTTAAGACTTGGGAAGTTGTTCTTTTAATCAAATTTGCTTTACTAGTGTTCAAAATCATTGCTGATCCACAACACCAAGCAAATAGATAACATCATTAAGGGTCATGTCATGGTCTGTCTCATAGTAGTGCCAAAGAGACTCACTATGTTACTAAGAAAGTGATTGAACATCCAACCTTCACGAGACTTTGACACCCAACTCTCCCGGCTTGTCAATATGTGACTTTATCTCCAAGATGTGAGCACACATAGACTATGCTTGCCAATAGGGATTGAGTGACTTTAAACTTTTCAAGAACTTGTGGGTGAGGGAGAATAATTGGAGGAGGTGGAGGAAGTGAAGCATGATGTTAAGGGACGCCATCTTCAAGAGATTTGGGAAGATCATAGTTGTTTGAACCAGACATCTATAATGGGAGAAAATCAAGTTAGTTGATTCAAATTCCTTAATATAACACCTAATATGAAATATTAAGGCTAGGACCCAACACAATATTTTATAATTTGGAAGAGGGATGCCGTAATCCAAGCTATAAAATATTTGAAGGTAGGCGAATGACGATTCACCAATTTCCACCACGAAAAACGAAATAATTTATTAAGTTTTAATTGGATTTGAAATTCCTAGATCTTTTGAGATTCATTAAACTTTTCAATGGCATGTTTCAATCTCGAGTGTGCCCTCTCAAATTTTGTGACTGGGATGCCGAGGATCACAAAACAAGGTGTGAATAACCATACCAATTCACTTGGTACCCTTAATATTATCACCTAATCAATGTGCCGGTTAACCACGCACGCTCCATTGATCTATGACAAACATTAAGTCACCCTTCGTGATCCTTACTAGTCCAAGTTAGTGTGCCGGTTAACCACACACGCTCCACCAACGACTTGGTAAGGTACAAAGTGTGAATTCCATGGGCTAGCACCAAATTCACATTTTTCCTAAAGTAACTAAGATTGGGAATTAAATAAAACATTTAGTTACTTTATAATATTCATCATACTTAATGATAATTTATAAGTCCTTGTCTTACCCGTTCGGCTAACGACCCTCCACCAGTCAAGCAAGCGGTGGGTGAGAGTGGACACCCATTAAGTTGCCATTTTATAGGCAACAACCTTATAGACCGGCTTCGTGAATGAGGCCTACTAACGGTAAAACGACTTGTTCTTATGCATATATATAATAATTAACCATTAATGTTATAAATAGTATAAGTGTTGAATTTTAACTTTAAAACTCTAGGATGTGGAATTAAAGTTTGTGTGAGACTTTTCAAGTTCCAAAACTTGAGGGCAAGTTTTGAACAATTCATAAACTTTTGGATATTCATAACTTATGAGTTTTAATTAAGTGTTTAAAACTTTTAATGAAGAGTCTCTTGGAAATTCATAACTTGAGGACAAGTTATGAAGTCCATAAAAGCATTTATTAGAAAAAACTCTTCAAAAGTGTAACTTATGGCTTCTTAAAAAAACATTTAAAAGAAAAAAACTTTTGGAATTCCATAACTTGAGGACAAACTATGAATTTCATTAAAACACATTAAGATCAAGAATTAACTAACAAACAATTTGCAAATAATTCCTATGATCTAACAAAACACATATGAACATGAACATCCACATCAACAATTTCAAGAATCATATGAACACATATAAACTTGAAATTTTGATTATAACTTTGAAATTGGTCCACCATCATCATTACCGCATCAAAAACAGGTTTTATGCTGTCTGGGGTTCCAACTCGCCGAGTTGAATGAATTTTGTCTTGGACTCGTCGAGTCCCTTCATGGACTCGGCGAGTCTGTTGTGCAGACAGCACATAAACTTTGATTTTCAGCAATTTGCATCAAGTATTCAAGAAAACAAGCCTTGGCTCTGATACCACTGTTGGGTTTTGAGCAATCTAACACTTCCTAAGTGTGCATGCAACCCTAATAAACCTTGGATCTATGTTTTCTTCTAAAATACATGCAAATAATAACTTCCAAGGTTTCTTCCTAACTAGCATAGCATAAGGATTATGAATCATAGAAGTACTAGTAGAAATACATACCTTTTGATGATGGTTGATTGTTTGGAGTTTGAGAGCCAAGCACCAATAGTGTGAATGCCTCAAATGGAATCACAAATCACCACAAACACTTGGAAAACTTTAAGAGAGTAGTATACTTTCTTGTGGAATCGGCCACCACTAAGTCTCACACTACTAGTGTCCCATTTCTTGCATCATATGCTTCTTTATATAGTGAGCATGGTTAGGGTGAAACCCTAATAACCCATGTCTTTTCCTTTCCAAAGATCCATGGGTTAAAAGCTCCATGGACATCCATGGACTTCCATATTAGCTTAGCCCATTAACAAATGAGTATTAGCCCCCACTATATAAAATATAATAGCCCATAGTTTAATCAGTCTTCTTTTTAATCTCTAAATTAGTTCATAATTAATTTAAGACTAAAACTAATTAAATAACATGACTTCATATTAATATATTACAACTTATAATATTTTAATAAATCGTAAGTATACAATTCTCATAAAATTATCCATAAATCGTTTGGGTGAAGTGCAACCCAAATGGACCATGTCGGGTCGGGTCAAGTATGTACCAAATAAGTTATAGACTTAGACACCTTATCCAACAATATCCTCCCATTTACACATGGGAATATCTAACGGATGCATCTTGTCCTGGGGTCTCTGGTTCTTTGACTTGACCTTCCTGCAGGTCAGGCACCTCTCCACGTACCAAGCTATGTCCCGCTTCATGAAGGGCCACCAGTAATCGGGTCGAAGATCTCTGTACATCTTCGTCGCCCCTTGGTGGATGGAGAACCGAGACTTATGGGCCTCGTCCATCAACACCTGCCGCACTCTGCCCCAGTACGGTACCCAGACCCTCCCATGCAGGGTCAACAATCCTCGACTGTCATAATCAAAGGAAGCTACTCAGCCCACAATCCTCTCACACTTCTGATGCTCCTCTTTCAGACCCTCAGCCCGTGCCTCCCTAATCTGCTCCAGCAGTGGGGTAATCACTGTCATCCTCAGACATATATCTCTGATCGGGGCCGCTACCGCCTTGCGAATCAGGGCGTCGGCCACTACGTTGGCCTTTTCCCGGATGGTAAAGGATCTCACAGTCGTAATCTTTTACCACGTCTAATCACCGACGCTGCCTCATGTTCATATTTGGTTGATCCATGAGGTACCTCATACTCTTGTGATCCGATTAAATGGTACACTGGACCCCATAGAGGTAATGTCGCCAAATCTTGAGTGCGAACACAACAGCCCCAACTCTAAATCGTGCGTCGGATAGTTAGCCTCGTGAGGCTTCAACTGCCTAGAGGCGTAAGCTATCACATGGCATCGCTGCATCAATACGGCTACCATGCATGTGATCAAAACATCACAACAGACTACAAAGTCATCAACTCCCTCTAGCAGGGTAAGGATCGGTGCCTCGCACAATCGCTGCCTGAGGGTCTCAAATGCTGCCTCCTGCTCAGGCCCCCAGTGGAACGCCACCGACTTCTTGGTCAGTTGGGTGAGCGGAACTGCTATCTTGGAGAAATCTTGGATGAATCTCCTGTAGTACCCTGCTAAACCTAGGAAGCTCCGAATCTCAGATGGAGACCTCAGGACCTCCCACTGCATCATGGCCTCTATGTTGGTCGGATTACTAATATACCCTTATAGTTGACGAGGTTCCCAAGGAACTGCACCTCGCGCAACCAGAACTCATATTGGGAGAACTTCGTGAAAAGTTTCTCCCTCCTCAGTGTCTCTAGCACCTCTCTCAGGTGCTCTCATGCTGCTCTTGAGTCTTGGAATAAACCAAGATGTCGTCAATGAACATTATCATAGACCGATCCAGCATCGGCTTGCATACGCGGTTCATGAGATCCATGAACGCGGCTAGAGCGTTGGTGAGCTCAAACGGCATCACCATGAACTCGTAATGACCATAGCGGGTCCTAAAAGCGGTCTTTTGCACATCCTCATCCCTGACCCACATCTGGTGATATCCCGACCGTTAATCAATCTTGGAAAACCAAGATGCTCCCTGAAGCTGGTCAAACATATCATCTATCCTCGGAAGTGGGTAAAGGTTCTTCACCGATACCTTGTTCAGCTCCTGGTAGTCTATACACATGCGATGTCCCGTCCTTCTTCTTCACAAACAGGATCGGGGCTCCTCATGGCGAACTACTAGGCCTGATAAAACCCTTGTCTAGCAGCTCTTGCAGCTGCGTATACAACTCCTGCATCTCTGGAGGAGCCAACCGATATGGTGCCTTGGCTATCGGAGCCGCACCACGTACCAGGTCAATCCTAAACTCAACCTGCCTCTCCGGGGTTATCCCAGGTATATCCTCTAGAAATATGGCCGGGTACTCTCACACCACAGGTACATCGTCAACTGTCGCCTTACCCTTCTCCCGGGCATCCATAACATAGGCGACATACCCCGCGCATCCCTGCTGGAAGTAGCGCCTCACTCTCGCTGCTGAACAAAGAATCGGTCCGTGATGTAGCCTCTCGCCCTGAATCACTACCTCTCTCCCACCAGGAGTGCGGACCCTTACTAACTGCATCTCACAATCAATCACTGCCCCATTGGGCTCAACCAATCCGCACCCACCATAACCGTATTCCCTCGCAGGGGAATAAGAACCAAATCCACTGAGAACTGCTCCTCAAATGACCGCAACGAACACCCCCTATGTACTCTCGCGACCCTGACGGTCCTGTCATTAGCTATCTCAACCTCAAGTGGGCAATCCAGCTCCCCTGGAGCTCTGCTAAACTGCTTGCTAAGCACAAGCGAGACAAATGATCGGGTAGCCCTCGAGTCAAACAATATTGTAGCTGAAATGTCGTTCACTAGGAACGACCCTATACACAAACACATAACCATAAGAAAAAATCAATACTAAAAACAAATATAAGAGGAAAATTCATACATGTCACCACGTCAGGAGTCGCTCGCACCTCCTCTGCTATCATCTGGAACGCTCTACTGTTCGCCACTGGCGCCTCAGCCTGACCCTGACAGCCGTCTGTAATCCTCAATGTAGCAGGGACAGGTGCCGCCACCTTCCCTGTTGCTGCTAAGCTAGGACACTAGGACCTCTTATGGCCCATCTGATTGCACTGAAAGCAAATCAGATCAGATGCTGAGGTGGGAGTCGTTGTAGTAGTAGCTGTACAATCCTTGCTCATGTGCTTAGTCCAACCGCACTTGTAGCAGCCGGAACTCCCTGCCTTGCACACTCCATCGTGCAACCTCCCACACTTGGCACACTGACTGTGGCTCTACTGTCCCTTAGATCTGTGATCTAATACCTTAGGCTTTTCGACCGAACTCCCTGTGCCAGATACCACTTCTGGCTTCCTCTTTCTCTCCATCTCTAAATCAATCTCCCTCTCAAGAGCCCTCGTAATCATGTCGTCCAACGTTCTACAACTGGACCGGCTCACAAACTGTCTGATATCACTCCTCAACATCTCATGGTATCGGGCCTTCTTCATCTCCTCGTCTGCCGCGTATTGAGGAAAGAGAAGAGCCCTCTCCCTGAACTTGGAGGTAATCTCCGCCACCGTCTCAGTAGTCTGAGTAAGATCCTGGAACTCCCTCGCAAGCTGTTGCACCTCAATGGTTGGTGCAAACTCCGCCCTGAACCTGGTTGTGAAATCAGCCCAGGTCATCGCATCAAGCGCTGCGTCATCCCCAATGGCATGTCCGACCTCCTCCCACCAATCACATGCTCTACCCTTCAGAAGATAGGATGCAAGTTGGACGTTTTCCCCCTCGGGACATTTGCTCGTGTGGAAAGTGTTGGCCACATCAGCCAACCATCTAGTCGCAAAGGCGTCTTGGGCCCCTGGTAATCTAGCGCTCCACAAGCTCTGAACTCCCTGAAGGTCAAAGTACGTGACCCTATCATGGCCGTCATCTCAGTACGGAAGGCGCTCAACCTTTCGTCAAGAATCTCTAGAATGCCCTCCTTGACCGAACCAAAGATCATAGGAGTCTGGTCTAGTATGCTGCATGTGATCTCTGAGGAGATGAACTCCCTAATGTGCTCATCCAAATGCTCGGATCCCGAGCCAAAACCTGATCCCTATTTGGCACCTGAACTGTTGACTGCTGGTCTAGGGCGTAAAACCACCATTCTGAAACACAATGTGACAACGTCAGAAACACTAATATAACTAGAAAGATCACATGTACTACAAGTTTATTGGTCTCGTATCAGCCTTCCTTGATTCGAGTACGGATCCTTTGCTTTCAGTAGTATGGGCCCCTTCTACCTTCCACATCTATCCGTACTTTCCTCAATAACTGCCTCGACTCCACCAAGTCGCTTCTACTACTATTGTTGATCTCACGTTAATCTCATCCTAGGATTGCCCCAGGGTAATCACCAACTCACTCTCCGCCATCAGCTGCATAAGAAGTCCTTGTTTTCTTCCCATAACTAGCTCGCGAATACTATTACATATTACTCAGACTAGATAATTCTTTGAATGAGAGATCCTACCCTACAACGGTTGGACTCAAACAAGAGCTATGAAATAGAGCTTGACCTAACCTTCTGAAAATATTTAATCCTCGCAATATGTAACTTAACATATTCATTTACTAGTTAGAGAAAGACAACTAGAACTCCTAAAGCACAAAGCAAGCAGCATTCGGGCATTGAGTACGCATAATCAAGCATATACTACTCAGGCTATCATATTGTCAGTTCTATACTTAGCATGCAATTCTCATAAAGCTGAAACACATTGATATGTGTATTTTTATATATATTTTTATGCATTACATCTTAATATTTTGGCCTTTATTATTCTCTTTTAGAACTAAAAAGTACTTATAATGCTTCGAATTATGATTTGCAGCTATTCGTTGTCGATAGAGCACAAAAAGAAAAGACTGAAGCGGAAATCGGGCTTAGAGGCTAAAAGAAAGAAAAAATGCTGGAGGAGTCGATTATGCCCGCGTAATGGACTTGTACGCCAAGCGTAATAGCCAAATACGAATTACGCCCAGCGTAATCTATATGTACGCCCCGCGTAATGGCTGGCATCTAGATAACTCCATAGCGTATTAATCTTCAGTACGCCCAGCGTAATCCGACTTACACCCAGCGTACGTAAGTCGGTTACAAGGGTTATAAAAGGCGATTATCAGCTGACCAGAAGGGGGGATTCCACTTCTAACCTAATTTAGTCGATAATTAACTTCTGTTAAACTGTTTTGAGGGTCTAGAAGGCGGCCGGAAGGACGTTAAGCTAACGGGAGCGGAGATCGGAAGGATTGGAGAGTGGATACATGTCGGTAATCATATGGGTTGTTAACGTGACCATGTTTAGCATTCCACTATGTTACTATTATGTATTTAGTTTCTGATTTGGGTGTAAAAACCTTTTACTTTGTGTTTATGATTGAATGAAACCTTGATTATTAGACTAATTGCTATATTGAATTGTTTGTTTATGTTTAATTTATCTTGCCAAGCTTGTTAGAAGATCCTTACGTGTTAATGATAATTATTTGCTGTTAATTATTAAGTAAATTGAGTTGTATGAACATCTGCTCGATTGTTTCTCTCTTATGATTTTGATGACTATCAAGATTATAAGTCTAGGAATAACGAATGTGAAACTAGGATTAACATGGAAATAAGTAAGTTAATGTGTGAGCCTTGTTTGATGACCATCAACAAGAGGTTAATTGAATGACCAATTTGATTAACTATATTTACAAGTCTTGCTTGATACGAACTAAACACTACGACGCATGTTAGTTTAATCAACTGATCACTATTTGAATTGACTTGTTTTCTAAAGGATTAGTTATAGTGAACGCGAATCTAATCATTTTAGGAATCGGTGAACATGAATAAATGAATTTGTGTATGCAATTGTCTATGTTTTTAAGGTGTAATTTATCTAAACCAAAGTACCTGAAGAGATCTGCTTTCCTGTTAGTTTATCGAGAGTTGTCAATTAATTGTTCGTTTGAGATTTATTAAACTACTTCTTTATTCTTTTCGTGTGACCTGTAACGTATAATAAAATATTTTAAGTCAATTCACCACCGTTCCCTGTGATCGACACCCGACTTACCTAAGCTATACTGTAATCTGACTAGGTACTCTGTCTATAAGTGCATAGTTAGTCTAAGTTTGTTAGGTTATAAATATTAAAATTAGTGGGTACTTTTGTGCACATCAAGTTTTTGGCGCCGTTGCCGGGGAACGGCTTGAAATTAACTTAGTTTATTTGATTATTCGTTATTTGTTTAGTTAGTTTTTTTAGAGTTTATTTTCGATGATATCATTTCACTTGTCGGGAAGGTTCTTGTTGTTAATTGCAGGAATTTGGGATTGTACACATTGCTTGACTTTACTTTTTGCATGGGTTTCGAGAATGCAAGCGATTAGGGAATTCTTGACCTGTTTAGCCTACTACTTTGTTGATTTGTCCAACTCAATCCATGAGGCGTAGTATAGCAAGGCGTATTGTGGTGGTTAAGTGGAAGACCGAGCTCTTGCTGTTCTTGACTAGTTAGGTCACTTCTTATGCTACTTTTAGTTAAAAGGGCGAAGAAAACAAAGGAAATAATCTAACAGGTCCCGAAAGTGGTTGTTTTCACAAACCAATTCTTGCGTGCAAGGGTTTTGATCAACCATTGTTGTTTGATCTCGACAAAGACAAGTGATCATGACGTCTCATTTTTTTTTAAAATGTCACTCATCGGAAAGTCATGGTTGTTGTTGAAGCAATTTAAAAAGAGAAAAATAATAATAAGTCCCCAAATTAATTAGTTAAAAGAAAGAAATTTCAAATAAAGAAAATGAAATATTTTAGTTACAATTACGCCCAGCGTAATGTTAATGTATGCCAAGCGTACTCAACCTCTGATCGCGGATGACTTTTTCTCGGACTTGGGTTACGCCCAACGTAACTTTGCTTTACGCCCAGCGTAAATCGACGACAGGTTTTATCATTTAACCCTTTGACTTTTTTGTTATTCTTTCAAACTCTCTTCCTTCGCCGCATACTGTGACGACAAGTTCTTCTCCCAAAAATCTCCGATTGTTCTTTTCTTGTAGAATCAACACAAAGGTATGTTATTCGGTTACTCAATGTCGATGATTTGTGTTTAAATCAGTGAAATTAGTTGCATATTCCCTTTGTCAAAATCTAGGGTTCATATATTTCTTGAATTGGGGCCGATTTCACAAATGTATGTTTGATATTTGCTTAAATAAAGCGATTTCGATCAATAGACTAAACCCTAGGACCTAATTTGGTCTTAATCCCGTCCAATGACCATCGATTTGAGTTTGTGGACGGACGCCTAGCGTATACCCTATACACTCTTCGATTTTTAACTGCCCCGATAAAGTTTCCCTGTGTAATGTTTGCTAATCATGAATAGACAAAGAACGAACATGGATTGATTCGCATTCTTGGACATAAGCCTAGGTTTGGTCCCGCATTTTGACTTTCCCGTGGTTATTGACTGCCTTGTGTATTTTGTTGAAGTTTATGCCCTTTTGAGCAGGGACACCGACACAGATTTGTAAAATTGGACGTACGCCCAGCGTATGCTGGATGTACGCCCAGGGTACAACAGGCCCAAGGACCATTATTTTTTGGTTTAAAAATTGTTAATGCTGGAATATTTTGTTTGGTTTTGTTTTGGTATTTATTTGTGCAGATTATGGCCCGAAGAACTCAAAGGACCAACCCACCCGAGGACGTGACCGATCACCGTTTCTTAAAATTTCCGCAAACTCTGAATGATGCAACCCGGGCACGATATGTCAACAATTTGAGTTTGCTGCTCACTAAGGAGATAGACATAGCACCTTCATTTGACTGGGAATTGGCGACCCAGACTGGACTTGCTGCGCTGATCCAGGATTTTTTGCAATACACGCATTCGGACGCGAGTGGAGTGCATTTGTTAGTATGTCAGGGATGGGCACGATTGTTCAGGATCCAGGAGCCTGTTTATCGGGAATTTTTGCTGGATTTTTACGCTACAGTTTCCTATGACCCTAGGAAGACACCCGATGATAGGACAGCCCTTTCCTTCAGACTGGGGGGTGTGAGCCGGGAGTGTAGTGTGATAGAGCTCGCCACTCGAGTGGGGTTATATACAGCATATGAGACGAGGAGTGTCCACTTCCCGACATTCCTTGCTGATTGTCTCACGGATCGACCATATGACTATAATGAAAACACTTTTTGGGCTGAGATTACAGGGGGAGTATATACGCGATCTACTGCACGGGGGAGGATGATTCGGTCTACCACATACAGATTGTTGCACCGTTTGATTTCCATATCTCTCACGCACCATAAGAACAGTGAGAGAGTGCCTTCGACAGACTTGTATTTCTTATGGGCACTTGTTACTCCAGGGAGGCACCTGAACCTTCCAGTTGCTTTAGAAGCGTATTTGGGTAGGAGGGCCAGGGGACTTCGGGAGGATAGCCCGATTTGTGGGGGGCATTTTATCACGCGATTAGCCGCGTATTTGGGTAGGAGGGCCAGGGGACTTCGGGAGGATAGCCCGATTTGTGGGGGACATTTTATTACACAATTAGCTCGATCATATCAGTTGTTGACGCGTGAGATCACGAGATCGATGGTGTTTCATGATATGAGGCCGATGAGCCTTCAGTTGTTGGAGTCGATACGTGTACTTGAGCGGGGCGGAGATGGTGTCTTGCGGGTATGAGCAGATGACATGGCAGACGAGGAGGGTGCCGTCGAGCCACAGCCAAGACGGGTCCAATGGCGTAGACCTGCTCCTCGGGGAGCGCAACAGGGACCTGAGTCGGAGATTGATATGCGTTACCTAGCTCAACGCATTGACCGTATTGACGTGGGGGTTCAGAACCTTGGTAAGTATGCTGCACACGTGGAGAGACAACAATAGTGGTATGGGGATACGTTGACCGCATTCTTTGCCCACCAGGGGTTTCACTATTCGGTTCCTTTCTCTCCACCATTCCACTCACGACATGATGGAGTCGGTACTTCTGGGACACAGCAGCATGATGACGGAGATGATGAGTGATTTAGTTATCCTTTTTATTTTTATTTTTGTGTTATTTTTAGTTTATTTTTGTGTTGCTTAGTATTAGTATTTTTATTTGGTATGTAATTAAGTTTAAATTAGATTGTTTTATCTTTTGTTTTCCATGTTGATACTCTTTGGTTGTTTATATCTCTGTAGAATTTTCGCCCTTAGAAAGATGGCAGTAAGTTCAGCAGCTAGGTCCGATTGTTGCTAGAGAGAGTCGTGTGAGAGTTCGAAGATTATAGTCAAGACCCACAATTTGTCATAAGTGTGGGGTGTATACTGATTTCGTGAGATATTATTTAGAAGATTGGCATTTTTACTATATTTTGACTCTTATGATATGGATGAGCTGTTCCCATACCATAGAGTTTTATTTCGACGCGAGGAAGAAGTATCATCCCAGCTGCCACGACATGCTTGACACTTTCCTATGTTGTAGGGGATTTTTCATCGCGAGAAGAGGATGTCATTCTTGACGAGACAACGTGGTCGACATTTTCCCATGTCATGGTTACGACACATTGCATTTGTTTGCAATCTTTTGCACCACATTTTCGAAGTCGACAGTCTTGATTTTATCGGCAAATTCAGAAGCAGCAATTCCAGTTTTCAGTCTTTCAGCAATATTTGAAGCAACTTGTAGCAGCCCCATTCGATCTCGCCACAACTACCCCATGGGAGTCTGTTCCTTTTTCTTCCTTTTTATGTGCTTAATTAGTTTTATGCATACAATGAGGACATTGTATGAAATAAGTGTGGGGTAGGGGGTCGGTAAAAGTAAATTATAAAAAAATATAATAGTTATAAAAAATATAATAGTTTGGAAATTACTAGATTTAGGAAATTTAAAAACTTTATAAACTTGAAATAATAGTTTAATTTTGAAAAATCTAGTGATAATTTAAATTAATTTTTGCTAATATAGTATGAGATGATCCGATGAGAACTCAAATGTTTAGTTGAGCCAATACACGTTATAGTGCATTTGTGGCCTCCCTTATTTTAGTGAAATCATGGACCAAAAACACAACCGCGCTTAGTTTGAGGGATGCAATATGTTTAGCATCGTGTACCAAAAATGTATCCAGGAAAATTATTATCGTTAACCAATAAAGGTTGAAGTTGAGCGCCCCTGCTTAAGCATGTAGGGTTTTGAGTGAAAAAAGAGAGGTACATGTAAAAAAAAGAGAGAATTGCAAGAAAAGTTTGAAGAATTTTGGAGCAACTAAAGTGAAGATCAAAATATCAAAATTCCAAGAGTTCAAAATTTGAAGATACCAGAAATCAAATCAAACAAGGTGGTGAATTCAAAGAAATCAAAGATCAAATTATCAAGAAAGTGAAGAATTCAAAAAAAAAAGCTCCATAGTGGTATCATAAATTGTAATTCTAGATTATGTATGCTTGGGTTGCTCAACCAAAAATACCTTGAGGTTAGGAGGTTTTCTGCGGATGGATTCGGTGGGATGCATAAAATGAGCATTGTTCGAAAGAAGTGGGCGAGTGTTTATGAAGATTGTGAGTATTTAAAGTATGGGGCGGTACTTTAGGAAAATGTTAGACACAAATGCATGTGTTGCGGTCTTGACATAATGGCTGAGTTTTAAATTGATTGTTTAGTACGATATTAGTAAAATAAAAGTAAATTTGCTTGGGGGCAAGCAAAGGCTAAGTGTGGGGTATTTTGATATGTGTATTTTTATATATATTATTATGCATTATATCTTAATATTTTGGCCTTTATTGTTCTCTTTTAGAACTAAAAAGTACTTATAATGCTTTGAATTATGATTTGCAGCTATTCGTTGTTGATAGAGCACAAAAAGAAAAGACTGAAGCGGAAATCGGGCTTAGAGGCTAAAAGAAAGAAAAAATGTTGGAGGAGCCAATTACGCCCCGCGTAATGGACTTGTACACCAAGCGTAATAGCTAAATACGAATTACGCCCAGCGTAATCTATATGTATGCCCCGCGTAACGGCTGGCATCCAGATAACTCCATCGCGTATTAATCTTCAGTACGCCCAGCATAATCCGACTTACGCCCAGCGTACGTAAATCGGTTACAAGGGTTATAAAAGGCGATTATCAGCTGACTAGAAGGGGGGATTCGACTTCTAACCTAATTTAGTCGATAATTAACTTCTGTTTAAGCTGTTTTGAGGGTCTAGAAGGCGGCCGAAAGGACGTTAAGCTAACGGGAGCGGCGATCGGAAGGATTGGAGAGCGGATACATGTCGGTAATCATATGGGTTGTTAACGTGACCATGTTTAGCATTCCACTGTGTTACTATTATGTATTTAGTTTCTGATTTGGGTGTAAAAACCTTTTACTTTGTGTTTATGAGTGAATGAAACCTTGATTATTAGACTAATTGCTATATTGAATTGTTTGTTTATGTTTAATTTATCTTGCCAAGCTTGTTAGAAGATCCTTACGTGTTAATGATAATTATTTGCTGTTAATTATTAAGTAAATTGAGTTGTATGAAAATCTGCTCGATTGCTTCTCTCTTATGATTTTGATGACTATCAAGATTATAAGTCTAGGAATAACGAATGTGAAACTAGGATTTACATGGAAATAAGTAAGTTAATGTGTGAGCCTTGTTTGATGACCATCAACAAGAGGTTAATTGAATGACCAATTTGATTAACTATATTTACAAGTCTTGCTTGATACGAACTGAACACTACGAAGCATGTTAGTTTAATCAACTGATCACTGTTTAAATTGACTTGTTTTCTAAAGGATTAGTTATAGTGAACACAAATCTAATCATTTTAGGAATCGGTGAACATGAATAAATGAATTTGTGTATGCAATTGTCTATGTTTTTAAGGTGTAATTTATCTAAACCAAAGTACCTGAAGACATCTGCTTTCCTGTTAGTTTATCGAGAGTTGTCAATTAATTGTTCGTTTGAGATTTATTAAACTACTTCTTTATTCTTTTCGTGTGACCTGTAACCTATAATAAAATATTTTAAGTTAATTCACCACCGTTCCCTGTGATCGACACCCGACTTACCTAAGCTATACTGTAATCTGACTAGGTACACTGCCTATAAGTGCATAGTTAGTCTAAGTTTGTTAGGTTATAAATATTAAAATTAGTGGGTACTTTTGTGCACATCACACATATAACAGGCACATAAGGCATCCTTCCTAGATCCTTAGTCCTATTCTAGCATGTTGTTCAACTGAAACTGATAATCATAACATCAACTTGTATTGGTAATTTGGGAGTACTTACTTGAGTTCGACTGAACGCATGAACCACACACCTTTTCTCCTTTTCAAAACTCTTTTCTTTTTAAGTTTCTTTTTCAAAAAATTCGTTCGAAAATGTTTTTCTTTTAGAAACCTTTTACTATTTCCTTAGTTTGAGTTCAGACACACCCGAAAGTGTGTCCGAATCCCTCACACCAAGGCTCTTATACCAACTTGAAACATCCTAAAAATACAAGCCAAAAATTTCGTTTGAAAACATTACTAAAACCATAATATCCAAATATCATATAAGAAAACCATAAGTCGTGTGTCTCAAAATGTCATAAAATATGTCTCATATCACAATTGATGTCAAATCATGTCAAAAATATCAGAGTCTAACTCCCAGGCTAAAACTGTGGTGGGTGCCATGCCATCATCACGAGCCCTTCCCCTTGCTAGCTGAAGTACCTTAAACCAAAACTGAAACTGTAAGCACGAACCTTAGTGAACTCCCCCAAACTACCACATACCATATGATAACATATAAAGCACATACTGGGCCTTGCCCACTGCATCGGACCGAAGTCTGGAACTGACTAGGGCCTTGCCCACTACATCGGACCGAAGTCCAGAACTGACTTGGGCCTTGCCCACTGCATCGGACCGAAGTCCAGAACTAACTAGGGCCGTGACCACTGCATTGGACCGAAGTCTGGAACTAACTAGCGTCTTGCCCACTGCATCAGACCTAAGTCCGAAACTAACTAGGGCCTCGCCCTCTGCATCAGACCAAAGTCTGGAACTAACTAGGGCCTTGCCCACTGCATCGGACCGAAGTCCAGAACTAACTACCGCCTTGCCCACTGCATCAGACCGAAGTCCAGAACTAACTAGGGCCTCGCCCACTGCATCGGACCGAAGTCCGGAACGGAATTAACATAGCATAACATAATCATAACATACAACAATAACACATATACTGCATACTGCATCGGACAGCAGTCCGGAACACATAACACATAGACATGCCTGAATCACAAAGACATCAAGCATACTAAACTACTTCTCGGGACCACCCCGACATCGGACCGCAATCCGGAACTACTGATATCTATACGGGCCGACATTGTGGCCGTAGACCCGTTCCTACTAGAAGGAAACTCACCTCGAAGAACTCACTGCTGAAAATCCGAGTGAAAGATCCCTGACTGCTGTCCCGGCTGCTCTCCGGCTATCATGACCAATAAAACACTTAATCAAAATGAGGATCCTTCTATGGGTAGAATTACTATCTTACCCCTGCTATGGTGTGGGTCATAACCAAGACCCAAACCCTTTACTTCTTTCTAAGTCCACTAATGCCTCACTAAAGGCCTAATTTTTCTAAATTTGGCCTAACTCCTCATATAGCCCTACTTAAGCCCAAAAATGCCATTGGCCCATACTTTGACTCCTGTTGGCCCACTAAGGCCCAAAGTCCAAAATACAACCCACACCGAGGCCCCAATACTCAAGGTCCAAACTGACGGCGTTACGCGGGGCATACTCCAAAGTACGCTTAGCGTAAGTGCTTGATGGCGAGTACGCTGGGCGTACCCACACGTACGATCATCGTAATACCCTGTTAAGTCCTTTCTCTATTAAGTGCTTAATATTCCGAGTCAGAAGCTACAAACTTAGATCCAAGTCTTATTCCATGCCTTAAACAATAAAGTTGCTTACTTGATGGCTTGCATGACTCACATAAGCTCAAACTCTAAAAACAATAATCTATTTCCATGGAAATGGCTATATCTCATGCATGGCTTCATGAAAGCCTCAAAGATTGAAACTTTATTACTAAGAAAGTGTTTTGAGCCTCAAGGATTGTTGGAATAGTGTCTAAGGTTGCAACTATATTACGCAAGTATTTGACCCGATTGTGCATGGTCCTTTTGGGTTGCCTTCACCATAGCAACTTGACAGGATGATTTATAATGAGAGAAGAAATATTATTAATATATTATGAGTATAATATAAGGAATAATAATATTTTTATTTGATTAATATAAGTCATAAATTAATTAGGAATTAATTTGGTGACTTAAAGAGATTAATTAAATAAAAGGGAATAAACTGTCAATTGTATGATAGTTGTACTTTGGGCTGTAATCCCTTAAGGATAAGGGGTGGATAGTTTTAGGGGCTTTGGATAGACCTAGAAATCGTCCAAGGCTTATCATAAGGAGATTGGATTGCTTAGGGCCTAAGTTATCCAATTAGGGTTTAAGGGTGAAACCCTAGGAGCCTCACAAGTATAAATAGACCCATGGGGTCAAGGAAATCGACACTCTTGCCTTTGGAAGAACCCTGGCCAACTTCTTGCCCTCTCACCTCTCTCTCTCTCTAATCATCCTCTTGCTAAGTTGGTGTTTGTAAGCCATTAGAGGAGTGACAATTGTGACTCTAAGCTCCAAGGAAAAGAAGATTCAAGCAAGCAACTTAAGGTAATCTTCTAGATCTGTTTTTCTTATGTTATTACCTAGATTTATTGTTCAAAAGTCTTGGATACAATGCATGTTCAATTAGAGAAACCTAGATCCAAGCGTTAGGGTTTGTATGTGCACATAGGAATGTTCTTATGGCTCAAACCCATCAGTGGTATCAGAGCCAGGTTGGTTTCTATTGAATTGATGCACTGGTTGCTTGATTTTTGATTGCAAAATTTGATTTTTGTCTTCTGCCTGATGAACTCGGCGAGTCCATTGTGGTACTCGGCGAGTTCGTGCGTCAGAAAGAGCTAGTTTCGGGATTTCTTGCTGTTTATCTTATGGAAACTTGCCTTTATCTTAATGGGTCAATATAAATCCGATTTTAATATATATTTGAGTATATTCTTGACCTAATTAAAGATATTTATCAATTAATTAAATAATAATTTCCTTATGTGATAATTGATTGATTATTTTAATTAAATTGGTAAATTGTTTTGCAAGAAACATTTAAATAAATCAAATAAAGCTAATTATGAGATTAAATGGTTAATTTGAATTATTTGTTACTTGATCCCTTATGTTTTGAAAAGTTTAAAACTTGCCCTCATGTTTTGAAATTTATCTTTTGTGATTAAAAGTTTAATTTACACAATTTAAATTTCAAACCCTAGAATTTTACAAGTTTAAAATTCAACCCTATACTAATATAATATTACAAGGTTAATATATATATATATATATATATATATATATATATATATATATGTATATATATATATATATATATATATATATATATATATATATATAATTAAAACGCTAGTCTTACCGTTAGTAGGCCTCATTCATGAAGCCGGTCTATAAGGTGGGTATAAGGTTGCGGCCTATAAAATGACACTTAATGGGTGTACACTCACACCCACCGCTTGCTTGATCGGTGGAGGGTCGTTAGCCGAACGGGTAGGATAGGGCAACCTCATCTGCTCATTAAAAGTATAATATGAAATACAAAGTAACTACATGTTTTTCAAAAATTCCCAATCCTAGTTACTTTAGGAAAAGTGAATTGATGTAATCCCATGAAATTACACTTTGCACCCTTGCTAAGAAGTTAGTGGAGCGTGTGTAGTTTACTGGAACACTAATTGGTTCTAAGCAAAGGTGGCAAAGGGTGATTCGTTGTTTATCATAGTTCGATGGAGCGTGTGTGGTTTACCGGCACATCGAATAGGTGATTGTTATAATGAAGGCACCGTGTGGATTTGCATGGTTATTCACACCCACTTTATGATCCTCGGTATCCCAGTCACAAACGAGAGGGGCATATCGAGATTTAAACATGCCATTGAAAAGTTCAATGAATCTCATCCAAACCTAGGAATTCTCAATACATTTAGAACTTAAAGTTATGTTTTCATGGTGGAGAATTAGTGAATCGTCATTCACTTACCTTCAAATTATTTGCATGTTGGATTACGGTATCCCTTTTCTAATATGTAAATATTGTTGTTGGATCCTAGTCCTAATTTTTCTTATTGGTTGATAATTCGGGATTCAAATTCTAATCTATCTTTGTCCTTTCTATTTGTAGATGTCGAACGCAAACAACGCTGCTGCTAGTTCATTCACATTGATGAGCCTTTGCCAAAAGCTAACTTTCGATGGAACGAACTTTAGCGAATTGATAAGATACATTCGCATGATTGCTCGCTATGAGGACAAGGAGTATGTCCTCGATGAAAAGCTCGAGAAGATCAATCCAGAAATCGCTACTCCGGCTGAAATGACTGCTTTTGAGACTCATGAACATGATGCGACGAAGGTTCATTGCATCATGATAGCCACAATGAACACCAAATTCCAAAAGTCCTACGAGGATATGTATCCGTATGAAATGCACCAAGACTTATTGGAGAGATACCATCAAAACGCGAGGCAGGAACGTTACGAGATCTTCACTAACATGATCTCCGCTAAAATGGGTCATGGAGAATCTCTAACCATGCACCTGCAAAAGATGCAAAGGTATGTCGATCGTCTTCGCAAGTTGAATGTTGACTTTGGGGAAGACTTGGCTATCACATGGTGCTTCATTCCTTGCCTCCGTGTTACAATCAATTTAGGATGACCTGCCACATGAACAAGGAGGAGGTTACTCTAAGTAAGCTCCAAGGTCTCCTAAGGGTTGCTGAGAGCAACCTCAAGGACAAGTTTGTTGCACCAACTCCCAATCCACCAACTGCTCCTGTTTTGGCAATTGGGCAAGGTAGGGGTAAGAAGAGGAAAGCTCCGTCTAAGAGCTACCGCAAGTGAAAGTCCTGAGATGGTTCCTCTTCTAGTGGGACCAAAGTTGATCCTGCTAAGCCTAACCCTAACCCAAAGGAGGCAGAGTGCCACCATTGCCACAAAACAGGGCATTGGAAGAGAAGCTGCCCAGAATACCTGCAAGCCATCAAGGAAGGAAAGATCAAGCCGTCTTTCGCAGGTATATACACAATTAAATCTAATGATTCATCTCATGCTATTTCTTGGGTCCTAGATACCGAATGTGGTTACCACATTTGTTCTGAATTGCAAGGGCTAAGAAGAAATACGGATGTGGAGCATGGAAGAATAAATCTAATCATGGGGAACAGAAGATCGTCGCCTGTGACCAAGATTGGAGTGTATTCTTTAGTGCTTAGTAATGGTTTATGTTTAGATTTAAATAATTGTTGCTACTCGCCAGAAATGGCAAGAAACATCATTTCGTTTCATGGTTTGTTTACACAAGGATTTAGATTTTCTTTTAATAATGAGAATGGTTCAATTTATGCTTATCTAAATGGTGACTTATATTTTGAAGCAATGCCATGTAATGGAATTTATGAAACTGTTATAATTGTAGATAACCTAGGAAATGATGTTTTGTGCATGGATTCTTCCAATAGTATGGATAAAGCATCCTTGTGGCATTGTCGTCTTGGACATGTCAACAAGAAGCGCATAGCCCAACTCCAAAAGGATGGAGTGTTGGAGTCATTCGACCTTAGGGAAGATGACACATGCGATTCTTGTTTACTTGGAAAGATGACTAAGTCACCCTTCACTAGCACGTGTGAAAGGGGTGAGGGTTTATTGGACCTCATACATACCGATGTATGTGGACCCTTTAGATCAACCACGAAGGATGGGAACCGTTTCTATGTGACTTTTACCGATGACTATAGTAGATATGTGTAACATCCCAAAAATACAGTCTGAAAATTTCGTTTTAAAACAAGTAATAAAACCATATTCATCAAACGTCATATAAGAGTCATAAGGAATTCATCTCAAAATATCTGAACAACTGTCAAATATATCAGAGTATAAACATCCCAGACTGAACAAACGGTGTGTGCACTGCAATCTTTCTGAGCTCCTCTTTTGAAAACTGAGTACCTGAAACCAAAACTGAAAACCGTAAACACGAAGCTTAGTGAGCTCCTCCAAACTACCACATACCATGCAATAACATATAAAGCACATACTGGGTCCTGCCCACTGCATCGGACCGAAGTCCGGGCTAACTGGGGCCTTGCCCCCTCCATCGAACTGGAGTCCGAAGTTGACTGACTGGGACCTTGTCCCCTACATCGGACCGAAGTCCGAAGCTGACTGACTGGGACCTTGTCCCCTACATCGGACCGAAGTCCGAAGCTGACTGACTGGGACCTTGTCCCCTACATCGGACCGAAGTCCGAAGCTGACTGACTGGAACCTTGTCCCCTACATCGGACCGAAGTCCGAAGCTGACTGACTGGGACCTTGTCCCCTACATCGGACCGAAGTCCGAAGCTGACTGACTATGACCTTGTCCCCTACATCGGACCGAAGTCCGAAGCTGACTGACTGAACACAACATAGCATAACATATCAACTAGCATAAACACATAAATCCTGTCTGAGCCACGGAGGTGTCAAACATACTAACTACTGCATTGGACCGAAGTCCTGAAACTACTGCTGACTGAACGGGCCGGCATTGTGGCCTTAGACCCGTTCCTACTGGAAGGAAACTCACCTCACAATGCTGAAGTCCCGTAGACACAATCCCACACTGCTGAAGTCCCGCAGACTCCACCCCAGCTGCTGGTTGACAGATTCCCGAACTGTCAACACCAAATAACACCCAATTAATAATTGGGTTCTAACACATAACTATAAATACATGCTTTGGATAATTACTACATTAATCCTAGCTTGGCTTATCCAAGCCCAAGGCCCAATCCATAGGCCCAAAGTCAACTAGGGATCAAAGCCCAACATATGGCCCAATTTTCCAAATTGGGCCCAAACCTCTACACGGACTTCCCTTAAGGCCCAATTGATCAGTCCCGTCCAACATGTATCATTCTAGGGCCCAATATCATACAACCATCTAGGCCCCAACTATGGCCCATCTATGGCCCAATTTTCCAAATTGGGCCCAATCCTTCATATGGGCCTCACCCTAAAGCCCAACTAATTACTCTAGTCCATTTGATTATTCTCGGATGGCCCAACACAAAGCCCAAGTGAAATTAGGGTTTCACATCAAATGATAACTAGGGTTAAGTGTTGCTTACTTAACCCACTAAGGACTTAACACACTAGGGACTTAATCCATTAAGGACTTAATCCATTAAGTCCATTATTGCTTAGATTAATTTCTGCCAATGATTATTATTTAATATTCACTTATTAAATAATTATCGTGTGCGTGCTGATAATCTCTCAAATATTAGTATTTTCTCCATTAGCCCATTAAGGACTTTACTCTACTATATAAATGAGATGGAGTGATTGGGCTTAATACATAGTCCCATCTCAATGGCCCAAAAGTGGGTCCAATAAGTCTAAGGCCCAAACACTCACAATTAGGGTTTTCTAAACCCTAACTAGGGTTCCTCATCCAAATGTGGCCCAATAGGCCCAAAATAAATCTCTAATCCCATTAGGGTTTTGCTTGTGGGACACCACCCACTACCACCTCGGGTAGTGGTGGTCCATGGCGGCTCACGGCGGCGGCCACCACCCTAAGGTGGTGGTTTTCCATTTCTTTTCATTAATCTTTTGGAAATTACAATTACAATGCTTAATACACACACACAGACTAACTAACACACACACACACACAAACTAATCACACCCACAACCACCATAGGATGGCCGACGGCGGCAGATGGTGGCAGCCACCACCTCACGGTGGTGGTGGCCTTTCTTTATGTTTTCCCGTCAACCCAAAACACACACCCAAACTGGAAGCACACCAATAGTGGAAATACAGCCACTTACACAAGCTCTAATCTCAAAAAGAACCAATTCACTCTCTTGGTGGCGATGACGACACGAGGAGGCGGCAGAACGGGCGGCGTAGCGATGTTAATAGCGACAAACACCATGGCTAGCCGCCATGGTGATTCTTCTCAGTTGCCGGCGAACAACCCAAAACACAACAAATTTGGAAACGGAGGCTGGAGTAGACGTTGAAATCGCAGCGACGAAACACCGGGACAACAGCCATTGCTCGTCGTCGTTTGCAACGTAACAGCAACAACATTGACGTCGACTGTCGTGGATAGCGGCGACAGCAGGAGGAAGAAGGAGATGGCGTCCGATCTTGGTTCTCGTTAGCAGCGGGACGACGATGTGCTGGAGGGTGGCTCTTGCCAACAGCATGGATGCTGGTGGCCGTCGGGTCTTCGTCTCGCCGGAAAAACGTGAAGGAGTTGGTTGCGGCTGGATGAGGTCAAGGGTGTAGAGAAGTTGGCGGCTGCGTATAACACTCCATAAGGTTAGGGTTTCGGGGCATTATATCAGCTATATACCCGCTGCCATAACATCCTTTATCCCATATGGGCAGGAATGGTCCCTCTTTATTAAATCCTTTCAAACCAAGGCCCCTAAGTTACCTTTTCTACCCCAGCTTCGGAATTTCCCTTCAAATTTTGTACCTAATTTACCAAACAGCCTCTAGACCTCCAAAATCTCTTTAATGAAGTCCCAATAATTACCATTTAGCCCCTTCCTTCATAAATACTTACAAAACTAATCTAGAACTTACACTTTTAACCCTCAACTGCTAAAATTCTTCACAAATTAGTCTGGACTCATATTTATTAATTTATTTAAATAAACGGGGCGTTACAATATGGGTATATCTACTTAATCAAGCACAAGTCAGAAACGTTTGAAAAGTTCAAAGAGTTCAAGAATGAAGTGGAGAATCAATTGGGCAGGAAAATCAAGATGCTTCGATCCGATCAAGGAGGAGAGTACCTAAGTATTGAATTCCATGACTATCTCAAAGAGTGTGGAATAGTTTCACGATTGACGCCACCTAGGACACCACAGTTGAATGGTATGGCAGAAAGGTGTAATCGAACCTTGTTAGACATGGTCCGCTCTATGATGAGTCGTGCTTCACTACCTATCTCATTCTGGGGGTATGCCTTAGAGACTATCGCCCATATCCTTAACCGAGTCCCTACTAAGAAGGTTGCCAAAACACCTCACGAGATATGGACAGGGAAAGCTCCCATCGTTAGCACATATCAAGGTCTGGGGTTGTGAGGCTTTCGTAAGACGAGATACTCACGACAAGCTCGAACCTCGTAGTGAGCGATGTATTTTCATCGACTACCTGCAGAAATCCTTTGGATATCTCTTCTATAGACCAAAGGACAATGTTGTCTTCGTTGCGAGGAGAGGAGTTTTCCGAGAGCGAGAACTCATAAGCCAAGGAGACAGTGGGAGGCAAATCGAGCTTGAAGAGATTCAAGAGTCGATTGATGAAGGAACCTCTACCGCTGGCACTCAACCCGAGGTGGAAACTCCGGTTGAACCGATTGACGAGTCATTATCTCTTAGACGTTCCGAAAGAGTTAGAGTTCAACCCCAGTTTTATGGTTTTCATATTACTACCGAAGGGGACACGTATATTAGTGATGGTACACTAATAAATTTAGATGAACCTAATAGCTATAAGGAAGCCATGGCAGGCTCGTAGTCTGCAAAATGGAAGGAGGCAATGAACAGCGAGATCCAATCCATGTATGACTACCAAGTTTGGAATTTGGTTGATAATGTGCTCGGACGTAAGACCGTTGGGTGCAAATGGATCTTCAAGAAGAAGACCAACGTGGATGGAAACATCCACACATATAAGGCGCGATTGGTTGCGAAGGACTTTACTCAAACTCCTGGAGTTGACTATGATGATACCTTCTCACCAGTTGCGAAGATAAAGTCTATAGAGTGATGCTAGCGATTGCCGCATTTCATGATTATGAGATTTGGCAAATGGATGTCAAGATTGCTTTCCTTAATGGGAAGTTGGCTGAGGATGTTTACATGGCTCAGCCAGAGGGTTTTGTTGATCCGAAGCATCCAAATAGAGTGTGTAAGCTTGAGAAGTCCATTTATGGACTTAAGCAAGCGTCTCGCAGATGGAATCTTTGCTTCGATGAGAAAGTCAAAGAGTTTGGATTTGTACGAAGCAAAGATGAATCATGTGTATATGTCAAAGCCAGTGGGAGTATAGTAAGCTTCCTCGTTCTGTATGTCGATGACATATTACTCATAGGAAACAACGTCCCGACACTGCAGGAGGTTAAGTCCTGGCTCGGGAAGTGCTTCGCTATGAAGGACCTCGGAGAGGCTTCCTATATTCTGGGAATAAGGATAGAGAGAGAACGAAGTAAGAGACTAATAGGACTTAGTCAGAACACTTAGATAAAGTACCGAAACGTTTTAGTATGGAAAACTCGAAGAAGGGAGAATTACCGATACAAAGTAATGCCAAGTTGAGTAAGACTCAAAGTCCGAGTACCGAAGCTAAAATAGCAGAAATGAGCTGAGTACCATACGCTTCCGCAGTTGGCTCAATCATGTATGCTATGACTTGTACTCGCCCTGATGTAGCCTTTGCTTTGAGCATGGTTAGTAGATATCAAGGGAACCCTGGCAGAGCTCATTGGATTGTGGTCAAGAATATCCTTAAGTAACTTCGGAGGACCAAGGAATGGCTTTTAGTCCTTGGAGGGAATGATGACTTGAAGGTGCGAGGGTATAGTGACGCCAGTTTTCAGACCGACAGGGACAACTACCGTTCGCAGTCGGGCTGGGTCTTTACCCTGAATGGAGGAGCCGTAACTTGGAAAAGTTCCAAGCAAGAAACCGTAGCTGATTCAACGTGTGAATCAGAGTACATTGCAACGAGCGAAGCGTCGAAGGAGGCAATATGGTTGAAGAACTTCATCGGTGATCTTGGAGTTATACCTGCCATAAAGGATCCCATGGAAATTTTCTGTGATAATGAAGGAGCGGTTGCCTTGACCAAGGAACTGAGGGATCATGGTAGATCTCGTCATATCGACAGAAAATATCACTTTATTAGACATCGAGTAGAAGAAGGACAACTCGTGGTTAAGAGGATATCATTAGAAGATAACCCAGCAAATCCGCTTACGAAGGGACTGAGCAGGGTTAAGCACTTGCAGCATGCTAGGAGTATTGGGCTGAAGGATGATATTAGTTTAGATTAGATAATATTAGAAACGTGTAATAGATAAATGTAATTAACATTTGATGATTAAATAAAGGAGTATTATTTATGATTAATGTTACTATCTTATGTTAATTATTTAGCTATTGTTTCACTTTGCATGTTTTGACTTCCAGAATAATTGAGTTTATTAAGAATAATCGAATTATTCAAATAGTCCACAATCGTTCATATGTTGGAAGTAGGTATGAATGAAGATTGTCATGAATTGGTGTGTAGATTGTCTAAATGGTATTAGACATAGCAAAAGTTTGTTGCAACGTTCATGAGTGCTTATGAACTAGTTTTGAGCATTGGAACAAACTCGCGCTTGCTGGAATCACCTTATGGAATGTGATAAAAAGGGTGATCGCAAGACGATAATATCATATGGTCTTAAAACCTAGATATATGGTTTGTTATTTGTTAATTGGTTGTACATTGATAATGCGAAACCGCATCAGTAACTTGATGTTATAAAACGCATTGTTGTGTATAGTTGATTAATGAATAAGTAAATGTATATAAGTCGAAGTTTATCTGTTATTTTTATACTAAGAGGGTAAAAGCGATATCTTGGCCGCTCGATGATTTGGTTTGACTTATGTGCCGGGCCCGGTCAGAACTAAATTGATGTGTTTGATTAAGTTCTATGTCGAATAAATCTGAGATCGAGAAACCAATTGTTGGACAATAGATTCCATAAGAATTGTCCACATGATATTTAAACAGAGGACTGTACGATCCCTTATCTAAAGGACAGGACTGATAAGATCAAAGTTTGATAGCGTATTTGAGAGCTACGATTGCTAATCGGATTATACTTGTGTATATAGTTACTAGACTTATCCAAGTGGGAGACTGTTGGAATAGTGTCTAAGGCTGCAACTATATTAGGCAAGTATTTGACCCGATTGTGCATGGTCCTTTTGGGTTGTCTTCACCATAGCAACTTGACAGGATGATTTATAATGAGAGAAGAAATATTATTAATATATTATGAGTATAATATAAGGAATAATAATATTGTTATTTGATTAATATAAGTCATAAATTAATTAGGAATTAATTTGGTGACTTAAAGAGATTAATTAAATAAAAGGGCATAAACTGTCAATTGTATGATAGTTGTACTTTGGGCTGTAATCCCTTAAGGATAAGGGGTGGACGGTTTTAGGGGCTTTGGATAGACCTAGAAATCATCCAAGGCTTATCATAAGGAGATTGGATTGCTTAGGGCCTAAGTTATCCAATTAGGGTTTAAGGGTGAAATCCTAGGAGCCTCACAAGTATAAATAGACCCATGGGGTCAAGGAAATCGACACTCTTGCCTTTGGAAGAACCCTGGCTGACTTCTTACCCTCTCCCCTCTCTCTCTAATCATCCTCTTGCTAAGTTGGTGTTTGTAAGCCATTAGAAGAGTGACAATTGTGACTCTAAGCTCCAAGGAAAAGAAGATTCAAGCAAGCAACTTAAGGTAATCTTCTAGATCTGTTTTTCTTATGTTATTACCTAGATCTATTGTTCAGAAGTCTTGGATACAATGCATGTTCAATTAGAGAAACCTAGATCCAAGCATTAGGGTTTGTATGTGCACATAGGAATGTTCTTATGGCTCAAACCCATCACGGATGGCAACCCCAAGCTCAAAAACGGATTCACAAGATCAAGGTCCAACCTTTGGACCTAAAGAGGTCCAAAACTCCCATAACCCTATCTAGAATATTAGGAAGAAAGTTAAGTTCTTTATACCTTCTTTTTATGACAAAGGGTGAGCTTAGTCCAGATCCTTGAGCTCAAGCTTCTTCTCCAACCTTTCCTTTCCTTCTTCACAACTTTCTTTCACTAAATGCACTCACAAAAAGCATTTTCACACAATGAAGAGGTTAAGAACGTATTAGGGTTTTCTTGAGGGTGAGGAGGCTGATAAGAAACCAGGGGGGTTTATATACCTCTTAAACCCTGAAATTAGGGTTTAGTGTCTAATCGCGTACGCTGGGTGTACCTTATGGTACGATGCGCGTACGCCTCTCATGTCCCGTGCATCCAATGACACTACGCCCCGCGTACGGCTTATGGGCAGCCTACATCTCGACCCAAGATTCTTAAGGTCCAATCAAATATGTCAAGTCTAACCATAGTCCAATATCTTTTTAAGTTGCATAATTAATTAATTAATACCTCGAGAGACGGATGTTACACTACGTCATCTACCACCATTACTAATCAACACCAATCATCAATACCAACGCCACCATCCATATGTTGTCGGAAAACTAAGCACCAATTGTCACCTTTTTATGGGACACAATCAAAGCCAATGAACCAAGACAACCGACGTTCAAACTAGATTGGAGTCCTAATGCCTTCTGAATCTTCAAAACGATAATGGTAATTTACTTGCAAGGGAGACAAATCGTGTGGTGGTAAAAGGTGATGGGATGAAAATAAGAGGGAGATGGATCTTATGGCAGAGAATGGAAGTAGAGTTGGCAGTCGGAGATGTATGAGGTGGACGATAAAAGTGAGGGGTTAATGTGGTGGTCGGTAAAGAGTCGAAGACTATGGTTGAGATGGGTTTGATTTTGAAACACTCCTTGAAAGGGTAGTTAAAAGTATTTTTTTAATTATTTGTTTTAACATATCTTTAAAGTTAAAGTTTATAGAAGTAACGATCCAAAGTTCAAAAACAAGTTCAAGAGTTTAATTTAGCGAGGAGGTAACTATTAAATATAATAACATAGTTTTAAGCAATTGCACATGTCACAGCCTTTTCAAAGTCCTTGCTACTTATAGTGTCTTTTCTAAAGTCTTTAATTTTAGCGCAAGTGGACAATGAAATGCCTTAGTGAGAATACCCGATGTTGACTCATTTTGAGTATGAAAATAACAATATATGTAACTCCCGCGTTTCTCCCTACAGATTAATAAGACGATATATTTGCAATGGTCAACAATTATAACCTTTATATGAAGTAAATAAAGATAGTTATTGAGTATTATATGTTTTCTGTGTAGTTATATGTAGTATACATGCTTAAAGCGACATAATAAAATAGAAATAAAATACGCGTCTTAAATAGAATAATAATTAGGTCAAAAAACATTGATGAAAGAAGTATCCGTGATGAGGATTTTGGGGAGGAACGCATAAATCTTACTTCGTATGGAGAAGTTATGACCGTTTGATGTTTCGAATTAAACCCGATACGACAGAGTCCGTCATAAAAATTAATTTTAGATAGGTTGCTTATTAGCTTAAGTGATCTAAACGAAAGTCATAGTTATCATAAAACCGAGAGCATACATATAGAGAATGTCAAAATCTGACTTCATATGAGGAAGTTATGATTTTTCGAAGTTTCATCTCAGCAGTGCGGACACATAAATCGAA
Source organism: Lactuca sativa (assembly GCF_002870075.4). NCBI lineage: Eukaryota > Viridiplantae > Streptophyta > Magnoliopsida > Asterales > Asteraceae > Lactuca > Lactuca sativa. Next base: position 31,174,360 of record NC_056630.2, on the reverse strand, counting down.
TTTTAGATCGGTTGATTGTTAGCCGAAACTATCTAAACGAGATTTAACGATCTCGTTAATAGGAGACCAATCATATAAAGACAGTCGAAAATGGAGTCCGTATGTAAAATTTTTATGATTTTTACACGGTCGTTAACAATATACTATTCGTAGACTGTTAAATTTAAGATCGGTTGAGAATTAGTCAACGGGGTCTAAATGAAAGTTGTAGTACTTGATAATACCTATGTGGATATAAGGAAAATCAAAAACAAACTTGAAAATACCTATGCGTGGATATAGAGAACGTCAAAAACGGAGTTCGTATGGCCGAGATATGAATTTTTGAAGTTTATGGTCGTACATACCCCTTGTCACGATGCTCTAGCCAATAAACGCCACATGTCAGCATCTAGGAGGGCTGACCAGGCTAGGGCGTAGTACGCACCTAGTCTGGGCACAAAACGCTCTCAAATATTTATGCTATAAATACAGCTTCAGCCCCCATTCGATTTCCACACCTCCCTAGCTCATTCTCTTTAGTTTCTCTCAACCTTAGCCCTATTTGAAACGCCCTTAGATCTGGGCTAGTTAATTTAAAGATAATAAGCGCTAAAAAATGACTATTTGATAGAATATTTTTAGGATAAATAATCTTAACAAAAGTTATATTATATGTCACAAGGATTCCATACATATAAAGAATGCTGAAATCCGACTTATAACGAAGAAGTTATGACTCATTGAAGTTTCACGAATAAACTGGCACGACTCTGCGTATCGTAAAAAGTAATTTTTTGATAAATTACTTTTTAGCCTTACTAATCTAAACAAAAGTCCTAGTGGTCGTTAAACCGAGAGCGTACATATAGAGAATGTCTAAATCTGACTTCATTTGAGGAAGTTATGTTTTTTCTAAGATTCAGTGTAGCAGTTGTTTTGGTAAAAAATCAACTAAGTAGAATCTAACCAAATTGTATGAGAGGTTATGATGTTCGTGATAAATCAAGTAAGAAATGACAATCAAAATGGCACAAGTGAGTTACAAGGAAATCCCTTTATCCTTGATAGGATCTCTAACATAAAGCCTTGGGAGATGATAATGATCACCTGCCTTGATGATTTTATTGATATAAAATATTGAATATAGAGATAAATGTGTAAATGTAAGTACAGGTATCGTGAATGAGCTCAGTGTGTCCCTAGTGTGCTAATTACATGTGCTATTTATAGTTTAATGCTAATAACAAGAAGTCTGGTAATTTCGGGATTCTCCATAATCAACATATGAATGTTATTTGACTTGGTATTTCGGGTCTTTTGCCTGGTTGAGATGACTCTCTGTTGAGATTGGGTCTTGTGTTGACTCGTTCTAAATATGTGGGAAAAATTAAGAAAACATAGTCATTGAAAGTGTTAGAGATATTAGTGGTAATAGTTAGGATCCCAGAATATGTTCAAGACTTCAAGGATCCCGAGGCTTCAAAAGTATTTGATGATCCTGAATATGAGTCAAGGATCCTGCCCCTAACAATTACCCCCAAATCGTACCTACGAAATATAACCGTTAGTGTTTTAAATATTTAGAGGTATAATTTTTAAAGTAAAAACTGGAGTAAGAATTTCTAACGGATGGGTAATTTGAACCTCATCGGGTACATTTCTAGTTGTTGGGAAGGTTCAAGTCACATGTTTACCTCTCATTGATTCTTATATGAGTAAGATATGGAGCTCTTCAATTTCATTTTACTCTTAACATTTATTTTGAAAGTTCATTGAGCATCATTAAATGTAGTATTTTTTATTCATTTTGTCCTTATTCCTTCTTACTTTTTCTTTTTCTTAAAATGGACAATAAAGGAGCTTGCTCTTATGCAAACATTATAGCTATGCCTGATGATGATTTCGTAGATCAAAAGCTTAATTCCTATGAGGAAACTTGTACCTTTGACGATGATAGTATTGTAGTTCTGAGTTCGAGTGGAACCTTTCTCGCTAGTACTGTCTTCAAGCCTTTTAATGTTAGGATCCAACCTGATTTTAGTTCTTCTGTGTGAGTTTGTTTTCCTGAGTATCTCTTTACCTTAGGCCTTGCATATCCTTTTTTCGAGATCATTTCTAAATTTTTTGAAAGCACCAAGATTTCATATATTCAAGCCATGCCAACGGTTTCGATGATCCTTTATTTGATTAACAATCTGAATCGCTCCATAGGTCTCAACATTGGTCTAAATGAATTGCTTATGTTTACAACCTTTCTATCTTTGGAAACTCTTGCTTTTTGTTGAAAGTTAAAACTAACGAATCACCTCTTGTACGAAAATCCAAGCATAATGATGGTTGATGTGCACAAATTATACCTATCTAACTTTAAATTTATAAACCTAACTACTTATGTACTAATGCACCTATAGGCAGTGTACCTAGTCGGTATATATTTTAGTAAAGTAAGTTGGGTATCGAACATAAGGAACAATATTTAATTAATAAAATAACTACTAAAAGCTAAACTAAGAAAAATAAGCAATAATTTAAAAGGGTTTTTATCTGATTTTTCAAGTTCAGATAAACTTAATCACTCAGCTAATATGATTGTTATCAATATATCTAAAACACTTTCATTTAGTTTTGAATCCACCTTTTTCCTATGGTTAGTTATTATTTATGGATTAATTAAGTTGGTTGCCAATTATCATGTAATTAGCGATCTGGTCCAATCTACTAATATTTTCACCAATTCATGTACTACTTTGTAAGGTCCTACACAAGAAAACACAAAATTAGTTATTAATTATAATTGGGTTATGTATGATTTGTTAAACACAATTATGGTCACAATTATGTTCTCTAGCATAGCTAAAATTGTTACTTTTATCACTTAACTAAGATGTGGTCAATCCTAGCTCTAGCAATTTAATGGTCACTAAAGCACTAGGTAAACAAGTTCGTGTAATTTAATGATCACTAAGCTACACTTAACTAGAATTAAAGAAACAAAGAGAAACACTTTAACATGCTACGTAAGTTAATCAAACACAAGCTCCAAACCGACTTTTATAAATCCATAAACTAATAAACTAAACCATAGTTATTAGGGTTTCATATAACTAAACGAAATTCTACTAAATTAGCTAGTCATGGATGTAATCAAACACAAAAACTCAATAGGAATAATGATAAACATGATCAAACCGAATGAGTTGATGATGTTTCTTCTAGATCTCTTCAAATCTTGAGCTCCAATCGTTTCCTCCTCTTCTAAGGGTTTTGCAGAAGGTTTTTGTCGTAATACTTCTCCAGAAAGTCAACTCCAAGTCCCCCAATTCTTCATATTGTTCGTATATATATATATATATATATATATATATATATATATATATATATATATATATATATATGTATATGTATATGTATATGTATATATATGTATATGTATATATATATATATATATATATATATATATATATATATATACTTGCCTAAAATCTGGCCACCATGTCGTGGTCTTCGTGTTTATGCCGTATTCTCCAAGTCAACACCAAGGATCACAAAGATTCCATTCACCACGTCGTGGTGGAATCACCACGTTGTGGTTATCGAGAATCAGCATTTTATCAAAACATAAGATATGGCCAAAATATTGACGAGGGGTCAAGCAATCCATCAACATTCTTTTTGTGTCTTCTTCTTGCCTTAGCTCTTCATTCCTGCTTCCAGCTTCCATATTGCTTCCGAGAATGTCTTTTACGCTTCATAACAGATATTAAACATATTAAGTACCTTTTGTTCTATAATAAGCATAAATATAGCTAATGATATTAAGATATGATGTAAAATATATATGTAGATATGCACATATCAATGGTGCTTGGAAAGGAATATACTTTTTCGTAAAACGTGACTCGATTCCTGGTGGAGATCTTTTACCTCAATCCTAGGTTAAAAATGTTAGGGTTCCTTATTTTCATATTAAGGATCCCGATATTTAGACTTCTTATTTTGTTAAATATTTACAGCTTTCAAGTTTGACGAATTAGTTACCCCCCTCCCCCTGCCGAAGATACCAAGGATAGGATCAGGGACTTCCTTGCTCTGCCCGAGGCTGTCAGGAAATTCAAGCTCGATCCTTCTATTCAGCAAGAAAGCTCAACCACTATCATCAATATGGCTACTGGTAGGGATCATTGAGCATATTCATCTTTAGTCTTTGAGAAATTATTAAGATTTCTTTGGTTTTCGCAGGATCCAAAACCACACGTGCCAGTGCTCATTTCTCCCTCTCTGATCTTCATACGACCGTGTCAAGTGGCCAGATATTTGTGAATAAAGAGAAAACTAACTCCTCCCTTATCGCAAAAAGGCCCACGTTGATCTGACTATGAAAACTTTGGGATCCCGGAAGAGGAAAACTCTTGAAGCCATGAATTTGAACATGGAAAATCTTGGAGCTGAGGATACACATCAAAGGTTGGTGTCCTTTTCTCAAGCTATAAGTGTTAGTGTTGTTATTGTATCTTACACTTTGCCTTTCACTCTTTCTAATATAACTCTTGCTCTAGGTATTTGATCGTGTCTCTATAGACTTGAGGATCCAGACTAAAAAGGCTTAAGAAGCTTTAAGAGAACAAGAAAAAATGTGGAAGGCGACCAACGAGGATCTCCTGAGATGAGTGGAACTCGTAAGCAAGGAGAAGGTCTAGAAAGAGGAGGAGCATGACATTGAGATGTCGAAGGTGATCGCCAAAGTGAATGCTAGCGCAGTCATGGCTATTTGGGAGGCAAAGATTAAACTAGATGAAGATGTAGCCAATGCAGGATCCTGGAATTTGTTTAGGCGGCATGCAACCCTCCTTAAATTAAAAGGAGAATCTGTCAAGACCAGCAAGGATTCTAAGGGGAAAAATCCGAAGGCGAATGATGAAAAGAAGAGACCATGTGATGATGACCAGGCTACGGTCTAGGCCTGTTAGATAGGAATATTTTGCATGATTTTGTATAAAACAATGTTTGTTTCTTATGGAACCGATGTACCACTTCTTCGTGTATGTATGGTTGTTTTATATTTCCATCTACGTTATATGATTGTAGATCTTTTGAGGATCCTTACGTAGCCATGATCCTGAAGGACTTCTGAAGATCTGAATACCCTGATATGGTTAGTAATCAACTTGGGATCTTAAAATATTTAAGATCTTAATCATTATGTAGGAAAAAAATATTTTTAAAGGATAGATAGAACTTGACTGTCTTTAGGTTCTTTAAACATTAGACTTAGGGGAATTCCTTTAGTACGATACGGTAAGACACTTGCTTTAAGAGTTCATCAGGGAGGATCCTTGATTGGCTCTGACTTAATGAACTTAGGAATGATCTCTTAGGAGTCAATTACAAATAACTTCAACTTGGAAAATACCTAAGAAAAACTCTTGTTTTGCAATGTGATAATGTTGTAAACCTTGCATATTTTTTGGGTAACATCCTAACTTTAGACAACTCTTTGGGGTAATAACTCTTAAAAAATCTCAGGGGAAAATCTCAACCTGAGATAACACGTTAGTGTTACAATCTTTAGTAAATTATTAGGGAAATCCCAATTGAAGGTAAGATGTTAATGTTACCAATCTCGGTAAGTTACTAGGGAAAATCTTAATTTGTATGATAGCATGTCAATGTTATATATCTTAGAAATTTTTATAAGGAAGATCCCAACTTCAAATAACATGTCAATGTTATAAACCTTATGTGTTTTCTGGGGAAGATCCTAACTTGAGATAACATGCCAATGTTATTAACCTTATATTTAAACTTTAGGATCTTAACTTATGTTTAGAAATAAGAGGGTTGCCAAGTCATTGCAGCGTGAAATGATCCCCTTATTCACATCCCATAGTTATATATCGTGCATCCAAGCGAGGTGTAGAAACCTTAACTCATATGAAATAGGTAATTAACTCTGTAAGCCTTAGAGGGTATTAAGTACCCTTATTCGTAGGAGAGATGATTAGTCTCTATTCGTAGTTACTAGGACACTTGCATATTGCAATCATTGAGAGTCATAGAATATTGTAGTTATTGGGACCCTTAAGTGGCATGATCCTTGGATCTTCAAGTGTCGGGATCCTCATGTGTCAGGATCCTTGTGTATCAGGATCCTTATGTGTCAAGATCCTTGTGTTTCTATGAATAACAAATGTTATCTTAGGGCGGGCGTTAGCTTTGCTATCTCCCCTCCGATATTCCCCCTTTCCTGCTTCAATATCTATGAGATATGGTCCTTCCCATTTAGGCGTTTACCTGCACTAGGATCCTTTGTATTTTGGAATGCTTTCCTTAATACCAGGTTTCCTATTTGGAATCTTCTGACTTTGATATTCTTTTTGTATGCTCTGGTGATCCTTTGTTGATGGGCAGTGATACGGGTCTTAGCGAGATCCCTGAGTTCATCGGCAATATTAAGGTCCTGGGCTAGGATCCTATCATTGTTCTCTTGATCTTGGAATAGACATCATGTCGTTAGGATCACCACTTCAGTGGGGATCATCGCTTCTACTCCAAACACCAAAGAGTATGGAGTTTGGCCTGTGGCTACTTTGGAAGTGGTCCTATCTACCCATAGGACAAAAGGAAGCTCTTCTGCCCATCTCCCTTATTTCATCTAGTCTTTTCTTCAAGTTATTGACTATGATTTTGTTTCTAGACTCTTCTTGACCTTTGGCTTGAGGGTGAATAGGGGTGGACATTATCATTTTGATTCCCCAACCTTTGCAAAAGTCCCTGGTTCACTTCCTCATGAATTGGGATCCATTGTCACATATAATTTCGGCATGGATCCTGAACATGGTCAGGAAATTATGTTTGATAAACGACACCACCTCCTTATATATTACTTGAATAAAAGCCTTGGCCTTGATCCACTTCGAGAAATAGTCTGTCATTACTAGAATGAAGGCTTTTCCTCCTGGTGCCTTAGGTAGTTTTCCTACTATATCCATCCCCCACTTCATGAATGGCCAAGGGGAGATGATATGATGTAAAGTTTCCGTTGGTTGGTGTTATGCATTTGACAGGCATCATATCTTTGAGCATACAAGAAGGAATCTCTCTTCATGGTTGGCCAATAGTATCCCCTCCTCAACACCTTGGAGCGCAAGGATCTACCCCCAGTGTGGTTACCACAATCTCCTTCGTGTATGTATTTTAATACTTTCGTAACCTCGTGATATTCTAAGCATTTAAGGTATGGACATGCAGTGGATTTCCTGTATAACTTACCTTGGATCATCACAAAATGTGAGACCCTCACTTTGAACGACTTGTCACTTTTTTATTCCTTTGGGATGGCACCATTTTGTAGATATTCCACAATGGGTTAAATTCAGGATCTTGAGGTTGGAGAAGGATATTTGATGCTAGGATCTCGATGAGGAAGCTGAGGATCAGGATCTTTGATTGTAGCGATATTGGTTGTTACCTCATCATCTTTGGGATCCCTCAATCTTTTGGCAGGATCCTTGATTACTGGGATCATCACATGGATTATCGGGATCCTGGTTTCTGGTGGGATCCTAAGGGAAGATCCTATATTGACTAAGTCATTTGCTTCAACATTGTCTTCTCTAGGAACTTGGTATAGGTTGAATGCTTCGAATTCAGAGGCTAATTTTTTGAGGATTTGGAGCTATAGTGCTAGTCTTTCTCCTTTTACTGCATAGGATCCATTAAAATGGTTAGTTATTAATAAAGAGTCGACATATACCTGAAGATCCTTGATCTGAAGATCCTTTGTAACATAATTTTTATATACACTATTATATAAAACCATCAGTATAAAAACATTCATATTAATATCTCATGTCAAAACCAAAGTGTCAATAATCAAAACATATTATCATAAAACCATATCAGAGTGTAATCCCAAAGATCTCATGTGCAGAAAACATAGTGTGATGCGCTGCGATCAAGCCGGCTCCTTTCCTTTGGAAATGAGTACCTGAAACCAAAACTGTAAACCATAAGCATAAAGCTCAGTGAGTTCCCCCATCATACCACATACCATACGATCATATAACATACATATATTGTCAGGCATATATGGGTGCCCGACCTACACCTTCGGTCCTCTCGACCGGATACTGCCTAACATATCTGGGTGCTAGCCTCCCCTTTGGTCCTCTCGACCGGATACTGCCCAGCATACTTGGGTGCTGGGCTCCCCTAGTCCCATTAAATTACTCTAGACCATTTGCTTGATCTTGGATAGCCCATTTAATAACCCAATCATCAAGGCCCAACAATAAACCCAAGTGAAATTAGGATTTCACATAAAATGATGATTAGGGTTAGGTTTCCTACTTAGCCCATTAAGGACTTAATCCTCTAAGGAATTTAATCCATTAAGTCTAATATCGTTTAGATTAATCTTTGCCAATGATTATTATTTAATATCACAAGTTATTAAATAATTTCTGTGTGTCCGAATTAATTCCCCCAAATTAGGGTTTCATGGCATTAGGGTTTTCCAAACCCTAATTAGGGTTTCCAACCCAATACTAGTCCATTAATTAATTTGTTGGGCTTTTAGATCAATTAGAGCTTTATTGGGCCTATTAAGCCCACTAGAATATTATTAAGCCCATATGGGTTTTATTGGGTCCATTAGAGTCCATTAAGCTTCATTGGGCCCATTAGAGCTCCTTTGAGCCCATTAGGGTTTCTAGCACCCCAAACGAATCTATCACAAGAGGCAAAGCGCACCGCCACCCGACACGGCGGCAGGAGGCCGCAGCCACCACCCTAAGGTGGTGGAATTTCCTTTCATTATTCCATTTTACAATTTACAAAGAAAATACTAAAAATAAACGCACACACACACACACTACACTAAGCAAGGTAAACACACACACAAACAACCACCTAATGGTGGTCGGCGGTAGCGCATGGCGGCAGCCACCACCGGAGGTGGTGGTGATGTGTTTTCCGACCAAATAAACACCCGCACACACATACTTTCTTGAAAACGGATCCTTCCATAGATCTAGCGGCGTACGGCGGCGGCAGTAGGCGACATATTTCGATGACAGCCACCATGGCCGGCTGCCATGGTGGTTCTCCATGACCCAACTCAACAGGACTTCCCCCACAGCGCACCCACGTCGCACACGAGCCTTGAACTAAACCATCACTCACCGGTGATAACAGGAAACGTCGTGAGTCCCTCCACCCACAAGGCGGACGACGACATGATGAATAGAAGAAGAAGAAAAATACTAGTAATTTAGAACAGTTACAACGGCTGTGGCGGTTTATTGGTAACCTCATCAACGACGGTGGCACCGGAGGAAAGCGAGATTACGACCTCGTCGATCATTACACCCACCGGCGGCGACAGTTGAGGTTGCTTAGCAGTTGGCTCGTGACTACGATCATGGCTACGAGGCAGTCGATCGGTCTTTGGCATGCTTCGGGTTCGTCGGCACTCGTTAGGGGGGAAACATCTCTGGTGGCACACCATTCGGTCGACGGGAGGTGTAGCGCCGCCGGCTAAGGGGTTATAAGGATGGCAGCTGGTGAAGGAACGATTAGGTTTAGGGTTTGAAGCGGGAGGGGTGACGAGTTATATACCTCGATCCCCCAAACTTACCTCCATAATGACGAGTTTGGCCACTTCCTTCCCTTTTTCTTTCAATCTTAATCCAATATTTACCCTTTAGCCTTTGCTCCCATAATTTCCTTTCATAATAAGTCCTAAAATTACCAACCAGCCCCTAAGCCCTCAAATCTCTTCAATTTAAGTCCATTAATTACCCAACGTGCCCTAACTTCTGAATTCCTTCTCAAATTAAATCCAGAACTTACTCTTTTAACCCCAACTTCCAAAATTATGATAATTAGCCCTTCGAGACCATCCTTTGATATATAATTATTTATTTTAGGGCTACTAATCGTTCATTAATTAATTTATTTAACTCAATAAATAAACGTGTGCTACAACTCTCCCACACTTAAATTAGATTTCGTCCTCGAAATCACTCCTTGCTATTCCTTATATGCCAAACCACTCTAGTAGTAGGGTCACCAACCTGGGCACACCCTAGCCATCCCATGGTAGCCATGACCAATCCTCGTAAAGCCCTAAAATCCGCACGTGAACAAATTCCTCACAGCAAGATCACATGCATTATGTCTGAAATCTGTTGTCTCGAGATGGTCTGAATCCCTAACAGACCACTCATACTGAATCTTTATCGTTGAATCTAGTCTGTTTATCCCTCAACTGACTACTCAACTTCTGATAACATATGGTTCCCACTATAAAACAAGGTCACGGACCCAATTATCCTCGCAGACCACTAATACTTGGCCAAGGCTCGGATACTCTCGCTGTGAGTGACTTGTCACTCCTCAGATCATCTAGCTATTCCGTCCATACTCGCAACCTGAAACACAATTGCTAACACTGCCCATTGCTAAAACTGCTTAAACACTCAACTGCCGGAAGCAGTATGCTGCTACATAGCTGCTTCCCATAATCTATCGAGACCTTCCTGGTCTCAATTTATCCGTCAATCATCTGAATTTGCCGGGTTCCAGCCCGGTTGCGGAGCCAAAGGACTCCCACTTAGTCGCCTCTCATGACTCCTGAACGTAATACTTCCCTGGAACTATTCGCCACTAGTTATCATGTCACAATGGCTCAAACAACTTTCGAATCTAACCGATCGGTTCCATGCGTTGAATCCCGACGTCACCCAATCCAAAACTACAAGTGATTGCTACCTAACCAATGGTAGTCTTCATCACCAACGACCTTAAGCAGTCCATTGCTTCCCTGATCTCATATTTGTAGTGACGTCCCTACCATCTCATTACTGGCTTAACCAGATCTAATCCATTAGGGTAAGTCCGAAATCCAATCCGTGGATTTCCATATCCTCACTACTGCACCTGAACTGGTGGGTACTACTGCTCCTTTCGCGTTCTAACAACACACTCATGCCATCTACCAACCTAGTGAATGCTACAGTTACACCCGCAAACTTACAACACTATCACTATCTAGCTGCTAGTAAATGCTACGGCTACACCCGCAGACTTACAACACTCTAACAATATCTGATCGCTAATGAATGCTACGGCTACCCCCGTAGTCTTACAACACTTCCCAAACCGGGTCGAACACGCACTCGACCTAACCCTCAACTGAACTCAAGTCCTAACTGGAACTCTAACCTGGTTCCCGAAACCTGCTATCACGTGACCCCACTGTATCAATACCATACCCATGCCCGTGATCAAAACGTCATGGTAAACCACGAAATCATCTATACCCTCTGGCAGGGTGAGAATCGGTGCCTCGCATGACCGATGTTTGAGAGTCTCGAGGCTGCCTGCTGCTCAGACCCCTAACGAAAGGTCACCGACTTCTTGGTTAGTATGGTCAAAGGAACCACAATCTCGGAGAAGTCCCGTATAAATCTTCGGTAATAACCCACTATACCCAGGGAATTCTGAATCTCAGATGGAGACCTCGGAATCTCCCACTGCATCACGACCTCTATCTTGCCCGAATCAACTAGAATACCCTTCTGGTTGACAAGGTGGCCAAGAGATTGCACCTTGCACAAACGGAACTCACAGTTGGAGAACTTTATAAAAAGTCTCTCCCCCACTTAGATTCGACTAAGTCTTCACATTACTTGAGAACTGAAGGATTCCCAATCCTTCTCGCTTTCTAATATCCCACTGATGACAACCTGTGCCTGCGAATGCTTACGTTTAATCGCCGATTAAACCTTGAAATCTCCCATCCTCAGAAGTCTCGATGAGTACTCTTGAAATCTGATCCAGTCTGACACCTCAATCCATTTAACATGCTATCAATTGAAGACCTTAATCTTCACTCTAGCTGACGAATCCTCGTTCCCACTGCCAATCTTGCAGTACCACTGAACTCTAATCGAACACAGCCCATGCGAAAACACAATTCTCTTGAACATCCAGTGACCAACCACTTATGCATCTAACACCCGTGACTGACACTACCCTCTTCCTGTCACCAGTTCTGTCCTAGCAACGGTAGTGCCTTGAACTCCAAAGTTCATCCATAAACAATTACCAACCATACCTGAACAATGATAGAACCTCTGAACGCTGACTTCATTGGAGAACAATCACTCCAACCCTGATCGAGTATCCTCTAAATAATACTCCTGCATAGATCCCGACAAAGATTCGAAATGATAATGGTATGCGCAGAACCCACTCCGCAAGACACATCCCTCTTTGGGTTCATCAAGGACCTTTCGGCATGTTGGATGGCATATATGATCCCTGATAACCCAAACACTAGCAGAAAACCGACCCGAGGTCTGAATTATCCAAACTCACTCACAATTCCAAAGCGATACGTATTCCAAACATCCACCTAATATCATAGAAGATGACATACCCACAACATCTGGAGGAATACTGACCCCCTTCAGCTGATATGACCAATCCTACTACCCTGTAGCAGCCTAAACCCTTGGAGTGACAAACTCCCTTGTGTACTTTCTGATACGCGTTGCACTGACTCAGGCCCTGCTGGCCTTTCACCCGATGATCAGAAGTCATGGGTCTCTTCCCGGGATCCTCTACTATATGCACCTGGTACGAGCCTCTCTTCTCAGGGTGCTCCAAATCGATCCCGCATTTGCAACCCTTGGAAATCATATCCTTCAGGGTCTGACACCCTGTCACGCTCACTACCTCGCTTGCCAATGGCTAAGCTGCAACAACTGGAACATCCACTGTCCAAAAACTGGGTCACAAACTCTTCCCTGAAGCTTCTTAGATTCTCCAAGACTCTCGCTGATTCGAGTATGGATCCTGTGCTTTCAGTAGTACGGGCCCAATACTGCCTTCCACACCTATCCATACTTTCCTCAGCAATCCTCCCGGATCCTCCAAGTCACTTCCTCAATTGGTACACCCAAGTCTAACTGAGCCTCACTACTAACTCACTGAAATATATCATAGGTTTCCCTAGGTTCCCGAACTCACCCAGTCCTCAGCTACTGAAAGACTCCCAGTAATGTCAACTAGCTACCTCATGAATATAGCCACATGCAACAGAGATCAAATAATCCTTCAAGTAACAGAATCATCCCTATAACGGTTAGACTCAAATGAGAGCTGCGCAATATGGTCAAACCTATCACTCTGAGATTATCCAGCCTGTGCCACATGTGACTTAGCATATTCACTTAATAGCTAACTCACATTACTAAGAGTCCACAAAGCACAAAGCAATCAGCATTCAGACAATGGAAAATCTAACCATCATATACCAATCAAATCATTCTATCTTCTAATTAGGAATATGTACATGAAATTCAAAGGCTCATACAACCAGGCATAACCTAAACAGGCTATCCTATCACTGACTGATCAGTACTAGCATGCAAGTCTACAAGCACATACAATAGGCATATAAGGCATCCTCCTAGATCCTTAGCCTAATCTAGCATGCAATTCTCATAATCATATCATATCATACCATAACATAACATGTATGGGTATCTTGGGGAAAACTTACTTGAGCTCGGCTGATTGCACGCATCACATACTTTATTCTTTTCAAAGTCATCTTCTCTTTTCAAACTTCTTTTTATAAAATGATTTTACTTTTGAAATTTTTCATACCAACTCCTTAGTTTGAGTTCAGACACACCCTTGAGTGTGCCCGAATCCCTTAAACCGAGGCTCTGATACCAACTTGTAACATCCCAAAATTCAAGGCCAAAAATTTCATTTTTAAATACATTATTATATAAAACCATCAGTATAAAAACATTCATATTAATATCTCATGTCAAAACCAAAGTGTCAATAATCAAAACATATTATCATAAACCCATATCAGAGTGTAATCCCAAAGATCTCATGTGCGGAAAACATAGTGTGATGCGCTGCGATCAAGCCGGCTCCTTTCCTTTGGAAACGAGTACCTGAAACCAAAACTGTAAACCGTAAGCACAAAGCTCAGTGAGTTCCTCCATTATACCACATACCATACGATCATATAACATACATATACTGTCAGACATATCTAGGTGCCCGACCTACCCCTTCGGTCCTCTCGACCGGATACTGCCTAGCATATCTGGGTGCTCGCCTCCCCTTCGATCCTCTCAACCGGATACTGCCTAACATACCTGGGTGTTGGGCTCCCCTTCGGTCCTCTCGACCGGGTACTGCCTAGCATATCTGGGAGCTGGCCTCTCCTTCGGTATCTTTCAACCGGTAACTGGGGACTATTTCATCCCTAACACTACCACATAAAAGCATAGCATAAACACATAAGTCATATACTGCCTAGCATATATGGGTGCTGGCCTACCCCTTCGGTCATGTCGACCGGTAAGTGGGGACTATTTCACCCCCTACTACTACCACATAATATCATATCACATATATCATAATCTGTCTAGCATAGTTGGGTACTAATCTACCCCTTCGGCCCTATCAACCAATAACCGGGGACTATTTCACCCCCTACTACCACTATCACATAACATCATATCATGCTAGCACATAAACATAACAGGTAGTAGCAAACATAGACAATTATCACAAAGATAATCATCTAACAACAACTCCTACTAGTGGGTCGGCATTGTGGCCGTAGACCCACCGCTACTGGAAGGTAACTCACCTCACACTGCTGAAGTCCCATAGACACAATCCCAAACTACTGAAGTCTCGCAGACTCAACCCCAGCTGCTGGCTGACAGATTCCCGAACTGTCAACACCAAAATATCACCCTATTAATAATTGGGTCCCAATACATAACCATACGTACATTCTTTGGGTAATTACTACATTACCCCTCGCTTGGTTTATTCAAGCCCAAGGCCCAATCCGTAGGCCCAAAGTCAATTAGGAATCAAAGCCCAGTACATGGCCCAATTTTCCAAATTGGGCCTAGGCCTATACATGGTCTCATTCTAAGGCCCAACATCATATAATCATTAAGGCCCAACTATGGCCCATCTATGGCCCAATTTTCCGAATTGAGCCCAATCCCTTTACATGGGCCTTACACTAGGCCCATTAAATTACTCTAGACCATTTGCTTGATCTTGGATAGCCCATTTAATAACCCAATCATCAAGGCCAAACAATAAACCCAAGTGAAATTAGGATTTCACATAAAATGATGATTAGGGTTAGGTTTCCTACTTAACCCATTAAGGACTTAATCCTCTAAGGACTTTAATCCATTAAGTCTAATATCGTTTAGATTAATCTTTGCCAATGATTATTATTTAATATCTTAAGTTATTAAATAATTTCCGTGTGTCCCGATTAATTCCCCCAAATTAGGGTTTCATGGCATTAGGGTTTTCCAAACCCCTAATTAGGGTTTCCAACCCATTACTAGTCCATTAATTAATTTGTTGGGCTTTTAGATCAATTAGGGCTTTATTGGGCCTATTAAGCCCACTAGAATATTATTAAGCCCATATGGGTTTTATTGGGTCCATTAGAGTCCATTAAGCTTCATTGGGCCCATTAGAGCTCCTTTGAGCCCATTAGGGTTTCTAGCACCCCAAACGAATCTATCACAAGAGGCAAAGCGCACCGCCACCCGACACGGCGGCAGCCACCACCCTAAGGTGGTGGAATTTCCTTTCATTATTCCATTTTACAATTTACAAATAAAATACTAAAAATAAATGCACACACACACTACACTAAGCAAGGTAAACACACACACACACACAACCACCTAATGGTGGCTGGCGGTGGCGCATGGCGGCAGCTACCACCGGAGGTGGTGGTGATGTGTTTTCCGACCAAATAAACACCCACACACACATATTTTCTTGAAAACGGATCCTTCCATAGATCTAGCGGCGGTAGTAGGTGGCATATTTCGATGACAGCCACCATGGTCGGCTGCCATGGTGGTTCTCCATGACCCAACTCGACAGGACTTCCCCCACAGCGCACCCACGTCGCACACAAGCCTTGAACTAAACCATCACTCACCGATGATAACAGGAAACGCCATGAGTCCCTCCACCCACAAGGCGGACGACGACATGATGAATAGAAGAAGAACAATACCAGCGATTTAGAACAGTTACAACGACTGTGGCGGTTGATTGGTAACCTCATAAACGACAGTGGCACCGGAGGAAAACGAGATTACGACCTCGTCGATCATTACACCCACCAGCGGCGACAATTGAGGTTGCTTAGCAGTTGGCTCGCGACTACGACCATGGCTACGAGGCAGTCGATCGGTCTTTGGCATGCTTCGGGTTCGTCGGCACTCGTCAGGGGGGAAACATCTCTGGTGGCACACCATTCGGTCGACGGGAGGTGTAGCGCCGCCGACTAAGGGGTCATAAGGATGGCAGCTGGTGAAGAAACGATTAGGTTTAGGGTTTGAAGTGGGAGGGGTGACGAGTTATATACCCCGATCCCCCAAACTTACCTCCATAACGACGAGTTTGGCCCCTTCCTTCCCTTTTTCTTTCAATCTTAATCCAATATTTACCCTTTAGCCTTTGCTCCCATAATTTCCTTTCATTATAAGTCCTATAATTACCAACCAACCCCTAAGCCCTCAAATCTCTTCAATTTAAGTCCATTAATTACCCAACGTGCCCTAACTTCTGAATTCCTTCTCAAATTAAATCCAAAACTTACTCTTTTAACCCCCAACTTCCAAAATTATGATAATTAGCCCTTCGAGACCATCCTTTGATATATAATTATTAATTTTAGGGCTACTAATTGTTGATTAATTAATTTATTTAACTCAATAAATAAACGGGTGCTACATCCTTGGCTAGCTGTAGTCCCATGATTAGTGCCTCGTGTTCAGCTTTGTTATTGGTTGCATCGAAATCACAACTGACTACCTGGGGTAGGATGTCCCCCTGTGGCAACTTTAGTATGATCCTTAATCTAGTTCCTCTATGGTTTTATGTTCCATCTGTGAATAGCGTCCATCTGCCTGTGTTTTCTTCTTCTAGGAATCGTTTAGTTTCTATCTTTACTTCAAATTGTAGATCATTACTGAAGTCATCCACAAAGTCCACCAACTCTTTGGAATTTTATCGCGCATCTTGGCTCATACTTGATGTTGTATGTTCTTAGCTTCATAAAACACTTTGCTGTCCTTCTTGAAATTTCTTGTTTTCTCATAACATTCTTAATAGGATTATTAGTTCTTACTTTTAAATGATGTGTTTCAAAGTAGTGTCTTAATTTTGTGGAAGTAGTTACTAGTGCAAGTATAAGTTTTTCAAGGTGAGAGTACCTAGTTCCAGGATCCAAAAGAGTTTTACTTACATAGTAGATAGGATGTTGGTCCCCATTAAGATCCTTAGCTAAGACTGCACTCAACGTGTTTGAGGATACTAAAAGGTAGAGAAGAAGTGGTTCCCCATCTAATGATTTTACCAATAGGGGTGTTGAACTTAGGTATCTTTTAAGTTCCTAGAAAGCATTTATGTGCTCCTTATTCCACTTGAACCTTTTATTTTTCTTCAATATGTCGTAGAAAGGTTTGCATCTTTTTGAGGATCTTGAGATGAACCTGTTTAAGGCTTCCACTCTTCCTGTTAGTATTTGAATATCCTCTGTTGAGGATGGGGATCTTAGATTAATGATTGCTTTGATTTGCTCAGGACTTGCTTTGATTCCTATTTTGGTCACCATGTACCCAAGAAACTTGTTTGGTCTCATTCCAAAGTGACACTCGGAGGGATTCAGCTTTATGTTATATTTGTCCAGTATGTCGAAGGCTTCTTTAAGATCCTTGAGATGGTCTTTAGCTTTCTTCAACTTAACCACCATGTCATCAATGTAGACTTCCATCGTGTCCCTCAGTTTCTTTTTGAACATCCTATTGGCTAGCCTTTGATATGTAGCACCTGCACTTTTAAGACCTAATGGCATGGCAGTATAACAATATATAACTGTTGGGGTTATGAATGTTTATCCTCTTGGTCAGATGGTTCCATTTGGTTATGAATGTTGTATCCTCTTGGTTAGATGGTTCCATTTGTATACCTGTTGAGATCCGTATATTCCACACATACTCTCCATTTTGCATACTTCTTTTGTACTACGACCACGTTGGCCAACCACCTTGGGAACTTCACTTCTTTGATCATTCCTGTTTTAAGAAGTTTTTTTACTTCTTCTTGTACGATTTGGTTTCTCTCTGGTGTGAACTTCCTTCTCTTTTAGTGTATTGGTCTGAAAGAAGGATCAATATTAAGTTTATGAGTTATTATATTTTGTCTATACATGTCATGTCCTCGTGCTTCCATGCAAATGTCTTGCTTCTAGCTCCGAGGAACTTCATTTGTTCTTTTTCAATTGGTTCTGGTATTGAGGATCCTATGTGAACCTTGGCATCAGGATCCTCAAGGTTCATAGGCACTTCCTTTACATCTTGCTCTCTTGTTCCTAGCACATCTTGTGCACCCTGCTTTAACTGCTATGCTTGTCATGGTATTGCTAAAGATTTTATCAAGGTCTTGTAGCACTCTTTGGATTCTTGTTGATCTCCTGCGATTTTCACTGTCCCCCATAGGGTAGGCATCTTCACACATTGATCATATGTTGATGCGAATGGCTTCATGTCGTGAATCCATGGTCTATCTAGTATAACATTATAAGAGGATAATGTATTTGTTATACAAAAACGTTGCATAGAGCTTACCCCCTTAATGTAGATAGGTAGCTTTATTTTGTCGACTGTATGTTTTGTATCGTCACTGAATCCTATTAATACTGAGGATCTTTTGACTATTTCAGACTCTGGGATGCTCATTCTTTTTAAAGCATCCAAGAGTATAATGTTGACTGAGGATCCTCCATCGACAAGGATCCTTTTGACAAAATGGTTGGCGATGTAAAGAGTGATCACAAATCCGTCATGGTGAGGATTCTGGACGTCTTGTCTATCTGCATTGTCGAAGGTGGTCTCCTTCTCATTTGTGATTGAGGTATTCTTTCATGGACTTTCTTCTTTTTCTGTTTCGACACCTTGACATGCCCTTTTGCTGCAGAATAAGAGGTACCACAAATGTCAGATCCTCCGAAGATCACATTGATTACCTTGGCGTTAACATGACGGGATTTTGGCTTATCAAGGATCCTCTGAGAATCATGATCTTTCTCTTTGGATTTTTACTTTCTTATTCCATGGATTTATTTGAGGTATCCTTTTCTTAAGAGGTAGCTAATCTCCTTCCTGAGAGCTATGCAACCATCTGCGATATGACCAAAGTCTTCGTGGTATGCACACAATTTGGATTTGTCTTTCCAAGTGGTGGATTTTTCTCCCTTCCTTGGTCATCTTGCTTTGTCACCCAGATCCTACATAGCAAATATTATACCTGAAATATCCATAGAAAAGTAATAGTCAGTAATCTTAGGAAAATTTTCTTCCTCTCCTTCATCTTCAAGGACATTAACCCTATGATGAGTCGACCTTCCTATTAGGGTGATCGTATGAGTTTGGTGGATTGCTTCCTTTTTGGATCTCCATGTCTTATTCAAGCCTTATGAATCTTAATGCTCTTCTTCGGACCTCATCCTTTCTCTTGCATTTGGGTCATTACAAGGTCTTCGTAGAAAAAAAAAGTCCTTTTTAAGCCCATTTTAAAGGCTTGAACTACAGTCGCCATAGCAATGTTGGGGATACTCAGAGCTTACCTACAAAACATGTTCACAAAACTCCTAAGGGATTCCTTAGGATCCTGAACCACTCGATAAAAATCACTAGTGATCTTCTGAGCATTCTACTATAAGAAAATTGATTGTTAAACAAATTAACTAAGTGAGCAAATGAAGTAATAGAGTAAGGAGGAACGTTAAGGAGCCATTTTAAGGCTGATCCTGTGAGGGTTGAACCAAAACACTGGAACAGACAAGCTTCCTTTAAGTCTACGGGAAGTGGATGATCTCCATTCTTTCCTTATATTATACGAGATGATCCTCAGGATCTGTAGTCCCATCATAAGGCTTCATACTGGGCGGTTGGAAGCGCTTTGGGACCTTGGTGTTACAGGAGCTAATCTCGAGATTTTGTGGCTTGTGGGGGATACTTCTGCTATAGGTTGAGCTACTTCAGGCACACTCGAGATCATTTGTATTAATTGTTGAAGCTCCTTAGCCATGATCAGGATTAAACCTGTATCAAGTTCCATAGAGTTAGTAGTAAAGATATTATTATTAACAAAGTTACCAAGATCCTTTTATTAGGAGTAACAAAGGTTTCACTGGGATCTTGGTTTGTATGGGCTTGCTCTCTTGGAATTGCGCCCCAAGCGGGAACAAAGGTCGGTATCGAGGATCCAATCTTGCGGCAATTTGCTGAGGATCCAGTGTTATCAAAGTTCAGGATCTTGGGCTGAAAGATTGAGGGTGTTGCTTCTTTAGGCTTGTGGATTTATTCCCTCATTCTCTCCACTTCCTTGAGTATTGTCCTGTTATCCTCCTGCTGTTGAGTAACTTGCTGTTCCAGTCTCTTCATCATGGAAAATATTTCATTATTGGAAATCAGCACAGGAGGATCCTAAAGTCCTTGGGTAGCGACCAGAGAAGTGTTTTTATTTGGTGCCATAGTGGCTTTCTTGGGAGCTCCCCCTGGGGGTAGAGGAAGGTTTTTAGAGGAAATATAAGGAATGGAGGAAGAATATATGGTTGGTTGTGTAGACATGATTTTCCGAAAAGTTTTGAACACCACGGTCCCATGGTGGGCACCAAATTGTTTTAGTAAAAAAATCAACTAAGTAGAATCTAACCAAATTGTATGAGAGGTTGTAATGTTCGTGATAAATCAAGTAAGAAATGACAATCAAAGTGACACAAATGAGTTACAAGGAAAGCCCTTGATCCTTGATAGGATCTCCGACATAAAACTTTGGGAGGTAATAATGATCACCCGCCTTAATGATTTTATTGATATCAACATAAGGTCGGGGCCGGAACCGGCTATGTGGGGCGTATCCAGGAGTACGCATGACGTACTCTGCCTGGTTCCACTTTTACCAACTTTATGTTTTAATCCCTTAAGACAACTAACCCAACCACATATTTGACCATTCTAAGATGTCTTAACCCATAAAGTCGATGGATTTAAGCCTTTTCATGGCTAGGAAGGACCTTATGCATTAATCTTTAGCTTCTAACACACCCTAAGCTAATTTACTCATGCATGAGCCAAAAGGAATGATCAAGCAACCATTTATTATTTTATATGCTATTGTTATAGTGTGACCCTATGTATTTAGCCCAATAATATATAGTCGTGTTCCCCTTGTATTATATATATATATATATATATATATATATATATATATATATATATATATATATATATATATATATATATATATAGAGAGAGAGAGAGAGAGAGAGAGAGAGAGTTAGGTTCAAATGTTTTCACTATCTATTGTGTGTCCGTATGATTGATTCTGGACCAATCATTTTAGTTATTTTAAGAAAGTAATTAATGCATATTAAATGCTGAAGATGTAATTAATACCTATTATATCTTCAACATGTAATATGCATTAATTACTTTTTTAAAATAACTAAAATGATTGGTCCAGAATCAGTCATACGGGCACACAATAGATAGTGAAAACAAAATAACCTAACCCTATATATATATATATATATATATATATATATATATATATATATATATATATATATATATATATATATATATATATATATATGGGGTTAGGTTATTTTGTTTTCACTATTTATTGTGTGCATGTATGACTGATTCTGGACCAATCATTTTAGTTATTTTAAGAAAGTAATTAATGCATATTACATGTTGAAGATATAATAGATATTAATTACATCTTCAGCATTTAATATGCATTAATTACTTTCTTAAAATAACTAAAATGATTAGTCCAGAATCAATCATACAAACATACAATAAATAGTAAAAACATTTGAACCTAACTCTCTCTCTCTCTCTATATATATATATATATATATATATATATATATATATATATATATATATATATATATATATATATATATATATATATATATAATGCAAATATGAAATTATGGGAAATGTTGATTTAACAATTAATGACTATGTACACTAAAGTCTTTTAGGTATGATTTTAAATTTACAAAAATAGTCCCTGAAATATAAAAAAAATGTCAAAATATTATAGGGGCAAAACAAAGACATTTTGGTTACTTTATAGGGCCTTAATAAAACATTATAATGCGAGATATGAAAACCACCTGACCATTTTAATTCTTCCAAAAGTAGACCAAATATAAATTGGAGCAAGGCTCATAGATTTATTTGCAAACTATATCAATTATTCCAAAACTAGACCAAATATACAAATTGAAGCAAAGCTCATGGACCAAATTTATAATTTACTTTAAACATTATTGTGGTATAAAATATAAATAACAATAACTTAAAAAACAACTAAAATTCCACGCAACCTCCTAGAACCTTCCAAATCCCACCACCACCACCATGACCACCACCAATTTATTCTCCCCTTTCTTGTTTTTCTTTATCCCTACATTTCCGCCACCACCTAACCCTCCCTCAACACCTATATTTCTCCACCCTTCCTCACCGCCCACCTCCCCACAATTCAATCCATCCCCTCCCCTAATACCCCCATCTCCGTTTCTGATTCCGTACGTGGTTTCTGATTTCCAATCGCTTGTTTTTTGGGATTCTATTCCTTTTTAAAATTCTGGATCTGATTGTGTCTACCTTGTTTTCTAATATAGGTTCTGATAATCTCGTTTGATTGAGCGATTGGTTTGAATCTGAATCTGAATCGATCGCTCTCAAAAATTTCCCTTTAATTGTTTTGGATATTTGGCTGATCGGATAAGTTTCGGGAATATGGCCGAGGAACAGAAATGGCAGGAAGCAAGCAATCACGTGCTCTGTGCTAATAACTGTGGATTCTTCGGGAGTCCCACCACGCTCAATATGTGTTCAAAGTGCTACAAAGATCACTGCATGAAGGAACAGCAGATGTCGACGGCGAAGATCGCCGTCGAGAAGAGCCTCACGCATCCACAGCACGAATCGGAAACATCTCTAGCGGAATCTTCCTCATCCTCATCTTCCGCTGTAGCATCTGTTTCCGTTTTACCGGATCAGCCGATATCCAATCCGGTGGACGCCGATCTTGTGTCTCCGTCGTCTAACGACGTGAAACCGCAGCAACGGAATCGGTGTGGATCATGCAAGAAGCGTGTTGGGCTCACGGGGTTTACATGTAAATGTGGAACGACGTTCTGTGGGACCCACAGGTACCCGGAGAAGCACGACTGCTCGTATGATTTCAAGACGGTGGGGAAAGAGGCGATAGCGAAGGCGAATCCGGTGGTGAAGGCGGCGAAGCTGGAGAAGATTTGAGACGATCATAGCCGTTGGTTGATGTCGTTGATCGGACGGTCGATGGGTGATGATAATTGGGGGTTGGGTGGGTGTTGATTCATGATTGGGTCGGGTCAAGTTGATGGTTCGGGGCCCCTTTTTTATTAATTCCGAAGCTTGTGAAAACTTTGAATTTATGTGTAGTTGTCCTACTTTTTCATTTTTTTAAGAAAAAAAAAGGAAGAAAAAAAAATCGAAATTCATGTTCTATTATTTCCAAAGTATTGGTATTGGTTCAATTCTTTCCCCACATTACATTACAAATTTCGTTGAAACCTTTGGAAATCTGTATACATTAGTGCCTTTGTATATGGTATTAAAATTTAAAAGTTTAAGAGAAGTTGTCTTGTTGATATAATAAATTATTATTTTATTTTTATTTTTTATTTTTTTCAAACTTCAAAGGTTGTGTAGGTCGGTAGGCGTAGGTAGATTAGTGGGTGGAAAAAGTATACCTTTCCTTTTTCCAACAATGATTGATTCTTTATTCGATTTTTTATTCAATATAATTTGCTTTTATAAATTCAAATAATATGCGAGAGAGTAAATTGTAGTTTTGGTCCTCATGGTTTGGCTAAATTTGTAATTTTGGTCTTTATTAAAAAAAATTGATAGGGTGCGATCATGTGGTTTTATAAATTACAATGTGGTTTTATTAATTACAATATCTGTCTCGTATTTATAAAAAAAAAAAGACTATTTTGTTTCTTTTATCATGGAAGTACATTTTGACATGACGGTTCGGCAGAAAACGGTTTTTGAATGTTTACGAGCACATGTTCAAAATTTCTTCTTGCTACCCCTATAAGATGAGTTCGACTAACATTTGTCTCATGTGGAGTATCACATTATCCTTAAATATGACTCATGATCCCTATATTCCTAGTTGATGAGATATGTTCGGCGTCGTAAAACATGTTTGGACTCTTTTTGAGAGCATGTAATCCATTGTAAAGAACTCTTGGGGTTCAATAACGATACAATATGGTTATGAATGTTTTGTTTGACATATTTAAGTGTGTCGGGGTTTCCGTTAAGAAAGAGACTTCTATGAATTTGTTGACTGAACCGCCAAAAGGAAGGTCAACCCTTAGATTGACTGACGTTTTGGTTTTTGGATGGGTTGGAGGGAAACATGTTTGTGTGGACCTTGCAGGGGTATCTCTTCTCGTGGGCTTAGGGGCTGGGGGTTTCAAGGCGGGACAGACTGCTTTAAAAGTCGCTACATGCAAAGTCACAAAACATGAAAAAATCGTGCATGGAATATCAACACGTATTTATATCATTCGCGTTTGATACGTTTGGTTTCCTCGCGCGCAGATGCAATGGAGTTTCTTAATATAGTACAACAGATCATGCATAACTATCTTATGTTCCCTAAATCTATAGATGTAGTATTCAAAAGAATTGACTTTATCATACAAAAAGGGTTAGTAACGCAACTTGTTTTGCCCGTTTGTCTTCTCACTCGTTTTATTGTGACCACTAAGTAGTAATTGAAATATATCGAAATAGTAATTATAAAAAAATTGATAATGAAGTTTAATAAAAGAAAATTTGAAATAGCCCACATCAAACCATCCCCTTAAACCCCAAACCTTTCGCTTTAAAGCCCCACATCGTTTTTTACTTTCTATTCCTTCCAATGCCACCATTCACACCACCACCTCCCTCTATCTCTTTACTTATAGTCATTCACATCATCGGCGAAAGTACTCATCAATCTGAACCTAGAAACCCACCACAGAAACCAACAAACCCTACCTTATTTCTCTTTCTCCCCTCCATCGTTATCTCTTTTCTTCGAAGAACGAAGAACCCCCGATGAAACCTTAGATCATGCCAACCGACCCTCATCTCAAGTGATGGTTTTATCTATTTTAGGAAACGTGAAATGAAAGAAGAATAACATGGAGGTGCCTTTTTGCATGAAATATGATTGATTCGTTAAAAATCAAATTATATCAAAAGAAAGTTTTTACGAAACAGAGGAAACAACTACCAAATATATTTTAGGGTTTAATTATGATCCTGATGGCATCGTACTCACATGTAAACATGAAAATGGAAATATGAGCAATTTGAATTGTGTTTATATGCTTAGGTTTGTTGCCCCCCAAATCAACATGGAACTAGTTGTTTTCTTATAATTTTTGAATCTTGTTTCATCAAATCCCTCAAATTACAATATAACGAGGTTGATTAACTAGATAAACCTTTGACTTGTTTTTATGAATGTGTGTTTGTAGTTGTTATTGATTTATTATGCAATGTTACTAATGTTAAAGTCATTTGTCCAATGGTTGATTAACTATATAAACCTAAAGTTGTAGAGATCGTTTGATGGTGCAATGCTTATCATTAAAATTATAAAATACAATGAGAATGAATTTTTGACCCACACTATTCATCGAGTGTTAGTAGCAAAAAATATGGTGGATTCCTCTTAGAACACCCACTATAATTTATGAGAGAAACCCTAATCCCAGTCGTTCGTAAATCAACAATGATGGATCCTCCTTTAAAACCCACCAAAAAACGAAGGATTGGAGGGGGGGGGGGGGGGGGGGGCAATATTGAGTTGATTTATTAATTTGTTTGGAAGATTTTCCTTTGATCTCGTGTTGAATGTTTATGAAACGTTTGAGAAACTTCATGTGGTTTTACTGATGGAGTGTATAAAGTTACAAGTCACACACACACACACATACACATCCACACACACAGACACACACACACACATACACACACACACACACACACACACACACATATATATATATATATATATATATATATATATATATATATATATATATATATATATATATATAAACAAAACAATACTTGACATTAAATTAAAATAAATAAAAAAATATTGCAACAAAAAATTATAAGAAAGACCCAACCTTATAGTCTATGTTTCATTTTTATATTTATAACACAAATATGATGATACCTAAATTGTTCGCCTGTCATAGGGGTAAGCATTTGGACATGTGGACTGGACCAGACCTGGACCGTTTTTTGGACCCCTAAGCCAGTTCTCGGTTCTAGGATTTGATCAAAACCGATCCTTTTCGGCCGGTTCTGGGTAAAAAATGATTTAAACTTTTGTATTCTGTGATAATTTTTAAACAAACGTATCTCATTCGTTTTAAGTCGGATTCACATACGATTTTTTCCAACGTGTAGTTTAAAGTTTGTAGATGATTTTAGACTATAATTTTGTTGTTTTTGGTGTAGATGTAAAATTGTAAAATTCGGATATAGTGTTTTGTATAGTTTCGCATTTTATGTTATTTTACTAAGTCATCTTTATGCGAAGTGAAATGTCTAGACTTAGTATATTTTTTGTACACTCATGTTCCCTATAAATAGGGATTGAGGTTAGAAGTAGAGAGAGACTTTTGATAACAAATATCTCTTTTCTGCTTATGTTGTAATCAGTCTTTATCAATATGAGATCTGATTAATATTTACTCTTCGTGTTCTAAATCTTCAATTATTGAAATCAAACTTTGTTTTCTCAAATCTCGATAACAATTCTCATCAATTGGTATCAGAGCAGGATTCAAACTGCTTCGATCTGATTTTCGTGTTAGAATCATTTGCTTTTTGAGTTGCAACTTTACTCAAAATTTTCCGCGCATTTTGGTTTTGAAAATCACATTTGATCTTCAGATTTGAATTGATTCTGTTTTTGAATTGTTAAATCGAGTAATCGATTAGTGATTTGTGATCAATTCAATTGATCAAATTCTCAATTTCATCAAGTTTTTCAAGCTTTCTGAAAATTTCTGTGTTCATCAATGGCGAACTTCAACCTGAATACAATGACTTCCTTCTCTTACTTGCTTGGTTCTTCAACCAAAATTCCGATGTTAATTCTAGAATATTATGATCAATTGGCTGATAGAATGGAAGATTACTTAAATGGAATTGATGAAGAACTTTGGAATTGTATCGATGGAACAGTGCAAGCTCATGTTAATGTTCAACCAATTGGCCCATCTACTACATCTATTGAAGTTGCTGATCAAGAGAAACGGTTGAAGAATAATGAAAAGAGGTGCATGAGGGAACTAAGAGGTGCTCTTCCTCCTGTGGTTTATAATTACATTCGTAGTTGTAAAACAGCAAAGGACATCTGGAATACTCTAAAAGAGAAGTATCAAGGTAGCGAAAAGACGAAGATCAACTCTGTGAAGCAATGTCTAGTTGAACTGAAGGAATTCAGACAAAAGGATGCAGAAACTCTAGAAAATTACTATGATCGTCTGAATGAGCTTATGTTTCGCTGCAATAGGTATAGAATCACTAGGTCTCTCATGGAGTTCAATTTAACTTTCATTATGGGTCTTCGCGAGGAATGGCGAAGTGTGAGCATGATGATTAAGAATCAACAGAGTTTTGATACAACTAAATTGAATGATCTCTACAATCAACTGAAAACACATGAATGTGAAGTTTCAAAAATGTATGAAGAATCAAAACAAAGTATTGGAGGTCCTTTGGCTCTTGTTTCAAAGGTATCAGAAACTGATGTTAATGAAAAAGATGGTTCAGATGATGAAGGATTTTTGATGAATTCTGATGATAAAGTTGTGGCATTCTATTCAAACAACAGAGTTAAGAAGTTTTTCAAAAAGTCTTTTAATCCAAAAGGAAAGGCTAGTGATGTGAAGAATGCAGTCACAAGAACTGGAGGGGAGGAGAGGAAGAAATTGGAGAAAGCTGATGAGAAACAAAAAGATGCGAAAGAAGTGAAGAAGCTGAAAGGTGATTCAGAAATTTACTATCACTACTGCAATGGTGCGAATCATTTTGCAGTTGATTGCATGTCGCGAAAGAAAGAAGAGAAGAAGGAAAAAGTTAAAGATGAAGCATACTACTCTGAAAAGATTGAAGAGATACGTGCTAAGACCAAAGGAGTGTCTTTGGTTGCAAAAGGTGAAACTGATAATGAAGAAAGTGGTACGTATCAGATCTGGTCTTCAGGATCTGATGATGAGGAAATGAGGCATCCCACACATGGAGCAATGTTCGCAAGTTTTGAAGATTGCGAAGAGGAAATTTCAGGAAGGTGCTTCGTATCCAAATCCACGGACAAATCACCCATGACAACCAAGGTACGTGCAATACTTGAATCTTTTAATATTCCTTTATCTGCTTATGATGCTGAAATTGTTTCATTTGATGAAACTGTGGCTTCTTTTGATTCTGTTATTGTGTATGCTAGTACTGAAGCTCAAAAATTAAGTATGCAACTAGTTGAGACACGGAGAGAATTAGAAATAAAGAGGAGCAGAGTAGAAAAACTTGAAATGCAAATCAAAAATATAGATTGTGATAGAAATAATCTTACAAATGATGTTAGGTTGTTGCTAGCACAAAGGAACATATATTGTAATTCTGCCAAACGGCTATATGCAAAATTAACTGCTTTACATCATTCTTCTGAAATTAGCAAAGAACAACATAGGAAACTGTTACCTTTTCTTGAATATGAACATGAAAAAGTTGATGTTGTTTCTTATGATTGTGAAAGTACAATTGCTCAATTTGACAAAATACCTAATGATAGATATACATATGGTATTGTCAAAATTGATGAATTTCTGAATGCTGATGAGTTAGTTAACATTGTTAATGAAAGTTTGACAAAGAGTGAACAAGTGAAAATCTTAAAGAAAACAGAAAATTCAACTCTTGCCTCTCAATTCAATTATGCTGATATTGATGAAAATTCAGATAATGTGAGTGAAATCAGTGAGATAGAAGAGGAAGAAGAGGTTGATTGTTCTCAATTGTCAATAGTTAATATCACATCTAAGATTAAAGGTAAAGAAATTATTGTTGATTCGATAGTAGAGGATGAAATTGATAAACCTTTAACTTCACAACATTGTAAGTTTGATAATGTGGAAGTTGAAAGCTGGAAATATGATGATAATGAAGAAAACAGAGAAGAAAAGAAAGATTCAAATGAAACACCTCAACGAGTTGTGGTTGATCAAGTGTTTGAAGATACAAAAGAATATGACAAAATTTTAAATGACAAAGGCGCACATTATTTGGAAACCAACACAGTGTTATCCAAATTTTGTATGTACTGATAAAACCATTTTTCCAAATCAAGTTTTTGTCACTACTAGAAATGCTGAGAAAGTTCATCCTGAATTCAACAAAATTGTGACATCCCGGAATTTAGGGCATAGATTTCAAACGACTAAATTTCAGAAAATCTATTTGTAATTAACTCATTCAGATTTGATTGCATCTAACGAAATATAAAGGAGTTAATTTCAATTATTATGTAATATCTGATGATATTTTTATGTCCAAGCGTGCAACCTGGTAACCAAATCAAAATGCTCAACTGCAGCGTTGGGTAATACGTATGAAAAACTGAAATTTAGCATTAATCATTTTTTAGCAAAACAAACACTAAAATATGATAGTACGTGTTCCCCTGTTTCCGAAAATATAAAGAACATCCAAAATGGAGTTCGTATGCAAAAGATACAACCGTTATAAGAAAAACGGACAGTAAAACATTGTTTTCTTTGATCGCGTAAACCAAAACAATCCGTTGAGGCGCTTATGCTTTGCCGACGGGATTTCCGAGAGCGTTTTTGGAATCAGGATATAGTATATTATTTAATTTCACACTCGAAATAATTTTTACGAAAATATTTATGAAAGTCGTGAAAATGGACACCGCCTACCGTTAAGACGCAAAACTTCAAACACAAATTCCCAGAGATCCGTAACTCCAAAAATTAATCCGTTTGAGGTTCTGGAATCCTTGAATTATACTCTATCTAAAAATGCTTTCGAAAAAAATATTCGATGCACGAATCCCAAGGCACCCGGTTTTTGCATGTTTTGGACATAAAATGGAGACCCCATGTGGGGCCCACATGGAGTGAAGGACTCCAAAAATCTGATCTCTTCCAGCTGGTATAAACCCACGTGCTCTCCTTCCACCTCTCCTTCTTTGTGTACAAGTTTCACCAACATAGTACAAGAGATAGGTGTAGGAGTATGGCTTCTTTATTTGTGAATATGCATTTTTAGTATAAATACATGCATAAGCAGCCTCCAAAATCACACAACTCATCAGCCATCTCTTCTTTTCACTCTCTCACTCAATATCTATCTCTCGGGTACCCTCTAAACAACCAAGAAGCCACCACCCTAAACCACCACTTAACCATCCAAAACACCTTCCTTTTAACCCCCTTAACCACCACCACCCTCCTCAGCCTTCAATTTGGCCAGAAAAACAAGAAGAAACCGGCAGCAGGAGGCTGCCGGCCACCACCAAACTCCACTGAAACCCCTACTGCCATCACCCAGGAACTTCATCCCTAAGCTGTCATTGCTATTAATTTCGATCCCCAAAAGCTTCTCCACAATTCCTGCATCGAAATACTGTTGAAAGAAGGAAGAACGAAGGCAGCAGCACCGAACTACCACCTCCGTCAGCCCCCCCCCCCCCCCCCCCCCCCCCCCCCCCCCCCGCCGGCCTCCTGTTGCAGCGACAACCACCGTCACCACTTCTGGCCTCCATTTTCGCCACTGGTAAGCACCTCCACCCCTTAGAGAATGCTTCCAAATATCACATGCATCTTTGACTGATTAGCGAATGACATAAGAAATTTCTTTTGGCTATAATAAACCTGCGAAGAAGAAGAAGAACAGGAGGTCCTGTTCACGAATCAGATACACAAACATGCATGCGGTTTTGCCACATGTAGTCCCCTAAGTATGATATTGTCCAGATTCAACCCCTTACTCCCAAAAACTGTTTTTAAACTAGGTCCTAAGTCCTAAACATACATTTGAAATATTCACAATCTACCCAAATTACGAAAAATCCTTTCAATAGAAGCTCAAAATGTTAAAATAGAAATTTCATAAATTCATTTTTTTACATATATATACATTTTTATATTTGATTGTTTTTAAATCTTAAATTATAAAATTGTATTTTGATTTAAATAAATTTTTGGGATTCATTTAAATATTTTGGGAAAATAATAAACTAAATTTTTAGAAAAATTTATTTAAATGGATTATTTAAATAAATTTTGAGATAATAAACATTTAGAAAATTTATAAATCATTATACTAGTTCAAATACCCAATCTCTACCAAATATTGATTTATAACAAATATTTCTAGGAAATTGGATTTATCCCGGAAATCACGACCTCTCGGCGACACATCTTGATTTTCAGAACTACTCGTTTACCACTCGATAAGGTGAGAGTTACGACCCCTTTTCAATATTTTATTTATTCTTGGGGGAGAATACATGTGCTAAATAGTATTTATTATGCAAATACATATGCCTTATATGATATACATGCTACAATTTTAAAAGTTGTAAAGACTTCCATATCTGAATACTAGGCATTACACACTTGTACAATACCATTATGTTAAAATACATATCTCCATAAAAGCGAGTAATTTATACTTTTATAAATACGTCAACCATACTCGACTTTTACAAATACTATACTACGAAATTCATTATGCCCGGTACTTATCTATAATTAAGTTAGGGCTGAGAGTTATTCACAAACTTTTCATTAATGGTTTTTGAGCGAAACGCTACTATTCATTAGCTGAGTTTAATCACTTAGCCTGCCCCATACTGCTATAATCGTTAATCTTCGGAGCGAGGTACATATATATAGATCTATATGGGGTCGACAACCCCACCTGCGGTTGCTAGCTACAACCATCGACTGATCAATCGAAGCAGGTGATATGTGTCTACGATCGTTACTACGACGTCCAATGAAGCGTCGTAGGGAGGGGTACTTTTCGTCTATAGATCGATTATAGAACTCACTAAAAACATTAACACGAATCTCTCTCACTTTTTCACTACAACCATAGGTTTGGTTGCTTTCAGAACTATTTTTAAGTATAGTGGTTACTTATACAATGGATATATTTAAACTTTCATGAAGTTATATCAAACACGTTTTCTTTAAAAGCATAGATTTATTTATAAAATTACTTATTGGCTTTTAAAGACTCATGACAAGCATTGTTTCAACTATTGTTATACAAGAAAAATATACTTTTGGACTTTTGAAAGTATTATTACTGCGGCTAGCAGAAAACCTGTGACTCTCACCAACCTCGTGTTGACTTTTAAAATACATGTATTCTCAGGAAATCAGTGAAATTACGGGCACACTCAGATGATGGAAAACATGGCTCGCAAGTACTTTAATTTTCTACTTTTGAACTGTTATGCCTAACTGTTAAGGCAAACTCGTATTATTATTATTATCTTATTATTATCTGTAAGAACTTTGTATGAAAACATAAATATGTAATGAAATGTTGTTTTGTTTATTGTTGTACTTGTGCTCTATATTCAATTTATCTATGATCCATGAACTTAGTCGCACAGCCCGGCATGTTCCGCCGCCTCGGCCGGGGGTGTGACAGATTGGTATCAGAGCTAAATTGGCTATAGAGAACTCGTATCCTCGAAAGAGGAATACAACTATAGCAACTAGCTTCTTATAAAAGTATTATCAATAATAAAACTACTTCTCGACTACTTACGGTATGGTAGTTGGGAAGTACAAAACAAAGATTAATAATACTACAAACCCCACCAACCTTAATATATAAGAGTTGATATATATACTCTGACCCACGATGAGAACAATTAATAAAAATTCTAAACATCCCTTCAACTAAAACTACCAACTCAACCCTTTAGGTCAAACGCCTCAATTAAAGGTTAGTATCATACATAAGCCATACCACAAATAAACCTGGAACGCGCGCCTATGTTATTTATGGTCGGGCCGGTGCACAACCAACCTTGAGCAAGGAGTTTGACAAGCTACAACGGTTGAGGGTTTTAGAAGTTGAAGAATGTCCACCAGATTCGTTGCTGAAGCTTAGTACCTTAGAATCCTTTTATCAACCTTAAAACACTTACGAAAAACTTATACAAATTTACTAACCCGCTTGAAACCCTTTTATGTAGATGGCTGGACTACCGGATAACCCTGATGACTGGTTTCGACTTGAGGATCCTGATGAGCCATTTGGAGTTCCTTTGCATCCACATCCACTACACTTAGCTGGGGATCCGTACTTTCCCCAGGACGCTCTTGAGGAGGAGGATCCCGAAGAGGATCCTGAGGAGGATCCCGATGAGGAGGAGCTCGAGGATGAGGGCATATTGCAGGATGCCCAAGAGATTGATGATGATGGTCCTGCAGAGGATGAGGGAGACCTCTCCGAAGAGGAACCTACTCCCCTTACCCCACCAGTCTCACCACCGAGACCCTACTACTAGCCGTACCTTCTGCGCGGCAAGGGCCCTTGTATGATGAGGACCCCAGGAACTACTATATCTCCTATTTACCACTTGGACCCAGCTGCTCAGGTTTCCCGACCCACTAGTGGTCTATTAGGGAAACGGACTCGACCCAGTGAGCCATCTTGGCTCATAGACCTCCTTAGCAGGAGGGATGCTACTGATCTACCACCACGGTTTGAGGTTGGTGAATCTTCACGAGCACCACTCAGGTTTAATCCTGAGGATGATCCGATACCTCGCTTGATGACTCAGACTGATCAGACCGAGGATAGGATTAGATCCTTGGAGCAGTTTGTGAGAGGTCCAGGCTCTACTTCCCTCGACCATCGAGTTGAGACACTTGAGGAAGAGGAGAAGGAGAATTCTGATGCGATCCAGATATTATATCATCTCTCGGGTGCTGATCAAGAGGCAGTGAATTCCTTGAGTGCTCAGGTTAGAGCACAGAACTACCGGATTCAGATTATGGAGAGCGAGCTGGCTGCACAGCGAAATTAGCTGGTTATCTCTGCACAGGAACGACGCTACATCTTGGACCAGTTCGAGGACTTTGTCCTCTATGTGATGACTCGATTTGGGAGGTAGATATCTAGGACAGCTTGTGTCGTAGGATAAGGTTAGGACTTTTGAGGAATAGCTTTTGTGTTTCAAGTGTTTATCACTGCCTGGTTTGTAATAGCTCTTTTGAAAAGCTTTTCTATTTCTAACCTTATATGGTTAAAACATTGTAACCAAAACAAGCAGTTCTTATGACAATGTTTCAGTGTTTTGTTAAATGTTTGTATTTATTATGTGTTGCTTGCAAAACTCTATATCAGGTAAAGCTTTCATGGTTAAAACATTGTAACCATTGGAACTTCTTCACATTGACTTATGTGGACCGTCGACTGTTGCTACAATCAATAAAAAGCGGTATATTTTAGTTGTTGTAGATAATTTCTCTCGATTCACATGGGTGTTTTTTCTCAGGTTAAAATCTGAAGTTGCTCAGACAATGATTGATTTTATCAAAAAGATTGAACTTAGTCTGAAGAAGAATGTAAGAAAAATTAAAAGTGATAATGGTTCTGAGTTTAAAAATCAAACTCTTGATATTTTTCTCACAAGCAAAGGCATTTCGCATAATTTCTCATCACCATATACTCCACAACAAAATGGTGTTGTTGAAAGAAGAAATCGATCTCTATGCGAAGTAGCCAGAACCATGTTAACATATGCGAATCTACCTTAATATCTTTGGGCAGAAGCAGTGTCCACTGCATGTTTTACTCAGAATAGATCATTCATTCATCGAAGATTCAATGTTACTCCATATGAAATAATCAATAATTGGAAACCTAATGTAAAATTATTTCATGTTTTTGGTTGCAGGTGCTTTATCATTAATCTCAAAGATAATTTGTCCAAGTTCCAAGCTAAAGCTGATGAAGGCATATTCTTAGGATATTCATAGAATTTAGTTGCATACAGAGTGCTTAATAAAAGAACTAGAAAAGTTGAAGAAACTTTCAATTTAACGTTTGATGATTACTATCTGAAACAAATGGATAGTAAATTCGAAAATAAATCAATACTTGTGGATTCAAATACTCAAATTGATAATTCTGAAATCAATGATTTTGATTATGACTTAATTTTCGGAATTCCTGACAGGGCAATTGAAGCAGAAAATAATGCTCCTGATAATCAAACATCAGAATCCTCAAAACATACTGATGATTCGACAATAACTACAAAGTCAATAACTTGCGAAAGTATGCCTGATATTTGTATGGAGGAGGAGCATACGAGTATTCATGAAGATTGTCAGCCAACTTTCGAGGGGTTGAATGAAAATATGAATCATCAAGTTGAGGGGGAGCATTCGCAGAATCAACAGGAACATCATTTTGAGGGGGAGCATCAAGATGAAGATCATGTTGAGGGGGAGCATGATGAAACAGAGATAATTAATCTTGATGAAAATGATGAGTTTCATGAACTAAATGATAATTTTTCTGTTGTAGGATTTGAAAATGAAGATATGTATGAAGATGCACCATTAGAATTCGATCCTAATTTTCCACCACTTGAGAAATGGACAAGAAATCATCCAAAAGAACAGGTAATTGGTAATCCACAAGATGGTGTGTTGACAAGAGCTCAAATTCGTGCGAAAAATGAGGTACCGAATGCGAACCAAGAACTATGTATGTTTAATGTTTTTATTTCGAAAATAGAGCCAAAGACAGTAAAGGATGCTATGGAACACTCAGATTGGGTTGTTGCTATGCAATCTGAACTGGCTAAATTTGAACGAAACAAGGTTTGGAGATTAGTTTCTAAACCTTCTGATGTTTCAATTGTCGGATTTTTAAAAACAAAACCGACAAAGATGGCAATATTATTCGAAATAAAGCTAGACTAGTGGTTAAAGGTTATTCGCAACAAGAAGGGATAGACTATGAAGAAACATTTGCACCTGTTGCAAGACTTGAAGCAGTTCGCATATTTTTAGCTTATGCAGCTCACAAAGACTTTGATGTTTATCAAATGGATGTTAAATGTGCATTTTTAAATGGAGAACTAGAAGAAACAGTGTATGTTGAACAACCACCAGGATTTATAAACCATGAACATCCTAATCATGTTCACATCCTAGATAAGGCTGTATATGGATTAAAACAAGCACCAAGAGCCTGGTACGCAATACTTATAAATTTCTTGAAACAATCTAAATTTAAACAAGGATCAGTTGACCCCACATTATTTTGCAAGAGAGTTGGGTGTCATCTAATGCTTGTTCAAATTTATGTTGATGATATTATCTTTGGCTCAACTAATCCAGCATTGTCAATTGAATTTGAAAATCTAATGAAAATTCAGTTTGAAATGAGCATGATGGGAAAAATTAATAATTTTTTTTGGCTTAAACATAAGACAGAACAGGGATGGAATCTTAATCAATCAAGAAAAATATACGAAGAACTTGCTTGAAAAGTTTGGAATGTCTAATAGCACGAAACTCAGAGTACCAATGGCAGTAGGAACAAGACTAACTCCTTCGTTAGATGCTCCTACTGTTGATTTAACACTTTATCGAAGCATGATAGGGTCTTTATTGTACTTAACTGCAAGTAGACCTGATATTATGTTTTCGGTTTGCAATTGTGCTAGATATCAAGCTAATCCCAGAGAACCTCATTTGACTGCAGTGAAAAATATTTTTCGCTATCTTAAGGGAACAGTTTCTTTAGGACTTTGGTATCCTGCGAAAACGGGGTTTTTCATTC
The DNA here is from genome assembly GCF_002870075.4 of Lactuca sativa. Taxonomy (NCBI): domain Eukaryota; kingdom Viridiplantae; phylum Streptophyta; class Magnoliopsida; order Asterales; family Asteraceae; genus Lactuca; species Lactuca sativa. The sequence continues at coordinate 31,137,259 of NC_056630.2, read as the reverse complement.
AAGCTTTTTCAGATTCTGATCTAGGAGGATGTACTTTGGATAGAAAAAGTACGAGTGGTGGATGTCAACTATTGGATGGGAAGTTGGTGAGTTGGCAATCAAAGAAACAAACTTGTGTGGCTATATCAACCGTTGAGGCAGAATACATTGCTGCTGCTGCTTTCACTTCGCAAATTATTTGGATTCAGAGTCAACTTCGTGACTATGCCATAAACATGAAAAAGATTCCTTTGTATTGTGATTCGCAAAGTGCAATTCGCATTTGTCATAATCCAGTACAACATTCAAAGACAAAACACATTGCTCTTCGGTATCATTTTATCAAAGATCATGTGGAAAATGGGAATATTGAAATTCATTTTGTTAAAACAACTGAACAACTTGCTGATATTTTTACAAAACCTCTTGATGAAAAATCATTTGTTAGAATTTTAGCAGGTTTGGGGATGATTGATGCGAATTCAATTTCAAAAACTCATGCACAAAAGTCTTGTTCAACAGTTATGAGTCAAATTTGTTCAGAGGTTACTGTTCATTCAGAGGCTTCGCATGGCTTCGCATCCACATATTTTCGCATCTGAGATCATAACAACTAAGCTAAGGTTTACGACTAATTTTGTATTTTTTTTTTGAAAAATCAAAAATCCAAAAAGATTTTATTTTGTTATTTTTTTAATTTTGAAAAATTAAAAATCCAAAAAGATTTTATTTTGTTATGTTTTTAATTTTGAAAAATTAAAAATCCAAAAAGATTTTATTTTGTTATGTTCTTATTTTTGAAAAATTCAAAAATCGCAAAAATATTTTTCTTTTCTTTGTTTTTTAAACTTTGTGTGCTGAGAATTTAATACAGGGCTAAAATGCGAAGATGTCATACTTATGTGTTTCTATGGGAAGGTATTAAATTTCTTTTAAAAACTAGTTAGGATGTCGACCAAAAGCCTCAACAAGACTCTATGTGTGAAAAGAAAGCCTTAATGAAATTATCACATGAAAATTTCTTCCCAAAAAGGCTTATATTCGCATAAGTCAAAAAGAGCTACCTTACTCTTCTCAAATGAGTTAAGAGTTTTCTGTATTGTCCATTATAACAGAGGTACACTTCGATTCTTATCCAATCTTTTTATACCAAACAATTCTTACACTCCAAATTTTTGAAGAGATTTGTCCTTGAGGTCTTTGATCAAACCTATCAAAACCTAGACAAATCACAAGTCTGTGTTTATGATCTAACATCATGAGTCCGTGATGGAAGTGAAACCCAAAAATCATAAGCCTTAAGGAATTGACGGGGAACTTTGTTCCAGATTTTTACGAAACCTTTGTTTCAGTATCAAAAATTTCGAAACTTCAAATCATATTCAATTCGCATGTGTGGTCTTGATCAACTATTCACAACCAACAATGTTTGTTACCCAACAAGATCCAGAACAAATTTTCTTTTGAATATGATTTCTGTGTAAGTTTTATTCGCAAATCCTAGTCATGATAAATATTTTCACAAGCCAACTTGTCACTGACTACACTGGTCAAACAAGTAATTTCATTTACAATTTCTCACCTTATGTTAAGGCTGATATGTAATGAAATTTCAAACCAATCCAAAATGTCTTTTAAAAGAAGCCCTTCGATACTTCTCTACAAGTATTCGATTGTAATTCACGGGAAACTACACAAGCTGTTGATTATCTCTCTTGATGATTAACGAAGCAACCTTTGCCTGGGGTTTAACTGCATTCATGTCAAATTCAATTTTTTTGACATCACAAAATTCCAAGATTTTTGTTTCTCATCTTATTCTATTGACACAATGCACACACGAAATCCTTGAGGTTTTGAGTAAAACCAACTTAGACTGATGATTTCGCAAATCTGGCATATGACTTCACTTTACATCCCAAAAGTGAAAGAGCCTTGACTCCATGCGAAGGGTTTTAACGGTTCAGATTCTATAACAGGAAACTTGACAGGCTGTGTACTCAAGATGCTATGGAGGTTGATGTAATGATCAAAGGTGCTGAGAAGCGTATTATGGAGAAGGTTGATCAATCCGACAAGAATAATGAGCTTCGTATTCAAGCACAAGGAACCAATTTTTCTTCAGAGGTCAAGGATTTGAAAGCTGTTGCAAAAGAACGTCATGTTCTTTTTGTACAAGATGTGAAGAAAGTTTGGGAAGATGTCAACTATAAGCTTCAAGAGTTGAAATCTGAACTTGCGAAGGAGCTTCAGGATATTCATACTCAAAATGCTGAAGTTCAAAAGCAAATTGCGGAGGTTTCTTCAAGAGTAGAAAAGTTTGTTGATGTTCCTATTCTTGAAGCCCATATCGAAGAAACAAAGCAGAAGTTTGATCAGCTGACCAAGTTGATGACTGAGCTTAAAATGATGGTTTCGCAATCTTCTACAACACAAATTCTCACTCCTGAGTTCTTGTCTCTAAAGATTAATACTTTAGAACAAGCAATTCAGAAAGCTCTTGCTCCACTTGCCAATTTTACTTCTTTACTACCAAGGATTGCCCCACCAGTTTTCACAGGGGTGCAAGGGGGAGAGAAAAGCTTAAGTAAAGAAGAGGATGCAAAGTCTTTTACAGTAGAATGCAAATTGGGGAAGAAAGTTAAGAGTTTCACATTTGGTCCCTGCTCTTTTCAAGAAATAACACAAGTAGCCCAACTTCGCAAGTTTGAAGAACATGCAGAAATTGTCAAAACGAGTACCTGTAGTTTCGCATTTTTGACAGTTTATACCCAACTTCGCAAATGGGGTCATAAAAAGATGAAATTGCAGAATTTTCAAATGATCTCAAGAAAGTGATCTCCTGGTATGGAGAAGTGCGAAAGACAATCCACTCAGCTGTTCAAAAGCTTATGGGATGAATAGCTTTGACTGTTTACAAAGGGGGAGATTGTAGATGTAAAATTGTAAAAGTCGAATATAGTGTTTTGTATAGTTTTGCATTTTATGTTATTTTACTAAGTCATCTTTATGTGAAGTGAAATGTCTAGACTTAGTATATTTTTTGTACACTCATGTTCCCTATAAATAGGGACTGAGGTTAGAAGTAGAGAGAGACTTTTGATAACAAATATCTCTTTTCTGCTTATGTTGTAATCAGTCTTTATCAATATGAGATCTGATTAATATTTACTCTTCGTGTTCTAAATCTTCAATTACTGAAATCAAACTTTGTTTTCTCAAATCTCGATAACAATTCTCATCATTTGGTGTTATATTCAATGAATTAAAATCCTTCATGGTTGGGATATCAAAGTTGAAATATTTCAGTTTTTCAGCAAGAAATTTAAACTTTTGTATTCTGTGAAATTCTTCAATGAGTTACAATCCTTCAAAGTTGTGATATCAAAACTAAAATGTTTCAGCTTTTCAGCAAGAAATTTAAATTTTATAATCTGTGAAATTCTTTAAACAATCATATCTCATTCGTTTTAAGTCGGATTGACATTCACGTTTTTTTAACATATAATTTAGAGTTTATAGATGAATTTAGATTAAAATTTATTGTTTTTGGTGTTATATTCAATGAGTTAATCTCCTTCAAATTTGAGATATCAATGCTGAAATATTTCGGCTTTTCAAGTTTTACTTTTTATTAAATACTAACAACATTTTCATTTTGTGTTTATGTAGAGATTACACAAGCTTTAAAATGTTAGATTTAGATGACAACGATACGATAAAGATGCCAATGGAAGATTAGATTATGACATTTGTTAGTTGAATTGATTTTAAATTTTAAACTATTTTTTTTGGTGTTACATTAATTACTTTTGTATGTTTGTGTTAAGATTGTTAAATTTTATTGGTGAACTTGATTTATATGTTAGATGCTTTTATTTGGAATATTAAATTTTCAATTTATGATATTATAGATAAATATAAATTAGTTATGCATGAAATATGAAAAAGTCATTAACTTATTTAATTCAAAGTTCAAACAAATGGTATAAACAATCAAAGTTTGACCGGTCCATCAAGTACAAGATTCGGCAACGTACTGTATTATATGCATGTAAAGTTGTACTGTAACGCCCATAGATTCAGGTTAGTCAATTTAAAATAATAAACGTTAAAAATGAATTTTTGATAGAAGATTATTTAGGATAAATAGTCTTAACCAAAGTTATAGTATATGTCATACGGATTCCGCACATATAAAGAACGCCGAAATCCGAGTTATAACGAAGAAGTTATGACCCGTTGAAGTTTCCCGATTTAAACCGACACGACTTTATGTAACATAAGGAGTAAAATTTGGATATATTAATTTTTAGCATTACTAATCTAAAAAAAATTCATAGTAGTCGTTAAACCGAGAACGTGCATACAGAGAACGTCCAAATTCGACTTCATTTGAGGAAGTTATGATTTTTCTAAGATTCAGCGTAGTAGTGTACAACTCGAAAATCGAATTTTAATACGATCGATTATTAGCCGACACAATGTAAACAAGAATTGAAGATATCATTAATAGAACCTCAATTATATAAGGACATTCGAAATCGGACATCGGATGACAAAGTTATGAATTTTTAACGGACTTTATCTGTCTAAGACTATTAAAATATAAATTTAAAAATAAAGTCAAAATCAGCGGACATAGTCTAAACGAAAGTTGTAGATCTTGTCGATAGCTACACATGGATATAACGAACATTAAAAATGGATCTTGTATGCAAAAGTTATAGATTAGAGTATGCCCAGGATAGTAGGCTACTAGTAGCCTATAAATAGAAGTCGAATTTCACTCCTTTCTTCACACATTTCCATCCAAACTCTTCCTAAACCATCTCAAGGTCCCAAGACCTTTCTCTATCACTTCCTAGGTGTTAGTAGCGGAGCCTGGAGTTTCAGAAAGCTCTGAGAAGTAGAGATTTTGGCTTAGAAGCTCTGCCCGAGCAAAGTTCGGTTTCTCGCTAAATCACCTGTATGTTAAGTTATGCTTACCGTAATTTAAGTATAACTTATGTTTAAGTTCATTATCGTTATTATGAACCTATGACTGCATATTTTCTATCTTCTCCACTCTATGATATAGCAATATTTGGTTTTTTCAATCCACATTATTGCTAGGATCAATATTCCCATGCATTTCCCCTTCAAATGGGCAATACCTATAATAAGTACTCATCGCAAGATTGTAACAAACATCTGAATCTACAAAAGATAGGAGTTACACAATATTTAATATGATATACATATTATTTATATGTTGTAATAAAGTTGAATCTTACCACAAAACTAGTGGCGATGAAGGCTAGCTAGAACTAACTTTGCTCACGTGTCTTGATGTGTGATATGATGCCTTCATTTGCTTTCTTTAGATTATGACAATACGTTGAAGTTGCACAAACTAGTTTTTTTGGTGTCCCCACTAAAAGGTTTTAATGCCTCACACTTAACACACCAAGTTGAGCATAGAAAATTTCCATTTCATACCGATAATCTAAATTTAGAATAATATCGTTTTGATGGTATATACTCTTATTATTACCAACCATCACGTTTTTTAATAAATGTATCAACACTTGTTTGCTCACTTGGTGATGGTTGATATGCATTTGAGTTTGTATACATGTTTGTTTATCCTATAATACTCAAACTTGGAATAAATTAACATATTTAACTAATACACCTCTATTACTCCATGGACAATGTTTTCCATGACATTTTGTCTTGGACTTGTCTTTCGCAGATTACAAGACTTAAAAGTTCAAATCCATTCTTTACACCTTTTAATCCCAAATATATCCTTAGATTTTCTTTGCATTTACACAACATCTTTATGATATTTGATGTTGGTTTGAGTTCGATTGAAGGTCTTTCTATGTAAACAAGATTTGTCATGCATAATGGGGAAGATATACCCCAAAATGATGGTGTTTTTGTCTTACTATCATCTATATCATCCTCAAATTCACATACACATACACTTATTTATATATATATATATATATATATATATATATATATATATATATATATATATATATATATATATATATATATATATATATATATATATTGTAACATCCTAAAAATCATCGTAAAGATTTTCATTTTCAAAACCATATAATAATTCATAAGTCATAAAAAACATGTGTTCCAAAAGCCATAGTCATGAATCAGAGTATGTAACATCCTGTTTCGAGAAGTTTCTTATTTCGAGATTATGAATAATAAATTGATCAAGTAAATGCCTTGGGCTTCAATGGAATAGGGTTTAGACCTTACTGGATGTGGATAATAATGGTTATGTGTTCCAAGCTCTTGGTTTGTGTTTTGGAGTCAAAGGGTAAAATGGGAAAAATGATGTTTCATGCTTCTTTCATGAATCAATGATTTTAGTTCGGTGTGTTTAAAGTTAAATGTAATTAGATAGAGTTGTGGGGCTCCTCAATACATTTCCGTGCATATAAAAAACACCGAAAACGGAGTTGAAACGAATAAGTTATAACTGTTTAAAGTTAGAGTGAAATTGGTTGAAAACCCGTTCTCACGGGGTAAGAAGTAATTCTCACGACGTGAGAGTCCTCATGAGGTGAGAATATATTCTCACGACATGAGAAAATGTGCAACCCAAAGCCCATGAAATGTTTAGGGTTTTCAAGGTATTTAAAGGTAAGGTGTAACATCCCAAAATTCAAGCCCGAAAATTTCATTTTTGAATTAACAATTTCATAAACATTTTTACCAAAATATTGTCAAATAAACAACACGCCACAAAATCATGTTGTTATGTCCCAAACCATAACATCAAAAGTAATGAAAATCAGAGTACAGTCCCAAAAACTCCTTGCGGAAACCATGAGTGTGTGTGTGATGTGATGCTACACCGCCGACTCCTTCCCCTTCGACGAAGAGGTACCTGAAACCAAAACCAAAACTGTAAGCACAAAGCTTAGTGAGTTCCCCCATCATACCACATACCATACAATATCGTCGGTATATTTCAACCGGTAACCTTCATCGGTATCTTTCAACCGGTAACCGTCTTCGGTATCTTTCAACCGGTAATCCACATCGGTATCTTTCAACCGGTAACCATCTTCGGTATCTTTCAACCGGTAATCCACATCGGTATCTTTCAATCGGTATCCATCATCGGTATCTTTCAACCGGTATCTCGGGACTATTTCACCCCTACCACTAGCATACAATCAACAGATATAAACATACAATCAGGCATATCCGGGTACTGACCTACCCTTGGGTCCTAAGGACCACTGTTAGGGAAACTAATCCCTACTATGCACATAACATATCATCCAGATAAAACTCATAATCAACACATAACCAGACCAAGATAATTATCACAAAGACCATTATCTTCTAAATACCCCTTTTTGGTGGGCCGACATTGTGGCATTAGACCCACCCCTACTGGAAGGTAACTCACATCAATGTCATTCAGTGTTTGAATTATCCTCGGCGCACAAGTCGACTCCCTTCGACTCCTCGATCCCTACACGACAACCTTCAAGTCAACACACATCAAGTACAACCCTAAATAGGGTCAGTCCAAGTCCAGTCAAAGTCAACTTCAAGTTGACCCGACTCGCCGAGTTGGGCCGTCAACTCGCTGAGTCCCTCACCCTTTACTCGTCCTCATCCATGACCCGACTCGTCGAGTTGGGCCGTTAACTCGACGAGTTCCTCCCTCACATGAACATCGCATGAAACTCATCCAACTCGCCGAGTTGATGAACAACTCGTCGAGTTCACCTTCATTTGATGAACAAGTTCTGTCCTCAACTCACCGAGTTGATGAACAACTCGTCAAGTTCATCTTCATCCTTAAGAAGATTGCCTTGGACTCCCCGAGTCTGTTCTATCACTCGTCGAGTCCCATGAACTCCAGGTCCAAAATCACGTCCAATACATTGGGTAACTCTTCCTGTCCAGCTACAACCCTTCTAACACTCAAATGGGTTCCTTTTACCCTCAACAGATATGGGGCTCAAAGCCTCGGACTCGTTGAGTCCCAAGAACGGACTTGCCGAGTTGGTCATGTCCATACTCTAAATCATTGATTTCTGATGTACAACCTTTGATCAAAAGATAGATCCAAACTTCTATAATCAATCTAGCACGTAAAGTTACAAACTTTACGTGCTTGCATGCGACTTTGAGCTCAAAAAGACATAAAACAAGCTCTTAAGATGCATGGGGCCCTTCATGGGTGCAAAAGGCACTCAAATATGCCTAGTGACCCCTCAAATGATGTGATTCAGAAGCTTTAATCCCCAACCATGTTTTCAAACATGGTTAGCCACCAAAAATGGCTTATAAAAGCCCTAAATCTCCCCAAAGAGGGATCTAACAAATGAATGAGCAAGGTTACAACTTTTTACCTTCAATGAGCTGTAGAAAGTGCGCAAAATCGGGTTCCCTTGGTCTCTACTTCCTTCCTCAAGCTTTTCTCCTTCCTCTTTAAGACCACAAGCACTAAAATCCACCAACAAGACTTAGATTGCTTCAATAACAGCTAGGGTTTCAATGAGAGGTGTTTTGGGAGCATAAGGGACATTTTGGACGACATAACATTGTTTAAATAGGGTGTAAACCCTTGGATTAGGGTTTTTGTCTAGACAACACTTACTTGTCGAGTCCGGGACCTGACTCGTCGAGTCCACAGCTTAAAACCCGCGTCCTATCCCGCTTCTACTCGGCGAGTTGGTCCTTCAACTCGTCGAGTCCAAGGACAAAAATGCAAAATACATAGATAAAAATATAAAATAAAAAGAAGAGCGTACCAAGAACCAGGTGCTACATAAGGATTCATGTTTTAGGGTATTTTCTTAGCCTCCATCATATCTAGAACCTCTTGGGAGAAACCCTAGTCTCCATTTCAAGATTTGAGCTTCCCCTCTCCCCTCTCATCCATTTTTGGAGTGTTTGGTGGTTTTGGAGCAATGTTTTCATGCAAGATTGGCCCTTGAAGCTTGGCAATTGAAGATCTCAACTTCCATCTACCTTCTAGACCTTTGTATGTTATAAAGTTCCAAGCTTTATGCCATTTCATCTTTGGATCTAAGTGTTTTTGGTGTTTTGGTACATTTTAATGAGTTTTGAGTGAGAACTGGGAATAAAGTTTGCAAGTTTAGTACTCTCCAAGGCCTGAAGAACATTGTATGTTTCAGATATGGACTCCGACACCTTTTGATAAGTTTAGAATGTTTTCATGGACCTCTTGGACTAGGAAAGTTTTGATCTTTTGCCTTCCCTTTCAGCCATGCAAGTTATCTTGGTCATTTAGGTCATTTTGGGGTATTAAAGTTTTAGATATTGGAAGCTTGAGACAATATTATGGATAAAGTTGGAAACTTTATCCATCTATACATCATGTTGATTTAGATCTGAAGGTTGGAGACTTGGACTTAATGGATTTAGCTAGAAATATGCAATCTTGGTCCTTTAGAGACTCAAACATTAGATCTTGGTTGTTTGGACCATCATAATGGATAAATTTGGAAACTTTATCCATTATGAAGCTAATTAGGAACTAGATATAATGTTATGGGACTTGGTCTGAAGTGATTAAACACTTAATGAGGATTTTAACTTGCTGATAAGAAGTCACAACGTCACATAGGATGTGTCACGATGTGACAATGCCCAAAATCGTGATTGTTTTGTTGTTTCATTATCACGAGATGACTAAGGAATGGTCACAACGTGATGTTGACTTTGACTAAGCTGATCGTTGACTCTTTGACAAGTTTGACTTTTGGGCAAACTTGGGTAGAAATGAGTATTTGACTAAGGATTGGTCTCAATCTAGTTTTAGGAAGTTTAGGTTGGTTGTTCCGATGTTGAGGTAGTTGTTGGGCTTCTATTGAGTAGTCCAGTTGAGTCTTATCACTATACTTGCCTGTGTGGTAGTATATATGTGCTGACCAACTGGGTCTTATTTGTTGTTACTATGATGTGTTACTATGTGTATTGATACTTCAGGTAGTCTCCAGGGTTGCTAATAACCCATAGGGTATGGTGTTTGTCCACTGAGACTTTGGGTAGTCTCTAGGGTTGCTGATAACCCATAACTGTTATTTGTGTTGTGTTGTATGTGATATTTGGGGAACTCACTAAACTTTGACCTTATAGTTGTGGACTAAATATTTTGTAGGTACTTATCGGATTGCAAAGGCGGGATTTTACACACACATTAACAGATTATGATTTGAGATTCCGTATTATCTTCTTATTAACTCTGATTTCGGAATAATGCTTTATGAATAAATGGTTGTAACTTTATTAAGAAGGGATGTTATATTATTTTAACATGATAAAAATAAGCCCTGGCTTTTGGGATGTTTTAAGTAATGGTATCGGAGTTAGGGCATCGGTCGACGTGTTCGATAGGGTCGTCAAACACTATAATTAGGGGGGGGGGGTGAAGGTGGGTTGCACTTGATCCTACATCGGCTTGGAATGAGAACGGAGAATTTCCTTATAAGGGGTGTCAGTACCTTCCTTGTCACAACGCGTTTTAAGGTCGTGAGGGCAACAGATTCCATAAGAACTCTATAGTTAAGTGTGCCTAAGCGAGAGCAATTAAGGGATGGGTGACCCCCCTGGGAAGTTTCCTTATATGGATTGTCCAAGTCGTGGAATTGGAAGGAGAATGAAACTAGGGCTGTTCACTATTTGGATAAAACCGAATTGTCAAATTGGACAATTTGGATTAGACTATTTGGTTCAGATATTCGGATTTTTGGATTGGTTTTCAACAAAACCGAATTATTATTTTGGATTGGCTTTGGTTTATAAAATAAGAACCGAATAGTCCAAAAAAACTGAATAAACATTTATTATTTATTTATTTATAATATATATCTATAGTTATCTATTGATTTTGGAATTTATTTTTTCATATAGGTTCAAAACATTTCACCCGATAAAAAAACATCAATATGTATTATCTCTCAAAAGTCTTCTATCTATAAAATATTTAACTATAATATATCTGCTTAGCAGTTGTTTGTACGTAAATTTCAAATCACAACTAAATAAATTTTTTCGTTTCTTGTGTAAAATTGGGTAATATTATAATTATATGTCGTTTTAAAATGTTTCGATTTTTGAAAACCGAATTATAAAAACCGATCCAACCGATTTGTAATTGGATCGGATCGGATCGGATTTGAATTTAGTTTGGACTATTCAGATCCATGTTTTGAAAACCGAAATCAATTTGGATTCACTTGATTGGATCGGATTAAACCGATCCATCCAAACGAACACCCCTAAATGAAACGTTTCCTTATAAGGGGTGTCGATACCTTCCTTGTCACAACATATTTTAAAGTCGTGAGGGCAGCAGATCCCATAATAACTCTGCAGTTATGCGTGCCCGACTGAGATCAATTCATGGATGGATGACCCCCTGGAAATTTTTGTGTCGGGAGATAAAAATGAACAATTTTATGATATGTGCCAGATGGGGATGTTACAGAGTATCGCAAAATCATTTTATTAATATAATATATGAGGATGATGTGCACAATCACGCCTTTGCGCTGCCCCTATCATCTGAAGTACATGAAACTATAAAATAAAACTATAAGCCAAAGCTTAGCGAGTTTCCCTCAATATACCACACAAAACTAAACATATAACAACATGCATATATGAGTCTTCATCTTGATTGGACCTCCTCCCAAGGCCTACAACCTAGCTGGACCGCTCTGCGGTCCTACGACCTGACGGGACCGCCTCGCAAGGCCTATAGTTTATCCAGAATTCCCCAATATCTTGGCCTTCAGCAAAAATCAGGACCACCTCAACCCAAGCATCAGAATATGTCGACATATACACATAATCAAATAAAAAATAATAACCAACAAATTAGGTAATCATATAGATCTACCTACCATCCAATTCCTACAACATACCATATTCCTTATACCAAGATACATACAAATCCAAAGGGCCGACATTGGTGCCTTCGACTCCCGAGTACAGTGAGGAAAAACTCACCTCAATGTCCAAAAGATAGTTGAACTGACCATTGCTTGAAATACCGGCTCTACATATCACCTAAACATCAAACAGGGACCAAGCCTCAATCTACCACTCAAATTACCCCATTTAACCTAAAGGCAAACTTGGTCAAAGTCAACAGTCAATAGTCAAAAAGTCAAAAGTTAAAAGTTAACATCAGCCAGGTTACACCTTGCGTAACAACTCTACGCCCTGCATAGAGCATCAAATCACTTTTTACAGGGCAAAACAAGGCTATGCACTGCGTAGCCATAAGTACGCCCTTCGTACTAACGTTGAAGCCAAACTTTCCATTAAGATCTTAATATAGAAGGACACCATGCCCACCTCTCAGATGTGGTCTAAATAAATGTCCTAAGTGATAAAGTTACAAACTTTATGCACTTTCATGGCTTATCAAGGCTCAAGAACAAACCCTAAACTCATGAAAACTTCTATAGGCCAAAACTCATGCATGGATGGTTAGGAATGGCAAAAACCATATTTTATGACTTAATACCCTCAAATACACCTGGAAATGCACTCTAAAAGATCTAGAACAACTCACACTCGAATGGACTAATTTGAGGGACAAAAAGGAGATAACTTTAACACTAAAAATAGATCTAACAATGGAAGCATAAAAGTACAAACTTTATACCTTCTAGAGGTGAATGAGAGGAAATGACTTCCAGATCCAAGGCCGATTCAAGTTTCCAAGCAACTCCACCATCTTTTTCTTTCTTCAAAAGCACCCAAAAATACTCTTTAAGCTCACAATGCACCAAAAATGGAGTTAGGGTTTCTAGGGAGACGTTTGGGAGAATGGAGGCTGGGGATGGAAGGGTTTCATGAAAGTTTAAGTCCTTAAATAGGGCTCAAAACCCTGAAATTAGGGTTTAGGATCTGGCCAAGTACAACCTGCGTATTAAGATCTATGCCATGCGTAGATCATTGAAGCCTCGACTCCAAGATTCCTTCTACGCAACGCGTAGAAGGCTATCCATGCTCCGCGTAGATCAAAATTAAACATTTCATTTTAGAAGATAAGGAAAGGAATTTACTTGCAAGGATTGGGTGCTTTATATATATATATATATATATATATATATATATATATATATATATATATATATATATAGTTAAACTCTTCCGGACATTGGCCCAATGGCTCCCCATGTGGTTCTAAATTGGAAGCTGGTCAGAGTAGTCAATATGAGCTGTCATTTTCAAAACACGGGATTCGGAGACGTGTCATCTGCAATCTTGAATGAATGTAAAGTTCAAGTGGTTTTGAATTGCCTGCCTGTGACATGCTTCGAAAAATCTCCTTTTAAGTCATTATGATATCATATGCCTCTCCGGTTTCTGGATCCTTATGTAGGTATGAAACTATGATGGTGAACATATGGCAACAAATGTCGATCGAGTTGCTTAGTTGCTTATCATACGAGATACTCTCAACTCTAATAACTTATTCATACTTACTTGGGACATGACCATTAAAGATGTAACATTAGTTTTGCTGCAAGATAAGGATGAACAATTAGTACCAAATCCCGACCCCGTATCAGTACCGAATTTAAACATATGAAACGGTACTCGGTACTCTAAAATCGTAAAATTCGGGATTCGGTACCATCGAAACTGATGTTAGTACAAGAAACCGATACCATTCTCGGTAATGTTAGTTCGATTCGTTACTCAGTATTGGGTTTCCACCTATTTTGGTACTATGGATTGTTGGGTCGGTTTTGACTCCATCCTTTGTTCATCCATAGTGCAAGATAAAACCATACATTACTAATAGCTCGTTGTCTTTTTAACATAATTCCTTTGTAATTTAAGAAAAACTAAAGCTATGTTTGGAATGCCAAAACTAGCTTATAATCTAATTTATTTTTCGGATTTTTTAAGTTTGTTATATTTGACAAACCAAAAAATACTTATAAGCAAACCTATAAACTAGAATTTAAAATAACTACTCTAACTAACATTTCTATGAGTTTCTTCAACTTTTTTTTTTTAAATTCTTTTAAATATAATAATTATTAATTATAAAAAATTCGATCTAATTTTTTTTTCGTTATTATACATATTTAGTTTGAGAAATTAAATATCCTCTTAATTTTTGTTCCTACATATCCTCATATCTAACAAAATGATGACATATGTAACATTTAATAAGATTTAATGATATTTTAAGATACTAATATGATAAATACTAGTTTATAACCCGTGTAAACCACGGTTACAAAACTAATTAAACTTTCATAGTGAAAATTCAAAATTGTTAATCAGTTATTTTAAATAAATTATTAATTAATAAATATTTTTTTAATTATATAAAATTTTAATCGTTAATTCAAATAAATACGTAAATTATATCACCTTATAATTTGTATTAATTTTATTTTATTTATAATGTTATTATTTAATATAATTAGAGTGTTAAATTTAAAATTTGAAATTTGAAATGTATAATTAATAGGTTGAAAAGTGACATGCATTAATTAGAAGATTAATAGGGTGACATATGGCAAAAGAAGAATAAAATATATATTAATTAGGAGGCCTAATAAAATGATATATGTCAAAAGGAGATTTAAACTATTCATTAATAGAGATATCATTTAAATTTAAATGGACCGAAGCATAGTTGGATCAAAACTGAGTTCATTTTTTAACCGCCGAGCATTAGTCCAACCAAGCACAGGGGGCCTTAAGAAAAAAGATTAAACAAAAAGCCCCATAAACATAGGAAAATCCTAATGGCATCATCCATGGCGCCCGCTCTATCTTCGTCACTCTGCTCAACCCCTCAAAAATCATCAATCATCCCTTTCTTACCATCATTTCAGACGTCCATTTCCCTCCAATTTAACTTCAAATTCCGCAAACCCATATCCAAATTCAAGCAGAAGAACACCATCACCCTAACGGCAATAACCTGTTTGAAATCAGGAAGTAAATATGCAGCAGAAGAAACGAATTCAAGTTTCGCTGTCACTGCGCCATCTTTAGCCGAATCAAATGGTCAACGAAACTGGATTGTAGTAGTTAAGGCTCCTCCTTCCCAACAAGCTGTTTCTAAACCCGATGTTATTGATTATTATGTCAAAATTTTGGAGAGGGTTTTGGGCAGGTGGGTATGTTCTATTCCCTCTTTCGAACAAGGCCCTTTTTCTTTTTGGCTTTGAATGGGTTTCAAAATTGATGTTGCTTCTATAAATTTCCCAGATGGAATGCTATGTATTGCGTTCGTAAATCAATTCAAATTTGATTTTTTAGAAACCACGCTTGATATCAAAATTCAAACTTCAATGTGTAGCTCACTCAGTTTCTTTGTTTCTGTTTTTGTTCTTCTGTTGAATCAAATAGTGAGAAGGAGGCTCAAGGCTGCATATACAATGCTTTTTGCGACAACCATTTTAGTTTCTGCTGCGATATGGACGAAGAAACTTCCCAAAAGCTCGCATGTACCCTCTTTCCTAATTCAACCTAAACAAATTTACAATTAGAAAATGTTGAATTCTTATACTTTCATATCAAAATTCTAAAACAATAAAGAACAAAGAAGAATAATATTTTCTTATTTGTGTTTAATCACAGGTTTGCCAGAGGTATTATCAATCAAACCCGATCCAGATTTTAACTCTGTACAAAAGGGTTATAGCAATGAAAAGACTGAATCGAATTCATTCAATAAAATCTTCTCTCCATTGTTTCCTTCTCAAAGCTTAAAGCATTGGCTTGTTCGTGTAGAGATGCCAGCATCAGGAGTCTTAACTAGGGCACACTTAGTTGATTATTATACTCAGATACTAACCAAAGTTTTGGGAAAGTATGTATTTATATTTTTCTTGCAAAAATGAAACCTTTTTTTTTTTTTTTGCTTTATTTGGCCTTATAATCTTTAATTTGATTTTAATAAAACAGTGAGAAGGATGCACAAATGTGTATATATCATATTTCCTTACACTTTGACTATGGATTCTGTTGTGAACTCAATGATGAGTATGCAAAGGAATTATCCAGTAAGTTATACTGTAAATTCATGTTATAATATTTGTTTTTATCTTCTTGTAAATTATAAGTTTGTTGCAGGTGTTCCTGGTGTTATATCTGTTAGACCAGATGAGTCTTTCGATTCAGATGATAAAGATTATAGAGGTATTTTAATGTCTTTCATATTTTGATTTTCTTTTTTCAATTTATATTATATCAATTCTTGATTGTTTGTCACATATCAATCTATAATCATTTTCAGATTATAATATTCAAGATTCCTCGTTAACAAATCAACCAACAAATATCAAAACAAAGAAGCTTTTTGTAACTGGTATGTCTCATATCTTAAGCACTATTTTATAGAAATGTAAGTATGTTATTATTATTATTTCCCATTGTTATCAAATGTAATAACAACATATTATACTTTTTTACTTTCTTTTACTCATAATATCAATCTACTTACATTCTTTATAATTGACAGGTCTGTCGTTCTATACATCTGAGAAAACTTTACGTGCGGCATTTGAAGGTTTTGGAGAGCTTGTTGAGGGTAATTATGTCATTTCACTCTGAACATGAAACATAGTTGATACTTGATAGTTATACTCATATCTATAACAATCTAATTGGTTAATTCATGTTACAGTTAAGATTATAATGGACAAGATCTCAAAAAGGTCAAAAGGTTTTGCATTTATTGAGTACACTACTGAGGAAGCTGCAAGTGCAGCTCTTAAAGAAATGAATGGCAAGGTAACGATTATAAAACATGACCCATTTTTTAGAGTTTGATTTAATTATTTAAAGCAATTATTGAACTTTTTTTTATTTTTATATACAGATTATAAATGGTTGGATGATAGTTGTTGATGTTGCCAAAACAAACCCACCAAAGTACAGCAGAGGGCGTCCTAGACCACCACAGTAATGTCTGTTATAGGGGTAGAATCGTCAAATTTCCAAGTTATATATTTTTTTGGTATTGTTATCGAGTCTTCTTACTTTTATTAGTAGAGTTGAGTTGCATGATAATAGCAGAATGTTAGTGGACGTGTGACGTGTCTTGTTAGTGTTAGGATGATGTAGTGATAGTTACACGAAACTGTAAATTAGAAGAGATAATGTTTACATGGTTTTACAATTTTGTGATTGGAATTATTATAATATGGTTAGAGATTGGGAAAAAGGAAAAAAAGAAAAGAAAAAAGAAAAAACAAGAAGGTAGTTTCTTAATGGGATAATGACTTAAAAGGTAATATACTTTTCGATCTGTACACATTTGGTCACTTAGTTTTTTTTGTCACAATTTTGCCACATGTATAAAATAACTCTTTTATTAAGATAGGTATATTTTATATCTAAATCACTTAATATAGTCTTTAAGTTCGAAAGAAAGATTGAAAAAAAATATATTCATTTAAACAGAAGATATGTAGATCTTTGCAAGAATTAATCTTTAAAAGTTTCAAATGACCATAAGCGCAAATTCATATAATTTGAAGGTTGCTTCATAATTTTAGAGATTTTAGGTTTTTAAAGTGTCGTTGGAGATCCATGGAAATAATCACTTGTTCATAAAGACAATTGTTTAAAGTTTTGTATCCGTTCCGGTACCTCTTCTACTAGTCATATAAATTATGTTGCAATGATTTTTGTGCACCTATCCTATAATCTAGACTTGTTTGAGGTCTTGAAGAGATCATAAGGCCATCTGGTATACATTGCACGGAGGGTTCCGTAGTCGAGGTGGATCACGACCACGACCGTGCGCACCATCCCGACCGGTCGTGGTCGATCGTGGTTGTGATGTTCCGTGTTCCGGACGACGAAGAGAAATGGCGAATCAAAACATTTTCCTTTCTTTTGACCGTTCGCTTAAACTAATGCTCTGATACCAACTGTGACATCCCCAATTTCACGGCCAGAAAAGACCGATTTGTTTATGCTTTGTTTTATAAATCAGAGTGATCGTTTAAAGAAAACGGTTGCGGAATTTGTTCCCAAAATAAAATATGATAACCATTTATCAAAACATTGCTCAAAGAGAATGTATTTTCATTAAATAATAAAACCTCGGGATGTCATGTTCCGATACAGACCAAAATCATAAACAATATAAAATAGACCTTACAATAGTTATTTATAACTACTGATCTATAATCCAAAACCTCTCGTCAAGTCCGCCGACTTATACTCTTGTGTCATTACCTGTAATGCAAAGAAAACTGAGTGGGTTAGGCTTGGGAGCCTGGTGAGCATATAGGGTTTTCATCCCACAATGTTATATCATATATTTATAAATATAAAACATTCAAACTTGCACAATTTCACCATATAGAGGCAACTCTTAACCCACCCCATCGATCCTCACAATGACACGATCTAAACTCTCGCATAAAATATTTTTCCTCTTTACCTGATCCCTACTCATGGATCTAAAACTATCCTCTTCACCTGATCCATACTCACGGATCTAAAACTACCTGATCCATACTCACGGATCTAAAACTACCTGATCCATACTCACAGATCTCATCTACCCATGTCCTACCCAACATATTTGTAGATATAAAATACATATATAGTTTAATTCATTAAAAATCTATATAGTTCATCCATTCCACCGATACCTCAAATAAACAACAATATATAAACACATAGCACGTATTTCGTAGCAAATACTTCATACTTATGTGTTAGAAGAAAGTAACCACACACTCACACATATAAACCACAATTACTTAATACACTCAAACCATACTTGTATTATTATCGTGTTTATGAAAGGTAGTATACACTCACTTGATCAGAAGATGATCGGACAGCACTACGACTTGCAGAAGTAGTAATCCTCAGCAGATCTGGAAGATCTCTTCAAAAATCGAACTTCTCGCGGGCAGAGCTTTGGCTCGGGAACCACACTTCTCGGGATCTCGGGACTTGCCTCGGGGCTCGAGAATAATATCGGGGCTTCGAGATATTTCTGACACACAAAACGATGCAAAACGGGAGAGAGAAGAGAGAAAATTGGCAATTGGGTCGGCTGCCCTCGCATCCTATTTATAGGAGGCTGGAGCCTCGGAGTATGCGGGGCGTACGCCTGTACGCGGGGCGTACAGGTCCGAAACGTCATGGCATGCGTCATTCGAAGCCACTTGCTGCGAGGGTCGTCATGCTTCGCTGTACGCGGGGCGTACTTCGGATCAGATCAGTGACTCCTTCGGATAATGCCGGATTTTCTAATTAAAATTAAATACAAAATATTTAATAAACTTCGGAAATTCATATCTTCTTCATACGAACTCCGTTTTCGACGTTCTTTATATCCACGCGAAGGTGAGACTACGCTCTACAACTTTTGTTTAGACTCCGTCGGCTAATTTTGACTTTATTTTTATTATTTATTTTTAATAGGCCGGGACAGAAACTTTCGTTATAAATTCATAACTTCTTCGTTTGACGTCCGTTCTCGCCTAACTTTTTATCGCTTCGATACCAACAATGAGATCTTCGATTCTCATTTAGATTGCTTCGGCTAAATATCACTCTAAGGTAAATTCACTTTTTACGTCGCGCTGTGTCGTGCCGATTCTGTCGCGAAACTTCGACAGGTCATAACTTCTTCGTTATAACTCGGATTTCGGCGTTCTTTATATGTACGGAATCCTTGTAACATATACTACAACTTAGTCAAGATTATTCCTTCAAAATAATCTTCCATCAAAAGTCATTTTTGACGCTTAACGTCTCTAAATTGACTATCCCTGATCTACGGGCGTTACAATTATATCCCCCTTAGGATGATTACGTCCCGGAATCATCAACGAAAATAGAACTTGTATAATGATTCCATACGCTATCTCTTCATCCTAAGTATTAACCATAAATTCTATGTTTCCTCGAAAGAGTATTTAACTCTATGGCTTTCTTGACCGTAGACGATGCCCAATCTTGCATCTGCTTATCATACTATGTTGTACTTTCAATCGTAACCTTCAAGTTACCAAATAAGTCCTCATTGTGGACTCCTTCTTCTTCTCAGGATAAATACCTTCCTTTATCTATTGTAACAAACCGATGGGTCGTGCTCTATTGACCTCTCATCGCACGATGCGACGCTTAGACTCGGTCTTTAATAAAGTTAAATTCCAGAATGGAATATACCTTCCTTCATATTCTAATGTGATATAATCACATTTCAGCATGTAGCATTTCTACCTGCAAACATCTTTTAACAACGAGCGCGACACTATCAATCGCATTAACTTCAACCTTCTGACTTAAGTCAGATGTTACATCCAACTTGGTCCTCTAGACCACGTAACACACTCCTCGTAGTCGAACTCAAATTTAAACATGACCACTAGGGTCGGAACAAGAACCATCTTACTAGTCATTACCGAAACAATGGTAATGACATACCAGAATAAAATGGAATCAATCACTAGCTTCTTGGTAACTTTGTGACTTTCTCTGATCCAAGTGCGAGTCCTGTGCTTCCGGTAGTATATGCATCTACTACCTTTCACACCTACTCATACTCGTCCCAAGTATTGTTCCACAGTCGACCAAGTCACCATACAAGAAAATCACAAAACAATTTAACACATACGAATGTGTCCAAGTATCATAAACAATTTTCCCTAGACTCTACTAGGACTTTTTCATTGCTCAATCTTCAATAATCAACTTTACTTCAACTCGATTGGTGATGAAAATATCAGACGATGAGACAACTTCAAGAATTTCACCAATCGTTCCATCATCCTGCCAATCGAAGGTGTACTTTAGACGTACCGTACTCCTCTAAACGTACTTTTCTTTCATAAGACATACTCTAAAGGCAATATACCACTCTTACGATATCTTCTGATAGGTGTCATCCACTATCATAAGCCTTCTTCATTTCCTCCATTTACTCAATTTCTCTACGAGTCTTCACCATGACCCCTTGTACATCCAAGCAGACATTTGGTGTACCAAGCGAGAATTTTAAGATAAGAAATCTTTAATTACGATAAACGTATAAATCTCCTTATCACCCCGAAAACGTTTACATGCTAGTTCTAATATCGTAGCCATACGCTTAGAATCCTAAACACATAAGGTTTCCAGATCCGGTCGGCAACAGACCATAGATCCGAACAAATAATAGCATCAATATAGCTATCACACAAAACATTTAGCACGTAAAAGCATTTTAGGCATCACTCTAAAATAAACTAGTGCTCGTGTCAATTTAGGTGTACTACCTAACATATTTCAGACACACTCCTCACAATCATTACTTAGCATTCTAAGTTTAAGTGTAGAAATTTCCTACAAATTCCTAGTTCGCTTAAACTAATGCTCTGATACCAACTGTGACATCCCCAATTTCACGGCCAGAAAAGACCGATTTGTTTATGCTTTGTTTTATAAATCAGAGTGATCGTTTAAAGAAAACGGTTGCGGAATTTGTTCCCAAAATAAAATATGATAACCATTTATCAAAACATTTCTCAAAGAGAATGTATTTTCATTAAATAATAAAACCTCGGGATGTCATGTTCCGATACAGACCAAAAGCATAAACAATATAAAATAGACCTTACGATAGTTATTTATAACTACTAATCTATAATCCAAAACCTCTCGTCAAGTCCGCCGACTTATACTCTTGTGTCATTACCTGTAATGCAAAGAAAACTGAGTGGGTTAGGCTTGGGAGCCTGGTGAGCATATAGGGTTTTCATCCCACAATGTTATATCATATATTTATAAATATAAAACATTCAAACTTGCACAATTTCACCATATAGAGGCAACTCTTAACCCACCCCATCGATCCTCACAATGACACGATCTAAACTCTCGCATAAAATATTTTTCCTCTTTACCTGATCCCTACTCATGGATCTAAAACTATCCTCTTCACCTGATCCATACTCACGGATCTAAAACTACCTGATCCATACTCACGGATCTAAAACTACCTGATCCATACTCACAGATCTCATCTACCCATGTCCTACCCAACATATTTGTAGATATAAAATACATATATAGTTTAATTCATTAAAAATCTATATAGTTCATCCATTCCACCGATACCTCAAATAAACAACAATATATAAACACATAGCACGTATTTCGTAGCAAATACTTCATACTTATGTGTTAGAAGAAAGTAACCACACACTCACACATATAAACCACAATTACTTAATACACTCAAACCATACTTGTATTATTATCGTGTTTATGAAAGGTAGTATACACTCAATTGATCAGAAGATGATCGGACAGCACTACGACTTGCAGAAGTAGTAATCCTCAGCAGATCTGGAAGATCTCTTCAAAAATCGAACTTCTCGCGGGCAGAGCTTCGGCTCGGGAACCACACTTCTCGGGATCTTCGGGATCTCGGGACTTGCCTCGGGGCTCGAGAATAATACCGGGGCTTCGGGATATTTCTGGCACACAAAACGATGCAAAACGGGAGAGAGAAGAGAGAAAATTGGCAATTGGGTCGGCTGCCCTCGCATCCTATTTATAGGAGGCTGGAGCCTCGGAGTACGCGGGGCGTATGCCTGTACGCGGGGCGTACAGGTCCGAAACGTCATGGCATGCGTCATTCGAAGCCACTTGCTGCGAGGGTCGTCATGCTTCGCTGTACGCGGGGCGTACTTCGGATCAGATCAGTGACTCCTTCGGATAATGCCGGATTTTCTAATTAAAATTAAATACAAAATATTTAATAAACTTCGGAAATTCATATCTTCTTCATACGAACTCCGTTTTCGACGTTCTTTATATCCACGCGAAGGTGAGACTACGCTCTACAACTTTCGTTTAGACTCCGTCGGCTAATTTTGACTTTATTTTTATTATTTATTTTTAATAGGCCGGGACAGAAACTTTCGTTATAAATTCATAACTTCTTCGTTTGACGTCCGTTCTCGCCTAACTTTTTATCGCTTCGATACCAACAATGAGATCTTCGATTCTCATTTAGATTTCTTCGGCTAAATATCACTCTAACGTAAATTCACTTTTTACGTCGCGCTGTGTCGTGCCGATTCTGTCGCGAAACTTCGACAGGTCATAACTTCTTCGTTATAACTCGGATTTCGGCGTTCTTTATATGTACGGAATCCTTGTAACATATACTACAACTTAGTCAAGATTATTCCTTCAAAATAATCTTCCATCAAAAGTCATTTTTGACGCTTAACGTCTCTAAATTGACTAGCCCTGATCTACGGGCGTTACACGCTTGAAGAGTTCGTATTCGGAATGAATGAATTTTTATCACGAGTTGTTGAAATTTGTAACAGCGAAACGTGTTTCAATCTTCGAGAAGATGTCGTGAATCATTTGTACCAAGTCAACATGAACGAAGATTAGTGTTTTTTTTTTTTTTTTTTTTTTTTTTTGAGTTAATGTAATGTTTTTTTATTCTAGTTTAATTAAGTAATGTAGTTTGAATTTGTATTTTTATTTTTATAATTAATGATAAACTAGTTAAAAAAACCAATGTATGTTTTTTTTTCTCTCTCTTTTTTTAATTTTTTAAAAAAATGCTATTTTATTGTGCTTTTGAACTAAAAATAATAAAAAAATGATGTGGAGTGGAGCGGTTAGTGTCTTAGTGGTGGGTATCTCATAAGTTTAGTGGTAGTTAGTGGTGATGACATGACACCCACCACTATAGTGGTTAGTGGTGAGTTTAACGGATGGTCTAAGCAACGACGATTCTTGTTGTTGTGGGGAAGAGAAAACCAAAAAGTGGGGTCCATGCGTGTATTAAAAACTAGAGTGGAGCCATTAGACCTTCAGGTATACCGGTCACGAGCAAGTTCATGGTCTACGTGACCACGATAGTGGTATGTGCACACCGCCCGACTTACCGTGGTCGGTCTTGGTCATTGAGCCTCGTGCTCCGGAGAACGATGGAGAACGACGAATGGGAGAAGAAAAGAAGAAATAGCCGTTAAACGACTACATTTTTTAAACAATTTTTTTACCTATAAATATCATATTTTTACACTCATTTCTTTACACCATTCTTTTCTTTCTCTATACACAATACACACACAACAATTTCATATCAATCAAAAATGGATCCCAACCAAAACACTCCCAAACTTTAGAAATCACAAATCCGATAACATTTTTGCGTTAGAAACACCCATCGCCAATTCCTGACCATGTAATCACCTCAAAGTGGTTTTGTCAATTTGCTTCAAACCGGTCCCCTAATCCAACAAACAACACTTTTCCAATAACAATATCAAGCTTTTCTGACCTTCCAACAACAACAACTTGAATTATATCAAGCTTTCCAACAATTCCAGCAACAACTCCAACAACAATTTCAACCACAACCATCACAACCTCCTCATTCGCTGAATTTTGTTTCGGAAACTCAACCTTCACCACCACCTCAACCTAAAACGAAAAAAAGGAAAAAAACCGGGCCGACCCAGCACTACCCAATAAAGGGTCCCATGGACAAAAGATGAAAAAGAAAAGCTAGTCGAGGCATAGATTTTGGCTTTCCAAGACCCAATCGAAGGCGATAGTCAAACATTTGGTTGTTTTGGGAGAAAGTTCGCACAATGTTTTATGAGCTAATGGGAAGTTTGTAATGCACGCAACTTCGGGTTAATCAATTTAAAGATAATAAGTGTTAAAAAACGGAGCTCGTATGCGAAAGTTACGGAATTTAGAAGATAATTAATTTTGGGGTTAAGTTCCGGAGGTGACACGCGACACCATCTCAGCCACAACTACCTCCCCACGCCTTGCCATCAGATGGTTACACCTGGCACCCCACGACGTGTTGGGCTCAGTAACACGCCGTGTTGCTTGATTTCCAACCTATAAATAGAGGCACAAATCACCTCATTTCCACACACCTTCTCTCAACTTCTCTCCCAAACCTCCTCAAAGCCTCAAGACTTTTCTCCAGTACTTATTAAGATTTAGTAGCGAGTCCCGGAGCCCCAGAAGGCTCCGAGAAGAAGAGCTTTCGGCTCAGAAGTTCTGCCTGCGTAGAGTCCGGTTCCTCGCTAAACCTCCTTGTAATTGAGTTATGTGATAATTAGCGAAAATACCCGTTAGGGTTTATGTATATTCCATCTCTCTATATATAGGTACAAAAGTTACAAAGAGGACCCTACACTATACAATGTATAAAAAATAATAATGCAATTTAACACCCCCCTCAGTTTGAGCAGGAGGTTCTCGTATGCTTAAGCTGTTCCGAAAATCTAGAAATAACTAAGTAGGAAGTCCCTTTGTAAAAATATCAGCAAATTGATGAGTAGATGGAACATGCAAAACGCGAACCTGACCAATAGCAACGCGTTCCCTAACAAAATGTAAATCTATTTCCACATGTTTGGTTCGTTGGTGCTGAACAGGGTTAGAAGCCAAGTACATGGCACTGACATTGTCACAAAAGACGACCGTGGCACGAGTTAGAGGATAATATAACTCAAGAAGGAGGTTATGAAGCCAGGCAGCTTTGGCAACAACATTGGCTACCCCCCGGTACTCGGCTTCGGCATTGGACCTAGAGACAACGTGTTGGCGCTTGGACGACCAAGAAATGAGGTTATCGCCAAGATAGACACAGAAACCAGATGTGGACCGACGTGTTTGAGGGCAGCCAACCCATTCAGCGTCACTATAAGAGACCAAATGATCTACATGAGACGGACGAATATGAAGACCATGCGTAATGGTACCCTGAAGATACCGAAGGATGCGCTTAAGAGCAAGACAATGAGGTTCACGAGGATCATGCATGAAGAGACAGATTTGTTGAACCGCGTATGAAATATCTGGACGAGTGAACGTCAAATACTGAAGAGCGCCAGCGAGACTTCGATATAGGGTAGGGTCATCCACAGGCTTTCCAAGAGCAGAAAGCTTAGGCTTAGAGTCTATAGGAGTGCTACAAGGATTACAGAGGGTCATGTCAGCACGAGAAAGAATCTCACCAATGAACGCAGTCTGAGAGAGCAACAGACTCTATGATGACCTAGTAGTAGAAATGCCGAGAAAAAACGAGAGAGGTCCCAAATCAGACATAGGAAACTCAGCAAACAGTTGAGAAATAACACGTGTAACCAAGGTTGATGAGGAAGCAGTAAGGATGATATCGTTGACACACAGTAGAAGATACGCAACATCATTCCCATGGTGATAAGTGAAAAGAGAAGTATCAGAACGACTGCTTCGAAACCCAAGAAAGGTGATGTATATAGCGAAACGCTGATACCAAGCACAGGGAGCTTGCTTTAGGCCATATAAGGACTTGAGAAGACGACAAACATGATGAGGATACTAAGGGTGGACATAACCAGGGGGTTGCTTCATGTACACCTCCTCATTAAGATCTCCATGGAGAAAGGCATTTTAAACATCGAGCTGATTGATGGGCCAGCTGCGAGAGACGGCAATGCTGAGAACCGTACTGATGGTAGCAGGCTTAACCAATGGGCTACATGTATCGTCAAAGTCCAACCCAGGTATTTGAGAAAAACCTTGAGCTACCAGACGACCTTTATATCGATAAAGATTGCCTTTAGAGTCAAGCTTGTGTCGATATAACCATCGACAACCAACAATATTTGCATTAGAAGGGGGAGAGACAAGATCCCACGTATGATTAGACTGAAGAGCTTCCATTTCAGAGTCCATGGCAGATTTCCAATTTGGGTCACAAAGAGCCTGATAGGTTGAACGAGGAATCGGAGAGATAAACGAAATGGATAAGTTGAGAATATGACGAGGTTTAAGAGAGCCAGTATGAGAACAGGTGATCATAGGATGTCCATGGTTGCTGGAAGAGGGAGCAAAAGAGGAGAAGGAGTTCGGGGGAGAGGAAGTAACCACCGGAGGTACAAGATGAGAAGGAGTGGAAGGAGAGAGAATTGGAGGAATATCGTCAGTAGGAATGAGCAATTCGTAATCGGATGCGGAAGGGGAAGGTTGAAAGTTAGTATAAGGAAAATGATCTTCATCAAAAACGACATGGCGAGAAATGATAATGCGTTGAGTAATTAGGTCAAGACAACGATATCCTTTGTGGTCTGGAGATGGACCAAGGTAGACACAAGCGGAAGAGTGAGGGGTAAGTTTGTGAGAGGCAGGTAGAAGATATATTTGGGTAACATAGGCACCCAAAAACACGCAAATGGTCATAAGTCGGAAAAAAACCAAACAAGGTCTCAAATGGAGTTTTAAATGAAAGAGTAGTGGTAGGAAGGAAATTAAGAGTATGGATAACAGTAAGAAGAGCTTCAACACAAAATTTGATGGGTAAGGAAGCTTGAAATAAAAAGGTGCGAACAATGTTGTTAATGGTACGGATTGAGCGTTCAGCTTTTCCATTTTGCTGAGAGGTGTAGGGACAAGAAAAACGAACTTGAATACCATTAGTTTGAAAGAGCTGAAGAAGAGGTTGATTATTAAACTCACGACCGTTTTTGCACTGAAATGCCTTGATATCAGTTTTGAACTGATTTTTGACATAAGCATGAAAATTACAAAAAACACTATACACTTCAGATTTTGTACGTAAAGGAAAAACCCACAAAAAATGAGAGAAATCATCCAAAAAAAGAATATAATATTTGAAACCACTAATACTAGGAACCGGTGAGGTCCATAAATCCGAATGAATTAATTCAAACACACTAGATGTCTTAGAAGTAGATGATTTAAACGAAAGAAGACAATGTTTCCCAAGTTGGCAAGCATGACAAGTGTCAAGTTTATTAGAACTACTTGAAATAAATTTGCGAGAATGTAAAAATGAAAGAACAGATGATCCAGGGTGTCCAAGACGGCGATGCCACATAGGGAGTGAGACGGCGGCAAGAGAGACGTCGGAGGGAGCACGAGCAAAAGTGAGCGGGTATAAATCTCCAACACTGTCGCATCGTTGAAGAAGAGTGCCCGTGTCAAGATCCTTAATAGAGAAACCAAATGGGTCAAACGTTAAAGAAACATAATTATCAATGGTGAACTTACGAACAAAGACAAGATTTTTAATCATATGAGGAGAGACAAGAACATCATTTAAAACAAAATTATCTTTTAGAGAAGAGAATTTAGTGTGACCAATGTGAGTAACTGGTAAAACAACACCATTACCAACCATTATAGATTTAGAAGTACACGGTGTTAAGGAGAGCATATTACCTTGGTTAAACGACATATGAGAGCTTGCACCAGTGTCCATGTAGTAGTTGTTATCTGGTGGCGGTTGAACAAACATTACTCTAAAAACGGAGCTGAGATCGGTAAATTGAGGTGCTTGTTGATTAGCCGGAACAGATCCACCAAAAAATTATTGTGTTACTGTTGTGGACCACTTTGGACGTGGGGCCTGATCTGCAAAAAATTAAAAAAAGAACCCACTTGGGGCTGTTGAGTAGGATGTGTAATATGGGGCACTTGGTTGGCACATGGTTGAAGGCCATATGAAGTAGCGCCGAATGAAGGGAGCATTGGGCCTGTTGGATTGAAAGTAGGAATTGAGCCAAGTTGTTATTGGGCCTGCGACAATCCTTGTTGCTGGGAAGAATAGTTCACGTGTGATGCTCCAATGGGATTTTGTTGAGGTGGGAAATTATTGTAAGCAGTGGGATTGGACCCCAAAATTCCTGCAAACTGTGTTTGTTGTTGAGAGTTTGTACCTGCAAAAGAATTAGCACTAGTAGAAAAACTAGAATTACCCCCCCCCCCCTTTGGAAGTACCCCGACCATTATTTCGACCTTTATTCCACCTATTTTTCTATTTTCCGGGTTGAGTTGAGACGGAATATAAAGCCGAGGTAGTAGAATTTCCCAAGTCAAGTGTAGAGTCGGTGTTTTCTTCACGGGATTCATGTAAGAGGAGCATATTCTTAGCTTCCAAAAAGGACGGGAATGGTTTTGTGTTAGTAATTACATCCATGATGCTATGATATGACGGTGGCAATTGATGGAGGATTTGCATAACATGTTCAATTTCATTAATCGTGGAGTCGACATCGGCAAGAGCATCGACAATATTTTTGAGAGCATGACAATATTCGGTGATTGAAGAAACACCTTTCTTGGTATTGCGAAATTGATCTTGAAGTTGCAACATACGAGACATCTTGTTATTCAAGAAAAACTCATCTAATTTGTCCCATAAATCCTTTGCTGTACAATTATCACTCGAGACAATTTGAAGGAGGTTCGGTTCACATGTGGAGTAGAACCAAGATTTCACCCGTGAGTCAATGGCCTCCCAATCTTCATCGTCATCACTGCTGGGTTTAGATTTTCCTGTAATGTGGCCACTGACCTTAGCACCTTTGCAAATATCCAAAAAAAATGCGACGCCACAATTTGTACTTCGAGCCATCAACAGTAAGTTTGAAGCTAAACTGTTGGTAGATGTTGGTGACGACATAGACCAATTGATGGGCAGCCAGCATGGAATTGGAGGTTTGAGCAGGGGACGACATGAACCCGGATAAAAAAAAAAAACAGAAAAATACTTGAAAAAAGAGATCAAAACAAAAGTCAAGATACTAACCTTTGATAGAGGGATTGTAGCATCAAAACTAGTGTAATTCTAGGACTTGAAGAAAGCAGCGGAGATGCTTAAAAATATGCAGGATCGTGTATCATTATATCCTTAAAGCCACTAAAGTTGACCACCAATAAAGATGATGGTTAGCTTTAGAAAACACCGACGATATGATTTGCTGGCAAAAAGAAAAAAAAAACTTAAATAAATTAGAGAAGGTAGGAGGCTTTGATGAAGTCGATGACCAAGAACAATGATAAAGATATTAACGGCTCTGATACCATGATAATTAGTGAAAATACCCGTTAGGGTTTATGTGTATTCCATCTCTCTATATATAGGTAAAAGAGTTACAAAGAGAACCCTACACTATACAATGTATAAAAAATAATAATGCAATTTAACATTATGCTTACTATACTTTAAGTATAACTTATGTTTAAGTTTATTATTGTTATTATGAACCTATAAACAAGATTTATCAGTGATTCAAAGTCATTATGCTTATTGAACTACTTACAGGAGAGGTGTCTAGATGGTCACGTTGGGCTTGGTTTTTGGATTTCAGAAAAGCCATATGCCAAAATGGTCCTGCCTGACTGATCCTTACTTGATAGATCATGAAAGTAGACTTTGAGTTAATGACAAATCTAAACTAATAATTAGTCGCAATGAATATATTAGACTAAAATCTAGTGATAATAATACTAGGTTTCGTCAAAGGAAAGTCGATTGTTAGAAGCGAAGTGTTGCCCGAATTTTGAGTCATCACTTTAACAAGTGAATGCATAGTTACTTTCATCTTACACATAAATATGAAATATTTAATATTAATACATGTTATACATGCTTATTACCTGTGTTCCTGATATCTATGCTAAATGAACGATTTATACATGTTTACGTGATTTAAACTGTATATGTATATTTATTTTTATAAATATGTATTGGGTAGTGACGGGTGATGAGAGATAGGTAATGATAGAAAGATGATGATAGATATGAGGTGATGAATAGGTGATGCGAGATAAGAGATGATTAGGTGATGCCATAACCTTGACTTGCGATGTTGCGATGTAGTCATCTACCAGAGTATAGATGACGACCATTGACTAATCTAAACAAGTCATGTGGAAACACCGACAGGCTCATAACCTGTAGGTGATGAATTATGAGTTCAGATGATGTAGTAACTACGTATTCATGTGATGATACTCTAACCCTTACTGGACACGTATTGGGGGAGTAATCCCCGAATCAATATTGTCTATGTGATGTAGGCGATGATCCTTAAGAAAAGTCCTTAGGAACAAACATATAAGGAAATGCAATTTAAGGAGATGAAAGGTAAATACGATGTAGTAGATGACCCTTCGGATAAATCTTTAGGGAAGATTAAATGAAGAAAATGGAGATGTGTAATCGGGTTAATTGTTTGACATTAAATATGTGAAGAAACAAATTAACTATATTATTGTGGGTTGAAAACCCTATGTACTCACCATATTTTCCAACCCAACCCACTCAGTTTATTTGTATCATAGGTGTCGATACGAAGATATGTTGCGCTGGAAGATTTAAGGAGATATAAATCATTAGTGTAAATGAATGTAAGGTCTGTTTATGCTTATGTTTCTGTATTGACGATGACATTCCAATGTTTTAAGATAAATAAAATAGATTAATTCGGAAATGCTTTGATAATATATTTATCATATTTTGGGGATAAATTCCGCAATAACATTCTTCAAAAAGATACTCTGATTTTAAAATAAACATAAATAATTTTTTTTAAAATGATCGTGAATTTGGGGATGTCACAAAGTGAAGCCGAAATCCCGATCAAATTAGCTTGAAGTGGCATGATATTCGACTAAAATACACCGAATTTGGAGGAATTTACAACAACCTCCTAAACATACGAAAAAGTAGGTCAAATGATTTTGATGTCTTCAAGGCAGCTTTGGACCAATTTGAAAAATAACGCCAACCCGCAAAGCTTTTCCGTATATGAAACCTTGGCTAAAGTTAAAAGATGCTTCAAAATGGAAAGAGCAAACAGAAGGAAGTTCATAATCTCTCGGTCCTAAGCGTTCAAGAAACCCTGATGCAATGTTTCAACAATCGGACGGACGAACACATTTCGACATCAACGATGATCTGATCGATATTGAAGATGAGCAACCTCTTCGTTGGCCATTGGAAGATATAAAGGAAAAAAAGCAGCTTCAACGGCTTTGGGATCTAGTGTTATTGATCAATTTGGAGAGAAATTTGATCGTTATGTGCACGTTCAAGAAATGAAGGTGGAGATATCGAGTTAGGTAGAACAAAAAATGATAGAAACACAATTGGCGATTCAAACAAAAACCAATATGAAAATCTTGAAAATGAAAGCGGACGACCTTAAAGGCGAAGATTTGGAGCTATTTCTCGCGATGAAGGAGTCCGTTCGAGTCCGACGTAGGAATATGTGGTAGTTTTTTTAGTTAAGCTTGGTAATTTTAGGATTATTTTAAGACAAAATTGCAAAAATGGTCCCTGTGGTATGCTAAATTTTGGGGTTTTAGTCCAAACAGTGACTCTTTTGGTTTCGTAGTCCTTTTGGAGTGGTTTGTTTGTGAAAATGGTCCCTCCAAAAATTGAAATGACTATATTACCCTTGGGGTATTTATTTTTCATTTTTCTTTCATTATTCTTAAAATTTAATATTTATTTATTTATTTTAACAATTAAAAAAATAAAAAAGGGCCCACCTCTCTCTCTCTCTCTCTCATTTCTCTGGGTTTGTTTGTTCGTTTCCTCATATTTTGAATCATAAGAAATGTAATCCTAAAATCTCCATGAATGCTCCACATAACTGTTTCCTCCTTTACCAGCCTCACCTTTATCTGTTAATCCCATCCAAACACCCCTGCTTCGACAAGTTGCCTTAGCAACGACCTCCTTTCTTCTTCGATCTTCACCTTTCTTCCCTCCCATCAAGAAAGCATCCATCGAGAAGCCGTCTAATGTTACCCTCCACTGTTGCTGAAAAAGAAACAAGCGTGTGAGTTATTGGTTCGTTCTGAAAAAGAACAGGGGTATGGAGGACGCCCTACTGATTTAGATAATCGACATTGGAGCCCTAACTTCGATTATCTACCACAATGATTTTGTTGCAGCTTGGTTGTTTCACCGACACACCAAGCATGGCGCTTGATTATTGATCCAACATTGTCGAATTCTCATTCTGTTCTTGGATACTGAGCCAAAATCAATTTCACAAGGATGTTTATTGATCGTCTTTCCTTCTCCATCGGCAACAACTTCAGGCTTCAGGTTTCTTTCCGCCTTGTATGATTTTGAAGAGTGTAAGACTGTTTACTTAGTAATCTGTGTGTTTGGGTGATCTAAGTTAGAATTCTGATGTTTGTGTTTGGTTTCAAATGGTTAATTTCTTGAAATCTAGGGTTCATATCCCAATTAATTTTTGCAGTCTAATTTTGACCATCGTTAATTGCTATTTTTTTCCATATTTAGATTTTGGAGAATTAACCTTGCTTGTTCTTTATCTATTTCTTCTTATTTTCATTGGTTGTATCTGAGTGAAATTTTGTAATTGAAGCAGATATGTGTTTGTACGATTGTTCTTCAAGGGTGAAATTTTGTAATTGAAGCAGATGTGTGTTTGTACGATAGTTCTTCAAGGGTGCATCGATTTCAAACCTTGATAACAGTGGTTTCAATGTCGATTCTTGTTATTCAAGTACAAAAAAAAGCTTGATTTCTTTATAGATGAATCAGTTGAGAGAGAGAGAGAGAGAGAGAGAGAGAGAGAGAGAGAGAGAGAGAGAGAGAGAGAGAGAGGTGGGTCATCTATTATTTTTTTAATTGTTAAAATAAATAAATATTAAATTTTAAAAAAATGAAAAAATGAAAAATAAATACCCCAAAGGTATTACAGTTATTTCAATTTTCGGAGGGACCATTTTCACATACAAACCACTTCAAAAGGACTACCAAACCAAAAAAGTCAATGTTTGGACTAAACCCCAAAAAAAAACTATATGATTTTTATTTTTTTTATTTTAATTAATGTAATTTGATATTTTTAATTAATGAAAACTATTATTTAAAAAAAAATATATATATATATGATTTTTATGTATTTTTTATTTAAATTTAATTAAAAAATCAGGTGGAGTTGTTTGTTTAGTGGTAGATATCCTATGGTTAGTGATAGAGAGTGGTGATGATATGACACCCACCACTATAATGGTTGATGGTGGATATAACGGATGACGTAAGAGTTAACGTCGTGCTCAAATATTCGACTTATAACATTTTTATCTAATGAAATGTTCAATTTGGATAATAAAATATTAATATTGTTTAGTTTTATTTGGTTAAATTGGTATAAAATATACTTTACATGTTATCATCAAAATGGTGTATAGGCATAGACTTGGAAATATGGATTGATGGGCTTCATGGTCTAGCTAAATTAAAAGACTTTGGAAATATGGATTGGTGGGCTTTCGTGCTATCACTGTCTAGCTAAATTAAAAGAGTTGGGGTCTTTGGTTAGGGGGGCAATATAAATAAGAATATCGTGCCAAAATTTGTGCATGAAATATGTTTCTATACTAAAATGAATTGGTTGGAATAAGAGGTGGATATATAAATGGTCTACATTGCATCATGGTTGATGAAATAAGATACCCAGCACTGTTCTCATGGATTCCATGAACGAATATATAATATCATATTATGTTTATGCATTGAAACTTTTTTTGAAAAATTGTTTCCTATATAAGCTGTCCAAGGGAAATGCTAGAGACGAATAATTTATGCTTTACACATATCACAAGTTACAAACAGTTCATTCAATTTTGTTTACCAAATACCTTGAAAACAATAAATACCACTCCAACAGTCAATAGTCAACAACTACCACAACCACAACCAAATTCAAAACCAAAATCTTTCCTCTCTATATGATTATACATGATTTGTAGATTTTAGATTCGTAATCTCAAGATTCACTTGTATTCCATAAAAGTCACCATTTCCGATGAAAAAGCAAGCATTATTTATGGTTTTCTTTTTCCTCTTGAGCTCCATTTCGGATGCAAGATTTGTAGTTAGCAAATCGACGAAAGTGAGGAATCACAAGCGCCAGAAATTAAAGCTGTTTGTGTTCGGAGACTCATACGCAGACACTGGAAACTGGCCAAAATCATACGGCGGTGCATGGGGGAAACCGTATGGTATCACTTTTCCGGGTACTCCCTCCGGCAGGTTTTCCGATGGCCGTGTACTCACTGATTACATTGGTGCGCCTGTCTTTACCCTTAACCTCTCTCATGAAACTTCCAATACATAACCCATTATTTATATAAAATTATAGAGTATATTTTTTTAAATGCAGCTGCAATTTTGGGTACGAAGTCTCCAATAACATATAGAGGGTGGAAATCTGGTGAGAAAAAATCAATGAAATATGGGATGAATTTTGCATATGGAGGGACAGGTATCTTCAATACATTCGTGAATCAACCAAACATGACCACCCAAATCGATTACTTTCAACACCTTGTTCAACAAACACATCAAGATTTGCATATAAATTCATCAACCATTGCACTACTTTCTGTAGCAGGCAATGACTATGCTACCTACTTCACATCAAATCACACCCTCAAGGTCATTATTTTTTTTATAATCGTATATATATCAACTACACATTATGTTAAGTTTCCGAGTTTTAATCAGATTAAGTAACATAATATATATGGTATAATTATAGGAGTTGCCAGGGTTAACGAAATCAATAATCAACCAACTAGTTTTGAATGCGAAACGCATTCATGAGTTGGGAGTTGAAAAGGTAGTAATCACTACACTGCAACCACTCGGATGCTTGCCTCAGTTCACATCGTCTGAATCGTATCAGAACTGTAGCAACAATGCGAATTCTATAGCTAAGTTCCATAATCAACTGCTTATGGAAAGCGTGAAGAAGTTGAACAATGAGAGTGATAATCACAATACATCACCATTTGTGATCCTAGATGTCTACCAAGCTTTCTTGTCTGCTCTAAATTTATCCGCTGGTACACAAACTTAAATGCTTGCCATCGTTCATTTTACCTTTGATTAAAATGCATGAAAAACATCAATTAATCTTTATCAACTTAGTTGGCTAAGGATCAAATTACAATAGTAAAAGAGAAAGATATTGATATTGATATATTGTTTATAGGGGGTTCAAAGTTACTAAGACCGTGTTGCCAAGGTGTCACTAAAGAATACTTATGTGGAAATGTCGAAAAGGATACGGGGATAATGAAATATAATGTTTGTGGAAACGTTAGCGACTCGTTTTTCTGGGATATGATACACCCTTCGCAGCAAGGGTGGCATACAGTTTCTTCAAATTTACGCTCTTCTCTTCTCCAACTTCTTTAAGTTTGGATTTCATATATAATGTTATAGATTTTGTAGCATGTAATCGTTGATTGTGAAGACTTGATATGGGTGTTTGTTGCGTATTCTAGAGATTCTATATCCCATTTAGAGGTGGTAATCTTGAGGATATATGTAAAGGAATCCATGCATTGAATTCTATAGAGTTTAATGGATTGATACACGATGTGATCATACTTATTATTATACTTTATCTTTTTTTTTCCCCTTAAAAATGCACTGAAGTCTATAAAATTCAATAAAACATATTTAAAAAAAAATCATTTTTTACAAAACCTAAACTACTACATATTTAAGAATAAAAAGTTTGTTTTCTCCGTGATGATTTTAATATCTTTTACTCTATATCTATTGAATTCTAGCTGGTGGCAAGACTGATATTTTATAATGATTGAATTTAATCCATTGAATGTCAACTAGACATTTCATATCATTCAACTCTTTCATTAAACTACATATTGTTGATGCTCTGATATATACTTTTCTCATTCAATGGTAATTAATTTTATAACTAACAACTGAGACATGCTAACTAATTAAAGATAAAGATAAACATCTAATTTTGAAGGGAAATTAAGTAAACTAAGTAACTGACCGTTATAAACAGGGTTTTCAAAGAAAATAACCATATTTTTTTCGGTTTTTGAAAAATAACTATTTTTTCCAAAATGCCTACTTCCGAAGTATTGTTCATCTTTTTTTAAGAAATTATTTTGCATTTTTTAGGATTCCGAATACTACATTTCATAATGTTTAATATCAATGTTTTTCAATAAAATATCTAATTTTATGCACTTATATTGTATATAGTTCATATTACTCTGTATGTTAAATTAAGAAAAAAATTGATTTTTTTTCTTGAAATTCCGGAATTGTTCTTCGGATTTCGGATTTGGTCTTGAAATTCCGAAGTTTTTTTTTTTTTTTTTCCTGAAATCCGAAATTTTAGTTCGGAATCCGGAATGCCATTTTGAAGTTAGTCAAAAAAATGTTTTTTTTTTTTTTTTTTCAAATACACACTAAAAAGTGGTTCTTTTCTTTAAACATAATAGTACACAATGAAAACTAATGGAAATGGTGTCTCATTTACTACGTTTCATCATAGTTGATTATCTAATGTTGAGTATTTAATACTAGCATATAAGCAGTTTCGAAACCCATATCCAAATTCCAACCATCTTTTATTTATTTAAATCTTTTTAACTACAACTAAACATTTTGTTCGAAATCTTTGTTAATTATGGGAGAAAATACTTTACTATAAGTAGGTAGAGATGATTTTAGTTATTTTATAAGAGATAATAGTATACTGTTACAATTTATCATACCAAAAGGCCCAAGCTTAAGCCCAAGTCCAATATGAAGCCCACACCTTGATTGTAATGGTTGTACCGTTGGTGCGGACTCTCGCAGGGGTCAAACATAGAGGTGCATAAAACGATTCCGGACTAGTCCTAGGTCGGTCTCGAGATGGTTCGATCTTCGGTCTTTGTTTTTATCGGTCCTCGATCAGCTCTTTTTTTTGTATGGCCTTTTTTTGGACAACTTTTGAACCGATTTTGTTCTAGTGTAGTAAGGTCTTGCAATATTTTCATTTGTTTTATTATGTTCGGTTTCAATTTTTTTTCATTCCGTTTTGCTTTTTTGTTTTGATTTTGATTTTGATTTATTTATTTTATTCGAATTCTTAGCGGGTTGTGTTATAATAGATAGATTATAGGTATGAGTTAGTTAATTAATATATAATTTTTTATTTGATTTTTATCATCATTTCTCATGAAAACGGACCCACTATCATTCATTCCCATAATTTGTATTTGAATATCTTAAAGTTTATTTATTTGATTTTAGGGTTTTTGACATAAAAGTCTTTAAATTTGTTAAGTTTTGATGATTTTGTCATTTTACTTCTACAACAGGTCACGATTGCCTATATTGTAGATAACCACATCCACAATCTGCCATGCTGTCACTACCAGAAGCAACCACCTATGGGCGGACGCAAAATTTCATAGTAGGGGTTGTCCGGGAAAATCAGGGGTTACACAGTAGTAGAAAAAATAAAAATTTCGAAATTTTTTCCACTGCAGCCGAAAAAGTCAGGGGTTGTCGGTGCCATCATGGACCCCTTAGGTCCGCCCCTGCAACCACCACCACTATTTTCCACACTCACCATCATACTCTGAAAATCATCAAAACACACACAAACTTGGAAATCGCCACCACCACCGTCGCCACCACTATCACCATTTGAAATAAAAAGACATAACAAAGATGGCAGTGACGACATCACCACCGTCTGAAATTAAAACACACATTAGAGGCGGCGGGGGATAGAAGTGGTAGTGGCAACACGAACGATTAGGGTTTACGGCGTAGATGATGTTGGCGGCGACAACTAGAGGTGGCGGCTAGGGTTTACGGTAGCAGCTGAAAGTGGTGGTGGTAGGGGTTATGGTGAAATAGAAAGAGAGAGATAGAGATATATATAAAAGGGTTTTTGGTTTTCTAGCGGAGGGAGGAAGGTGGAGTATGTAGCTTCGGTGGTCGGAAGACAATGATGGTTGGTGGGGTTTGATGATGGTTCCAGCAATGTGTGCAGATCCAAAAATGACGACGGTTTGTTATGGCTCGACGACGGATTACGACTGCGCAAGTAGGTAATCGACAAAGGGGTGATAGTTGCTTCTTGTAGTGGTGGTGGTGACATGTTGGAGAAGGCAAAAAATGGTTGAAGGGTGAATTTAAACAAATAATCACAAAATATTAGTTATTAACGCACCAAAAATCATTTCAGAGACAAAACCGTCAAAACTTGACAAACTTAAGGACTTTTATGTCAAAAGCCATTGATTTTATAATAAATGATAACTAATATCTAAAATAAAGAAAGAACCATTGTGAAGCCTAGTATACATAACTATAAAACATAACATTCACTTTTGCAATTACAATGAAGAATTAAGATATACAAAACGAAACCTTTCGCACAAAGACTCAAACACAACACCTAAGAACTGCGAGACCTAACAATCTCCTTCTTTGTGTTGATTCACGAAAGAAGTCTTTACTTTACCTCTTCAATAACTTGTGGAGCAAAATTTAGAATCACCATTCCTGCTGTAATCTGCCACCTCAACATCTCAAACACCTTTTTGATCTCACTCTTCGGATTTATCTTATAGAGCTCATCGTTTGTAAGAATCACATTGAGTGTCACAGTCTTGAAACAATGTTTATCTTGTAAGTACATCATATAATTTTTCATTAGATTGTTAACCTTTGCTTTGTAAACAAAACCCCATGGATCTTGCTGAATTAGTCCATCTCTCATCTCATTAATGCCATTTGGTTGATCGCAAAAAACAACAAAAGTCTTTTTCTTTAAAAACCTGCCATCTCCACATTCATCTTACACAAATCCATAGAAGTAAAACCTGATCATCTTCTTTAAGTGTAGCAGCTGATTCATATACTTTGACTTCTGTTTAGAGAGAATTGAATACAATACGAACATGTCATATGTATTCATTTGTGGTAGATCAGCAAAAGAAAACAAATCTTCATTTTCACTCCCCTTAACACTTTGAATTTGTGATTCACAAACTCATCATCCAATATATTTTCAGCTTCACACTCGCATACAATTGATATCTTATTCAAACTCCAAACCTTGTATTAAGGTCTAGATTGTGATGCATAAAACTCAAAACATTTTCTGTTTATTGCACTATTGTTCACAACAACACCATATGTGTCCTGAAATCTTCTAAACAAAAAAGCCTTACTTTTCGGGGGGCAATCTACCTTGTTATCAATAACAAAGGAAGATCTTGGATTAAGCCAATACTTTTTGTAACTTCCCAAAAATCATGACCAAAAATTTCTTTTAAAAACATTACTAATCCATAGCATCAAGTCATTCAAACATACAAAAAGGGATTATATGACAAATCATAGTATCTTTTCCAAAACACTTATTCATTTTATCAGAGTAAACATCCCAGGCTAAACTTCTTGGTGTGCGCCATACGATCATCCCAAGCTCTTCATTCCGCTATCAAAAATACCTGAAACCAAAACTGAAAACCGTAAGCACGAAGCTTAGTGAGTTCCCTAATCTACCACATACCATACATATCTACTGATCCAAACATGCCATATACAACTGTGAGCACATAATCACAAACTGGGCCCCTGCCCACTGCATTGGGCCTCGCCCACCATCGGACCCTGTCCATCATCAGGCCCCACCTGGCATCAGGTCCTACCTGGCATTGAGCCCCACTCAGTATACAGATCTGTTTCCCTTAGGCCCCACTTGTCTCTGGGCCTCACCCGCCATACACATACATACTATTAAATAACATACTGAAACACACATAAACCTTACCTAACTATACCCTGCTCTCAGTCCTCGCCTAACTTGGGCCCCGCCCATGGTTTGCTACTGAAGTAGTGGAGCCCTGT
This sequence comes from Lactuca sativa, assembly GCF_002870075.4. Taxonomy (NCBI): domain Eukaryota; kingdom Viridiplantae; phylum Streptophyta; class Magnoliopsida; order Asterales; family Asteraceae; genus Lactuca; species Lactuca sativa. Next base: position 31,096,734 of record NC_056630.2, on the reverse strand, counting down.
CCACACTCCTACTAGTAGTGAGATACGGGACCTCGCCCACACTCACATCCTTCCTATCACGGGCCTCGCCCCTGCCCTGCTAATATTGAGATATGGAACCCCATCCATAATCAGCTAGTGATGAGATACGGGACCTCGCCGACACTCCCATCCTTACCAGGCACATACAAGTATCACGAAGACAACAAGTATAATCTAACGCACAACATAAGAATCTTCCTCTGGAATACCCCGACATCGGACCCCCGACCCGAAAGCATACTATTATCTATAGTACTTCGGGCTTACCTCGACATCGGACCCTCGGTCCGGATCCTATCATACCGACACATGCAAGAATCACAAAGACCTCTAGCATCCTAACATTCCTCAGGCCTCACTCGACATCAGGTCGTAACCCGGAACATATATCAATAAGTGCCTAGGGCTAACCCCCGGGTCTTCCTTCTATACATAAGCATAAACATGAACATGAACATAATGGGCCGACATTGTGGCCGTAGACCCATGCACACAGTGAGGAGACTTACCTGCATTGCTGAACTCTGCTGATAACCCTCTAGCTGCTATCCGACAACTCCCCGAACTGCTGCTCCTCAAGCTCCCCGAGCTACTAATACCAATAACAACACTTAGCCTAATTATCCTCAAGAAGCCAACTAAGTCAACTCTGGTCAAGGTCTTTCTCAAGGTCAAACTCAACGGTCAGAGTCAACTTTCAGTTGACTCAACTCGCCGAGTTGTTCTACCAACTCGTTGAGTCCATGCTCCTCAAATCCCAAAACAACCTCAACTCTACTCGTCGAGTCTAGCAATAACTCGACGGGTTCTCCTTCAACTAACATTCAGGAGCATCTTCAACCGACTCGCCGAGTTGTAGAACAACTTGTCGAGTCCATCTTCATAAGCTAAGGAGATTGCCTTGGACTCGCCGAGTTCCTCCTTGAACTCGTCGAGTACCATGATCTTCATAAGCTAAGGAGATTGCCTTGAACTCGCCGAGTCGGTCACTTAATCTGCGACACGGAGTCTGCTTCGACTCGCCGAGTCATTCCTTGGACTCGACGAGTTGACCCCCTTTTGACTTAGGGTTTTCCTTTCCTTTCTTGGACTTTCTGATTCTATCGTACGTTCAACTGTCCATTTTGGCCAATGAGCATTGCGAGTTAACTCCACAACTTATTTTTCTCTTTACTCGACTTCCTTTTGATTCAATTCAATATGTAATTGTTTCAATCTTTTAACCTCCTCATCATTCTTCCTTTTTGCTTCTTCATTATTAGGATCAGCTTCTGGTGGAGTAAAGCTTGTAAGAGCAGAACTTGAACTTAAAGGTTTGGACAAAACAACACCTTCTAATATCTTCTTCAGCTTCTGATAACCAAAGGCAATCTTCTTAATTGAAAATGCGAACCTTTCTCTCCTTTGTTGCGAAGTATCACGATACTTACAACACCAGAACTAGGTAACTACGAAAACAGGAGTTGAAGTTTCTGATCAATCATTTGTGACATATAGTCTACATGCAGATCATCTTTCTCCTCAACTATCCTCACCGATTAATCCCAAAATTAAGACCTTTCACAAGCAATAATTCATCATCCTTTTCACCTGATCAGATTTCAAATAAGATACTTCTTTATTCATAGAATTAATTTTTACATCCTTCCTTTGGATCTCATCAGATAAATGAACTTTAATATCATAATGTTTAACCAAATAATTGATAGAATTAGTAAAATTTGAATTTTTCACATTCATCATCAACGTATTCAGATCTTTCACTTCTTGAAGAGATGTCTCCATCTTCATAACATTATCTTTCACAACGTTCTCGTTTTTTTCAAACAAATGTTTACTCTCCGAAAAAAGAGTTTTTATTGTTGCTTCATGAACCAACATCGTATTCTGAAAGTTGCTTGAATAAAAAGCTTCTCCATGGCGAACAATCATATTAAGCTTACAGATTAAAGCCTTATAGTCCTTTCCTGTCATATATTGATTCATAGTCTCTTTATCTGATTCACTCACTCTTATCATCGACAAGTGAAGGAGCCAATTTAGGTTCAACAATTTCAACAACAATATTATCAACATCACCCATACAATCATCATTATCAATAACAATAATATCATCATCAAGATTCTCTACACCACCCGACTGACTATCAATGTTCTGAACAATGTGGAAACATATAGAATTGGAGTTAGTGTCTCAGTCGTAGTGGTTAAAGGTTTGGAAGTTGGAGTAGTAGCCGTGGGTGTAGGATTTGGAATGGATTGTGGTAAGGAAGTTATAGTCGGTTGAGTGATAATTGGTTGGATTTGAATAGGTTTAGGGGTAGGAATTGTTTGATAAGATGATATAGGTGGAGTCATAATTGGTAGAGTTGGAATTGTTTGAACAACAGGGGATTACGATTGGGGTAGATTAATGACTGGTTGATTTAGAACATTTTGGTAAATCTCAGTCTCTGTGGGAGTTGCAATTAGAGTAGTAGTAGGAATAGAAACTGATGATACCTGAGGGTATGAAGTATTGAGATTTGCAGATGGATTTGGTATCACAACTATTATTGTTGGAGTAGTGGTCTTGGGAATTTCTGATTGCCTCGTAGTATCAGCCATATTTGTATCCATATGGAAATCACTTATGGTGGCCTCATAATGTAGCACCTGATTCCTGGTATGTATCAGATTTAAGTAATTTTGCATTTTTTGCCTGGGACTCGGCGAGTTGAAGGCCCAACTCGCCGAGTAGAAGCAGGATGAGACGTGGGATTTAAGTGATGGACTCGTCGAGTCGGGTCCCGGAATCGATGAGTAGGCTCTGACTGGACAAAACCCTAATCTGAGGGTTTGCACCCTATTTAAACAACCTTATACAGCCTCCATCGCCCCTTTATGCTCCCAGAAACCCTCCATAGCAAACCCTAAGTGTTTTAGTGCAAGATCTAAGGCTTTTGAGTAATTTTTGTGGGTTTTGACCTCAAGGAAGAAGGAAGAGCATAGAAGGATCAAGAGGATATTAAAGGATTCGAGTTTGGTTCATCATTTGCCCTCTTTGAAAGGTATAAAGTCTGTACCCTTCAAGAGACTTTCCCTTGGTACCCTTCGAAGGGTGCTTCCTCTTTTTCCCTTTGCCTTGCCCAATAGCTAAAACAGGGGTAGAAGTTGGAGTAGGAGTAGTAGAGGTAACAACCGCTTTACCCTTAAGACCGGTTTCAGCGGTCTTCAAGAGTCCTTGAAGCTTGCTGAGGGTAACTTCCTCCTTGTTCATATGATATGTCATTCGAAAATGATCATAACAAGAAGGCAAGGAGTGCAAAATGATGTCAATTGCTAACTCCTCGGGGATGTTAACATTCAGCTTTAGCAAACGGTCCACATACCTTTGCATCTTTTGCATGTGGCCCGTGACGGATTCACCGTCCTTCATGCGGGTAGTTATTATGGAGGAGATTATTTCATACCGCTCCTGACGAGCACTCTGATGGTACCTTTCCATCAAGTCTTGGTGCATCTCAAAAGGGTAGAAATCTTCATATGACTTTTGGAGCTCGGCTGTCATCGTGGCCATCATGATACATGCCACCTTAGTAGCATCTCTCTCATGAGTCCTGAATTCAGCGATCTCCTCAGGAGTAGCAGTAGACTCATCAAGGTCTTTTAACTCCTTATCGAGGACATATTCCTTGTCCTCGTAACGAGTAACCATCCTGATGTTCCTAATCCAATCCATGAAGTTGGAACCATCAAAGATGACCCTCCCACAAAGATTCATGAGAGAGAAAGAACCAGTTGGGTTAGAGCCTGAAGCATTAGTGTTGGAAGACATCTGAAAGAAGAAAGTAAGTTTAGATTAGATATTTAGGATCCTTAATAAGACACCCAAATGTAATATTAAGGCTAGGATCCAATCACAATATATTACACTTAGAAGAGGGATGCCGTAATCTAAGTAATAATATATTTGAAAGGTAGGCGAATGACGATTCACCAATTTCCACCATGAAAACGAAATGATTAATTAGGTTTAATTGGATTTGAAATTCCTAGATTCTTTTGAGATTCATTGAACTTTTCAATGGCATGTTTCAATCTCGATTGTGCCCTTCAAGTTTTGTGACTGGGATGCCGAGGATCACAAAACAAGGTGTGAATAACCATGCTAACTCACTTGGTACTCCTAATATTATCACCTAATCAATGTGCCGGTTAACCACACACGCTCCATTGATCTATGACAACATTAAGTTACCCTTCGTGATCCTTACTAGTCTAATTAGTGTGCCGGTTAACCACACACGCTCCACTAACGACTTGGTAAGGTACAAAGTGTGAATTCCATGGATTAGCACCATGTTCACATTTTCCTAAAATAACTAAGATTGGGAATTAAAAGAGTTTAGTTATTTTATAATATTCATTATACTTTTAATGAGGATTTAAAGTCGTTGTTCTACCCGTTCGGCTAACGACCCTCCACCGATCAAGCAAGCGGTGGGTGAGAGTATACACCCATTAAGTCGCCATTTTATAGGCAACAACCTTATACCCACCTTATAGACCGGCTTCGTGAATGAGGCCTACTAACGGTAAAACGACTTATTCTTATACATATATATAATAATTAACCATTAATGTTATAAATAGTATAAGGGTTGAATTTTAACTATTAAAACTCTAAGGTTTGGAATTAAAGTTTATTAAAGTGTGTGAAACTTTACAAATTCCAAAACTTGAGGACAAGTTTTGTAACTTTGCAAAACTCTTCATTTCATAACTTATGAATTAAAGGTTCATAAAAATGAAGACTCTTCATTTTCATGTAACTTATGTGTTTTAAGTGTGTGTTAAATGAAAGTGACCTTTGGTAATCCATAACTTGAGGACAAATTATGGACTCCATTAAAACACATAAATGATTAAGAATTAATTCTAAACAATTCAGCAAATAATTCCTATCATTTTCTAAATTCATAAGAACATGAACATGATCATCAAAAATTCAAGAATTATATGAACACATAAAATCATGGATTTTTGATATATGCTATTGTAAATGGATTAGAACAACCATTACACCAACTAAAATAAGTTTTACAACACCAAAACAATTTAGGGTAATGTTTCCAGTCCATTTCCAGCAGCAAAAGTCGAGATTCTGCATTCTTTCGATCCTACTCGCCGAGTGCACGAACGGACTCGTCGAGTAGGTTGAAGTTTGCCTTGGACTCGGTGAGTCCCCCCAATGGACTCGGCGAGTCTAGCATGCAGACAGCAACGATTTCGACTTTTTTCACTATTTTGCATCAAGTATCAAACAAGCAAGCCTAGGCTCTGATACCACTGTTGGGTTTTGAGCAATCTAACACTTCCTAAGTGTGCATGCAACCCTAATAAACCTTGGATCTATGTTTGTCTAAATACATGCAAAATAATAATTTTCAAAGGTTTATAACCTATCTAACATGGCATGGGGAACATTTCAACATAAAAGAGTTAGAAGAGATTACATACCTTTTGTTGTGTTGGGTTCTTAGGAGTTTGAGGGCCAAGCACCAATAGTGTGAATGCCTCAAATGGAATCACAAACACCACAAACTCTTGGAAAACTTTGAGAGAGTATACACACTCTTGTATTTTCGGCCACACACATGCACACACACACTAGAACACTAGCTTTCTCTTAGGCTATCTCTTAGGCTCTCTTTCATGCTCCATAAGCATGCTTATATAGTATGCATGGTTAGGGTGAAACCCTAATAACCCATGTCTTTTCCTATTCCAAGGATCCATGGGTTAAAAGCTCCATGGATCATCCATGGACTTCCACATAAGCCTAGCCCATTAACAAATGAGTATTAGCCCACACTTTATAAAACAAATAGCCCATAATTTAATTAGTATTCCTTTTAATCTCTAAATTAATCCATAATTAATTTAAGACTAAAACTAATTAAATAACGTAACTTCATATTAATATATTATAACTCATAATATATTAATAAACATATGTGTATAACTCTCATAAAATTATCCATAATAGTTTGGATGAGATGCAACCCAAATGGACCATGCCGGTCGGGTCAAGTATATACCAAATAAGTTATGGACTTAGACACCTTATCCAACAGACTCCCACTTGGATAAGTCTAATAACTATATTTGCCTATAACTTCAGGAACCAACCAACAATCGTAGCTCTCGAAAACTCCCTCGAACAATGAAGACTCTGTCGAACTATGAAGCGCCATTTTAGATAAGTGATTACATAATCCTCTGTTCTCATGATATCAGCCGGACAAACACATGGAACTATGTCTTGCTTATTGTCTAGCAGTTGTTTCTCGATTATCCGATTTGTTTGACGAAGAACTTCACTGAACACATCGGTTTAGTTCTGACCAGGCCTGGTATATGGGTCAACACAAAATCATCGAGGGGCCCGGATATCGCTTCTATTTCTAGAAGGAACAGATAAACTTCGACTGATATGCTTGTTCTACTACTTATTGAATTGTACACAAAGGCACGTTTTATAACATCAAGTTACTGATGCGTTTACGTGCAATCAATGCACAACCAACTCATAGGTAACAACTCATATCTCTAGGTTTAAAGATTTATATGATGTTATCGTCTCACGATCACTCGAGATAAATTCCATGAAGTGATACAAGTGAGCGTGGGTTTATACCAATACTCATAACTTATGAGTACTCATGAATGTTGCAGCAACCATTGCCATGCCTAAACACCTTTAAGGCATCTACAAACCCAATTCATGACAATCTTGATTCATACCTACTTCCGACGTATGATCGATTGTGGAGGTTTGAACAAATTAATTATTCTGGAAGTCAAAACATGCAAAACTGAAACAATAGTAAATAATTGACAATGATAGTAACACTTTACTCATAAATAAATCACAAATTTTATTCATCATCAAACGTCGATTACATTTTACAAGTTTCAGGAAAACTATCTAATCTGTAAAACTAATATCGTCCCTCAGCCCGATGCGTCTCGCATGCTGAAAATGCTTAACCCTCGTCAGTCCCTTCGTAAGGGGATCTGCAGGATTTTCATCTGACGATATCCTCCTTGTCACAAGGAGTCCTTCTTCAATCTTGTGCCTTATGAAGTGATATTTTCTGTCAATGTGTCGGGATCTGCCATGATCTCTTGGTTCCTTGGCTAAGATAACCGCAGCATTGTTGTCACAGAAAATCTCTATTGGTTCCTTAATAGCTGGTACAACTCCAAGGTCTCCGATGAAGTTCTTTAGCCATATCGCCTCCTTCGCTGCTTCACTCGCTGCTATATACTCTGATTCACAAGTCGAATCAGCCACCGTCTCCTGCTTGGAACTCTTCCAAGAAATTGCCCCTCCATTTAAGGTAAAGATCCAGCCCGACTGAGAGCGGAAATTATCCCTATCAGTCTGAAAACCAGCATCACTATACCCTAATATTCTCAAGTCATCACTGCCACCAAGGGTAAGGACCCAATCCTTAGTCCTCCGCAGGTACTTGAGAATGTTCTTTACCGCGGTCCAATGAGCCTTGCCAGGGTTCCCCTGATACCTGCTGACCATGCTCAAAGCAAATGCCACATCAGGACGGGTACAAGTCATAGCATACATGATCGAGCCAACTGCGGAAGCATATGGTAATTGGCTCATCTCAGCTATCTCAGCCTCTGTACTCGGACTCTGAGTCTTACTCAGTTTGGTATTGCTTTGGATCGGTAAATCTCCTTTCTTGGAATTCTCCATGTTGAACCTTTTCAACACCTTATCCAAGTAGATACTCTGACTAAGTCCAATTAGTCTTCTACTCCTTTCTCTTAATATCCTTATCCCTAGGATATAGGTAGCCTCCCCTAGGTCCTTCATAGCAAAGCACTTCCCAAGCCAGGACTTAACCTCCTGCAAGGTTGGGATGTCATTTCCTATGAGTAGTATGTCATCCACATACAGTACCAAGAAGCTAACTATACTCCCACTAGCTCTGACATACACGCAAGACTCATCTTCGCTTCTCAAGAAGCCAAACTCTTTTACCTTCTCATCAAAACAAAGATTCCAGCTACGAGATGCTTGTTTTAATCCATAAATGGATTTCTTAAGCTTGCATACTCTATTAGGGTACTCTGCATTGACAAAACCCTCTGGCTGATTCATGTACACATCCTCAGCCAACTTTCCATTAAGGTAAGCGGTTTTGACATCCATTTGCCATATTTCATAATCATGAAATGCTGCAATGGCTAACATAACCCTAATAGACTTAATCTTGACCACCGGCGAGAAGGTTTCATCATAATCAATACCTTGAGTTTGAGTAAAACCCTTCGCAACCAGTCGAGCCTTATAAGTATGCACTTTTCCTTCCATGTCGGTCTTCTTTTTGAAGATCCATTTGCACCCGACTGTTTTACGGCCTGGTACATTGTCAACCAAGTTCCAAACTTGATTGTCATACATGGACTGTATCTCGCTGTCCATAGCCTCCTTCCATTTAGCAGACTCCGGGCCTGCCATGGCTTCCTTAACACTGCTAGGTTCATCCAAATTTACTAGTGTACTATCACTAATAAACGTATCACCTTCCGTAGTAATATGAAAACCATAATAAAACGAAGGTGTGTTCCTAACCCGTGTGGAACGTCTCGGAGGTACAGACTCGTCAGCTGGATCAACAGGAGTTTCTTCCTCAGGTTGATTGCTAGTGTCTGAGGTTCCTTCACCAATTGATTCTTGAATTTCTTCAAGATCAATCTGCCTCCCACTGTCTCCTTGGCTTATAAATTCTTTATCGCGAAAGATCCCTCTTCGTGCTACAAAAACCACATTCTCACTGGGTCTGTAGAAAAGGTAACCGAAGGATTTCTGTGGGTAGCCGATGAAAATACACCTTTCACTTCGGGGTTCAAGCTTATCATGAGTTTCACGCCTCACGAAGGCTTCGCAACCCCAAATTTTGATGTGGTCCAAATTGGGAACCTTCCCAGTCCACATCTCATGAGGTGTTTTGGTAACCTTCTTTGTAGGGACTAGATTAAGGATATGGGCGGCAGTCTCTAAGGCATACCCCCAAAAAGAGATTGGTAACGAAACTCGACTCATCATAGAGCGAACCATGTCCAACAAGGTACGATTATGCCTCTCAGCTACACCATTCAGCTGTGGTGTCCTGGGAGGAGTCAATTGTGAGACAATCCCACACTCCTTAAGATAGTCAAGGAACTCGGTACTAAGATACTCACCACCTCGATCGGATCGAAGCATCTTAATGTTCCTGCCCAATTGATTTTCTACTTCCTGTTTGAATTCCTTAAACCTTTCAAAGGTTTCGGACTTGTGTTTGATCAAGTAGACATACCCATATCTACTATAATCATCAATAAAAGTCACATAATACCGATTAGCGTCCCTTGTGGCGGTTTTGAATGGCCCACATACATCAGTATGTATTAGGTCCAACAAACCTTCACCCCTCTCACAAGTTCCAGTGAAGGGTGATTTTGTCATTTTTCCAAGTAGACAAGATTCACAACTATCATCTGATTTGAGGTCAAATGATTCCAAGACTCCACTCTTTTGGAGTTGGTCTATGCGTTTCTTGTTTACATGTCCAAGACGACAATGCCACAATGATGCTTTATCTAGGCTAGTAGAAGAATCAATATACAACACATTATTTCCTAAGTTGTCTACAATCGACACAGTTTCATACACGCCATCACAAGGTAATGCTTTAAAATAAAACACATTATTAAAGAAAGCATTAATACCACCACATTCATTATCAAACGAAAAGGTAAAACCTTGTTTGTACAAAGCATGAAAAGAAATAATATTCCTCGCCATTTCAGACGAGTATACACATTTATTCAAATCTAATTTTAACCCATTATTAAGCAACAAAGTATAAACTCCAATCTTGGAAACAGGTGAAGCCTTCCTATTCCCCATGATTAAGTTTATCTTCCCGTGCTCCACATCCTCACTTCTTCTTAGGCCCTGCAAATCAGAACATATGTGAATACCACATCCTGTATCAAGCACCCAAGAGTTAGAATATGTTGAGTAATTAGACAATATAGTGTAAATACCTGCATGGGTGGGTTTCACTTTCCCATCCTTTAGATCCTGCAAGTACTTAGGGCAGTTTCGCTTCCAGTGTGCCTTTTCATGGCAATAAAAGCATTCAGCATCCTTTGGAATGGCAGAAGGAGTGACAGAACCGTTCTTAGTCTTGGATGAGGAGCCTTCAAGAGACTTTCCCTTGGTACCCTTCGAAGGGTGCTTCCTCTTTTTCCCTTTGCCTTGCCCAATAGCTAAAACAGGGGTAGAAGTTGGAGTAGGAGTAGTAGAGGTAACAACCGCTTTACCCTTAAGACCGGTTTCAGCGGTCTTCAAGAGTCCTTGAAGCTTGCTGAGGGTAACTTCCTCCTTGTTCATATGATATGTCATTCGAAAATGATCATAACAAGAAGGCAAGGAGTGCAAAATGATGTCAATTGCTAACTCCTCGGGGATGTTAACATTCAGCTTTAGCAAACGGTCCACATACCTTTGCATCTTTTGCATGTGGCCCGTGACGGATTCACCGTCCTTCATGCGGGTAGTTATTATGGAGGAGATTATTTCATACCGCTCCTGACGAGCACTCTGATGGTACCTTTCCATCAAGTCTTGGTGCATCTCAAAAGGGTAGAAATCTTCATATGACTTTTGGAGCTCGGCTGTCATCGTGGCCATCATGATACATGCCACCTTAGTAGCATCTCTCTCATGAGTCCTGAATTCAGCGATCTCCTCAGGAGTAGCAGTAGACTCATCAAGGTCTTTTAACTCCTTATCGAGGACATATTCCTTGTCCTCGTAACGAGTAACCATCCTGATGTTCCTAATCCAATCCATGAAGTTGGAACCATCAAAGATGACCCTCCCACAAAGATTCATGAGAGAGAAAGAACCAGTTGGGTTAGAGCCTGAAGCATTAGTGTTGGAAGACATCTGAAAGAAGAAAGTAAGTTTAGATTAGATATTTAGGATCCTTAATAAGACACCCAAATGTAATATTAAGGCTAGGATCCAATCACAATATATTACACTTAGAAGAGGGATGCCGTAATCTAAGTAATAATATATTTGAAAGGTAGGCGAATGACGATTCACCAATTTCCACCATGAAAACGAAATGATTAATTAGGTTTAATTGGATTTGAAATTCCTAGATTCTTTTGAGATTCATTGAACTTTTCAATGGCATGTTTCAATCTCGATTGTGCCCTTCAAGTTTTGTGACTGGGATGCCGAGGATCACAAAACAAGGTGTGAATAACCATGCTAACTCACTTGGTACTCCTAATATTATCACCTAATCAATGTGCCGGTTAACCACACACGCTCCATTGATCTATGACAACATTAAGTTACCCTTCGTGATCCTTACTAGTCTAATTAGTGTGCCGGTTAACCACACACGCTCCACTAACGACTTGGTAAGGTACAAAGTGTGAATTCCATGGATTAGCACCATGTTCACATTTTCCTAAAATAACTAAGATTGGGAATTAAAAGAGTTTAGTTATTTTATAATATTCATTATACTTTTAATGAGGATTTAAAGTCGTTGTTCTACCCGTTCGGCTAACGACCCTCCACCGATCAAGCAAGCGGTGGGTGAGAGTATACACCCATTAAGTCGCCATTTTATAGGCAACAACCTTATACCCACCTTATAGACCGGCTTCGTGAATGAGGCCTACTAACGGTAAAACGACTTATTCTTATACATATATATAATAATTAACCATTAATGTTATAAATAGTATAAGGGTTGAATTTTAACTATTAAAACTCTAAGGTTTGGAATTAAAGTTTATTAAAGTGTGTGAAACTTTACAAATTCCAAAACTTGAGGACAAGTTTTGTAACTTTGCAAAACTCTTCATTTCATAACTTATGAATTAAAGGTTCATAAAAATGAAGACTCTTCATTTTCATGTAACTTATGTGTTTTAAGTGTGTGTTAAATGAAAGTGACCTTTGGTAATCCATAACTTGAGGACAAATTATGGACTCCATTAAAACACATAAATGATTAAGAATTAATTCTAAACAATTCAGCAAATAATTCCTATCATTTTCTAAATTCATAAGAACATGAACATGATCATCAAAAATTCAAGAATTATATGAACACATAAAATCATGGATTTTTGATATATGCTATTGTAAATGGATTAGAACAACCATTACACCAACTAAAATAAGTTTTACAACACCAAAACAATTTAGGGTAATGTTTCCAGTCCATTTCCAGCAGCAAAAGTCGAGATTCTGCATTCTTTCGATCCTACTCGCCGAGTGCACGAACGGACTCGTCGAGTAGGTTGAAGTTTGCCTTGGACTCGGCGAGTCCCCCCAATGGACTCGGCGAGTCTAGCATGCAGACAGCAACGATTTCGACTTTTTTCACTATTTTGCATCAAGTATCAAACAAGCAAGCCTAGGCTCTGATACCACTGTTGGGTTTTGAGCAATCTAACACTTCCTAAGTGTGCATGCAACCCTAATAAACCTTGGATCTATGTTTGTCTAAATACATGCAAAATAATAATTTTCAAAGGTTTATAACCTATCTAACATGGCATGGGGAACATTTCAACATAAAAGAGTTAGAAGAGATTACATACCTTTTGTTGTGTTGGGTTCTTAGGAGTTTGAGGGCCAAGCACCAATAGTGTGAATGCCTCAAATGGAATCACAAACACCACAAACTCTTGGAAAACTTTGAGAGAGTATACACACTCTTGTATTTTCGGCCACACACATGCACACACACACTAGAACACTAGCTTTCTCTTAGGCTATCTCTTAGGCTCTCTTTCATGCTCCATAAGCATGCTTATATAGTATGCATGGTTAGGGTGAAACCCTAATAACCCATGTCTTTTCCTATTCCAAGGATCCATGGGTTAAAAGCTCCATGGATCATCCATGGACTTCCACATAAGCCTAGCCCATTAACAAATGAGTATTAGCCCACACTTTATAAAACAAATAGCCCATAATTTAATTAGTATTCCTTTTAATCTCTAAATTAATCCATAATTAATTTAAGACTAAAACTAATTAAATAACGTAACTTCATATTAATATATTATAACTCATAATATATTAATAAACATATGTGTATAACTCTCATAAAATTATCCATAATAGTTTGGATGAGATGCAACCCAAATGGACCATGCCGGTCGGGTCAAGTATATACCAAATAAGTTATGGACTTAGACACCTTATCCAACAGGAAGGCCCCATGCAACAAAAGAGCCATTTTAGAGCCTTTTTGGCTCAAAAGTACCATGTATACACGTCAAGTTCGTAACTTTACGTGCTAGATCGAGCTTAAGGGATTGGATCTATCATTTGGACAAGTGTTGTACATCATAAATCGAGGATTTAGGGTGTGGACGTCATCGACTCGGCGAGTCTAAGGCTTTGAGTCTCATATATGTTGAGGGTCAAAGGACTCAGTTGGGTGTTAGAAGGGTTGTAGCAGGATAGAGAGAGTGACCCAACACATTTGACTTAGTTTTAGACCTGGAGTTCATGGGACTCGACGAGTGCTAGAACAGACTCGGCGAGTCCAAGGGAATCTTCTTATGTTTGAAGATGAACTCGACGAGTTGTTCATACAACTTGGCGAGTCAAGGTCAGGACTTATTCATCAGATGAAGGTGAACTCGACAAGTGTTCATACGACTCGGCGAGTCGGAAAAAGGTTCATTGATGTTAGTAAAGGAGGGGAACTCGTCGAGTCGTTGCCAAACTCGACGAGTCGATTCGTGGATAAGGGTGAGTAAAGGAAAGGGACTCGACGAGTTGACGGCCCAATTCGGCGAGTCGGGTCAGCTGGAAGTTGACTTTGACTTGGACTTGGTCGGGGGTAAAATAGTCATTTTACCCTAAGAGTAGATATTAGTTTCTGACTGAGTGTTCTGTGGGGATTGTAGCCGGAGGATTTCCAGAGCAGCAACAGACAGAGGTTTCCCGCACAGATTATCAACAGCTACTCGTACGAGGTGAGTTACCTTGCAGTAGCGGTGGGTCTACGACCATAATGCCGGCCCACTAGTAGGAGTTGTATGATTAGATGATTTTCTTTGTGATATCATCTAGGTTTGCTACTACCTGATATGTTGGCATGATATGTTATATGTGATAGTAGTAGAGTTCGGTTGTTAGGACTGAATGGTAGGTCAGACACCCCAGATATGTCTTATAGTATGTGATGATATGTTTATATGCTGGCATGATATGTTATATGTGATAGTGGTAGTAGGAAGGGAATAGTCCCCAAGTTCGGTTGTTAGGACCGAAGGGTAGTTCGGACACCCCAGATATGTCTGATAGTATGTTTATGTTATGATATATGTGATAGTAGCAGTAGGGGGTGGAATAGTCCCCGAGGGTTGGTTTTTAGGACCCACGGGTAGTATGAGCTCAACATTGTATGCTGGTACAGTTTCTCATTAGGAGAATAGAGTTGCTTGAGTAGTTTCCTGTGTCCGAATGCTTCTAGCTTTGTGCTTATAGGGCTCTGAATGATGGGAGTTAGCCATTAGGTGAGTTAGTCGCGTCACATGTGATTAGGATTGAATAATCTCAGAGTATTGGATTTGGCCCTATTGCGCAACTCTCGTTTGGGTCTAACCGCTGTAGGGACGAGTCTTTTACTTGAAGGATTATCTGAGCCTCATTACATGTGATGGTATTAAGGTGATGGCTAATTGGCATCACAAGGAGGCCTTCAGCAGCTGAGGACCGATTTGGGTGGAGTAAGAGATTTTCCCTAGGGTAAGCCTAGGATGAGAGTAGCAGAGATCAGTAGTGGTAAAAGGGACTTGGTGGAGTCAAGGCAGTCCTTAAGGAAGGTACGGATAGATGTGGAAGGTAGTATGGGCCCGTACTACTGAAAGCAGAGGATCCGTACTCGAATTGAGGAAGACTGAGGCAAGTTCAAGGAACTTATGATGGGTGTGATCCCTTTAGATGTACCAGTATCACTAACAGTTGTCATTATGTAATGTAGAATGGTGGTACTACGCTCGAGGCCAACAGTTGGTAGCTCAGGAGAGGGATCGGGTTCGGGTTCAGGCTCCGAACCAGTGGATGAGAGGCTACACGAATTCATCGCGTCTGAGATCACTAGAGGCATCCTTGATGCGACCCCGGTCATCTTTGGATCAATCAAGGAAGGGATTTTCGATCTAATGGAGGATCGCTCAGGGCGTTTAGGAGTGACATGGCGACCATCCAGCCAGGATCACACACACTGTCTTTTAAGGACTTCAGGGGCAGTGGCACGCCGGACTTCCACGGGGCGAAGGACACCATTGCTGCCAGACGATGGATTGCGGACATTGAGTCTACACAGCTGACCAGCTTTTGCCCCGAGGGGTCGAAGGTGAGATATGAAGCAGGGTGCTTGAGAGACAGAGCTAAGGATTGGTGGGAGTCTGTTGGTGACTCATTGGGAGCCTCGACTGTTGAGGCTATGACCTGGTCAGACTTTATGACCAGATTCAGGGCAGAGTTTGCGCCAGTTGTAGAGCTTCAGTAGCTGGCCAGGGAGTTTTTGGACATGAGACAGACTACAGAGACTGTGGTGGAGATCAACACCAAGTTCTGAGAGAGGGCGTTGCTGGTGCCCCAGTATGCGGGAGATGAGGACATGAGGAGGACCCGCTATCATGACATGCTGGGAGCCGACATTTGGGAGCATGTTAGTTTTTTAGCTTGCCCTACCTTGGATTTCATGATTGGCAGGGCAAGGGAGAGGGAGATCGATCTGGAGCATGTCCGGAAGAGGAAGGTAGAGGAGGGGCAGACGACTGGGGCTTCAGGGAAGAAGCCCAAGGGATCGGATGGTAGGCCGAAAGGCCAGTGAGGACCAGGCCGCTGTAGGAAATACGGCAGGCCTCATGAGGGGGCGTGTAGATTGGGATCATCGGGTTGCTACAAGTGCAGCAAGATGGGACACTTCAGCAGGGATTATACCGCCCCTGCACTGGTTATTTAGAGACGTTTGAGTTGCTGTGTTTCCACTGGAACTAGAGGGGCCACAAGAAGGCCAATTGCCCCCAGTTGACAGCAACAGCGCCAGTGAAGGCGCCAGCTCCAGCGACCCTGCGGATTACTGATGGCCGGTAGGCCAAGGCTGAGGCTCCAGTGGTGAGGAGCCGAGCCTTCCAGTTGAGTACCGAGTAGGCATGCGCTGCACCCGATGTGGTGACAGGTATGATTTCTTATTTATGCTATTATGATATGTTGCTGTGATTTTGATATGTTATGTATGTGCTCTGTTTAGGTTCGTTCCATGTGAACAATATCCCAGTTCAGGTATTGTTTGATTTGGGTGCTACTCGATCATTTGTCTCTCTTGCGCTTAGCAAGAAGTTTCCCGAGTCTTTGGGCATGTTGGATTGCCATTTAGAGGTCAAGATTGTGGACGACCGGTCGGTGCGAGCATCAGAGGTCTTCCGAGATTGTGTTTTGAGATTGTTCGAGGAGCGTTACCTGGTAGACTTGGTTCCCATACCCTTGTGGGGGAACAAGGTTATTATCGGCATGGATTGGCTAATCCCCAATGGGGCAGTGATAGATTGCGCACAACAGTTGGTGCGAGTCAGGACCCCAGGAGGGGGAGAGTTAGTGATTCAGGGCGAGAGGCCACAACGAGGGCCAACTTTATGTTCGGCAGCAAGGGCAAGGTGTTACCTTCAGCAGGGTTGTGTAGGATATGTCGCTTATGTCATGGACACGCGAGAGGCGGGAAAGACGACAGTGGGCGATGTGCCCGTCGTACGAGAGTTTGCAGACGTATTCCCCGAGGAGTTGCCTGGGATACCTCCGGAGCGACAGGTGGAGTTCAGGATCGACCTAGTCCCTGGCGCGGCTCCAATAGCCAAGACACCGTATCAGTTGGCTCCTCCTGAAATTCAGGAGTTGTCTACACAGCTGCAGGAGCTGTTAGACAAGGGATTCATTAGACCGGGTAGTTCTCCCTGGGGAGCCCCGATTCTGTTTGTGAAGAAGAAGGACGGGTCGCATCGGATGTGTATAGATTATCGGGAGCTGAATAAGATAACGGTGAAGAATCGTTACCCACTCCCGAGGATTGATGACCTCTTTGACCAGCTACAGGGAGCATCTTGGTTCTCCAAGATTGATCTGCGTTCAATATATCACCAGATGAGGGTCAGAGAGGAGGATGTACAAAAGACTGTGTTCCAGACGCGCTATGGCCACTGTGAGTTCGTGGTGATGCCTTTCGGGCTCACCAATGCTCTTGCCGCGTTCATGGATCTCATGAACCGCGTGTGCAGACCGATCCAGCATCGGTCTGCACACGTGGTTCATAAGATCCATGAACGCGGCAGGAGCATTGGTGAGCCCGAAATTCATCACCACGTTCATGGATCTCAGAAGACTTTATAATAATCATTATACTTTTAATGAGAATTTAAAGTCATTGTCCTACCCGTTCGGCTAACGACCCTCCACCAGTCAAGCAAGCGGTGGGTGAGAGTGGACACCCATTAAGTTGCCATTTTATAGGCAACAACCTTATACCCACCTTATAGACCGGCTTCGTGAATGAGGCCTACTAACGGTAAAACGACTTGTTCTTATACATATATATAATAATTAACCATTAATGTTATAAATAATATAAGGGTAGAATTTTAACTTTTAAAACTTCTAGGGTATGGAATTAAAGTTTATTAAAGTGTGTGAAACTTTTCCAAATTCCAAAACTTGAGGACAAGTTTTGTAACTATCCAAGACTTTTCATTTCATAACTTATGAATTAAAGGTTCATAAAAATGAAGACTCTTCATTTTCATGTAACTTATGTGTTTAAGTGTGTGTTAAAGAAAAGTGACCTTTGGATATCCATAACTTGAGGACAAATTATGGACTCCATTAAAACACATAAATGATCAAGAATTAATTCTAAACAATTCAGCAAATAATTCCTATCATCTTCTAAATTCATAAGAACATGAATATGATCATCAAAATTTCAAGAATTATATGAACACATAAAAAACATGGAATTTGATATATGCTATTGTAAATGGATTAGAACAACCATTACACCAACTAAAACAAGTTTTAAAACACCAAAACAGTTTAGGGTAATGTTTCTAGTCCATTTCCAGCAGCAAAAGTCGAAATTTTGCACTCTGATCATTCTACTCGCCGAGTGCACGAACCTACTCGGCGAGTAGGATGAATTTTGCCTTGTACTCGGCGAGTCCCCCCATGGACTCGGCGAGTACATCAGTCAGACAGCAACAATTTCAACTTTTTTCACTATTTTGCATCAAGTATCAAACAAGCAAGCCTAGGCTCTGATACCACTGTTGGGTTTTGAGCAATCTAACACTTCCTAAGTGTGCATGCAACCCTAATAAACCTTGGATCTATGTTTGTCTAAATACATTCAAAATAATTATTTTTCCAAGGTTCATAACCTATCTAACATGGAATGGGGTACTTTTAAACATAAAAGAATTAGATGAGATTACATACCTTTTGATGATGAGTTTAATTCCTAAGGAGTTTGAGGGCCGAGCACCAATAGTGTGAATGCCTCAAATGGAATCACAAATCACCACAAACTCTTGGAAAACTTTGAGAGAGTGTATACACACTATAAAATCGGCCACACACAAGCACACACACTAGTGACACTAGTCACACTAGTTACTCTAGTTTCCATTTCATGCATCATAAGCATGCTTATATAGTGTGCATGGTTAGGGTGAAACCCTAATAACCCATGACCTTTCCTTTTCCAAGGATCCATGGGTTAAAAGCTCCATGGATCATCCATGGACTTCCATACAAGCCTAACCCATTAACAAATGAGTGTTAGCCCACACTATATAAAACCAATAGCCCACAATCTAATTAGTCTTCCTTTTAATCTCTAAATTAATTCATAATTAATTTAAGACTAAGACTAATTAAACAATATAACTTCATATTAATATATTATAACTTATAATATATTAATAAACATATGTGTATAACTCTCATAAAATTATCCATAAATAGTTCGGGTGAAGTGCAACCCAAATGGACCATGCTGGGTCGGGTCAAGTATATACCTAATAAGTTATGGACTTAGACACCTTATCCAACACATTCATCTGGGGCGCCGAAGACGTATTGGGATCTTCGTCTGGACTATTGGTGGCCCTGCATGAAGCGGGATGTAGCATGGTACGTGGAGCGGTGATTGACCTGCAGGAAGGTCAAGGTCGAGCACCAGAGGCCACACGGCAAGATGCAGCCGTTGGATATTCCGCTGTGGAAATAGGAGGACATTACGATGGATTTTATCACGAAGTTTCCCAGGACCGCGTGGGGAGTGGATTCGATTTGGGTCATCGTTGATCAATTGACCAAGAGCGCTCATTTTATTCTGATCCAGGAGAGCATTTCGTCCGAAAAGTTGGCAGACATCTATATCAGGGAGGTAGTGGCGCGACACAGGGTGCCAGTAGCGGTGATTTCAGACAGGGATGTGCGGTTCGCTTCCAGGTTTTGGAGGAAGTTTCATGACGATCTGGGTACTCGTCTGCATTTTAGCACCGCCTTTCACCCGCAGACGGATGGTCAGAGCAAGCGGACCATCCAAACATTAGAGGATATGCTGCGGACATGTGTTTTAGACTTTGGAGGTAGCTGGGATACCTACCTTCCGTTGGCGGAGTTCTCGTATAATAATATCAATCATGCGAGTATTGACCGTCGTCCCTTCTAGATGTTATACGGAAGGAAGTGCAGAACCCCGATATGTTGGGGTGAGGTTGGCCAGAGGGTCATGGGGAGCACCGAAGTGGTGCTCAAGACGACAGAAAAGATTCATCAAGTTCGGAGCAGACTTCTGACTGCTCAGAGTCGGCATAAAAGTTATGCCGACAAGCGCCAATCGGACCTGGAGTTTCAGGTCGGGGATTTGGTTCTCCTGAAAATATCACCATGGAAGGGTGTCATCTGATTCAGTAAACAGGGCAAGTTGGGCCCCAGGTACATTGGACCGTTCAGGGTCTTAGCCCAGGTGGGCGAGGTGGCATATAGGTTGGATCTGCCAGTGGAACTTGGTCAGATTCATAGCACTTTTCACGTTTCCTAGTTACGAAAATGCTTGGTGGACGACTCGGCAGTGGTACCATTAGAGGATATTCAGGTCGATGACATCCTGAATTACATCGAGCGGCCTATAGCGATTCTCGACCGGAAGTCGAAGGATCTGAGGAACAAGAGGGTCGAGCTGGTAAAGGTGCAACGGCGGCACCAGAAAGGCTCGGAATGGACTTGGGAGCCGGTAGATGAGATGATGGAGCATTACCCAGAGCTTTTCCAGGAACGAGCGGCAGACTTCGAGGACGAAGTCTAAAATAAGTGGGGGAGATTTGTAGCACCTGATTCCTGGTATGTATCTGATTTAAGTAATTTTGCATTTTTGGCCTGGGACTCGGCGAGTTGAAGGCCCAACTCGCCGAGTAGAAGCGGGATGAGACGCGGGATTTAAGTGATGGACTCGTTGAGTCGGGTCCCGGACTTGACGAGTAGGCTCTGACTGGACAAAACCCTAATCTGAGGGTTTGCACCCTATTTAAACAACCTTATACAGCCTCCATCGCCCCTTTATGCTCCCAGAAACCCTCCATAGAAAACCCTAAGTGTTTTGGTGCAAGATTTAAGGCTTTTGAGTGATTTTTGTGGGTTTTGACCTCAAGGAAGATGGAAGATCATTGAAGGATCAAGAGGATACTGAAGGATTCGAGTTTGGTTTATCATTTGCCGTATTTGAAAGGTATAAAGTTTGTACCTTGCTTGCTTGTTTGTTACATCCCTTTTTGGGAAGGATTTAGGGCTTTTTAAGCCATATGAGGTAGCCAACCATGATTGTAAACATGGTTGGGGGTCAAGACTTCGGATCTAGCACTTGGGGAGGGTCACAAGGCAGATTTGGGTTGCTTTTGCACCCAAGGAAGGCCCTATGCAACAAAAGAGCCATTTTAGAGCCTTTTTGGCTCAAAAGTCCCATGCATACACGTAAAGTTCGTAACTTTATGTGCTAGATCGAGATTAGGGGCTTGGATTTTTCATTTGGACAAGTGTTGTACATCAGAAATCGAGGATTTAGGGTGTGGACGTCATCGACTCGGCGAGTCCGTTCTTGGGACTCGACGAGTACAAGGCTTTGAGTCTCATATCTGTTGAGGGTCAAAGGACTCAGTTGGGTGTTAGAAGGGTTGTAGCAGGACAGAGAGAGTGACCCAACACATTGGACTTAGTTTTAGACCTGTAGTTCATGGGACTCGACGAGTGCTAGAACAGACTCGGCGAGTCCAAGACAATCTTCTTATGTTTGAAGATGAACCCGACGAGTTGTTTATACAACTCGGCGAGTCAAGGTCTGTCACAACTAGGAATTCTATACCATGTAACTGTTGGAATAGTGTCTAAGGCTACAACTATATTAGGCAAGTACTTGACCCGGTTGTGCATGGTCCTTTTGGGTTGCCTTCACCATAGCAACTTGATAGGATGATTTATTAAGAGAGAGTAAATATTATTAATATATTATGAGAATAATATAAAGAATAATAATATTTTTATTTGATTAATATAAGTCATAGAATTAATTGGAATTAATTTGGTGACTTAAAGAGATTAATTAAATAATAGGGTATAAACTGTCAATTGTTTGATAGTTAAACTTTAGACTGTAAATCCATATAGATATGGATTGGACGGATTCTAGAAGCTAAAGGATAGCTCAAATCGTCCAAGACTTATCTAAGGAATGGATTTGGATAGCCTTAAGAGAAGATTATCCAATTAGGGTATAGGTTGTAACCCTTAAGGAGTCTACAAGTATAAATAGACCCTATGGCATAAGGAATTTGGGACTTCACCTAAAGTAGAGAAGCCCTGGCCGAATTCCTCCCCTTTCCTCTCTCCCAAATCATCTTCCTTGCTATTTGGTGTTTGTAAGCCATTAGAGGAGTGACAATTGTGACTCTAGAAGCTCCAAGA
Organism: Lactuca sativa; assembly: GCF_002870075.4. NCBI lineage: Eukaryota > Viridiplantae > Streptophyta > Magnoliopsida > Asterales > Asteraceae > Lactuca > Lactuca sativa. The sequence goes on along the minus strand of NC_056630.2, from coordinate 31,074,578 downwards.
CAACAAGATCAACAAGGAATTCAAAGGTATGATTCTAGATCTGTTTCAATATTGTTATTATACCTAAATAGTCATTAGAAGTATTGGATTCAAAGCATGTTTAATTAGAAAGCCTAGATCCAAGCATTAGGGTTTTGCATGCGCACATAGGAAAGTTCTTATGGCTAAAACCCATCAGTGGTATCAGAGCCTAGCTTGGTTTTCATTAAATTGTTGCTTAATTGTATGAAACTAAACTACAAAATTCGATTTTTGTGTTTCTGAGTCATGGACTCGGCGAGTTCCAAAGTGGACTCGGCGAGTTGGCCTGACTCGGCGAGTCCCTTTGTGCACTGGGCGAGTCCAAGCGTCAGGAATGGCCAGATTCGGGATTTCTTCATGATTATCTTATGGAAACTTACCTTAATCATATTAGATCAACCCTAATCCGATTTTTTGATATATATGAGTATAATCTTGATCTAATTAAAGATATTTATCAACTAATAAAATATTTAATTTCCTTATATGATAGTTAATTAATTATTTTGATTATTTTGGTAATTATCTTAAAAGAAATCTTGAATAAATCAAATATAGATAATTAGGAAATTAATTGTTAATTGAAATTATTTGTTATTTGATCCTCCATGTTTTAAATGTTTAAAACTTGTCCTCAAGTTTTGAAATTTTTATTTTGTGATTAAAAGTTTTAATTTAGACAACTTAAATTTCAAACCCTAGATTTTAAAAAGTTTAAAATACAACCCTATACTAATATAATATTACAAGAATAATATATATATGTATAACTAAAATGCTAGTCTTACCGTTAGTAGGCCTCATTCACGAAGCCGATCTATAAGGTGGGTATAAGGTTGCGGCCCATAAAATGACGCTTAATGGGTGTACACTCACACCCACCGCTTGCTTGATCGGTGGAGGGTCGTTAGCCGAACGGGTAGGATAGGGAAACCTCATCCTCTCATTAAAAGTATAATAAGTAATTCAAAGTAACTACACATTTTTAAAATTTCCCAATCTTAGTTACTTTAGGAAAAGTGAATTGATGCAATCCCATGAAATTACACTTTGCACCCTTGCTAAGAAGTTAGTGGAGCGTGTGTGGTTTACCGGCACACTAATTGGTTCTAAGCAAAGGTGGCGAAGGGTGATTCATTGTTTATCATAGTTAGATGGAGCATGTGTGGTTTACCTGCACATCGAACAGGTGATCGTTACAATGAAGGCACCATGTGAATTTGCATGGTAATTCACACCCGCTTTGTGATCCTCGGTATCCCAGTCACAAACAAGAGGGGCATATCGAGATTTAAAAATGCCATTGAATAGTTTCAATGAATCTCATCCAAACCTAGGAATTCTCAATACATTTAGGACTAATAGTTAAGTTTTTGAAATGGAGAATTAGTGAATCGTCATTCACTTACCTTTAATTTATTTGCATGTTAGATTACGGCATCCCTTTTCTAGTATGTAAATGTTATTGTTGGATCCTAGCCCTAATTTTTCCTATTGGTTGATAATTAGGGATTCTTATTCTAATCTATCTTTGTCCTTTCTTCCTTTTGTAGATGTCGAACGCAAACAACGCTGCTGCTAGTTCTTTCACGTTGATGAGCCTTTGCCAAAAGGTCACCTTCGATGGAACGAACTTTAGCGAATGGATAAGATACATTCGCACCATTGCTCGCTATGAGGATAAGGAGTATGTCCTCGATGAGAAGCTCGAGAAGATCAACCCTGAAATCGCTACTCCGGCTGAAATTACCGCTTTTGAAACTCATGAGCGAGATGCAACGAAGGTACATTGCATCATGATAGCCACCATGAACTCCGAATTCCAAAAGTCCTACGAGGACATGTACCCGTATGAGATGCATCAAGACTTATTGGAGAGATACCACCAAAACACGAGACAAGAGCGTTATGAGATTTTCACTAACATGATTTCCGCTAAGATGGGTCATGGAGAATCTCTTACCGTGCACCTGCAAAAGATGCAAAGGAATGTCGACCGCCTTCGCAAGTTAAATGTTGACTTTGGGGAAGACTTGGCGATCGACATGGTGCTTCACTCTTTGCCTCCGATGTACAATCAATTTAGGATGACCTACCACATGAACAAAGAAGAGGTCACCCTAAGCAAACTCCAAGGTCTCTTGAGGGTCGCTGAGAGCAACTTCAAAGACAGTTTTGTTGCACCAACTCCCAATCCACCCGCTGCTCCTATCTTGGCTATTGGTCAAGGAAAGGGAAAGAAGAGGAAGGCTTCGTCTAAGAACTATCGCAAGGTTAAAGCCCGAGATGGTGCCTCTTCTAGTGGGACCAAAGTTGATCCCGCTAAGCCCTGCCCTAACCCTAAGGAGGCAGAGTGCCACCACTGCCACAAGATAGGACATTGGAAGAGAAGCTGCCCAGAGTACCTGCAAGCCATCAAGGAAGGAAAGATCAAGCCGTATTTCGCAGGTATATACACAATTAAATCTAACGATTCTAATCATGCTATTTCTTGGGTTCTTGATACCGGTTGTGGTTACCACATTTGTTCTAATGTGCAGGGACTAAGAAGAAGTAGGGATGTGGAACAAGGAAGGATCAATCTAATCATGGGGAACAGAAGATCGTCGCCTGTGACCAAGATTGGAGTGTATTCTCTAGTGCTTAGGAATAATTTATGTTTAGATTTGAACAATTGTTGCTATTTGCCAGAAATGGCTAGAAACATCATTTCATTTCATGGTTTATATAGACAAGGCTTTAGATTTTATTTTAATAATGAGAATGGTTCTATTTTGGCTTATCTAAATGGTGTCTTTTACTTTGAAGCTACACCATGTAATGGAATTTATGAAACTGTTATGATTGTTGATAACTTAGGAAATGATGTTTTGAATATAGATTCTTCCAATAGTATGGATAAGGAATCCTTGTGGCATTGTCGTCTTGGACATGTCAACAAGAAACGCATAGCCCAACTCCAAAAGGATGGAGTGTTGGAGTCATTCAACCTTAGGGAAGATGACACATGCGAGTCTTGTTTACTTGGAAAGATGACTAAGTCACCCTTCATGAGTACGTGTGAAAGGGGTGAGGGTCTATTGGACTTAATACATACCGATGTATGTGGACGGTTTAGATCAACCACGAAGGATGGGAACCGCTTCTACGTGACCTTTACCGATGATTATAGTAGATATGGGTATATCTATTTAATCAAGCAAAAGTTAGAAACCTTTGAAAAGTTCAAAGAGTTCAAGAATGAAGTGGAGAATCAACTGGGCAGGAAAATCAAAATGCTTCGATCCGATCGAGGAGGAGAGTACCTAAGTCTTGAATTCCACGATTATCTCAAGGAGTGTGGAATAGTTTCGAAATTGACGCCTCCTAGGAGACCGTAGTTGAATGGTGTGGCAGAAAGGCGTAATCGAACCTTATTGGATATGGTTCGCTCTATGATGAGTCGTGCTTCACTACCTATTTCTTTTTGGGGGTATGCCTTAGAGACTGCCGCCCATATCCTTAACCGAGTCCCTACTAAGAAGGTTGCCAAAACACCTCACGAGATGTGGACAGGGAAAGCTCCCTCGTTGGCACATATCAAGGTTTGGGGTTGCGAGGCTTTCGTAAGACGAGATACTCACGACAAGCTCGAACCTCGAAGTGAGCGATGTATTTTCATCGGCTACCCGCAGACATCCTTTGGATATCTCTTCTATAGACCGAAGGACAACGTTGTCTTTGTTGCGAGGAGAGGAGTTTTCCGAGAGCGAGAACTCATAAGCCAAGGAGAAAGTGGGAGGCAAATCAAACTTGAAGAGATTCAAGAGTCGATAGATAAAGGAACCTCTACCGCTGGCACTCAACCCGAGGAGGAAACTCCGGTTGAACCGATTAACGAGTCCTTACCTCTTAGACGTTCCGATAGAGTTAGAGTTCATCCCTAGTTTTATGGTTTTCATATTACTACCGAAGGGGACACGTATATTAGTGATGGTACACTAATAAATCTTGATGAACCTAATAGCTATAAAGAAGCCATGGCAGGCCCGGAGTCTGCGAAATTGAAAGAGGCAATGGATAGCGAGATCCAATCCATGTATGATAACCAAGTTTGGAATTTGGTTGATAATGTGCCCGGACGTAAGACCGTTGGGTGTAAGTGGATCTTCAAGAAGAAGACCGACGTGGATGGAAACGTACACACATATAAAGCGCGATTGGTTGCGAAGGGCTTTACTCAAACTCCCGGAGTTGACTATGATGAGACCTTCTCACCAGTTGCGAAGATAAAATCTATTAGAGTGATGCTAGCGATTGCCACATTTCATGATTATGAGATTTGGCAAATGGATGTCAAGACCGCTTTCCTTAACGGAAAGTTGGCTGAGGATGTTTACATGGCTCAGCCAGAGGGGTTTGTGGATCCGAAGCATCCGAATAGAGTGTGTAAGCTTGAGAAGTCCATTTATGGACCTAAGCAAGCGTCTCGCAGATGGAATCTTTGCTTCGATGAGAAAGTCAAAGAGTTTGGATTTGTACGAAGCGAAGACGAATCATGTGTATATGTCAAAGCCAGTGGGAGTATAGTAAGCTTCCTCGTTCTATATGTCAATGACATATTACTCATAGGAAACGACATCCCGACTCTGCAGGAGGTCAAGTCCTGGCTCAGGAAGTGCTTCGCTATGAAGGACCTCGGAGAGGCTTTTTATATTTTGGGAATAAGGATAATAAGAGAAAGAAGTAAGAGACTAATTGGACTTAGTCAGAATACTTACTTAGAGAAGGTACTAAAACATTTTAGTATGGAAAACTCAAAGAAGGGAGAATTACCGATACAAAGTAATGCCAAGTTGAGTAAGACTCAAAGTCCGAGTACCGAAGCTGAGATAGCGGAAATGAGCCGAGTACCATACGCTTCCGTAGTTGGCTCAATCATGTACGCTATGACTTGTACTCGCCCTGATGTAGCCTTCCCTTTGAGCATGGTTAGCAGATATCAAGGGAATCCTGGCAGAGCACATTGGATTGCGGTGAAGAATATCCTTAAGTACCTTCGGAGGACGAAGGAATGGTTCTTAGTCCTCGGAGGGAGTGATGAATTGAAGGTGCGAGGGTATAGTGATGCCAGTTTTCAGACCGACAGGGACAACTACCGTTCGCAGTCGGGCTGGGTCTTTACCCTAAATGGAGGAGCAGTGACATGGAAGAGTTCCAAGCAGGAAATCGTAGCTGATTCAACGTGCAAATCAGAGTACGTTGCAGCGAGCGAAGCGTCGAAGGAGGAAATATGGCTAAAGAACTTAATCGGTGATCTTGGAGTTGTACCTGCCATAAAGGAGCCCATGGAGATTTTCTGTGATAACGAAGGAGCGGTTGCCTTGACCAAGGAACCAAGGGATCATGGTAGATCAAGACATATCAATAGAAAATATCACTTCATTAGACATCGTGTAGAAGAAGGACAACTCATAGTGAAGAGGATATTATCAGAAGATAACCCAGCAGATCCGCTTACGAAGGGACTGAGTAGGGTTAAGCACTTGCAGCATGCTAGGAGTATTGGGCTGAAGGATGATATTAGCATAGATTAGGTAGTATTAGAAACGTGTAATAGATAAATGTAATTAACATTTGATGATTAAATAAAGGAGTTTTATTTATGAGTAATGTTACTGTCTTATGTTGATTTTTTAACTATTGTTTCACTTTGCATGTTATGACTTCCAAAATAATTGAGTTTATTAGGAATAATCGAATTGTTCAAATTGTTCAAATTGTTCATATGTTGGAAGTAGATATGGATGAAGATTGTCATGAATTGGTGTGTAGATTGTCTAAATGGTGTTAGACATAGCAAAGGGTTGCTGCAACGTTCATGAGTGCTTATGAACTAGTTTTGAGCATTGGAACAAACCCGCGCTTGCTGGAATCACCTTATGGAATAAGATATAAAAGGGTGATCGCAAGACGATAATATCATATAGTCTTAAAACCTAGATATATGGTTTGTTATTTGTTGATTGATTGTACATTGATAATGCAAAAACGCATCAGTAACTCGGTGTTATAAAACGCATTGTTGTGTATAGTTGGTTAATGAATAAGTAAATGCATATAAGTCGAAGTTTATCTGTAACTTTTATCTAAGAAGGTAAAAGCGATATCTCAGCCGCTCGATGATTTGATTTGACTTATGTGCCGGGCCCTGTCAGAACTGAATTGATGTGTTCGATTAAGTTCTATGTCAAATAAATCAGAGATCGAGAAACCTGAATGCTTGACTAACCATTCCATAGGATTGTCAGCATGATATCTAACAGAGGACTGTATGATCCCTTATCTAAAGGACAAGATTGATTAGATTAGAGTTTGACAGCATCTTTGAGAGCTACGATTGCAAACCGAATTGTACTTGTGTATATATTTATTAGACTTATTCAAGTGGGAGACTGTTGGAATAGTGTCTAAGGCTACAACTATATTAGGCAAGTACTTGACCTGGTTGTGCATGGTCCTTTTGGGTTGCCTTCACCATAGCAACTTGATAGGATGATTTATTAAGAGAGAGTAAATATTATTAATATATTATGAGAATAATATAAAGAATAATAATATTGTTATTTGATATATATATAAGTCATAGAATTAATTGGAATTAATTTGGTGACTTAAAGAGATTAATCAAATAATAGGGTATAAACTATCAATTGTTTGATAGTTAAACTTTAGACTGTAAATCCATATAGATATGGATTGGACGGATTCTAGAAGCTAAAGGATAGCTCAAATCGTCCAAGACTTATCTAAGGAATGGATTTGGATAGCCTTAAGAGAAGATTATCCAATTAGGGTATAGGTTGTAACCCTTAAGGAGTCTACAAGTATAAATAGACCCTATGGAATAAGGAATTCGGGACTTCACCTAAAGTAGAGAAGCCCTCGCCGAATTCCTCCCCTCTCCTCTCTCCCAAATCATCCTCCTTGCTGTTTGGTGTTTGTAAGCCATTAGAGGAGTGACAATTGTGACTCTAGAAGCTCCAAGACAACAAGATCAACAAGGAATTCAAAGGTATGATTCTAGATCTGTTTCAATATTGTTATTATACCTAAATAGTCATTAGAAGTATTGGATTCAAAGCATGTTTAATTAGAAAGCCTAGATCCAAGCATTAGGGTTTTGCATGCGCACATAGGAAAGTTCTTATGGCTAAAACCCATCAGTAACAACAACAATGATAACATTTGTGAACCCAAAATGTGAAAGCACGTATGATGCTTATGCAATAACAACAAATTTTCCATCAAACGCTCTATGCAAGCACTTCAAATAGTCAACAAAGAATTGGAAACCCGAGAAATCCCGGTTTAAGTCCATTATGGACTAGGATTTCCTTATTAGGCCTAACGGGCCAATAAGCTTCCAATTTGACTATTTTGGGCTTAGAACTGTTAAATGGGCTCTAATTGGACCCACTTCCATTTATTTTAACATTTTGGGCCATATTGGGCCTAGAATGAAATAAAATACCCTAATGGACCTTATTGGGCCATAACTAACCTAATTAGCCCTAATGGGCCATAAAACTCATACTTGATGAATATTGGGTCGTGAATTTCTCTAAGAGGGACAATGGGTTGAAAACCATCAAATTGGGCCCATATTATGGACTCAACTCAAAAAGGCCCAACACATTCCTCTCCTTAGCCCATTCTCGGCCAACATATAAAAAAAGGGGGAAATGGAGGTTGACTTTGGAGGTTCCACCTCCATATTACACAACAAATAATAAAACAATTACATCCCATACTACCATGCAAGACTCATGTATCCATGCAACTCTCTCTCTTCTTGCCTCTTTTTTCTTCTTCGGCCGAGAACACAAGGAGAACACACCCATACAACTTCAAACTCTCATTCCAAGTTCTCTCAAGAACACTTTCCTTTCCTCCACCAAAATTTCGAAATCTAGGGCTTTTCAAGAAGGTTATTCCACAATAATCATCATCATTGGTAAGTTATTGTTTAGATCCATAACCTAGACTCTTTACTTCATCAAAACTTCTTCCTAACACACACAATTCTAATGATCTACTCCTTAGAACCTCTTAAGTTCGAAATCAACCCAAGAAAGCTTGCTAGGGCCGAAAAATAGCATCAAACTCTTCCCATTTCTTCTTCAAACCGAGAACAACTAAGCAAGGTGAGTTCATACCCCTCTATATTCGGTTTTCATATGTTTTATGGGGGAGAATACAAGTAAAATGTGTAGATCTATGTGTATGTGTGTGCTATGTGTGATTTCATGTGTATATGTGGTAAATATGTGCCAAAAATGAAAGATATTTCGAGATCTATAGTTCATAAAGGAAAAATATGTGATCTAGGGTGTATTACACATAACTAGTTAAGAAAAATCTACCATATAAGGGTTAAAGTAAACATGTTACAACATAAGACTCATTTTTGGGTTATTTTTGTCAAATAAGCAAAAGTTTGGGGAAAGATTGTCATTCACGGTTTCTTAAGGACTAAAAGAGTCAAATCAGTAAAAATAAATGTTTTTATGGATATCACACTCTTTTAAGGGCTAGAAGTGTAAATTGTAGCTTAATGGGCCAAATTTTGGGCTTTTCGGCCCATTAAGCCATAACTTGCGAAAATTTCAACTTTCAAGGGAGTGAAATGATAAACTTCTCAAAACAGGGGGTAAAAAGGGTAAATTAAAGTATTTCAGGGGTTAAAATGATGTATTTTCCAAACAAGGATAAAAAATGTAAACTTTTTGGATTTTGGGCCAAAATTGTAAAAGTTGCAAAAGTTTGGGCTTTAACCGAAAAATACTTTTCTGGAAGGGCTGAAACTACCAAAGAATAAGTTTTGAGCTAAAAATATCACTTGAACAAGTCTTTGGGTCAAAAGTGTCAAGAAAATTGTTTAAGGGCTTAAAATGTTTTTTTTTTTTTATAAATGACTAAAATTGTCAATTTTACCAAAGAAGGGCTGAAAGGGGTTCAAACCAAGATTTTTGAGTCAATTATTTTGTTTTTAAGATATTTGAGTTAAAATAAAAACACCAAACAACCATTCATGAAAACGGAAAAATGAAAATACGTAACATTCCAAACATCGTTAAAAATAACCGACCGACCTTGTTCCGATGCAAAATTAACAATCACCCAATCAAACTTTCCAACAATTAAACTACACCTAAAACAAGTAAACATTCAAATCTTTGGGCTTGAAATTTCCAATCATGCTTGTTGGGCCTTTGTGACCCATTAACATGATTTTTGGGCCCAAGAGATAATAATAAATGTTATTGGGCCTTCTATGACCCAATTTCATATTTAAGGGACCCTCAATGGTTTTTAAGTTCTATTGGGCCTTAGTGGCCTATTAGCATTGCTAGTAAGGTCCAAGTAAATCAAATGCGAAATGGGCCAGCGTGTCCTTCGTATAATCAATAGCCTTAAATAATACGCGGAAATAGTAGGATCTTGTAATCCTCTTCTCCTTGTTTATTAGGCCTATCGTCAATCCACGTAAACAAATAGGGGTCGATAATCAATAGTAATCAAAGTCAATTGGGATTTAATGAGTAATAACGGGTGGCACCAACGTGTGTCGGTCGTAGTCTGTAGTTATAATCAAAGTCTCCTGGAGGGAGAGCGAGAGTTTGTGTATAGATCTATATGGGGGTGACCCCCCACACCTCAGTTGTTCGCTACAGTTAGACTCGGCCAGTCTATGGTGACAAAATCTTAAGATCAATTTCGGTGTTCACCAGAGTGCCAAGACAGACAAACTAGTCATTATCATGCATGGTTATAACGACCACATAAATAAATCCAATATTAATCAAGTAATCAAGGTAAATCAAAATCATTCACGGGATGGGATAACAATTCAAACAGTTATATGATATATATATTTTTTATTTTCGGAAAACATCGGGTTTTCCGGGAAAGTTCAACATTTTTCACTGGTACTTTTAATACAAAGTTTTTCAACTATACACGTTTTGAAATCATCATGCATATATTTACGGATCTTCACACTTTTATATAAACACTGGTCTCTTCAGAAAATATCGGATTTTCTGGGTTGTTTTCTTACAAACTACAGAAAAAATTTTCATATCAAACCTGCTTATGAACTCACCAACATTCCATATGTTGACCGTTTTCAAAATAACTTGTATTCTCAGGTAACAGGTAAGCTGAGGAGTAGTACCAAGTATGTTCGGGTGTTGTGCTTTTGAAAACTATCAAACATTTTATGTTATGGATTGGTAATGTTAAAACAATGTACTTGATGTGAACAATGTCAGTTGTAATATATTGATGCATGGTGATGTTTATGTTATGATTCATGTATATTCATTGTGATGATATTCAAATTTAGTCACGTGATCCCTCAGATGTTTCCGCCGTCTGGTTCAGGGGTGTGACAAGGTCAGGACTTGTTCATTAGATGAAGGTGAACTTGAAGAGTGTTCATACGAATCAGCGAGTCGGAAGAAGGTTCATTGATGTTCGTAAAGGAGGGGAACTCGTCGAGTCGTTGCCAAACTCGACGAGTCGAGTCATGGATAAGGACGAGTAAAGGAAAGGGACTCGACGAGTTGACGGCCCAATTCGATGAGTCGGGTCAGCTGGAAGTTGACTTCGACTTGAACTTGGTTGGGGGTAAAATAGTCATTTTACCCTAAGAGTAGATATCCATTTGTGATTGAGTGTTCTGTAGGGATTGTAGCCGGAGGATTTTCGGAGTAGCAGCAGACAGAGGTTTCCCGCACAGATTATCAGCAGCTACTCGTACGAGGTGAGTTACGTTCCAGTAGCGGTGGTTCTATGGCCACAATGTCGGCCCACCAATAGGAGTTGTATGATTAGATGATTGTCTTTGTGATATCATCTAGGTTTGCTACTACCTGATATATTGGCATGATATGTTATATGTGATAGTAGTAGAGTTCGGTTGTTAGGACCGAAGGGTAGGTCAGACACCCCATATATGTCTGACAGTATGTGATGATATGTTTATATGTTGGCATGATATGTTATATGTGATAGTGGTAGTAGGAAGGGAATGGTCCCCAAGTTCGGTTGTTAGGACCGAAGGGTAGTTCAGACACCCCAAATATGTCTGATAGTATGTTTATGTTATGATATATGTGATAGTAGCAGTAGGGAGTGGAATAGTCCCCGAGGGTTGGTTGTTAGGACCGACGGATAGGTCAGCACCCCATAATGGATTGACATGGGTAGTTCAGCACCCCAAAATGGCTTGACATGGGTAGGACGGCACCGCATAATGGCCGCATGGGTAGGTCGGCACCCCAGAATGGCCGTACGGGTAGGTCGGCACCCCAGAATTGCCCAGCAGTGTGTATGCTATGTGATTGTATGGTATGTGGTACGATGGGGGAACTCACTAAGCTTCGTGCTTACATTTTACAGTTTTGGTTTCAGGTACCTCTTCAGTGAATGGGAAGGAGCTGGCGTGGTAGCGGCACATCATACACACACTCTTTGTTTTCCGCACTATGGATATTCTGTGATTGTACTCTGACATGATACTAATTTTATACTTGGGTTTTCTAACATGATACATTGTGTTATGAGATGACGTGTTTTCATAGTATTTTCTTATGAATGTTTTTATGTGTCAGTTACTTAAAATGAAATTTTTGGACTTGAAAATTGGGTCGTGACACATAATCTTCAACCTGGATCTCCACCTCACAATCATCATACCTAAGATAAATATTTTTCTTATTCTTTTTCTACTTTTTTGGCTTCACAAGGACAGCCTCCTCAATTACCTTGGCTTTTCCCTTAGTACCCTCTTTTTTCCTCCTTGTATTCACACTAGTATCAAGAACATTTTACAGTTCAACTGGAACATGCCTCTTATCGAATTTAGGATCTTCTTGTAAATAGAAATCACCTCATTTGGTAATGGTACCTTCGAAAGCATTGCCTATGGAATGTTACCAATATAATAAAGATTTGTATTTGAAGTGAATACGAAATTCACAACATTCAATTTCTTAATCTCAACCATACGAGACATTTAAGGCACTTTGTAATGGTCTCTAGCATGCTTGACTACTATTGACCAAAACCTAGCACACAATATTTCGGAATACTTTGTCGATGAAGATGGACTATGAAAAAAATTGTGCCCACAATACTTGACCTAAGTTAATTTTATCATCGGTATAAATACCATACATCAAAGTGTAAAATTACTTTCTCGCATTATCATATCCATACGTCCTTTCCGAAAAACATTTAAAGAAAATCGTAAACATTGCATTCCAAAAAGCTAGCAAGCACAATTTCTTAACTCTGGACAGTTAAAGAAGAACTAGAGAATAGCCCATCCGATGTAATACCTTGAGCATATTTGCATACGAGACATGGTCAGGATTGGAATAACCCTCACCAACAGGTAATCCCAAAAGCTTGCAGAAACTTGCCTTTGAGATTACAGCCTTCTTTCCTTGAATATCAAAGCTCATCACATATGTCGATTTGTTATAATTGGAAGTGGAGTAAGCCAAAATCAATGCTGATAAAGGAACTTCCTCATAGTAAACAAGAGCCTTTCTCAGGACTGAATGATTAAGACACACGATCAAGGGTTGACCAACTTTAGGGTATTTGGAGAAATCAAGATCAACAATTAAGTTCTGATTCTGCTTGACAACTAGAGTGATGGTTGATGCAAATTGGTCCATGATAATAACATGACCAGTTAATGTTGCCATTGATGCTTGCAGATGGAAGAGCACAAGAACACTTGTAGAATCAAAGGATTTTATGAGTATTGTTTGATCGCATAAATAGGTGAATGGGAATAGAATTGGATATTTATATGAAAAGTGGAATGTAAAGAGTGTTGGGTTTTGAGAATTCTAACACTCCTAAGTGTACATGCAACCCTAAATACCTTGGATCTATGTTTTCTCTATTATACATACAATTATGAATTTTCCAAGGTATTTATCCTAACTAGCATAATAACATTGATTCATATGAATATATTAAGTTAGAATTACATACATCTTTGATGTAGAATGTCTTCATGAAGCTTGAGTGCCTAGTGCCCCAAGTGTGACACCTCAAATGGTTCACACAACACCAAATACACTTGGAATATATTAGAGAGAAATCCACACTTCATGAAAATCGGCTAGCCCTTTCATATATACTCTAGTACTGATTTTGTCAACAATAAGATGCTTATATAGTTAGTAACAATTTGGGTGAACCCTAATTGTCATGGCTTTCCATTTCCATGGATCCATTGGTTCAAATATACCATGGAGCATCCATGGAGCATCTTATGGGTTTTAGCCCAACTTGACAATCCATGAAGCATTAGCCCACTATACAAGTATGGATGATTTACACAATCAACCTATATATTTAATTAGTCTTCTTTTGATCACTTAATTAATTCTAGATTAATTCTTGATCAATACTAATTAAATAATCTTATTAATATATTAGAACTTATAATATATTAATAAACCTTAAGTGTTATTTCTCTCATGTTAGTCTATCCAAATGCATGATGCCATGCAACCCAAATGGACCATGCCGGGTCGGGTCAAGGCTTACCAATTATAGTTATGGACTTAGACATTAATCCAACAGTCTCCCACTTGGATACATTTCAAACTATTATTGCAAGTATGACTTTAAGAACCGACTGGCAATCGTAGCTCTCAAAAGCTTCTGTCGAACTCTGACCTTGCCGATGATCTTTGACCTTTGTCAATGACTTGTCCATTAGATAAGTGATCATATATTTCTCCATTCTAGATATCATATGGACTGAGACATGGATTATGATCATTCTCTCTGTCCATTTGTTGTTTCCCAATTTCCGATTTATGACGACTGACTAATTGAACAAATCAAATCAGTCCAGGACCGCCTGAGCACTTACATTTTGTCATCACTAAATCATTGAGGGGAGCACATATATCACTTTTTCCCGAATGTAAAAGGAATGGATAAACTTTGACTCATATGGCTTGTTCTACTACTTGTTGAATCATACACAAAGGCACGTTTTATAACATCGAGTTACCGAATGCGGTTTTCGTGCAATCAATGTACAACCAACTCATAGTAACAACTCATATCTCTAGGTTTGAAGAATATAAGATATTATCGTCTCATGATTCAGTCATGATAAAATCCATGAAGGGATTCAAATGAGCGTGGGTTGAATCTAATACTCAGAACTTATGAGCACTCATGAATGTTGTAGCAACCATTGCTATGTCTAATGCACCTTAGACAAATCTTACAATCCAGATTCATGATAGTCTAGACACTACTAGAAAAACAGCCTTTTACGACGCTCATTGTGTGTCGTAAAACGCTCAGACGACGCGCAAATGCGCGTCAAGGAAGGCCCTGTCATAAAGAGAGACAACGCGCATTTACGACGCGTGGTTATGACACGCAATGCGTATCAAGGAAGGCCCTGTCATAAAGGAAGACGACACGCATTTGCGTGTCGTAACCTTACGACGCGTGTGTTTATGACACGCAATGCGTATCAAGGAAGCCCCTGTCAAGAAAGGTTATGTCATAAATGAAGACGACACACATTTTTGCGTATCGTAATTTTAATTTTTTTTAAAAAAAAATTATTTATAGATTTACTTATTTTCAAATTAAATTTGTATTTCATGTCTCATAATAGAAAATAAAATACCATATACAAAAAATACAATACATTGCACAAAAATTAATGTCATACAAATAATCATTCTAATAGTAGACAAATCTAATACATCAAATAATCATTCCAATAGTTGACAAATGTAACATTTCAACAGTTTTTATATAATTAACTAAATTATTAGCCAAATTTCCTAAAATACCAACATAATTTTCTATGAAGAGCATTTACACTATTCTTTTCCATCAAAAACTTCAAAACCTGCATAATTAAATTAATGTGTAATCAACTACAGGTCAATAAGGTAGGTTTAACCAAAAGAGTTTCATAATAGTAAGATTTTACTTTGAGTTTATTACAACTTTCAGCTCTTAATTGCTCAAGACTTGTCTCATACAGATAAATTTTAGGATTAAGAGGTCTTACTTCAGGTAACATATCCATGACTGATGTTAAAAAAAAACATGTACCACACAAAAGTATAAATTATACCGATTTTTTTATTTGTAGTTGAATGCAGCTTTTGTTCATAATCCCCCTCGTCCACATATTCTTCCTCTGTTCCCTTCCGTCCGAATTGTTCAACTACAAATAACAATTCGTGTCGTAAAACAAAAAGTTACCCTGTTCATGTTCCACCCAAAATAAACAAATAAATAAGACAAGTTTCTTTTTGATTTAATGCAGAAAGAATGACTTAATAATAAAGTTACCTGTGGATATTTGAATTTTGACAGTGCCATGAGCATCACCAGCCTCTTTCAGGTAATTACCAGCTGCTGACCTGGAACACTCCCGAATTTTCAGTATTTCAATTATTATGTATCATGTATCATGTATCATGTATGGTGTTACTGTTACCTATCAAATGGAAGTGGTTGGCCTCCTTACATATGTAGAATATCTCCAAGTGCTATTCTAAGGGCATTTCAGTCAAAACAAATCCCCGCATACCCTGCAGCACAGGCTATTCGCCCCCAATTTGGATCCCTACCATAAATTACCACCTGATAAAGCCAACCATAAAAAATCATCATTATATAATTGGAAACAGTTATTTCACCTTCAAATAACAAGATATTAACCATCATGCCTTGGTTAGTGAAGAAGATGCCACTGGACGTGCAATCTTTGCTGAAAATGATGTTAATACAATTGCTGAAAATGATGATCAGGAAGAACATAAGTCTCAACATGAAGATAACAACAGTACAATATCAAGTCCATTGGCACCATTGATGGAGGAGGTGCGTACAACTATGTCAGGTGAATGTGTTTATGTTGGTGCAATGGGGATTAATGCTCTGACATGGATGCAAAACCCACATGTTAGTTTTGTTAAACTATCCGATCCTGCTTGGTTGAATGATATTTCTCTATCCAGGCAGGTTCGTTACAAGGCTACTCCTGATGTAGTTGTTACACTACAAGAAATTACGAGAGTAATTGCTACTAAAGTCCCTGAAGAAATTGATGCATGTTTACATGATGGTAGTTTATGGTTGCTACGTGACGGTTGTATTGGGTGTTACAAAGAAGAAAATTTTGAGGGAGATGGGAAAGTGCTCGAAATGATGAAGCATGAAGTTCGTATAGCCCTTGGAATGTACAATATCAGGATTCAGATCTTGTGTAAGCTTAAAAAGACTATTCTAGTTAGAGAGTTACTCAATTGGCTTATATCAATAAACCTAAAGCCTAATTCAATTACTTACAATCATTTTATTCATGGATATTGCAAGGAGGGGAAGTTAGTTGTTCTAAAGAGAGCTATGTTTGATCCTTTTGACACAAGAAAGAAGATGCACACCACCAAGTCGCACATGAGAAGGGTGTTTATTATGAACGACTGCAATGAGCTGATGTAAAAATATCTTGGTCCCTTGGGGAATGTTGTGGATTCCTATGACTTACCAGTCAACAATTCCCATGAAAGGCTACACCGGAACAAGATTCTGCAAGTTATCAAGAAGAAACACATTGAAATGTTCAACAAGATTGCTGAAAACAAGAAAGATGGAGAAGCTGTGGTGATATCTAATGAGAGGAATTCTACACCGGGGAGAACTTCTCACTCTGGATTTATGGAGGAGGGTAGCTGTAATGAGGTTAAAGAATCAAACGAGAGTCAAATAGAAGTCATTATACAGTGGAAGGGCAAGTTTATATCGGAAGTTACTTGGGAAGAATTCATAACTGTGCCTTACGTTTTTTCCTTTCACCTTGAGGGCAAGGTGCATCTTTTGGGATGGGGTATTGCTAAGGCTTTAGTCAAGTTTAAGAAGGATGATGGTTCTAGTTTCCATTATTTTCCCCCATGTTTGATTATTCATGAGAATGGCAAGACTGATGAAGCTGTTAAGTTGATCATGGGTGCAATGGAACAAGTGGGTGGAATATATATGGTGATTGGTGTGGTGGTTGCAGATCATGGTAAGACTGATGGCAAGAAGAAGAGGCCACCTGAGAGAATTTGGGTGTCATGCATTAATTCTATCCACCTTGAGGACAAGGTGGTTCTTTTGGGGTAGGGTATTGTTATGCATCAACTTCTACCATATATGATAGATAAGGGCAACATGGGAAAGTCAACAAATAAAGGGAGATTAGGGGCATTTTAGGCATTTTATAGGTGGGGGTTCAAAACTCAGCTTTTCAACTACACATAGTTGACACGAGTTCTCACTCATCGAGTGTTTTAGAGCTTAAATCTTTTCTACTTTTGCTTTGCTCTGTATAAAATGAGAGATTCAAAAACCAACACCAAACAAGCATAACTCCATAAAGTAAAATGCAGATTCTGACCTGGCCAACCCACTGCCTGAGACCTGTTATATGCTCACGAACCTGCCTGAGATCTGAGACCTGTTATCTGCTCACAACCTGTTATATGGTGTATTAGATATCTGAAAATTAATACAAATGATTAAAAGATAATGAAATGAAATCAATCATAAAAGCTGAAATAAAGAAAATATGTTATAAAACTGACCTTCATTTGCATGTGTTATAAAACTGACCTTCATTGTTGTTAGTTCTTACACACACTACATTAGAACTCCACACTCTGGTACCTATTCAACCATTTGTGTGTGGATGAGAAAGGGGGGGGGGGATAGATAGATTTGTTTCAACTTGAAATAAGAGGTGTATACGTGTAACAAAGCTCTTTTGTGTGTTTGTAAGACAACTCTTTCAAGTAAAGTTACAGGTTTCAACCCATACTGTGAGTACATAAGTAGTATAATACCTTAAATGCCCTTAAAGTTGCTATGTAGCATGATGTACAACATCACATGGTTCACTAACCTCTTTTCCAGATTCCCAACCCAATAATCATAGTCGAATCCAGAGGTAGAACAGTCTTCTGGGGAGCAATCGCAGCCTGAGTCAGACATTGAAGCAAACGCCTCACAGGCGTCAAAAAATTCATCTTCGTTATCACTGTAACTACCCATCTTCGATTCCTAAAATTTCACCTTGTGAAAACCTAACCGACATATGTCACTGAATTAATATAATTTAGCACGGAAGATTGTATCTTGAATAAATGGAATTTTGGTTTAGGAAAAGGTGAAACATCCGAACCCTAATGCACGTAAGAAATCAAACAAGAAGAATTAAAATAAGGGAGAAGGAACAAAGCATACCTGAGATGCTTAGAGAGTAGAAGTGAGGACCGTGGAATGATAAGGAAATCGCCATTGAAACCTGCATAGTTTTTCAGTTAGGGTTTTCACAGGAGAAGATGAGAAGATCCAAAATCGAAATCAAAGCTATGAATAGAGGAGAGATTAAAGAAATAGAAGAACAAAAACATTAGGAATAGAGAATAAACATAGCATATCTTAGTCGGGCTAGGGTGTGGAAATTTGAGCAGTCTCTGAAGAGGTCACATGAGCCCGAGGTCACCGGAGGAAAATACCCCTAAGTTCGTTGAAGGAGAAGTGAGCAAAGATGTTGCCGACGAGGTGAGGCGAGATCATCGATCGATTGTTGTAGAGGCCAGAGAGCACCAAGTGTTTCCGTTCTTGAAAAAAAGCCCTAGTCCCTGCGATTTTGTGGAATTTAGTAGTATTATCCTTGCTTGTCTTCTTCTTTTCTTCTTAAATCTTAATAACAATCTCTATGAAATCGCAGGTTGCCTTTTTAGGTTAGAGGGAGAGAGAGAGAGAGGGAGAGAGAGAGGAAGACGAAGAGGAGCGGGTTTTAATTTTTCACATGGAATAGGTGGGGTTTTAATTTTTGGGGATTTCATTTCCCCCTTTCAAGAACGCGCGTTTTGAGTAAAACATAAAGCGACATTCACAGAGGGCGCACATTTTAGATAAAGTGCCCTCCGTGTTTTTATTTTTTTTACATGAGACACTAATCTAAGGGCACGCAATAATGCGTGACATAAATCCTTAAATTTTTTGAAGAGACGACACTTTTTAATATAACTCCCTTTTGCGTAACATAAATCACTGAGTATCGTAGATTGCGCGTCGTAAAAGGCTATTTTTCTAGTAGTGTATTGATTCATATCTACTTCCAACATATGACCGACTGTGGATGGTTTGAATAACTTAATCATTCGGGAAGAATGATCTAGTTGTTCTGGAAGTCAAACCATGAAAAGTGAAACACAAGAATAATACTAATCCTATATGGCCCCAACAGTTTGAGAGTAAATAAAAACACCTTTTATCTAAGCACCATATTGACTACTCATTATTCAATGTTTCGATTTTATCAACTTAATACTTGAATTGAAACAATAGTCATGCCATGAACCAAGCATGCATACTATGTTTGTCCAAACAATAGCTATGCCATACTCCAAGTATACATACTATGTTTACATATGGTCTTTTCTTTTGTGAAATAAATCAATTGAACATGACTCCAATGATGCTCATTTCATAATCCCAATCCCTTTTGTAAATGTAAGAATACCAAACTCTTGCCATTTACTGTAATCTGTTAGATTCTAAACTTATATGTAATGATCCCCTTGCAATGACTATGCACAAAGTTACAAAGATTTGGCAACAGGCATTACAGAGTATTCCAATGGAAAGCAATTCCATGGAAATGAAGTCTCAAATTCAAAGTACATTCCTTTGAACATCCTTCTTTGCATTAAGTTCTTTAATCTTACACAGATTC
The DNA here is from genome assembly GCF_002870075.4 of Lactuca sativa. NCBI lineage: Eukaryota > Viridiplantae > Streptophyta > Magnoliopsida > Asterales > Asteraceae > Lactuca > Lactuca sativa. Next base: position 31,054,708 of record NC_056630.2, on the reverse strand, counting down.
AAAGAACAACTTCCACCTATGGAAACAATCCCATATTCTCATTTTGACTATCACTTTTGAACAAGAGTTGCCTCTTTTCAAAATATGTCAATATGGTCCTTACTCTATACTTCTAATTGTCCATGAGCAACAAATCTTTGGTAAACCTCAGTTTGTCCTCGATAATTGCTTAATCATTTTAGTCATATCCAGTTCTTTTTCCCTCCTAATGTCCTAGGCATTTGGAAAATTTGGAATGGATAAATATTATAGCACATGTAATCAAACCTATATCCAAAGCATATGGGACATGATTCATGCTATAAAATTTTTATTTGCCATGTTCTCACAATTCGAACTATGAAGAGGTATGCCGTAATCATAATCGAATTTTGAGAACGCAAAATATATAGATATTCCTTATGTTGAACCATTCCAACATAACATTCATATATATCCTTGACTAAAGTTGATTAAAATCTCAATCTAAGCTTGTACAATTGGAATGAAGTATAAAATCCTCTCCCTTAATTATAGCAAAACAACTTTTCAAACCCGAATTGAAACTTTTGTTTTCTATAATTAACATTGCTAACTTGCAAAATTTAACATAATAATCATGCTCCCACTAACATGATGATTATTAGCACAACACTTATGCACCCACTAGCTCTGACATGTATCCAGAAATCAGTTGGACTTCTTGAAAGCAACACTATATTGACTTTCTTACCAAAGTTCAGATTTCTGATACGAGATTGCTTTGATAAGACTTTATCAAAATCATACACCTTTCCTTAGATAGCTCACATGTGTGTCTAAACAATTTTAGAACTATGAAAAGGGATGCCGTAATCATAGTCTCAATTGTTTAGACCTTTTCCATTTCTCACAAGTCTATGTTAGTGTGCCAGTTAACCACACGCGCTCCACTAACGACTTTGAGAATGCAAAGGTAAAAATTGTTATCTACTTAAAATCTTCTTAGTGAAAGCGTTTCCTCACCATCATTTTCATGAATCGAAGAGAAACCTTTTGGCACTTAGATTTTTATGGTGTATGTGTTCCTATCCATGTGAATTTGTCATAACTATAATCACAAGACACAATCAGTGACAAATCCAAACACACTTGTAACATCCGGATATCCAGGTATGGGAATTTGAGTAATTTATATTGGGGAATGAGGAGACTCGGCGAGTTGACGCCTCAACTCGTCGAGTAGGATCGTGTTTTGGGGACCAGTTTAATGAAGGGACTCGACGAGTCGGGTATTTGGACTCGCCGAGTCGGCGCTGTCAAGGAAAACCCAAATTGTCCGGGTTTGGGACCTATTTAAAGGCCCTTATGGCCTTCAGTGGCGGCCACCTACACCTTTGAGAGACTCCTATCGAACCAGAGAGCTGAGAGAGTGAAGAAGAGCCATTTTGGAGCATTCTTGAGGTGGGTGTGCAATGGAGTAGTCATTTCCAGCAAAGGGAGGTCGGGGGGGTGTCGATTCAGAGCTTCTGAGCTTGCATCTTCACCATAGAGGTATTAAATCTTTCTCCCTTTTCTGTTTTGGGTAAGATTGGTGATTTTAGGGTTTTCTACCTTCTTTTATGGCTTGATTGGTGGAGTATAGTGTCCCATTGAGTGTGAAGCCATAGATCTGGACCCAAAGAGGTCCAGAGAGTCCCTTCCATCCTGCTTTATGCATTCTATTTGGAGTTTTGAGCTAGGGTTGTTATGTAATGAAGGGTTTCACCCAAATAAGCTTGTAGAACCTTGCATGAGTGCCCAAGGTTCGACCTTTTCGTGGTTATTGGCTTTGAGGGAGTTAGATCTATGGTTTGGTGAAGCAAATCTGACCTCAGAAGGTCAAATGAGGGTTGTCATGGGAGCAACTCGCCGAGTCCATAGGCAGACTCGACGAGTCGAGTCGGGGTTGCCCTGCGATTCGTTGCCGAGTAACTCGACGAGTGGAGAGGGAACTCGTCGTGTCTAAGAGGTTTAAAAAGGATTTAGAGAACCCGCATGGACTCACCGAGTCACTCTTGTGTACTCGCCGAGTCTGGTCAGTGTTGACCATTGATTTGAGTTGTCTTATGTTGACTTTGGGAGTTTTGGTCAACAGAGGTAATAGAGGTCAGGGAGGGGTAAAATGGTCTTTTACCCATTACCTGACTAGAGAGGGAAAGAGTAATCATCGGTTAATTAGAGTTGAGACTTTGAGTATTAATTAGAGATATTTGCCTTATGTGTTAGGCGGTGGCGAGTCCGAGGTTCGCATGTGCAGACAATTGCTTTCTGATTGCCAGGTGAGTCTTCTCACTATACTTTACCTTGAGTAGGTAACCAAAGTTATGTGACAGAGTATTTGTATGTTATGTATGTTATGTGTTGTACTGCATTATTTCTATGTGATTTATGATGTGCATGTTCCCAGAGTTAGAACCGGAAGGTTCCCAGAATTAGAACCAGATGGTTCAGAGAGTTAGAACCGGAAGGTTCATAGAGTAGGGTCCACAAACCCACAGAGTTATAGCCTCGAGTGGCTAATATGTGTTATGTGTGGTATTTTGGGGAACTCACTAAGCTTCGTGCTTATAGTGTTTTGTGTTATGTGTTTTAGGTTTCTCTCAGGATCACGGGATGGCACCGGCTCGATTGTACACACCAGAGAAAGAGTCATGTTTTGAGGATCCTGGTTTATTATGCAAGTGAAAATGGAGTCATGTTTTGTAATTCGATTATGAATGGGATTTTAAGAAAGTATTTTTAAGAATCAAACGATTATTTTTAAATGAAAATTGTTTTGAGATTTACGGTGTTACAAATTGGTATCAGAGCCTTGGTTTGACGGATTCGGATGCACCTTCGGGTAAATCTGGACTCAAACTGAGGATTTAAGACAATTTTTCAAAAAGAAATGTGTTTTTTTTATAAGCGAATAAGAGTTTCAAAGAGAAAGCAAAAAGAGCAGTGTGTACAATCAGCCAGAGCCTGAACGGTGATTTCCCAAAACACCCTTATTTTGTGTTATCAGATATTTGTGATACATTTTATGAGATATTATGCATGCTAGAGACAGGCTAGGCAATTCATATTTTAGGACTAGAGTGGCCTGATTTGTGATGCCTTAGCCTAGGGTTGCTGTTATATGTGATGTGCTTTCGAGTATGTGCTGAGCGAGAGTGACCAGCAGGAAATTTTTAGGGGATTCGAATAGGGGAGTAATATGGAAGAGGTATCTATATGAGCATATGAGGAGCTTGACGAGAGGGTAGCCAGATGCCCACGTGGGGCGGAGTTGTTAGAGTTCAGTGATATCCATCATGTATGAGGAAAGCGAGTGGATAATAACCTAAGGAGGTTTTTCGTGCTGAAGGGGACGCTTCAATGCCCGAATGATGTTTGCTTCGTGATTTGTGGAGTTCTCAATGATGGGAGTCAGCTACTAAGTGAATATGACGATATTCAGGAGGTAGATGGCTAACATCATTAGGAGTTCTTTAGCAGCTGATGACAGAGAAGTGCGGGAATCTAGGAAGAGCCTAGGGAGTAACCTTAGCCAGATGAGTGCGCTGGCAGAGTAGAGAATTTGCTGGGGAGCGAGCACACGCGACGGGATTGGTGAACGAGAAGGTCGAGTAACTACTTAGGAGCTCCGGAGTAGTCTGTGTGGAAAGTATGGATAGATGTGGCAGGTAGTATGGGCACGTACTACTGAAAGCAGAGGACCCATACTTGATACAGGGAGTATTCTGAAGGTTCTAATGAGCGGATTGAGGAGTGATGTTATGGTTCGAGTACCATACATCGGAGCGGATTGAGGAGTGATGTTATGGTTCGAGTACCATACATCAGAGCGGATTGAGGAGTGATGTTATGGTTCGAGTACCATACATCGGAGCAGATTGAGGAGTGATGTTACGGTTCGAGTACCATACATCAGAGCAAATTGAGGAGTTATGTTATGGTTTGAGTACCATACATCGGAGCGGATTGAGGGGTAATGTTATGGTTTGAGTACCATACGTCGGAGCGGATGGAGGAGTGATGTTATGGTTTGAGTACCATACGTCGGAGCGGATGGAGGAGTGATGTTATGGCTCGAGTACCATACATCGGAGCAGATGGATGAGTGATGATATGGTTCGGTTATCATACACCGGAGCATATTGAGAAGAGATGTCATGGGATGAGTACCATGGTTCGTAGTGAATGATGCTTGTGGTTCTCCGGTTATCCGGTCATGATTGATGAGGTAGAGATTTGGACGCTATGAGTTTTAGGTCTATGGGCCATGGTTGAGTTCGAAGAGGCATCCCTTGAGAGGGAGGTCGAGAGCCTTTCAGAGTATTTTGGTAAGGAGTCAGAGGGAGGGGAGAATTTCGGTCTGAGTTGAGCAATCAGTCGATAGAGGAGATGTCACCTTCTATGACCTGGGTGGTGCTATTTATGTTAGTGTGCGAAACATGAGAGGCATGATGTTTAAGTTTTGGGTTTGGGGGTAAACCCTGCAGGTTGTCATTGATGATGATTTTCCACCAGAGTATCAGGTAGCATGTGTGCCGCGAGACAATGATTTATCATAGTCGAGGACCACATTACACCTATTTGAGTATAGTAGGGCGTATTGTAGTGGTATCAGTGGGGTGTCCAGTCGATTTTATCAGTGCAGTGGTTTTTCTATCTATGTTGGGTATTGAAAATGGGAGTGGGTCCTTGTTCTTGGGATGATCCATGTGTTGGAACGTTGGTTGATGAGTCGAGGTGGGGGAGTATGATGATTTCGTGGTTCAGTCTATGAGTCAGTGATGTTATTGGTCAGTTGAGTTGTTTGGTATTGGATTGGTACTAGACTTGGAACGACTAGAGGCAGTCGTGACGAGAAGTTCTTGAGGATTTCATCTGAGGTTCAGAGTATATGAGATCGATTGATTTCCTTAAAGGGGATTATCGGGCGTTGCGTAGCACTTTCCAGGGGCAGGTGCGATTTTGCTGGTAAAAATAGTTTGTGGGATGGTTGTGTGCCAAATGGTGATGGTTCGAACCCTGAGTGGGGGAGAACCGGGTACCGTATAGAAGAAAGCAGAGATTTGTCAAGAGCGGTTATAAAAGGGGTATAGAGATATATGGTAAGAATTCATGAGACCAGAGTTATTGGTGATCGAGGAAAGGGTCAGAGTGAGCTAATGCAGGAAGTGATGGGTTTTGGTCATAAGACATCCTATGTGCTCATACAAACCCTAATGCTTGGATCTAGGATTCTCTATTGTATATGCTTTGAATCCAAGACTATAAAACCTAATTCTAGCATATGAGAATCAATATTAACATATAAATGGGTTTAAGAACATACCTTGATTGTTATATAGTAATAACAATCCCAAATCTCCTTAAATTGACTTTGGAAGGCTTAGATTCACAAGTGTCACTCCTCTAATGGTTCACAAACACCATAAGCAAGTGGAGAAGGTATAAAGAGAGAGGGGAGGTATCAAATTCGTCCTTAGGACTTCTAGGGAACAAGTGTACGAATTCTAAGGCCTTAGAGGTCTTTATATAGGGTTGGGATTAGGGTTTCAGTCCTTATCCTTATCTAGTTACTTGCCCACCAAGTAACCATAAGATAAGTCTTAGAAAACCCCTATCTCATGGACCTTGGACGATTTTAAGGATATCCTTATCCTTGAATTCGTCCATCCTTTAACAAGGATAACCATTGCCCTATTTTGCAACTATCACATAATTACAATTCAGCCCCTCTAGTTTAATTAATTACACTTGATCACAAAATTAATTCTTAATTAATTATTGACCAATATTAATTAAACAAATATGATTTCTCCTTCAATATATTATTCTTATAACATATTAATAAATCATAATAACCTCTCTCTCTTTATTTATTTCTCCAATCAAGTTGCTTTGGTGAAGGCAACCCAAAAGGACCATGCACCATCGGGTCAAGTACATACCAAAATAGTTATGGACTTAGACACTAATCCAACAGTCTCCCACTTGGATAAGTCTAACAACTATTCTGCGTATGACTTCGGATCCTGATCTGCAATCGTAGCTTTCCAAAGCCGCTGTCAACTCTGATCCTATTAGATATGCGTGTCCTTAGATAAGGGATCATATATTCCTACATTCTAGATATCGTATGAGATATGATTTCAAATCATTCTCTTTGTACTATATCTCAATTTCCGATTTATGACGACTGACTAATTGAACAAATCAAATTAGCCCTAGCCCGGCCGAGCATTTACGTTTGTCATCACTAAATCATCGAGGGGCCCAAAACATATCGCTTTTATCCTACCTTGGATAAAAGGAACATATAAACTTTGATACAATGCTTGCTTGCACTCACTAACCAAATCACACACAACAATATGTTTTATAACACCAAGTTACTAGTGCGTTTACATATTATCAATGTGCAACCGATTCGCAAGATACAACTCACACATCTCGGTTTCAAGAATATAAGATGTTATCGTCTCACCAATCACTCGTGATACAATTCATGGAGTGATCCAAGTGAGCGTGGGTTTGATCCAATGCTCAAATTCATATTCATAAGCACTCATGAACGTTGCAGCAAACATTTGCTTATGTCTAATGCTCTTTAGACAATCCACACACCAATTCATGACAGTCTTTATTCATACCTACTTCCAATGTATGAATGACTGTGGCCCGTTCGAATAATTCGATTTTTCTTAATAAACTCAATTATTCTGGAAGTCAAAACATGCAAAGGTGAAACACAAGAATAATACTAATCCCATATGACCTCAAACCTTTGAGTATAAATAAAACACCTTTTATTTATCACCATATCGATTACTCATTATTTGTCGTTTCGGTTAATCAACTTCTTACTTGAATCACAACACTTGTCCCATGCTCCTAGCATGCACACAATGTTTACTCATGGTTCTTACTTTGTGAAATAGATCACATTGAACACATTTCCAATCATTCTCATTTCACAACTCCAAATCCTTTTTCCATAAGTGAAAGAATATCAAATTCTTGCTACTTATAGAATATGCTAGATTCTAACGTTCTATGCAACTTATCCTTTCATAATGTCACTGCACCAAAGTCACAAAGACTATTGCCAATGATATTATAAAGTCTTCTATCGGAGATTGTTGCAAGACAATTCCTTAGATATGATGTTTCTCACTCAAAGTACATTCCTTGGAACATCCTTTTGCATAAAGGTTTCTAATCTAGTCATAGTTTTTCCAATATTCAATTCCCAATATGGACACGCTTCCATATTTTCCATATGACAACTCATTCTTAATAGAATCTTATCTATTTGTAATGATGTCGATATGGTCCATCCAATATGGAAACATTTCCATATTTTCCAATACTGTACTTCCAACTACTCACAAGCGACCAATCCTCGTCGAACTTTGGATTGTCCTTTGATAGTTGTTTAATCATTTTAGTCAAAACCGATTCTAGTCCTTTTTCCCTCTAAATGCGCTAGATATTTGGAAAATTTAGAATGTTCAAACATTAAAGCATTTGCAATCGATCCTATACCCGAAGCGTATGGGATACAATGCATAATGTTTTATTTGCTATGTTCTCAAAATTCGAATTGTGAAGAGGAATGCCGTAATCATAATCGAAATTTTAAGAACACACTATGTACCTTTGACTAAATTTATTAACATTTCTCAACCTAAGCCTTTAGATTTGAAATGAAGCATAATATTCTCTCCCTTAATTATAGCAAAACAACTTTATAACCCTTACTACTTTGCAAGGTATAACTCTTGTTTTCTATAATTAATATTGCCAACTTTGCAATACGTGCCTTAATAATCATACAATCATAACATTTATGCTCCCACTATCATGATGATTATTATAAAACATAACACTTATGCTCCCACTAGCTTCGACATGTATTCATAAACATCTTAACTTCCAAAAAGACAATACCTATTGAATTTCTTAAGTCCATGTTTCTAATACTTAGTGCTTTAATAATCTTTTATCAAGGCCTCTTAAACTTATACACCTTTGTCTTAGATAGTTCATATGTGTGTCTAAACAATTAAGACTAATTGCCAAACCTCACAATTCAAATCATGGAAAGGGATACCGTAACCATAATCGAATTCGAGAATGCAATTTTACAATCACTATCTTCTTAAAATCTTTCTTAGTGAAAGCATTTCCTCACAATCATTTTCATGAAGGAGGAAATCTTATGACACTTAGATTTAAACGGTGTATGTGTTCCTATCCATTTGAATTTGTTGAAACCAAAGTTTACAACAAATTCAAACTCATATGGACCGAACTTTCTTAGTCTTGATTTCTTACCTTATGGTAGCACAGCTACCCACCATGTCTTCCAAGTAGTTAAGCAGCTCACCCTTTCCTATCAATGTACCTTTCATTAATTAAGGTGCTTTGCCTTTTATGCGTTCAAAATGAGAACTCATAGAACTCTCATGCATAATTAAATCGATTGGATTGGCACAGAATCAAAATAATGTCATCACGATAGGTTGTAAACCTTAACTCGTGTGCTAGTGATGATCGATAAGGTTTATTTGATTTGCTCTTGAAACCTTTCAAGACCATTAAGACTCCCACTGACTCCTTGACATATAAGATTCTCTTGTCATTAACCATTTCTTGACAAACAAATATTCAAGAGTTAGTGTAGCTTTTATCAAAACACTTCATAAATTGGTCCTAGTTGGTCTTTGTCTTATCCAAGACATCACAACTTACCACATTTAATGAATGTTATAAACCTTCTTAATACTTTTTCACTCAATGTCACAATCTTAACTTTAAGACTTGTTTTGGAACGAAGTATGATTGACTTTTTGATTTAACCATTTCTTCAATTCTTGATTCCTCTTCTTAAACATACAATTGTACTTAGAGGATCAATATGGTTCTTAATCATTAAGACCTATCATAAAGCATAAAAGGTACTCTCCCTTCTTTTTAGAATGGAGAAACTTTTATCTTTCTGCCTACTTGATTCTTGTTATTCGTTCTACTATTGATTTAAACTTTTTCAATCAATTCAGAATTACACTTAATCTTATAAGTATAATCATATTTACTAAACCTTTAGTAAATCATGACGAATATCTTGTTACTCTTATGGTGGACTTTGATCAACACACAACTTTGTGTACTCGATCTCCTAGTCCTTCACTTGACACTTTGTCAATGAATTAGTCTAATTTCCAAATATGAAATTTCTCATTCATCATGCATCCACGTTGCATGATTCCAAGTTTCTGTCCAATTGAAACTTGGGCGATGAGAAACTCTCCCTATTTGGTAAATTCTCGACTTTTCCATAAACACCATAAATGAGAATCATATCCATTTGTTATAGAAATACGCAAACACCAATTTTCATAACGATTTCATTGCAAGGAAATAAATAAATAAATAAGTCAAACGAAAATTTATTTTATTTATAAAAGCAGCGGAAAACATTTGTCCTTACAATGCAAAATCCATCGAAAACTATGTATTTCAAAAGAAAAATTCTAACAACTCTATCATAACTATCTAAGCTCAAAATCTAATCTTCAAGTCCATGCGATCAAAGATCCATTCCTTGTGATTAGATTCATCTTGTTCTTTCACCAAGCTTCCTTTCTTTTCACCGATCCTGTAAAACATTCAAATGCAATCTTATCACATTATGTATTAAGAATTAATGAATAGGAACTTAATGGAGTTAGATAGTGGATTTTAGCTGAAGCGTAGCCATACTTTTTGACTCTCCCATCTTCTGGACTCTTCAGGCTCTTTGGGCAGACTTGTATCCAATGCCCTTTCTTTTGGCAGCAAACGCAGGTCGGTTCTCCTAGAACGTCCTCGGAAGCATGGTTGGTTGACTTTCCCAACAAATACGCTCCATTGCTTCGCCAAATCACTTCTAATTCAGCAGCAATGAGCATGTAAGTTAGGTCAATGAGGTTGTCGTCATGATCCATCATATAATACTTTCTTTTGAACTCATTATATGATTCAGGAAGTGACTGCAAAACCCAATTTACAGCCAACTCATCTGGGAATGACACACCCAACATTATCAACCTATCAATGTGTGATTTCATTCCTAGAACGTGGGCACACATGAGTTTACCATCTTCATGTTTCATTTCCAATAGGGCTTTAGTGATATTGAACCTTTCAATTCTTCGATCTTGTGGGTTGGGGAGAACAATAGGAGGAGGAGGAGGAAGTGAAGTATCATTTCTCGTTCCTCGATTGAATCGTGGAATACCATCTTCATGTGGAATGCTTGTTCCACGGGATTTGGGAAGACCATAGTTGTCGAACTTTGACATCTAGAAAACGGAAGAAAAACAAATTCAAGTTAGTTGATAGATTGAGTCCTTAGTAAATCACCCAAATACTAAGGCTAGGACCCAACACAATATTCTACAACTCGGGAGAGGGATGCCGTAACCCAAATTGAAGAATATTTGAAGGTAAGTGAATGATGATTCACTAATTTCCACCACGGAAAATGAAAAAGAAATTTAAGTTTTAAATCTATGAAAACTCCTAGATCCTTTGAGATTCATTGAACTTTCAATGGCATGTTAAATCTCGATATGCCCCTCTTGTTTGTGACTGGGATGTCGAGGATCACAAAGCGGGTGTGAATAACCATGCAAACTTACATGGTGCCCTCACATGTTACAGTCACCTATTCGATGTGCCGGTAAACCACACACGCTCCACCGAACTATGACAAACATTGAGTCACCCTTTGCTACCTTTGCTTAGAACCAATTAGTGTGCCGGTAAACCACACACGCTCCACTAACGTCTTCGCAAGGGCACAAAGTGTAATTTCATGGAATTGCATCAATTCACTTTTGCCTAAGTAACTAAGATTGGGAATTTTATGAAAACATTTAGTTACTTTTATACTTTATTATACTTATAATGGAAGGTTTCGTCCTATCCTACCCGTTCGGCTAACGACCCTCCACTAGTCAAGAGTGCGGTGGGTAAGAGTGGATACCCATTCAATCGTCATTTTATAGGCAATTTCCTTAAATACCCCTTATAGACTAGCTTCGTGAATGAGGCCTACTAACGGTAAGACTGACTTTTACTCATACATATATATAATGTTAGACTTTTAATGTTATATATAGTATAGGGTGTATTTTATACTTTCAAAATACTAGGTGGTCTAATTTAACAATTATACTTTTAATTCAATTAAATTGTAAACCTAAACTTTTATGGATTTATTAAACTTATTTTAATTATACACCTTAATTAATTAACAAAACCATAAGGGTGTGATTTGAACTTTTTCAAAACTATACTAGAGTTTTAGAATTTAACATTCCTAATTAAACTTTTAATCAACTTTTAAATTCCAAAACTTGAGGGCAAGTTTTGAAACATTTCAACATATTAGGGTTTAGAATTTAAATATACATCAAAATTAAACCATTTAATCAAAATTTAAATTCCAAAACTTGAGGGCAAGTTTTGAAACCCTTCTTCAAAACATTAGGGTTTCAACTATTTAAATTTCAAAACAACAAAAATTTTGGGTTCAAATTTAAACTATAAAACCTAAAGGGCAAAATATGAAACTTTTCATAACAACAAGGATCAAATAACAAATAATTCAAATTAACATTTAATCACATAATTATCCATATTTGATTTATTTAATGATTTCTTGCAAAACAATTTATCAATTTACTCAAAATAATTAATCAATTATCACATAAGGAAACAAATATTTTATTAATTGATAAATATCTTCAAGTCGGATTTATATTGATCTAATATGATAAGATAACTATCCATAAGCAAAAACAACAAGAAATCCCGGATATACCTCTGTCTGACGCTCGAACTCGCCGAGTACCACACCGTACTTGCCGAGTTGAGGTCCACTCGCCGAGTACACTGTGGTACTCGCCGAGTTCCTCAGCCAGAAAGCCCAAAAATCGATTTTTCAAACATATCAAGCAACAATACAATAGAAACCAATCATGGCTCTGATACCACTGATGGGTTTTGGTCATAAGACATCCTATGTGCTCATACAAACCCTAATGCTTGGATCTAGGTTTCTCTATTGTACATGCTTTGAATCCAAGACTATAAAACCTAATTCTAGCATATAAGAATCAATATTAACATATAAATGGGTTTAAGAACATACCTTGATTGTTATATAGTAATAACAATCCCAAATCTCCTTGAATTGACTTTGGAAGGCTTAGAGTCACAAGTGTCACTCCTCTAATGGTTCACAAACACCATAAGCAAGTGGAGAAGGTATAAAGAGAGACGGGAGGTATCAAATTCGTCCTTAGGACTTCTAGGGAACAAGTGTACGAATTCTAAGGCCTTAGAGGTCTTTATATAGGGTTGGGATTAGGGTTTCAGTCCTTATCCTTATCTAGTTACTTTCCCACCAAGTAACCATAAGATAAGTCTTAGAAAACCCCTATCTCATGGACCTTGGACGATTTTAAGGATATCCTTATCCTTGAATTCGTCCATCCTTTAACAAGGATAACCATTGCCCTATTTTGCAACTATCACATAATTACAATTCAGCCCCTCTAGTTTAATTAATTACACTTGATCACAAAATTAATTCTTAATTAAATATTGACCAATATTAATTAAACAAATATGATTTCTCCTTCAATATATTATTCTTATAACATATTAATAAATCATAATAACCTCTCTCTCTTTATTTATTTCTCCAATCAAGTTGCTTTGGTGAAGGCAACCCAAAAGGACCATGCACCATCGGGTTAAGTACATACCAAAATAGTTATGGACTTAGACACTAATCCAACAGGAAGTACTTGTTTGAGAAGGATGAATGTCTCCACGGCAGGTGGTCATTGGTCAGGGACCTGGTTGTGGTTAGGGTCGTTGCAAGTAGATAGAGAATGATTGAGCTGCCAACTCCAGGGTCGGTATGCGTATTCTTGCTTGGATTTTGAGCGGCAGGAAAAAGGGTTTCGGAGAATTATCAGTGTATTCCGTAGCGTTAGCATTTTCTCGTGTTCCAATTGATTATTTGGATACATCGAAGTTGCGCATTGGAAAAAATGAAGATTTAATTATGGGGTTCAGAGGAAATGTATTATTGTATCTATATGATGCTTGGGGCAGGAGATCAGTGGTTGTGGTAGGATCTTGTGATGTTCTGTTGGGGTGTTCCGAGGTATCCAGGTGTGATATCTTGATTTCGGAGTTATTCGAGAATCTTGAGTTGAGACGACATGTGGTGTATCAAGTATCTATGGTTCCAGTGGGAGCCTTGGGAGTTGTCATCAGGAAGGATTATTTAAGAATGTGGATTTTCTGAAGAAAGAGGTATTTTATTATGACGATTGTCGTCATAATTTATGATGCATAATTGGGGCAAGTGTGTGTAGATATCTATGATAGTCCGCGGAGCATGAGCTAGTGGACATAGTGTGGTGTGGTATGAGAATTAGATTATGGGGTAATGGGAGAGGGTGTTGTGATGCTACGGGGAGCCGTAGTATTCACTAGTCAGAGAGTGTTGTGATGCTACGGGGAGCCATAGTATTCACTAGTCAGAGAGTGTTGTGATGCTACGGGGAGCCATAGTACTCACTAGTCCGAGAGTGTTGTGATGCTACGGGGAGCTGTAGTATTCACTAGTCAGAGGATGTTGTGATGCTACCGGGAGTTGTAGTATTCACTGGTTAGAGGGTGTTGTGATGCTACGGGGAGCCGTAGTACTCACTGGTTAGAAGCTTTTGGTGATGTTGAGGAGCCGTAGTATTCTAGGCGGCAAGAGAGTGTGATGATGAAGTGTTCTCTGATCAGAGTATGACGCAGAGGAGTTTTAGGCTCGAGTAGCCTAGTATCGAGTTGTTGGAGCTTGGTGGTTAGGCGAGGGGCGAGACGGGGGTCTCCTTCTCTCTCGGGAATTATTATTTTTTGATTTGAGTTGAGCTGTGTTTGTTGCAGCATGAGGAAATTGGGAAATGGTATTCGCGTGAGGCGTAGGGTGAGTCATGAGACCAATGTTTTATTGGGACACGAGGTTTCAACTTTGGGTCGGACCCAAACTCTCGAGTTGAGTTTGGCTTTAATAGTGGGAGGATATCGAGATGAGATTCTAGACTTCTGAGGTAAATTCTCGGATGGGAGGTATTGTTATCGTCGGATATTTTTATCTGTATAGGTCAGTACTCGGGTGCAAGAGATATCGCAAGATGCACAGGAGATGTGCGTAGCTAACATCCGAGGTCAGGGGTTAGTTGATCTTCGGTTGGGATGCAGTCCTTGTATGAGTTAATGAGAATTTCGTGACTGATGTGCCATTGGGCTAAGATAGTTGATGCGAGGAGGAATTCGGTGAGACATTTTGGATCATGATTATGGGTAACCATGGAGGTTTAATTTTTAGGCTGAGGTCAGACCTCGTGTGGTGTTAAAAGAGATATGGAATTTAGAGCGAAGGCTTATGAATGAGATGTTGAGGACACTTCTGAGCAAGCATGGTTATGCTTCTGTGTCTGAGGGCAGAGTGTCGGGATTTTTGGTTCGGATGGTTCTGATAGCAGTTTTAGAAGATGTGCCCCGATGCAGTGTGAACCCTTTTATTTGCAGGGGTGGGGTTCGTCAGTTATGGCATGATCAATTTGGAGGAGAGATAGTCGGTTGTTGGATATGTTCGTATGAGAATCGGAAAACTAGTGAGAAAACAAGGTTGTTAATCGAGGAGCAATTATCATGGTGATCGCTCGAGTAGGCGGACTGGAGGCGGTTCAGGCTACTAAAGTTTCCGGTTATTGGGAAGGCGTATTTTTAGCGGCGAAAGTGTTGGTTCAGACTTTTTTTTGGAGGTTCCATGTGATTTTGGATGTCTTTAGAGAAAGATATCCGGGCGGTATGAGGATCATTTCGGTGGTGCCTTTCGGGTTAATGATTTAAGTTTTGGGTGGTTTCGGAGTGATTTCGGGGACAAAATCTAATTCAAGTGGGGGAGAATTGTAACATCCAGATATCCAGGTATGGGAATTTGAGTAATTTATATTGGGGAATGGGGAGACTCGGCGAGTTGACGCCTCAAATCGTCGAGTAGGATCGCGTTTTGGGGACCAGTTTAATGAAAGGACTCGACGAGTCGGGTATTTGGACTCGCCGAGTCGGCGCTGTCAAGGAAAACCCTAATTGTTCGGGTTTGGGATCTATTTAAAGGCCCTTATGGCCTTCAGTGGTGGCCACCTACACCTTTGAGAGACTCCTATCGAACCAGAGAGCTGAGAGAGTGAAGAAGAGCCATTTTGGAGCATTCTTGAGGTGGGTGTGCAATGGACTAGTCATTTCCAGCAAAGGGAGGTCAGGGGGTGTCGATTCAGAGCTTCTGAGCTTGCATCTTCACCATAGAGGTATTTAATCGTTTCCCTTTTCTGTTTTGGGTAAGATTGGTGATTTTAGGATTTTCTAGCTTCTTTTATGGCTTGATTGGTGGAGTATAGTGTCCCATTGAGTGTGAAGCCATAGATTTGGACCCAAAGAGGTCCAGAGAGTCCCTTCCATCCTGCTTTATGCATTCTATTTGGAGTTTTGAGCTAGGGTTGTTATGTAATGAAGGGTTTCACCCAAATGAGCTTGTAGAACCTTGCATGAGTGCCCAAGGTTCGACCTTTTCGTGGTTATTGGCTTTGAGGGAGTTAGATCTATGGTTTGCTGAAGCAGATCTGACCTCAGAAGGTTAGATGAGGGTTGTCATGGGAGCAACTCGCCGAGTCCATAGGTAGACTCGATGATTCGAGTCGGGGTTGCCCCGCGATTCTTTACCGAGTAACTCGACGAGTGGAGAGGGAACTCGTCGTGTCTAAAAGGTTTAAAAAGGATTTAGAGAACCCGCATGGACTCGCTGAGTCACTCTTGTGTACTCGCCGAGTCTGGTCAGTGTTGACCGTTGATTTGAGTTGTCTTATGTTGACTTTGGGAGTTTTGGTCAACAGAGGTAATAGAGGTCAGGGAGGGGTAAAATGGTCTTTTACCCATTACCTGACTAGAGAGCTAAAGAGTAATCGCCAGTTAATTAGAGTTGGGACTTCGAGTATTAATTAGAGATATTTGCCTTATGTGTTAGGCGGTGGCGAGTCCGAGGTTCGCATGTGCAAGTAATTGCTTTCTGATTGTCAGGTGAGTCTTCTCATTATACTTTACCTTGAGTAGGTAACCAGAGTTATGTAATAGAGTATTCGTATGCTATGTATGTTATGTGTTGTATTGCATTATTTCTTTGTGATTTATGCTGTGCATGTTCCCAGAGTTAAAACCGGAAGGTTCATAGAGTAGGGTCCACGAACCCACAGAGTTATAGCCTCGAGTGGCTAATATGTGTTATGTGTGGTATTTTGGGGAACTCACTAAGCTTCGTGCTTATAGTGTTTTGTGTTATGTGTTTCAGGTTTCTCTCAGGATCACAGGATGGCGCCGGCTCGATTGTACACACCAGAGAAAGAGTCATGTTTTGAGGATCCTGGTTTATTATGCAAGTGAAAATGGAGTCATGTTTTGTAATTCGATTATGAATGGGATTTTAAGAAAAGTATTTTTAAGAATCAAACGATTATTTTTAAATGAAAATTGTTTTGAGATTTACGGTGTTACAACACTGAACTTGCTCAATCTTAATTTCTTGCCACTCGGCAGCACAAGGGCCTACCATTGCTTCTAGGTTGTTATGCAAACAATTGAGAACTAATAGAACTCAGAAGCATAGTCCACTTTTATTGGAATAGACACAAAAATAAGAATATGTCAGCACGATAGGTTACAGACCTCAAGTCGTGGGCTAGTGATTAACAAAGCTCTTGACTAGTTCTTGAAACTATCTCAAGACTCCCACTGTCCTCTTGACATATAAGATTCTCTTTTGTCAAGAACTATTCCTTGACAAAACAAATATTCAAGAGTTAGTGCGGATTCTTATCAAGTTAAACACTTCTCACAATTGGTCTTAGTTGGTCTTTGTTTTATCCAAAACATCACAACTTACCAATCTCAATTGTACAAGAATAGGAAACATCTTACTCTACATTTAAAAAGTGTTAAAAACTTTCTAAAGATTAAGTCACTCAAGGCTCAATCTTGTAGTATGAATCTAAGATTTGATTTTGGAACAAAGTATGATTTATCTTTTTGATTTAACCATTTCAACAATTCATGATTCCTCTCCTTAGCCAAACAAATGAACTAAGGTGTCCTTAGAGGATCAATTGTGATATGGTTTCATAATCACTAAGATAATCATAAAACAAGATATACAAGTATTCTCCCATCTCTTCAGATTGGAGAAACTTTTATCTTTCTGCCTTATTTGATTCTTCTTATTCATTCTGCCATACATTGAAACTTTTCCAATGCTTTAGAATTATACTTCAACTTGTGAGCATAATCATATTTACTAAACTTTAGTAAATCATAAGGAATAATCTTATTAGTCTTTGTGGTTGACCTGACCAGTGCACAACCAAGTGTACCTAATCCTTTAGTCCTTCACTTAACTCACACATACATGTGAACAAGGACTTAGTCTTAATTTCTCACAGATGAAAATTCTCATTCATCACACAATACAACTTGCATGATTCCAAGTTTCCATCCAACTGAAACTTGGGTGATGAGAATCTTTCCTTATTTGGTAAATTATGACACTACCACAAATGAAGAATCAAATCCATTTCCTAATATTGCTTATCAACGGAAACAACAATTTTTCACAAATGTCATTGTAAGGATACTTAAAATAAATAAAACAACAGATTTTTCTTTTATTTTAAAACTTGCGGAAAAAAACTTATCCTTACAATGCAAATACATATGAAAAACATTGTGTTGTCTATTCCTAAGCAATATATATATATATATATATATATATATATATATATATATATATATATATATATATATATATATATATATATATATATATATATCATAACTCTTATGCAGCAGCTCAAAATTCTAATCAACGAACCATGCGATTAGAATCAGCACACCTTTTCTTTAAGCTTCCTTTGATTCTTCAAAAACATCAAAATGTAATTACATTACATCATGTATTAAGAATCTCCAAAAGAGACTTAATAGAGCTGGATAACGGACTTTACCTGAAGTAGAGTCAAACTTTTGTCTTTACCATCCTTATGAGGTTTCAGGTAAATTTGGCAGCTTCGCAACCAATACCCCTCCTATTGGCAAAAGGAAACATATGGACTCTTTGGAAATGGTATGCGGGACTATCACAGACTTAGCCTTTCTCTTTACCATTAGGTCAGACGACTTGACCATGGCCGATCCCTTTCAATTGGGAAGAGAAAGTTTTTCTGGACTTCCAATGTCACCAATGTCAATGTCCAAATAGGTTTGGAAAGTAGATCTTCCAATCTAATTTGCTTTACCAATGCTCCAAATCATTGTTGATTCAACATCAAGCAAACATGTAAGATCATTAAGGGTCATGTCGCAATATGTCATCAGGGAGTGACCGAAGAACCAAGTCAACAGCCATCTACCTCGAGACTTCGACACCCGACTCTCCCGGCTTGTCAATAGGGAGTGAGTGACTTAGAACTTATCAAGTCTTGAAACTTGTGGTACAGGGAGAATTATTGAAGGAGGTGGAGGAAGTGAAGTATGATTTCTAGTCCCACTAATGCACAACAAAGGGATTGATCTTTCACCTTGATTGCCATTTGGGATATCATCTTCATTAGGAAAGCTTGTTCCTAAGGATTTGGGAAGACCATAGATGTCTTAACAAGACATCTATAATGGGAGAAATTCAAGTTTAGTTGATTTAAAGTCCTTAACGTAACACCCAATATGAAATATTAAGGCTAGGACCCAACAAACTATTTTATACTCCCTCCGTCCCAAATTGATAGTCCACTTTTGATTTTTGAAGTCTTTTTTCTTCAACTCTGACCTTAAATATTTTTATTTGTGTTATATATTACTTGATTAAAATTATAACAATTAAAATACAATCCATTCATATATTTTGCATCAAGTATTATCTATCAAAAACAAAAATATTTAAGGTCAAAATTGAACAAAAAAGACTTCAAAAGTCAAAAGTGGACTATCAATTTGGGACGGTGGTAGTAACTTTGAAGAGGGATGCCGTAATCCAAGCTATAGAATATTTGAAGGTAGGTAAATGACGATATACCAATTTCCACCATGAAAAATGAAATTATTCATTAAGTTTTAATTGGATTTGAAACTCTTAGATCTTTTAAGATACATTGAACTTTCAATGGCATGTTTGAATCTCGATTGTGCCCTCTCAAGTTTGTGACTGGGATGCTGAGGATCACAAACAAGGTGTGAATAACCATGCAAATTGACTTGGTACCCTTAATTTTATCACCTAATCGATGTGCCGTTTAACCACACACGCTCCACCGATCTATGATAAAACTTAAGTCACCCTTTGCCACACATTTTCAGTCCCATGTTAGTGTGCCGGTTAACCACACACGCTCCACTAACGACTTAACAAAGGTGCAAAGTGTAATTTCATGGGTTAGCACCATTTCACATTTTCCTAAGTAACTAAGATTGAGAATTTATAAGTGTTTAGTTACTTAGTATTTATCATTATACTTTTAATGAAGGGAGAATTATAGTCCTATCCTACCCGTTCGGCTAACGACCCTCCACCAGTCAAGGGAGCAGTGGGTGAGAGTGGACACTCATTAAACTGCCATTTTATAAGAAGTAACCTTATAACCCCCTTAGAGACTGGCTGCATGAATGACACCTACTAACGGTAAGATTGACTTCATCTTATATATATATATATATATATATATATATATATATATATATATATATATATA
This sequence comes from Lactuca sativa, assembly GCF_002870075.4. Taxonomy (NCBI): domain Eukaryota; kingdom Viridiplantae; phylum Streptophyta; class Magnoliopsida; order Asterales; family Asteraceae; genus Lactuca; species Lactuca sativa. Next base: position 31,034,801 of record NC_056630.2, on the reverse strand, counting down.
TATATATATATATATATATAATCGTTAACTTTTAATATTATAATAGTATAAAGTTGAATTTTAAACTTTTAAAATTCAAGGGTCTAATTTGGAATTAAAGTATACATGGGGAGGTAACTTTGCAAATTCCAAAACTTGAGGGCAAATTTTGAAACTTTTCAAAACTCTTAGATTTTCATAACTTATGAGTTTAATTAAGGTTTTAAAACTTGTAATGAAGAGACTCTTGGAAATCCATAACTTGAGGACAAGTTATGGAGGTCATAAAACAATTTATGGAGAAAAGACTTTTCAAGTTCATAACCTATGTTTTTAATAAAATTCATTAATGAGACTTTTCATGTAACTTGATGACAAGTTACAAAAACACATTTTATGAATAAATTTTAGATCAATTTGGATAAAAAAAAACTATCACAAACATATATAGCAATATTCATAATCTTGATTAAACTCATATGAACAAGACAATTCAAATCAAACAATTCTCATGTAATTAGCCTAAACATTAAACTAATACAAAACATGAAACTTTTTGACAGTTATCTTTTGAATTGGATTAGAATGATCATTACCACATCAAAAACATGTTCATAGGTTCAAAAACAACTTAGGGTAATGTTTCTAGTCCAATTCCAGCCAAAAACCTCGAAAATATGTTGTCTGGGGCTTCTACTCGTCGAGTGTATGAACCTACTCAACGAGTAGGATGATTTTCTTCATGGACTCAGCGAGTTCATCAGTGGACTCGGCGAGTCCAGTGCCCAGAAAGCCAGAAAATCGATTTTTTCAGCATTTTTTTTTAGCAATTTGCATCAAGTATAATTGAAAACAAGCCTGGGCTCTGATACCACTGTTGGGTTTTGAGAATTCTAACACTCCTAAGTGTACATGCAACCCTAAATACATTGGATCTATGTTTTCTCTATTATACATGCAATTATGAATTTTCCAAGGTATTCATCCTAACTAGCATAATAACATTGATTCATATGAATATATTAAGTTAGAATTACATACCTATTTGATGTAGAATGTCTTCATGAAGCTTGAGTGCCTAGTGCCCCAAGTTTGACACCTCAAATGGTTCACACAACACCAAATACACTTGGAATAGATTAGAGAGAAATCCACACTTCATGAAAATCGGCTAGCCCTTTCACATATACTCTAGTGCCGATTTTGTCAACAATAAGATTCTTATATAGTTAGTGACAATTTGGGTGAACCCTAATTGTCATGGCTTTCCATTTCCATGGATCCATGGGTTCAAATATACCATGGAGCATCCATGGTGCATCTTATGGGTTTTAGCCCAACTTGACAATCTATGAAGCATTAGCCCACTATACAAGTATGGATGATTTACACAATCAACTCATATATTTAATTAGTCTTCTTTTGATCACTTAATTAATTCTAGATTAATTCTTGATCAATACTAATTAAATAATCTTATTAATATATTAGAACTTATAATATATTAATAAACCTTAAGTGTTATTTCTCTCATGTTAGTTTATCCAAATGCACGATGCCATGCAAACCAAATGGACCATGCCGTGTCGGGTCAAGTCTTACCAATTATAGTTATGGACTTAGACATTAATCCAAAAAAGAGTTCAAATTTGAATTCAAAAAGCCCGAAATAAGTAGAGAGAAAAACCGCCAAAATATGCATTAAACGCCCGTCCAATCCCACGTCTATATAACCATCTTGAAACACATGATCATCATCACGTTTTGAATGACCTAATCACTGCCTTCTAACTCATCATTCTTGTAACAAAAAAAAACAACTGTCTCCTAGTACTTTTGTAACGACCCATTCGCAACTTCAAGCAAAATATGATCATCAAAGTAATGATCACCATCACATTAAGAACACCTTCATAGTGAAATACACTTTCACGACATGACTGGTTTTCGTAACATGAACTAGGGTAAGGTTTTTGGTGTTTCCACACAACCATTTTAATAATGATTGGAATCATAACACTGAGTTTGTAACGCCCGCAAATTCGGGCTAGTCAATTTAAAGATGATAAGCGTTAAAAATGACTTTTTGATATAAGATTATTTAGAATAAATAATCTCAACCAAAGTATATTATATGTCACAAGGATTCCGTACATATAAAGAACGCTAAAATCTGACTTATAACGAAGAAGTTATGACCCGTCGAAGTATCGCGATTAAACCAACACGACTTCGCGTATCGTAAAAAGTAAATTCTTGATAAAATACTCTTTAGTCTTAGCAACCTAAATGAAACTCGGAGGTTTGAGAATACGTAATAGATCATTTTAACTCACACTGACATATGTGAACTTGAATCTCACAGTTCTATTGTTGAACTTAGGAATCATGGATAAAATATTAGAAATGAAGATAGTTTAATGCTCAAATTAAGTTTAAGATTTTATGGGTGACTATTAAGACAAGTAGATTCAACCTAGGTGAACCTATTAAGTCAAATGAAGCTTATGGATTTGGGGAAGAGTTGTAACACCCAAATTTATGATATGTACTTTAATTGCTGAAGTATTTGGTTTTTGAGAATTTGGGATTTTGTGTTGGGTGTGACATGTTGATTTTGGGGCGTGGTGCGCTTGCTACGTGGCAGGCGCGACACGACTTTAAATATGCACGACACACTCTCGCTAATGGGCCAAATCCCAAGCCTTAGGATTTAAGCCCTATTTAAGGGAACTAATCCCTAGGGTTTTGTTATTTTCTCAGCCCCTATCTCTAGGGAACATTCCTTTGCAACCATAGTGCCCATCTATTGTGTTCTTAAGCTTCTTTATCATTTTTGTGAAGCTTGGAGGTGAATAAAGATTCTCCTCAGTGCAAGGAAGATTGTTCTAGCTTATATCCAACTTCTTCATCATATATTTGGACCATTACAAGTAAAAAATTGCTACCATGATACTTTCTTCATTGGATCTAAAATTTAAGTGCATTTTGGTCCCTTTTAGCCTATTTACATGGTGTTCTTAGAGTTTAAAGAACAATAGAATATTATGGTTGTATTCTTTGTCTTATGAATGTTTTTGATTAGGAAAGATTGAGGTTCAAGCATTTCCATTGTGTAATGCTTGAGTAATGGTCATTTTAGAGTTAGGGTTAAAGTTTAGAGAAGTTTGAGCCATGAGGATGGTTAAAGTTGGAAACTTTAACCATCAAGACACTAAGGAGTTTCAGGTCTGATATTTATAGCTTTTGACTTTTAGGATTAAGTGCTTAATAGACAGAGGTTGTTAAGCCATACAACATGGCGCACATATTAACCGTCGGACGTGCTTCTTGAGATTTCTCGACTATTTTGTCGTGTAGTGTGAAGCAGAGATCCTAGTCTTGGTCACGACGTGTCTGCCGTTAACATTGGTTGTTGACTTTTTGACAAAAATAATTTTTAGTTAAACTTAGAAGGTTTAAGATGTAGACTAATGTTTGACCTCTAATTGGTATCGTGGTGGTTTGTAAGACAGATTCCTGTGAGTGTACACGTGTAGTTGTGATTCTTCAATTTTTAGTTCAGGTGAGTTATATTACTATAGTATGTGTTACATTATATATCCTTTGCATGATATGATATAGTTGTACTATAGTATATTGATTATACAAGTAGGGTAACATAGTCTATTTTATGTTGATTGCTTGATGATATGATATGGTGATATGTATGTTTGAGGAGTTGATGATGGATCAAAACTAGAACCTAGAGCCTAGAATACTCGTATCGATGACTAGACATGTACTAGAGTTGTTACTCGATGTTGATGTTTAATCAGGTGAATCGACAATATAGTCGAGAGCTTTTGTTTGTATGCATTGTATATGTATTACAATATGTGGTATTTTAGAGAACTCATTAAACTTTGTGTTTATAGTTGTTATTTAAATATATCCAGATAGTTTCTCTGATTGTGGGAATACTCCAACTTGATTGTATCGTACGCGCATTGTAGTTGACTATGCTTTTAGACTTTCGATGTTTATGATGATTATGTTACATTATTTTTCATGACTAAGTTTTGTGGTTTTAAACAATTTTGTATTCTATCTTTTACGAAAAAAAGTGCTGTTTATTTATGTTTTAAAAGAAATTTATTGTATGAAATTTGGGACATTATACAAC